>NC_133900.1:51545254-52179942 GCF_964199755.1 Larus michahellis | reverse complement strand
AAATGCAGGTGATTCACAGCTGTTCATAAAAGTGTGACCTTAACAGCTTCATCTTGTGAATAGCTTGTGTCCCAGGAAACAGTCCAGAAATAATTTCCAGTTTGAGCCTTCTAATTTAATCCCCACTGTGGCATCAATGACTCCAGAAAAAAAAAAAAAAAAAGCTTTTGATGAAAAAAAAAATGTTTGAGCTCTGTGTGATTTCTTTGGTCATAATGATCCTGTACTGTAGACACTGAAAGTTCTTCCATAGTTTCATAGTCATTTTAAACCAGCATAAACCAGTGCTGCTGCTGAAAACAGACGTCCCATTGCCCCTCGCACTCTGGCCTCCACCATCCTTGTCCCATTGCTGATGTCTATGAGCTTGAGGATCTGACCCAGGTCAAGAGCAACCTGGAAGCAAGAAACAGCATTTAACTTGAATCAGCTCCCTGGCTGGGGTCAGCATATATAAATAAGATTTAAACATGTCCAAGGGGAAGGATGGTATGGGGCAGAAGCAAGCAGTTGGGTCATACCCTTTCAACAGGAGTGCTGGCTCACATTGACTGGATACTGCTGTTAAACTATGGCCTTTGTATAAAAGCGATGAGTCTCAACCAACCCCAAGAGATCTGCTGTGGGTTTAGATCAGAAGGTAGCTGATCACAGTTTTATGACTGTTTATGACTGAGAGCTCATACAACATATACATATGGGTTGTTCTCACACATCTTTCTGGAGTTTTTCTGGTTGGTGGGGACTGAACTATCCAGACATACCCTGAATTCCCCCCTGATATTCCCCCTCATTTGTTCTGTCCTGCAAAGCCTTCAGTGCATAAGAGCAAAACCAAGAAACAGCCTTGACTCTCTCCTGTGCAGAGGAATGGAGAGTACCAGATAGCACACTCTGTATTTCTGCTTTGAAGTCATTTCAGCTGAGAATGATCTCTGCCTGGGGTAAGCTTAAGCAGAAAGGACACTCAGTCTGGCAATACAGAGGGTGGCTCCATAATATGTGATCCTCTGGCCCAGACCGTGTCAGCTCTGGACACTGATCGTCCCATGATGCAACACAAATCTCCTGCTGCTGAGGTATGTCCCATTGACTCACCCAAAAGCAAGGCTGGCCTCCAGTACCCAGCCCACACTGGAGGTTTCCACTGACATCAGCAACTGTGAGACGTGTTTACATCAGCTATGGGATTCAGCTATGTGACACAGTGGCCAATATCCCACTCCTCAAGTCACATCTGTCACTCACCAGCCATCACATGGGAAGAAGTTTTATCTGCACTGTCCGGGATGCTTTTAAGGCAATATTGTAAGGTTAAGAAGTGCAAAAGCCCCCCATTGTTAATAAAGACGTGTCTGTATGTGGATTGTTACTGGACATTTGCCAGAACAACAGATTGCCTTGAAAAATATTTGGAAATGTTGTTCTGGAGCTTCCAGTTTTCCATAACAATGAGTAGCCACATGACATTTACAGTTCCCAAAGGAAAGGGTCAGTTTTGCCTGTGGAAGAAGCACAAATTGGAATATGCATCAAAGCTAAAATATCACTGTCTATCATCAGGGTACCAGGACACTAAATCAAGAAATGCTGAACTAAGAGCAAAGTGAGAGATCAGGTAAAGAGGACAGGTGATGGGCCTGCTATGTGGAGGAAGAGCAATCATAGTGTTTCCTCAGTGGATGTCAAACGAAGGTGTGCACGTGCTTCACAGGAGCAGCATCGACGTCTCACATAATGTGATGGTAGGGGAAGGTCGTCAGACACACACAAATCATGACAGAAGCAGCGTGTTCCTGGTTTGAGAGCCTAAACCATGACACAGCCTTTGCCCCTTTGTGTCATCTGCGTGTGGCTTTTGACTGGGTGTGAGGAGGAGCACAAGGGTATTTCTGTACGATGGGTGTGAAAACACCTGGAGCCCACTATACACGAAGCAGTCCTGCTGTGGAAGGCCATCTGCATGAGCAGGACAGCTCACTGTATAGCAGACACCACTGAAAGGCAGCAAAGACGGCAAAAGGCAGAGGCAGAAAAAAAAAGGCAGCAAAAGGTAGAGGAAAAGAAGGAGTAATTCCCCTTGTCTCAAAGGCAGCTCCTGCATATTCTATTTCTTGCCCTCGTGAGACGCTCCAGCAGGCAAAAATAAACCTTTGCTGTGTCTGCATGTGGTTGTTACTAACTAAATGCCAAGCTCTTCACACAGTGCTTTGTGTCAAGAGGGGATTCGGAGAGTCACAAATCCACTTAACCAGCACCAGTCGCATCACAAAAACAACAACAATGGAAATGAAACAAGCTGAGTGATTATTTAATGTAGACTGAGCCTGCAGCCAGCTTTTGGCCACAGGCAAAGTCCACCACTGTCAGAGAGTCTTTTCGCGGGTTTCAGTAGGCTTGGAAACATGCCCAAGATATGTGAAACCATAACCTGAACCACCCCTGGTGCTCGCAGGGGGAGTGGGAGGTTTCATACCGACAAACTTGAGTTTCAGCGGTCTCATCTGTGAGGGAAGACAACAGACCTCTATCCATCCCCCTGTCTTTCCAAATCACTTTCTTTCACATATACCCGCTCTTAAACACAGTCACACAACAGGACTGGAACTAGCAACAAGTTCCACACCAGATCTGTCTGTGTTTTCGTTGCTCAGGGAATGGGACCCATCTAAAATCCTGTAACCTCAACCTAAAGAGCCATCTCTTGTCTTTGCCTCACTGTTGTAAGTGAGGGTGTGCTTCCATGCACCATTTGTTCAATAGCAAAGCTGGCTTGAGGAGCTTCCAGTTCCTGGCCTCTTGATCTCAAAACAAATCTCCCCAAAGGTCTTCCAAAACAGTTATTCTGGAGGCTCCCAGTAAGGTGGATCAGCAACTAAGCTGTCTGAGCTAAAAATAATTCCTCAAAAATAGTACAAGAAAGTATTTTTAATCTGGATAAAACTCAGAATTTCTTCCCGAGTTCACAGCTTTTTACTACTGGACAGCTTGAGCGACCACAGCTAGGCTGTTCCATCATCTGAGGGTAGCACTTGACATCTCATCATCATAAGGCTGCCATTCTCTCTTTGATGTGGCTGTCGCTCCTGCTGAGAAAATTAGGAGCCTGTGCTAGAGGCAAAATTAATTCTTCAACCTTTGTACATCCCAGAGAGCCATATAAGAGAAATCATAGAATCACAGAATGGTTTGGGCTGGAAGGGACCTCAAAGATCATCTAGTTCCAACCCCCCTGCCATGGGCAGGGACACCTCCCACTAGACCAGGCTGCTCAAAGCCCCATCCAGCCTGGCCTTGAACACTTCCAGGGATGGGGCATCCACAACCTCCCTGGGCAACCTGTTCCAGTGCCTCCCCACCCTCCCAGTAAAGAATTTCTTCCTAATATCCAATCTAAATCTCCCCTCCAGTTTGAAACCGTTACCCCTCATCCTATCATTACACTCCCTGATAAAGAGTCCCTCCCCATCCTCCTGTAAGCCCCCTTTAGATACTTCCATAGGCAATCTGCGTACGTACTCCTTCGTCAAAGACTGTGACCCCCGTAGGGCTGAGTGATGCTTACACACAGTCCCAGACATGGGGATGCCAGTCCCAAAGCGAAAAGGGTTACAAACGCTACAGCAGCCCTTGGCTTTTCCACCTGTAAGGTTGGCTGTAGCCTAGCAATGCCCCATTCCTCAGGCAAACCCCATGGTCAGCAGTGCTCCTCAACACATCCAGTCAAAATAACACTTCAGGTTCCTGTCCCTACCACAGTTACTGATCATTTGTAAATTCAGGCTTTGAGAGCTGCACTTGCAGAGAACTGTAATAGGTTGGTATGGATGGAGGATGTAGGGAAATGGGTGGTAGCACCTGAATGAACATATGGCAGAGGAAGGGCTGTAAGTGTGGCACCCAGATCAGCAAGTCATCAAGATCCCAGCATGCCCACATGCAGCTTCTCAGATGCTGGGACTGGGAAACAGAGGACAGAATAAAAGAAGGGAAAACATAAAAAGGCCGTTTCAACTCTCCAGAAACTTCTCAGAAGTAGTAGCAAGATAGAGCGTTGTTACTACAAACAGAAACCTTCCTGCAAAACTGGGATCAATCCACAGACAGGACTTTTCCACACGTATTTTACATGTTATAATCACTCAAGTGAGGTGCACCGGAAAGCCACATACGAAATCTTCTGAGGTATTGACCTCAAAATACACAAGCATCTTCTACTACATATGGCTTTCAGGACCTGGGAAGTACAATTTGTTCTGTTTTACAGACACACTGAGGAACAAAGCTTCACTCCAGGTCATACCAGTATTTTACAATAAAGTGGCGTGTGAATTCATGTGTCCTAACTCACGGTCTTGCCTCCCAACCACACAGTGCTTCTTCTGCAGACACAGGACCCATTCCTTCAAGCCTTCGCTAAAGGTCTTCATAAAGCAGGATTTCTACTCAGACCAAGCGTACAATGTTTACAGACCCAGCCATGTTCTCTATTAATGTTCTTAAAGTCATTTTGTGTATCTAAGCTACTGCTGTCAGGCTTCCTAACAGCTGGTTAGAAAGACGTTTTACAAGAAAGGTGAGATCTTCGGCTGAGTCATCCTCATGTCGAAGAGATAGTCCGGGGTATTTTTGCTGACTCCCTCAGACTAATCTCATTATCTCTAAAACAGGAATATAAAGAGAAGTCTGGTGTTTCCGTGAGACAGTGGAGACTGCTGACATGGACGTTTGTGTTATCTAAGGGCTTTGGGACAGGAAGAAGAGCTGTGTGTCAGCTGTTCTGTAGTGACTGCTCATGCACACAGTCATATACATATATATTACATGTATATAGCATACTAATAGGCAGGAGCATATTCTTTCTGCTCCTTGCTTATATGCAACACTCCAACTAAACAAATATGGAAGGTGGAATGATGGGACCATGTCTGGGCTTGGTGTGCCTAGAACAGGGTCATCTTATGCCAAATATGGCCCTCACGTGATACAGTCTGGCTGATAGATCACGCTCTTCCACATACACATGAGATAGTTATGACTGATCAATTCAACCCTCTAGACATTCTGACCACATATATAATTGTGCTCACACAAAACAGCACAAGGACTGGAGAGACCAGGTCCACTTCTTTCACTTAATGTGATTAAAAGTGAGAGCAAAACTGTGGTCATAGTCTTCCACGCAGCATGATGCCACCACCTGTGAGTGAAATCACCCTCTGGAGGTGCTTCTCCATATTGTCTGTGGATGGAGAAGGGGCCTGCAAGCAGGCTCCTAGATTAGGGACCTCAATGAAATCACTAAGTGAGATGGAACAGCTAAAGGTCTTGGCAGTTTTTGCAAATTTGTGTTGTTTTCATTGAAAGAAGAATTAAAAACAAAACCTCAAATTACTCCGATCCAAAAATTTGTGACAAACTCTAGGGTCAGTTTGAAAAGTTTATGAACAATTCAATTTTTCAGAGATTCATTTTGAGAGATCCTTGTACACTATTGATATGAAACCAGATCAAAATCAAAACCTTTGTATGTTAAGATGGGTTTGTGGCCAGGTGAGCTGAGTTTGCTACCTTAAGAACAAAGCTACAACGGCTGCTCTACGCAACATGGAATTAAGACAACTAAATTATGCTTTATTTGTGACATTTGTCCAAACAATATGTGATATTTATTTTTTTTTTGGAGTAAGAGTTTCATATTCTGTGTGTGAACACTTTAAAAAACCTTACATAAACATCAGAATAAAACCACTGTGCACCAACATTAGCTATTTCAGTTTACCTGTAAAGAGAATTTATCCAACAGATGATGTTAAAAAGAAATAAACAGAGCCATAATTCTCAGAATTTGTAAAGGGCTTGAAGGATACTCTTTAGGAAGGATGAGACAAGACATTTCTAATACATTCCAAAACAAAAGCAAACTAAAAGGGGTAGCAATCTACACAGGTTTGAAACACAGTGAATATTTGCACAGACCTCAACACACACAAGCTGAAACTGCTAAATTTCAAACTTGCCAGCATATGGTTTCACAAGCTACCAACTGCAACACGCCTGCAACTTTCTGTGGCTTCTCATCACAGCAGTCAAGTTGCATGATCTCTGGTGGTGTTCGGGAATCCCAGAAGCCATCTGGAATCCCCTGATCGGGATAACCCTCCATATCTCAATTTTTGAGATCTAATCTGAAAACTTGTCTCCAATTAAATGTTTTGGATCTGGGCTCACAAAGATTTCTTTAACCAAGCTCGAAATAAATTTTTGTATCTAAATGCTCAGGAATGGATCTTATTCCCACCATGCTGTTTCTTCCCTTCGTCCTTTCAGAATTTGAAAACAAACCATTGCCCTTCAGAGAGACTTGTTTTCCATAACTGTGCTTATGCAGACATCCTTCATATCATAAACAGCTGTCAGATCTTGGTCTCTGCTTCTAGGAGTGCTTTATATGGGTTTTATTTCTCAGTAGGTTTTATCAGGGATAAAGTTCTGAAACTACAACTGTCAAGTGTTGTAACAGCTACCGTACAGTTCAGAAGAAGCACAAGTGGGCATAATTCAAACCAGATATCCATTAGAACTCACATTTATGTTTAGATGACATAAAAGAAAGGCTTTGATAATAATGTCCCTTGCCTGCTACTGTGCATTCCTATCCCTGTTTTTTGCACTTCCATTAGCTGCTCTCACTGAAAACCCACAACAGCTTGCAGCCTCCAGTGCAGAGCCTAACTTTACAACTCAAGTTGCAAGGATTGATGCTGCCTCCCTTACATGCTCAAGTCCAGCCCTTGGTACCAGCCAGGAATAGTAATCATCAAACGATGACACTGTTTTCTCTCTTAAATGCCAAGAGACTCAACAGTGTGTCTGTGTCCTGTGAATTCTGGTATGCGCTGCCTGCAATGTCTGTTTCTATATATTCCTGCCAACTGCATGACTTCATTCAGCTGTGTGATATTCCAGACAACACAACACTGAAAATAACACTGGCACTTACCTGAGCTGCCAGTGCCTTCCGATGCACTTCTGGATGTTTTTGGCTGGCTCTGTTTGCTACTTGTTCGTACAGTGACTGAAGGAGGAACGGTGCTGCTGCTGTCTCCACGAATCGTTGAGAGATCCTGCATGCTAAAGCTCCTTAGTCTCTCAGACAGGGCCCCCTGTCCCTAGTTAAACAAGCAAGCAAATAACACACATAAAAGTTAGATTCCACAGTGCATTTCTGCTCCCTAGCTCATTGAAATCCACCAGGACAGTAGCAAGAGAAAAAATTTTCTGGTCCAGTAACCTAGAGAGGACAAAAATGAGTTGTTAAAAGTGTCATTCCCCTCTTTGCTCTTCCTTTGTAACTGCTTCTATGCACAAAGTCATTCAAACTTTTGATAGCAAGCATCTCTGATTCTTCAATGCGGTCCTCTGAGCTCAGAGCAGCCTTGGCCACATCTAAAGGAGCAGGATGTTGCTGTAACTTTCTAGTAGGTACTTTTCTTTACTAGGATCTGAGTCATGTATGTGCTTGGCTTCAGAAACACAATTAAATAGTCTGCATCAAAATAACTCTCTTTTAATTATCTATGAAGATATTCACTCAGTCATACACAGAATTTCTAGAGGACAGAAAATTTGACACTTTAAAGTAATAAAAAGCTACTGTTAAATCAAAGAAATATTTCAGTGCTTTTTTTTCATGCAACTTAAGAAATAAACTAACACAACATTTTTCTTTCTTTTTAGACTAGCTCTCAATCAGGCAACATGCATATTCTTGGTGAAAGGAATGTAGCTGTTCTTTGTAAAGGATGGGTCAATTAAAACACACCTTTCATTAAAATGATATCCCATCAAAAAGTTGTCTATATATAGAGAGAAAGAGGATACCTCTTTCTGAATTCTGTAACCGTCATACTACACCACTGCCATAAAGTAAGAATACCAGAAAATACAACCAATACAGAACTATCTATCCTTCTCTATGGGCTATATTAAGTGTCATTAAGAATATAAATAGCATAACTGATAAAAAGTACATTTAGGTTTTAGGATTTTATTGAGTGGTGGAGGGTCTAAAAGATATTTCATAGCATACAGTCTTCACAAAAATACTGAATTAAATACATAGAGCCTGATTCCAAAATCATTTCTGCTAGTGTAAATGAGGAAAAATTCAACAGATGCTTCGACAGAGGTGAAATCAGGAAGATGGCAAATACCAGTAACTATTGCCCTGTTTAACGAAACAGATAAGACACTCCATAGCAATTCACACACCACCTTCGTTTAGACTTTTATTTGACAAAGCAATACATAAGTGGAAGCATAGCCTGAACACTGCCAGAGGTCTCTAGGTTGGGTCTGGAGCAGAACACACCACTGCTCCCTTCTGGGCTGCAGATTTGAGTCTCCTTCCCGCAAAACCAGGGTGGAGGTGAAGGGCCAGTGGAGAGTACGCTCTGGTGCTGGCGTGGCACAGAGAAAGGACTCATCCTGACCATCTACAATCAAAAGCAAGACTGGACACATTCCCTACTTGAAGCAGTTGGGCAACGCTGCCTTGTCCCCTAGTGCACTGGCATGGATACATTGGGAAGGCAATGCGTTAATTTACCTACCAGTACTGATTTACCAACATCACTGCAGAAATTTCACATGTAGAGTCATGGAAATATCAGTGGCTGTATCCCATATAAATTCATTGGCACCTTACTTTTAGGGACTGTAAATAGACAAGGCATCAGGTGTTTGTAACTACAGTCACTGTGACAGCTTGCGCTTTCTACATTCAAGAAAATTGCTAGATCAGAAATCTTCCAACTTTTCAGCCTAAAGCTTTTCATACAGGAAAAATCCTTTAAGGGTTCAAACTTCCTTCTTAACTCCATAGCACATCAACTTAACCACAGGCAGGCTACACATCCTGGACTACAGCATTTTTCTGCATTAGCAAGAAGCAAACAGCACACAATGATAATTTCTCCAATGCTGTCCCAAAGCATCATCAGTAGAAATACACTTCATTTAAGAAAAATAAAATTGATCTGTCCTTTGTAGGGCAGAGTCACCTGGTGGAGCTAGCCAGGAAGCTGCACTGGGATTTTTCTCTTTATTTGACTGAATCTTTGGTTTCTTGAGATCTCTCTCTGTGTTTTGTCTTTGGCAGCATTTTGCATCTAGCTTTTCTGCAGGCTATTACAGAGGACTTTCCACACACCCACCATGCTCTTCCTGCAGACTTACTTTGCTCTTTCTCATTAGCCTGTTCTACTTCCGAAAGTATTTTAAATGGATGAGGCTTTTTTGCTGGTATACCAAGATATTTTATTTTGCTTATTTTATATGCTTGCCAGTGGAGTCCATAGAGCTGATGTTTTGTTAAAACCTCACCTCTCCCATCTCACTCTCCAATCTGCCACAAAAGTTGACAGCCGAATTTTGGCTACTTTCCTGACAGTGGCTGAGCCACTCTTGGGACACATTCTCACTCTAACAGGCATCTCAAGTTTTTCGTCTTAAGCCAGTCTAAGGTACATCTACTCTGCAGTCTATGAATGCAACTGTCACTGGGCTGGCATACTGAAATTTCCTTGCATGGCTGGTTAGCTGGGTGTCATCTCACCCGCTCAAAACTCAGTGCAGTTCTAGGTGGGTTTTGTAGCTTGCACTGAATTCCTGCATTGCCACCCTATTCTCAGTAACTGGTTTAAAGCTAACACAAGACATCCTACCCTGCAGTTTGACTACAACAGACAGATCCCTAGCGATATCAAGATGAGTGCAATCAGATCACTAAATAATATTTTGCTGTTGCAGAATGACTGGATCAGCACATCCAGAGAGTTAGCAATTGATGAGCTGTTGTAACCAGAGTGCTGTATTCCTCCCACACCACCAGCTCAAGTGTCAGCAGTGCTCAAGCTTTTAACCTCCTCCCAGCCACTCTGCCCAGCCAGCTAACCCAAATACCATTTCATTCCAGCGAGCAATTGATGCATGTGGGCACGAGTCAGATTAGAGACGAGATTCACATGTCAGACCAACCTGGCAGGGAATATGTCACTAACGCACCCTTTTGCATTGAATATGAGGAGGATATGTTAATATTCTTGCATTGCAACTTGTGATGTAGCAGCATATAATGATCAAAGGCCCCAGAGACAACTTTGAAACAACAAGGGCCTGACATGTGCCTGTCATCTGTGAATCTGTTACATTAGCATATAATACATGACAACCCTAAACACACAGTCCCAGCAGCTGTGCTTAACAACTTGAACTTTCTCCAGGAAAAAAATCTAAAAATTATCTTTTCTTGATTTTTGCTTTAATTTAAACTAAGTTTATAACAGCAAAGATAAATATTGCTCATCACACAAATCATTCACTCAGCACAAGAAGGACACGGACCTGTTGGAACAGGTCCAGTGGAGGGCCACAAAGATGGTCGGAGGGCTGGAGCACTTATGCTATGAGGACAGACTAAGAGAGTTGGGGCTGTTCAGCCTGGAGAAGAAAAGGCTCCGGTGGAGAACTTACAGCCCCTTCCAGTACCTAAAAGGGGCCTACAGGAGAGATGGGGAGGGATTCTTTATCAGGGAGTAGAGTGATAGGACAAGGGGTACCATCTTCAAACTGAAAGAAGGGAGATTTAGATTGGATATTAGGAAGAAATTCTTTACTGGGAGGGTGGGGAGGCACTGGAACAGGTTGCCCAGGGAAGCTGTTGACGCCCCATCCCTGGAAGTGTTCAAGGCCAGGCTGGATGAGGTTTTGAGCAGCCTGGTCTAGTGGGAGGTGTCCCTGCCCATGGCAGGGGGGTTGGAACTAGATGATCTTTACGGTCTCTTCCAACCCAAACCATTCTGTGATTCTATTCTATGATCATAACAAAATATTACTGTTCCTACCATTCCATGAAACAGTTTGTCCAAATCTCAGAAATGGCAGGGATAGCAAAGGCTTAGGCTGAGTGAGGACAGTGAACATGCGTGAAAGGCTGATGACTTCCCTTCCATTTCTTTTTTTTTTTTTTTTCCAAATTTTTGTACCTTTGGTCTTTGTAGGGATAGACTTGATTTAGTAACTCCTAGGGCACAACATAACACCCACAATTTTTTCCCAGTTGCCCCAAATAGAAAACATGTCAGCAATTATGATGACAGTAGAGTCAGGATGGTTTCAGAGTGAAATGGAAAATTTTGTTACCAACCTTAATTTCCCCATCAGATAAGCAGCTGCTGTATGTGAAATCACAAACATTTGAAAAGCCAGCACTGTGAGAGTTTGCACCGCAGTCATTATATGTTTTAGCAATAACAACTTTATCCAGCTGTGACGCTTATTATTCCACAATAAGTCTTATCATTTATTAACAAAAGGAAAAAAAAGTTAATAGCTTTATTTCACAATAGAATAGATTTAGCACAGCACACACCTTGGGCTGTGTTTGGTTAAAACAATTGTGTGGAAGATGAAGAGCTGCTGTTTTGGGGATGTTTGTTTACCGTCTTGGCCGTGAACATACAGATGCTCTTCCAACCGCTAAAGACACGGGAGATGTCCTAGAAATTTCAGCACACCGTGTGTCTGCACAGAGAGAAGATCCAGGTCCTGAAGTTATGTCTATGCTGCGGGCGAGAGGTGTGCTTGCAGCATGTCGACACAGATCTGGGCTAGTTTTATCCTACAGACCGTGACAGCAGTAATATTATGACAGTCGCTGTGATAACAACATTTCATTGTGTCAACAGCAAAACAGCATGGTGGTATTATAAAACCTGTTGAAAATGGGGAGGGCTGTAGGACTACGGATGACACCACCTCTCTCTCTCCCGTCACTGAACACCAACTGCCCTGTCAGGATGATTGTGCTGGCAGTGTGGGACCAGCATGTCAGGGACTTCATCCCCTGCTGGAGGACCCAAGCATGAAGCGGTGCTGGAAGACTAACCCTTACCCTCCCTGGGCACAAGACTGTCTAGACCCAACTTCTACCTCATCCTGCTGAGACTTATCCTGGGACACAGACCGTCCCCATGAACATGGCATTTCTGATCCAGTATTCAGTGATTTTGCTAGACGGTGAGGTTTTGGTAGCAACAAGTGGGAGCACGTGTGTGTCTGTTCCTTGTTCACTATAGTGTACCTGCTCCCAAATTCATCTGATCTTCTCACCCCTAGAAAAGTTCACCCTGTAGGTGAAGGTATAGCACTAGCTGAAAGCAGACCTCTTCAGGCTTTCTTCACCTCTTCCTCTCCCAGGACCCACCAACCTCGCTAGGTCCACAGATGGTCAGTTCTCTCTTTAAAGGGACAGAAAAGGGCCAGGCTGGGGCAGGGCTTGGTGCTATTGAATAGGACAAAAGACAAATCCTAGAAAGGACACAGTAATATCACCCCCCAGTAACTTGGTATCAACCTTATTTAGGTTCACAACACTACCAATGGTATTAGGGCATCGCCCATCAAGACATGGATGTTTAAGCTGCAGCAGCTCACCTGTGATTCTAAGGGAAGTTAAAGTTCCCACCCATGTGGCATAGTAATTAATCTAAAACTAGTTTAGGTACATCTCTACCTGCTTCAGTCAAAATTGCAACTGTAGTATAGGCATACCCTACTTCCCCACATCTAGTGCATTCTCTCCTTATTTTTGCCTTAAAGAGTAGGACAAAACAGTATCAAAATACCAAGCTTTCAAAGCCAGCTAACCTGCATGCTACCTTCCTCTAAATGTTGCAGACACCGTCATTTCCAGAAACAAACATTAACCTCTGTGGGCCCAGCGCACAAGCACTGATGCAACCAATATTTGCTTGGAAGGATCAAAAATCTTGATCCCTTCCAAAATATGACGTGATTACTGTGTCGGGCACTCTAAAAGGCACTCCATCAGAAACAGCTAGAATTGTCTTCATTATTTTGCCTTTCTATAATTAATCTCTGCATTCACATTTGAAGTAAAACTTTTTAGAGAGAGATGGATTTATAAATCTGGAAAAATTGGTTTTACATTAAAAATAATCCAGATATGTAGGTAGCTTTACATAGGCTCTAGGTAAATAAAGTTAGGCACATAATTTGAAAATCTGTAATTTATATAGTAGTCACATTAAATATGATCTAAATATAAACAAATATTATATATCTAAATATAAACTTCAGTCTGACAATCTGAAAGAATTCTGTAGACATTATTTAGGCTTCAAAACACTTCTAATATCTACAAACTCCACTTTGCAGCTGTGGAAACTGTAACACAGCATGGTAAAATGACACAAATCAGGAACAAAAAAACATCAAGTCATAGAAGAGAAGCTTTTAATACGATCAACGTTAATACAGGATGGCACCTTCTGGCCTTTTGCATCTTAGGATCAGTAGTTAATGGACAGGCAAGGGAACACTAAGTCACACTCACCACACTTCCAGCACAATACTAAATCTGTTAATGTTCTCCTCTCTTTTTGCTGTCACTTTGGTTAGCAGTTCTCCTCCACGCTAGCAGACATGTCTGCATGCATGTTACAGCCTCCATTCTGCAGAGATTCACTACAAGGTGTAGCGCATATTCCTAGGATGTCAGTTATCCCTATGGTGTCAGCAGGACTCCCCCAACCACACCTATCAGAAAATGCTTGCAGAGATGCACCTTCACTTCTGAGCCAAGTCCTGGCCTCACTAGCTCCACTGCAACCCAAACCATCCTATTGGGATGACAGCAGTGGGAGAGAGGCTCCCTTTATCCATTAGCAAGAAAACATGATCAAACACAGCAGCTTGGCCAATGCAGTAGCAAAAACCTAAGTTAGATAGGTTTTCCACGTACAAAGCTCCCTGCCTGGCTGCTGGAGTCTCTCTGATTGCCAGCAGAGGACTTGGAAGGCATTTTGCTGATGAGATCAAAGACAGGATTTTAAAGCTCAGCACGTAGGATCTACCCACTGGAAGCAGAGCAGACAGCACCTGGCCTCAGACCAATCTCAGCTGAAAACAGTTCAAACTAGTCTAATGGGGAGGCAGACATTAGTTAGGAGTTAGTATAAGCATTCAGCAGATTACCTGCCCTTTTTTCTGGTCCCAATACAAGTGTAAATGAAGTAGCTGAGAGACCTATCAAGGGAAAAAAGAGAGCCATTGTGGCAACACACATAAAAGCTTTGAGAATAAGGTCTATTTGAAGCATAAGTAATCCAGGCAGACATGAGCACGACACTGGGCACCAATGTGCAGGAACTGACATACGCATAAAAAGCAGGGAGACCCACCTGTGGACTACACCTTTGAACATAGATTCTCCCTTCCTCAGCTTTCCCAGAGAGGTGGAGAAACCACTCCATAACCGCAGCTGACAGGGTGTTACCTAGCAAGTGTGTTTAAAGAGTAAAGCAAATTATAAACACAATGGGCTGTCACTTCACTCTTTGCACTTGGCCGATGCTTCCCCCTGGAGAAAACCCCAGCGTCTGGCCATCTCTGTAATCCAGACCTAAGACCATTAGAAGAAAGTGCATTTATGACTAATTTAGGCACAGGATTAGGTGAGGGACACGTGGCAGTCATTTTAGTCCTGGTGACGCACAGGTCTTCTCAGAAGTAGGGTAATGCTGGGGAATTGCTCATGTCAATGAGTGGGGGCTTGCATGCAGAAGGGTATCACGCCTGGCTGCAGGCAGGCCCTGCTAAGAGCAAAACCGTTGGCTTTATGCTCTGAGCACAGGCCTGAGTGAAGGAGGAAATGGCTTCTTTCACTGTATGAACACAAAAACCTACAAGCAATATCCTTATGGCCAGGGCCTGCGTGCCGTGCCTAGCCTGAAACAGCTACCCGGTTTGGAGATGTCAGACAGTACTAAAGAATCAAAGGGAAGCCAGCTGACGTTAATGTTGATGGTGGAAACTTAATTTCATCCACCCTTTTTGTTTGTGCAGTTCATTTCCTCTCCTGGGAACTGTTTGTTATTGTCTCTCCCAGCCTGGTCTCTCTGTATAAATTTATTGTTTGGTTCTGCTGTCCTGTGCATTCACTGGCTATTGTCTGCTTCTTGGAGACATCAACGAAAGAGCCAGCAAGAGAGACAAACTGGAAACAGCTACCTGGATTGTAGCTGGGTTTTTACTGATTTGTGAAAAACAGATTCTCAAAAGATTTAAGAATGAAAGACACATCACACCATGACATGAACAGTTCACAAAATTCTGCAATCCATGGCACGCTACCATACGTTTCAAGAAAGACATTCATTGTTTCTCCTTATTGGTGTAACATAGCTCAGCCATGAGATCTTTCATTTGGGATCTCAAATGGAGATCCTTTAAAGGAAGCTACTTCCAAAAGCAGTGTGCTCAGCCCTTCTGAGATAACACGGATCCCCAAAGGTTTCTCAAACTGTGTAAATGACTCCTGACTTCTGCAGCTCTTGGCCATGTTACAGGCCAGGGCACATAACGTGGCCATTACAGATACGGTACTAAGCAGACTGGACAGAACCATCCTCTGATCTGTTTGGTAAGTAAACACTCTCCCTCTGAGTTGTGGGATCTAATCATTACAAAGAAGCCTAATCCAACGTCTTAAAGGGAAGGATGCTCCCCACCCCCTGCCTCCCTCTTTCCCAATTCAAGTAGAAGTGCAGTTCTCCACTGTCATGCCACAAAAGGCAGCATCTCTCTCCTGCACAAGTTTTTGCTCCAAACTCCCCTAGAAAATAGGTCTCAATTCTCATGGAAAATTAGGGATCTAAATATTGATTTTCAGGCAGTTGCACTGGCTATACCAGCCAGATACTAGAAATTAATTAAAAGATGCCGCTTGACTAGAGAGGATAAAATCTAAATCACTGCCAGCATTTCCCTTTTAGTGCCCTGGTTTAAAAACCAGGAAACACACTGGAAGACTTCCCAATAAACTTCTTGGGCTAAGGGGCCCTAAAGCAGTGGAGCAGCAACCCCCCAGGGGATGGTGAACGTGAAGGTGGAAATGGAAGTGAGGATGCTGGACTGGACAGGTAGTTGCGAGCTGAGGCAGTTTGGGAACTGCTGATGCTGCACTCCTGAGCGTTAAAAGAGGTGGATGTGCATACTGAAACCTTCCTGCATTCGTCTGCGTGCCTGGTCTTTTTAACTGATAACCAGAGTGATTGCTAGCTCTGGCAGCACCGCAAGCCATATTTCCCCACTCATGAAAGGCTCCTGGACAGTTTTGCAGACTTATTAGGCACAAGCAGGCTTTTCATCAACACCAGTCATGCGTGCTTGCTCCCTCCACCTCATTTATAATCTCCTGCCAAGGCACTGCACCCACTGCCAGCAGCACACTGTGCCCCACTCCCCTTCCTAAAGGCAGGCTGTACCAAGGGGCACACAATGGGCCACAGCACCAGCTGCTGTGCAAACAGTCCCTGTCCTACACACAGGAGGGCAGAATAAGGGCAGAGGAAGGTACATTGTCAGAAACCTCTGGGTTACGATGATCTGTTGGCTGTGGGATGTTTTCTGCAGCTCTCCTTTGAAGAGCAGAGTTGAGGCTGAACCTTGGGGATAGTTAAGAGGTTGGGAGCAGGATTTGTGTTTGTGGTGGGGAAAGACATTGGCCTGTTTGGAAGAATTGGTTTGTTCAGGGTGAGGAATAAGGATACATGCAAACAGGATCTGGGAAACCCAGCTTGAAGGAGAGGGTCAGAAAGCTGAGGCAGAGTGTAAAACTGGTAATGGGAGGGTTGTAGAGACAGAGGAGGCATTGGCAGGGCTGGGCCAGGTCTTAGGAAGAAAAGCTGGGAGTAGAAGGGTTGGGGACTGGGGACAGGGCAAGGCAGCAGGTGGTGGGAGGCTCAGGGTGACAGGCGGAGGATGAGAAAGTGCTGGAAGCGTGGTGACAGCAAGGGAGTACATACGAGCATGCTGGAGGAGGCTGTTGCTGCCTCCAAACCATCGGTACCTCTCTTCACTGCAGCCACACGTGTCCCAGCTGCTCACATTAGAAACCTGACTGGTGCCAATAAAAAGCCCACTTATGCCCAGGCCTCCATCTGATGGCTGCACTGCCTGGCCAAGGCCATGCACCTGCCCCACTACCGGGGCTGTTAACAGCCTTGCTTCCGCTCCCCTTTTGCTCTGACCCAAAAGCATGCTCCTTTTCTGCTTCTCCTCTCCTCCCCCAAGGTAAACTGGGGAGGTGAACTGGAAAGAAGCTGGCGGTCAGTGCCCAGGGCCCTTCAAGGGCAGAAATGCTGAACTAGTTGGAACTAATTGAAAACACACAAAGAGCAGCAAGGATTTACTGCCCGGTCATCTAATCCCACCACTTAGGACTGACCCACTTGAAGTCACAGCGTGTGACAGAATGACCAAGTAATGAAAACAGGATTAAAGAGCCCCAAATGAGATTATGCTCCTTCATGGGGACTCAAGCTGCTGGGGGCAGGGAAAAGATCTGTGTTGAACACCTAGCAGGGGTAATAAGACTAGATATCCAAGGCTGTGTCTGCTTAGACAGCATCAAAAATAGACTCTCTGGAGAGAGAGAAAACATCCAAGTGAGCCAGCTGGGCAGACTCAGGGTACTTGGGACACTGACAGCTCTTCAGCTTGTAAAATGAATTGGCACAGGTTTGCGCCAGTGTTAGCACAACTGTGGCTTCAAAACAAAACAGAGCAGGGGAAGGGAACAGGAGGAAGGGGAAGGGAGGCAAGCCTGTACTTGCCTAACTAAAACTGTAGGCTATTTAAGATAGAAAGGGGAAAGGGCCAGGGGATCAGAGATAAGGAAGGTGTGGCTGTGCACAGATTGCAGCATCTTAGCCTGTGGTAAATATATAAGTAGCAGCCTGTCACACACAAACAGTAATCAGAGCACTGGATGCATTTTGCTGCATGATGAATAAAAAGAAGGAAAAGACGGACCTTGCCCAAAGATCTTTTCACAAAAGACAAAAGATGATGACGGATCCCGTGGGAGCACAAGAAGATCAGTTACCACAGCTCAGAGAGAGAGGACAGGGCTATGCACAGTGGGAGACACGTCTCCAAGTACAAGAGCCTGTAGATTTAAGCTCATTTACTGAAGACCGGTCTGTACAGAGCACACTTTCATCCCAACATCTCACTGTGTATCTGCCACCAGAAGATGCTGACTTGCCAAGTCTGAGGGTCGATTTCTTACTATAAAAGCATTTTTTCCTCACCCATTAATCCAAATGAATCAGGAAATAAGACAGATCCTCATATTCACCTCCTGGTAAAAGCCATGTTTTCCATAGAAGCTGCAGGAGGCCAGTGCTTCTGAATACATGGTCATTTCTATAGGTTCCAATTTTAACACGATCCTTTAAAGGCTGAAACCCAGTGAACCTTTTCAGGGCTCAGTTCCCCATCTACACTCAACACTTGGCACAGGCTACCTAGATACCCTTAAACCTTAGCATTGGCAAAGTCAGGATAAACTTTAGAAATACCTCCCTCCCTGGAAACTCCCCCTTAAGGACAGCACTGCAGTCTTGCCTAGCATCTGTTAGCTCAAAGTGTTTTCCAGATAATTATTCATTTAAACTTCTCTCATGCAGGATAATCTAGCTCTGTTATAGCTCCTTCTCAAGTGAGCAAGTAAGGGCACTGATATACATTTAACTGCAGCTGAAAACCAGAGCAACAGAAGCTGTTACCACCCGTAACTGCTTTAGCGCTCCTCTCTTGGCTCCCTTCATAGCAGCAGGGACAGCTAAATGGAGACACGTCCACATCCGACCCATCACACTTCACATCCTAAATACCTGAGGAACCCCAGCTCAGCACTTCTATACTGCAACACATCAGGCTGTAAATCACAGCCATTCAGCTCTCCCTGCCTGAAAGACAAATTCAGTCTGAGAAGGGCAAGGGACTGAAGCTGCTTTAACCATTCCTGACTATTACAGCATGAAGAGTCTAAATGTATTAAGGGTGTGGTTCCATGAGCAGCAGAGCTAACCTGTCTGCTTCCCACAACCAGGAAGGGAAGATCTTGCTTTCCATTTGTCTGGTGATACTCCTCACAATGCAGTTCTGTCCCTTCCCTTGTGCTGGCTCAGGCACTCAAGACACATTTGTGAGCTCAAAAAAACAGTATTATATTTCTTCTCTTTCTGGATTAGCTTTCTGATAGATTAGAGATAATCTGAGGAGGTCCAAAGAGCTGGTGCGCAGTAATCCACTGGGAGCAGGAGCACTACCCCGTTTTGGAGGAGAGCCATCAGATCAGCTCACCCTGTCTCTTGGATCTGGACCCTGAGGCACACAGAAGCCAGCAGCTTGCTGGAGGCCACATGCCAAAGTGGTGGAAGAAGCCAGGAGTCCTATTTTTCCTCACATATTCAGAGTAATTTAAATTTCAAGGTTGCAATGAAGACATAAACAGTCCTTGCTTTGTTCTAAAAATCAGTCTATCAATCAATCAATCTAATAACAGCCCCTCAATCTTATCAATGATCATTTTCCACCTTCCTAAAGTATCATGCAGGGAAGATTCTTCTGGTTCATTTACAGGTTGCAATATCTTTACTGTTTTCTCTCAAGTTAGGCTGGCAGATGTGCCATAAAACAATACCACACATGGCACAGAGTTGCTTTCTCCCAGTAATGAATGGGGAGCTTCATTAACTCACGCAAAACAATTGCTTCCTCGTATCCTGAAGACTCTTCTCTGTTCTACCCAGCTTCCCACTGCCAGTGGATCCACATTTCAAGGCAGTGAGATTCTTAAAAAAAACACCAGAAAAGCAGAACAGTGGGAAGAAAAACTGAGGTGCTGACTGTTCATTCAGGATGAAGAGCTGATGAAGACTACTGTTGCAGTCCTGAGATGAACAGGTTGGCACTGTGGGCCTGGGCTACTGTTGAGCTTCTCATATTCAGGAGCTACCCAAACAGGAGCCAGAGTTTCTTTGGGATTCACAAATAGTTTCTCACCCTGTCCTAAAAACAGCTCTAGCACAGAGTGTCTGCAGCACCTTGTAGGAAGGGACTCACAGCAAAGGCAGTGCTGCAAAACAGGCATTCCCAGAGCCCTATTTATGTCCATGGCGTGACTCCTCCAGGCTTACATAGCAGCAGTAAAAGTGTTAAGTGCCATGAAGGCATCACACAATTGTTGTTTCATTGGGCATATAATACACAGCTTTGCCTTAGCTCCACATTTATCCCAGGTTTCAGTCCAGGTTTGGATTAGCTATCAGTCCCCATGTTAGCAGAACCTCCCCACTAAAGACCAACAGTTCAGGAGAACTGAGTCAGGCCTGACAGCCACAGGCCGCACAATGCTTGGCAGGGAAAAGGGAGGCGATTTTGGGTTTTTCTTTAGAACAGGATATAGCTTTTGCACATCCTTGTGATTGCACCGCAGGGGCTCCCCACTTCTATAATACCTTGCATTCAACATGCTTTATAGGCTTTATGGTATTTGGCCTCCTAAGGATGTTTTATGCATTTTTACACAAGGTAAGGCAAAGACATACTAAAATGATGTACCTGAGGTCATATGAAAAGCATTTGACAGAGGAAAATAATTTCTTTCAACTCCTATTCATACATTTTCAATGCCAGGCTGGATGAGGTTTTGAGCAGCCTGGCCTAGTGGGAGGTGTCCCTGCCCATGGCAGGGGGGTTGGAACTACATGATCTTTAAGGTCCCTTCCAAACCGAACCATTCTGTGATTCTGTGATTTTTCCAAATACCAGTGTACCCACCTTGCCCGTATGTTTCTACTGTCCTTTTGCAAGAGCATCTGACTGCATAAAAGCCATATCTTTTATACAAATCTTGCTCCCAAAACACAAAGAGTACAGTTTCTGTGCACAACTACCCTAAACCATGATAATCCATGGCCAGAGAGCAGGACCACAAAATGCAGTTATCAAGTCCTTGCAGCTTTTATGTAAGTAAAAAACCAGAGATAACAGCTATTTGCTGGTTCTGGCTCTAAACCAGGAACAGAATACAGGATACACCTCCTCAGATGAGACCACTCATCCAATGTCTGCTCGTTCTCCAAAAGCAACTAATGTCACTTCCCATTCACTCTTACATAAATATGTCTCCAGACAATTATACACCAGGGATGTTATGTGTAAGCCTTGCAGACAAACTTTTAGCCTTCATGAACTTCAGGTCACATCTGCTTTCTGTCAGTACCGAAGTTATAGGTCACTAGAGCCTCCAGATTTCCCAACAATTCAGCACAACAACTGAAAAACTGGGGTGCAGATGGCCTTTCCCTTCACCGCAGAAGGTGCTGACCAAAAGAAATATTTCCCTGCCAGGGTGTTAACTGTGATCACCTAATGTCAGCGTCTTTCATGGAAGCATGCTCCTATTTTGACAGTGAAAATGAAGAGCATAGGCTGTGATGAACAGAATTGCATTAACAACGCTGTCACCTGGGTACTGATGGAAAATACACAACAGAGGCCTGAGGCAGACCTTAGCCTTTATCCTTCATCTCCAACCTCCTATAGGTTCACAAGGCACCACACTTACTTCATCCCAAGAGGCACCTGTGTGGCTGATGAATGTGGAGTTGGGAGGCATGATCAAAACCAGTGAGAGAATCCATCCCCTCAACATCTTTCCCCCTCCACACTGGCTGCTGTTGGCGATGGATGCAAATGAGATGCTAATGTCACCATCCTGACCCACACCTTTACCTTTGAAGCAGCCATGACGGCTGCTGTGGCTGCGACGTTCAACCCTCGCTTCCCAAAGTGCACAAGGGCATCGTAGCTCCGGTCTTTTGCCTGGACGAGGCAGTCATCAATCTCCTGTCGCAGCAGACAACAAAACAAAACACACACACACAAAAAAAACCACAATAAGGACAATTCAGAGTGCTTCCAGCCTCAAACTCTTGGCAGGGCCAGGTCATCTTTATGGAGGCAGACATCCTCCATTTTCTCCACCTTGGCTGGGGAGAAGTTCACAACCAATGTTTGCAAAGAGGAAAGGTTTGCAGGGGAACAGTAACTCCCACTGGAGGCTCTGGGAACTTTATTCTGCGAATGGAAGATTGGGACCCAAAGTTTGGATACACTTGCACAGTGCAACCACCACCAATAGGTCCTGGAAGTAAGACAGACACACCCAGCTGGGCAGAATGGACCAGGGTGGGCCAGGAGCCATTTGGAATCTATAGACTCTAAAGACAAATTGGATTGCCCCATAGTTAAAAAGAATCATATTATGGCACCGGGCAGCTGCAGCTGTACTGCCCTGGGTCCAAGACTGGTGGTCTCAGAAGTATCCAAGATATCTCTGCACATCATTACAGTATCTGGCTTCAACATACCCACAGAATTGGTGGGCCCAGAGCTTCTGGACTTCAATGCTCCTTAATATACAATGGAACAGTTATGAAAGTTTCTGCCCTCACCCTCCCTCCCTCAAGACACAGGGGTCTGGATGATAATGGATAACAATGACTTCTAGTACTCAGCTACTAGATATGCTGGGTTAGTAGGAACTGGAAGCTGCGAGAAGCTGATGGCTGTTTAGTGATTCCCCTCCCTATTCCTGGTAGATAAGAGATGGCAACCCAAAATACATGAGCACTACTTGTGAAAAGCATAAGCAGAAGTTCCCAGGAAGCAGAGAGACAGGGGACTGATCCTTACTGTCGTTCTTGGTCAGGACTGAGACACAATTGTTCATGCACTGCCTGTGGCTAAACAGAGATCTTTCACTTCCATGGTTGCCCATGTTAAACATGGGAAACAGTTACTCATTTCTTAGTGGTCTGCATGTTGATGTGTGACTGATAGCCATTCTTGGCCCATGTATTCACATGGGCCAAATGGATCTGCCCGGCAATGTCCCATTCACAGCCACAGGAATCTCCTAGGCAGCCAAATGATCCAAGCGTAATGCTCCCTCCTGCCCCCGAAATTAGCATCAGGAATTTGAGCAAGATATTTCTCAGCCCAGGATCTCTACATACTACATGCCTTACTTCAGCCTGCTGTACGTCTCCCAGCCAGGTAAGTGCTTACTAAGCCCCTTTCAGACAGGCCTAGCTATTTGTCTCATTGCTGCATGACTTTTTAGGCAGAGCTGGGAACAAAGTTAAGGACCTCTGGCTGCCAGACCCTGTTTCTCTAATCATTACATCCAGCCACAACATAACACTCCAGATATATTCAGCCAGTACGTGCAAAGCAGCTCAGGAGGTATTTTTATCCCCCTCCCTCCCAACTTCTCAAGTGCACAAAGATGAGTTAATATGTGTGAGTGCACTGAACAGATGCCAGTATTTAAAAACACACAATCACAAAAACCAAAAACGCCAACCAAAAGGAGATGATCAAATTATAGAGGAAGAGAATCAGCGACTCCCAGTCCTTCAATGAAAATGAGTGATGCGAGGGCTGGACTAAACACATTGTTGATCTGCTCCACTCAGAGAAGACACAGGCATTTGTGATTACCTTTTCTTTTGAAGACAGCGTTGGATGAACAAATTTCCTGTACAGAAGGCTGGAGCCTTTTGTGTATGGAGACAGCAGCCAAGCTACAAAAGCTATTTTCAGTTCATAGTAGAATGGAAACCTAGAAGGAAAAAAAGCTGTTAACGTCCACTCCCAATTTAACTACTACCTTTAATTAGAGATGCTCAGCACAGGAAGGGACTGGCCAGTCTAGCTTAGGGCAGCTTTTGCTTACCAAAGAATCCAAAGACCTAACACATTGACTCACCTTCGCCTACATGTCAACTAGGCATGTGGGTAAATCTTTACTTGGGTACCAGGGCCATTATTTAATGGTGTAGAAGAGACTCTGCTGTGTGATAAGAGGAGCTTTCTACATGCGAAGAGCACAGATGCTGCCTTCATAGCACCTGCAGTCATTATGAGGGAGCAAAGAGCAAACCAGTAAATCGGTATTTCACTGATATATTTATGCACCTTTCATTTCTTTGCCTTTCTGCTTTTAAGATAACACTTATCTGACTGAAACTGAAATACAAGAACCTTTGCTGTCCAAGCAACATGCAACATAAAGGTGCAGATCCACACTTTGGCTTTCAGGTAGCACTGCAAATAACTAACAACAGGACATGCTTTAGCTGTAACAACAAGCCAGGGACTTCTTGAGATTAAATTATCCAGACTCTTTTCTGGAGGACAAAGCCTAGAACTCAAGACTGGCCAGCTAGCAACATCCTCATGCTGACAGGAATGTTGCTGCCAGCAGTGTGACGAACCAACGCTACCCTTTGTAGGCAAGTGCAAGCGAGAGCAGCACAGAGACCCTGTTATGGCTGTGCACCAGCCCAGCTGGACTCAGACAGACTCCTGCTGTGGTAGCACAGCACTGTGACCGAGCCCACTGGGTCATACAGCATCCAAGTCTGACTCAGTGGGCCTCTGCGATGCTTTACTCTGAGCATGGATTTGCCAGGTTGGTCTTACACCTCATTGAGGATCTCTACAGCACACTTGATTTCACAGGCTGGACAAGCCCTCTGTCATTCCTCCCAAGAGACCCACATAATAGATCCTCCAAAATAACAAAGCTCCAGATGAACGCAGTGGAAGTAGCTCTGCATGCAAATTAGACAGAGAGACAATAACGCCTTTTATCTCCTTTTCAACAGATCTGACATGTTGCCAAGTACCCCCAATTCCCTTTGTCTGGAGGACTCACTAGAGGCATGCAGTGCTATACAGGAACAGGCTTTAGGTGAGGGCCATGCACTACAGTTAAATTTTCATACTGAAGTCTACTGTTCTTACTGGTATCCACTAGTGTCCTGGTTTGAGGTAGAACAGAACCAGCTTTCTGTTCAGTGATTTTACTTTTTAGCTAAGCCTCTTCTAACTCTCTGAAATTAACAGCATATTGTGCAGAAAACTGTTCTCAGAGCAATAAGACCTATCTGTCATCCGTCATTGGCCAATCTGGCCTAAACCACAACAACTAGAAAGGCCTTCCTAAAAAGGGCAACAAAGCAACAAACGTTTTCAAACTTGAGCATCCGTATTGAAGGAACCGAATCTGATAATTGTGTGTTTATGTGCTCTTCTCCTGACAGAGGTCACCAGGAATCCTTCCACTGGCACTACAGAGCCCACATCAGTATGGACTGTCACTGTCCTCCAATAAACCACGAACCCAGCCTAACCAGGAATGGGCCTGCAAAACATGCCAAGAGCAACCACCCATGCAGCAACCTACAAAGTCCTGTGCTGCAGGGCTGTTTCTGCTTGATCACTAGAGTCAGTGTATTTACTGTAAGACACAGCTAGGTAAGTCTAGACCTATGCCTGCAGCTAAAACTTCTGCAGTTTACGTGATGATTTCTGCAAGCATCCAACTTGGCAATCAGCTCTCTTAGAGGCAGGGGACTGAGACTCTTGTAACGCTTTCTCACTAATGAGATATCACTGAGCAGTTCCATCTTCTTTCTTGCTTTTTCCTATGACAACATTGAGAAAGGAAGCGTGTCTCCTCCAGACAAAACACCTCCGTGCACCTGAAGCTGCTAACCCCATGTTCAAGAGGCAGCACACTTTTATACTCCTTTTCCCCCCCTTGTCAACATTTCCATTTTCTTTCCATCTCATGCCAAAGACCTCTCCCATCTGATGCTCACCAGCAAAGAAAGATATCCGTGAATGTCTCTGCTGTTGTGAAGAGTGCGAATATGATCCAGTACATCATCCATTTGACCTGGTAAACAAAAAGAGTAGCCAGTTCATTTTTCCCCCAAGAGCCTTGAACTATCTCTCACAAGCACAAGTGCACGGAATAACTCTCACAGAAAAAAGGTTCTTCCCCCCCTGCCCCATGTAATTGACAATTATTACGGACCTGAAGATGCCAGAGCTCCTCCCACCCCAGCATATAACACACATCAGATTTCCACACAAGCCCTTCAGATCGAAGACTATGGCCTTCAGAACTGGTCTCATGAAAAGACAAGCAGCCTGACTGTCACTACAAAGGAAGCTCCAGTGGCCAGCAGAGGACCACAGCCCTATCCAGGGCATTAAAAAAATCTCACTTGGTTCATCTTAGCAAAGGTTAATACTAGAGTGTTAGCCAAACTACAATTAAGACCAAATGTAATTACTTATATAATATCTACAGGCAGGGGAAACTAGCCAGGGAGAGATAAAGAGGTAAATGCCCATCCCACGATCCAGGGCTCAGGAGCATAATCTTACTGAATTAGTGGTGCCTTCTCACATCCACACCCTGAGACCATTGCAGTGACAACAGCAAGCAAATCGGCTTATTACTTGGGGCTTAGGTGAGAGCATTTTACCTCACACTGGTAGTGAAAGCGTGTGCTGTGCCGTCACCGCATTCAACTATGGTAAATACACTGCGGGGTGGACTGCTTGGTGGGTGATTTATGGACGGTCTCCTTTGCAGTGGTAGCAACAGACACAGAAGGAGTCTTTGGGGACCATGACTTGGTCAGGGAAACTGTAGTACCTTGAATAATTCAAGATTCTGGGGATTTTTGTCACTGAGCACTAAACAGCATTTAAAAGCACAGCACACTACTCTGATGTAGTACTGGTTCTTCTGGGGCTGCAAAGAAACAATATATTTGTCATATGCCATCAGCACGTCCAGTGATTTTTATCAAGTGATGTGGTGCTCCTCTTGTGCGGCACTGTCACAACAGAGATGATGTAAGGAATAATTTCTGAGTACTGGAGATGAGAGAGAAACATTTTATTCTCCATCAATATTTTTTTTTCCATTGTAAAACTATAAAACCTAAAGTTCAAAAAACTTTAAGAATCTGTGTCTCCAAAGGAAAAGAGATGGTAAGACAAAAGTTGTTAATTTAACTGAAATTTGTTGTCTAATTAGCTATATTTGAAAATGGAGATCCCTAAGCAGCTTTGCTGGAATGTCAGAAAGCTTAAGGAAGTAAAAACCACAAAAATCCATGAATTAGAGAACTGGAGCGTGTTACCTAAGGCTGGCATAATTGCAATAGAATAAAAGAAGGCTGAAAATAAGGCAGTACAAGAGGGATATCTACACCAGGTGCTGCCCTGGGGAAGGGAAGATGGAGGTGGCAATAAGTCTGGATTTCACCAGCTCTGAAACGGCTTCCTCCATCGATGAAGTGGGGATAATACCTGTGCTCTGTCTCCCTTCAGGTACTGAAATTATTCCCTGAGCACCTGTCAGCTATATAACTGCTCTGCTGGGATTTATATGTAGATTTATATACATATTTATATTTAGTGTTACAGCTGTGAAATGGCACTGCCAAATGCCTGACAGCATTGTCTTCCCAGGGCAGCTTCTGCCAGAGTCTTTACATAACCGTGACTCTCTCAAAACCCCACAGCCAGCACAGTTCTGTCAGTTACACATCACTGCCAGCAAAACTTTTAAACACAAACCAAGACCTGGTACACATGGGCTTGAATCAGCCTAAAACACCATTTATCAAAATTACTATTACTAAGCAAAATAAAAATAAACTACAGTGATACAAGTTTTAACTAGTACATGAAGAGTTTGCACTGTGTCAGTGTAAATTACTACTGTTTTGTTGTGGGTTTTTTTCCCCAAAATCAGACCCCTAATGGGTGTATTGCCACAACTGGTGTGTTAAACTGAAAAACAATCATAAGTGCAGACCAGGGCTTAGATCAGCTGTTCCCACATTTGGGCCGGGTCCCCATGTGTCTGATGGGAGTTCCTCTTTTACAATTGAATTTCCAACAGGAATTCGACCCTTCAACAAAATAGTTTCCAGAAAGGGGCTACGGAAATGTTAAGTGTCAGTGGCAGACAGCACTTTGGGATGCTAGCACACGTCTTCAGCATTTCCAGGGAAAGGGTGTACAAACCTTGAGAAGCACAGCTGTGCAAGGGCTGCAGGGACATTTTTGCCTTAAGTATCTGATACGTTCTGTAATAGTTACGATTTTCAGAACATCTAAAAACATTATCTGAAGGAGGGGACTGACAGAAAGGAAAAATCTCAGCAACCACAGCGAGTCCCAGTTTGAGCTTTCACTAAGGACTTAATGGGATAGCCATCTATGCTGTTACCCAGAGGAGAAAATGGACTTGTTATCCCTGAGATCTTGAGAGGATTGAAGAGGCAAGATGTGGAGGCTGATCCCGGTTCAGTGAAGTTACCAGTGCTCAGGTTGTGAAGGGCACTACAAATCTTACAGGACCCCAACAGCATCCAACTGGTTTTGATTCTCCCACATTTCACTTTCCCCGATGACCCCATATGCCTTTACAAACTGGGGCCGAGGGAAGATTTTTCAGCAAAAGGACAAGACAGCACACCCAGTTGCCAGACCTGCTTGTAAATAGGTCGCTCCACAAGGAAAGATGTTTCTATCTGAGGATTCAGTCATACGTGCTTCGAGTTGCCTCCTCTGATCCTTGTTTTGAATGAGCAGCTAAAGCTTCAAGGCTTTTTGAAAAGGCTTTGATTTATGCTGCTCTTCAGAAACAAAGGAAAACACACAAAGCTCTGGATGCCAAAAACCTTTTAAGTCAGCTGTATATAGTTCGCACCACCAGAGAAATAGCATATATTTGTCAAAGAGCACATCAACTCTGCAGAGGAGCCAGAAGCACAAACCCAAGTCTCTTTATTTGAGACTTGTGCCTAGCAATCAGCCAGTCCACCTTCAGGCCAGTCTTCCCCTTGGACTGTTTTACGAGCTTTCCCAGAATACAGGCAACACCTTTACAATGGGGTGAGGAGCAGTCTTAGAAAACAAACCCTGCAGCACAGCCACAAACTTCATTACTCACATATTCTTTGATGTCCTTTGATTTCACGGCTTTGTAAGAATAATATGCGGGGTAAAGAGTGCCAAATATAAGCCTGCAAAAAAAAAAAAAAAACAAACAACAAAGGGATTAAATTGATTTCCTGTCACAGAAGAAGATTTTATTTCTTTCCTGTCTGTTAAATATGTTTCTTGCACTAGTAAAAAGCATTAGAATTTGATTTAAGCTTGAGTGCACTGAGTACAGTACAGGAGTGATTTTGCATCACTGAATTCAGAGAAACTATTGCCAATGACATGAATGAAGAGCAGGGATTGACTTTCCTTTTGCAATGGTTTCCATAGCTGTACCTTCTGAATGACACACAAAACAAAAGAAACAAACAAAAACAAAACAAACCAAAAAAGACCACCCACTTTTAAAAGGCAAATAAAAATCTGATTTCAAAACAATCTACTGTGACACCAGAAATATAGGAGTCTTGCTTTCAGAGGCAGGACAAAATGAGAATCATTTGCCTAAAATCCCTTCCACCTCTACTTGATACTCTGAAAAGCTGGAGGTGTTCTACTGACGCAGGATTTTGAATGCTGGGCCTTATCCTACATTAAACCTGCTGAAGGGAAGAGCTCTGCACTGTTCGGTAAAGTCAATTTGGGCTCATCAAGGGAGGAGGAATTTGCCCACCAATATATGCCAACAGGATTAGACCTAAAAATCCCAGCTCTACTGCTCTTTCAGACAGTTTCCTTTAATTTTCAAGTCTGAAACGGATGCTGTCAGCTCCAAGATTTCATGTAAGAAAGAAATAAGGATCCGTAAGTTAAAAATAGCACTACTGAGAAAAAACATTGAGATTTTTTTTATGCTAACTCCTCTCTGCATCACTGCCTAGCTGCTTATTCACTTCAATTATTCTGGACATAAGCACCGGCTTGTCAAAACCACTTTGCCCTGCCCAGGCTTCAGTGAGTTTTATTCAATGCAGTAGGATGATGCTGCAAAGTCTGAATTTAATAGATTGCAGGGGAATGTTTATTGGCTTTCAACTACCCCTCTTTCCACTGGAGCTTTTGCTTTAAGTTCATCTAGTTGTTTCCACTGCTCTTGGGAATGGAAATGATCAATGTTTCAATCCCTAATTGCGGAGCCACATGGACCCACAGTCGTCTTTTCCATCCTGCCAGTAGCAATTGTGTGCCGTGGGACTCATAATTACAGTTGAGTCCATTACATGCATAAGACATTAAAAATTAACACTCTTGGATATGGTGTACCATTGTACTTCCCGTAGCTCAAGAAGGTATTTGTGAAAGAATGGGGTGAGCCAGCACACATCTTGATTTCCAAAGCAGTGACCGAAGACAATCTATCTGCCTGCTATTCATCATGCTTACTGTAGCATAGCTTAGCAAAACCTGAAGCACAATGCAGACTTCAGAAAAGCAGCTACTGAGTGAGGAGATTCAGTATTTTACAGAGGCTTCACACTGGCTTCAAAAAGCTTTGCTGGAAAGAGTCAGCTCTGAACCTATTTCACCCACAGGGGCAGTGCTATATGCAAAGATTAAATACAAATGCTCAGAAAGATTCTGGGAAACCGGGCACTTTTTTGTCCTTTGCAGTATCTTAACAAACAGCAACACGAGTTAAGGCAAGGAAGAACACACAAACAATAGCCTGATCCTGTTCTCACTGAAGCCAATACCAAATATTCCCTCCGAGTTCAATGGTAGCAGGACCTAATCCAAAGAAGGTAGAGCTCACAAAAGGAAGAAAGCTCCACAATATTCAGAAACTAACAGCTGAGCACATTAATAATATTTTTGGCTCTACTTATAAAAAGTACCGCTTTTCTGTCCTTCCTTGTTGGCCCAGGCCAGCTGCCATCTCACGCTTTTATTTCCTGCAAATAATCACTGAATGATTGATATTCATTTCCTCAGTTTGTGCTGGTAACAGAAAGTAACTGGATCCTGAAGAAGCAAACAGTTTACAGGATCACTTGAAAAGAATCAGTTGCAGACAATAAACACTTGAAAAAATTCCTGTGAGGGAAGGAAACTGTGCAATAACTTTGCATAGGCAGAGCAAGGGACAGTTAATAAGGTGATGTGCTCTCCCTAAATTGGAGATTGAGAGTTTCACTGAATTGCCTTGTAGCGATTTGTGTACATATATGGACATTTATTAGTGCTGTGGTTTACCAGACTGAAAATTGTTTTAAGGAATGTTGGATCCCAGTCTTGTAACTGCTATAGCTTACTATGTGGCTTGCAGTCACTTAGCCTCTGGATATACCCTACAAAAGACCTTTAGGCATTTCTGTAAAGCATATTCAGGGTTTTGGAGACAAATATCTGCACATGGACATATTCCAAAATTCTCTTGAGGTTACTGTCTTCACCAGAGCTTTGGATCAGGCTTGAGTACAATTGATTTAATTCAAACATACACATCAATCCTCTATCTCTTCCCTCAGTTCCTCTCCACTGCTGAAGACAATACTTCTCTCTTCCCCCTCATCCAAGCTTCCTGTGTAATTAAAGTTTTTGTTGATTCCTGCCTTCCTTCACTCCCATGCTCAGACTGTTGCCAAATCACTCCTTCTGCACACTATACACAAAACCAAGGCTGATTCTTTGTCACTCTGCCCAAGCCACTAAGTCATTCCTTGTCTAAGTCTCCTTTCCAGCCTCCCTTGTGTGCTTTACTGATCTCTATCCCACCTGGATGCACTTCTTACACACACATGCACACAGACGTCACCCTTGCCTACCAAGCTGAAGTAGTATTCCTATTCTTGCCTTCCAGGGCCTGAAAAATGTTGTTGGTCCTACCTACTGTTGGTTTGGTCTTTTATCACACCCCACCTCAGCCCCTTATCTCCTTTAATGACCGTAGCGTCACGAGCTTCTTAATCTTCTTTGTGTGTCTTCTCCCACACCCTGGAGCTCCTGTGCCCCTTGCTCCTCCATTGCATATGAGCTCATCACCTCTAAAACATGCTGTTCCCTGACAGTTATCCTGACAGCCCACAGTTTGAGAGACAGCAGCCCAAACCACACAAATTCCAACCATAATATTCCCCAGTTCCTCCTCATTTCTCTAATCTTCTGCAATGCTTCAGTTCTACCTGACATTCTCTGAACCACATCTCAGGACATTCAGCTTTCCTCCACACATCCTCAAAATCGCAGCACAGACCTTCAGTTCCCTCCTGCAACTACCAGCTGAACTGGAAACCGCATGTGCTGCGATTCCTTCTGTGGCACACCCATTGATTGCCTGACTGGTGCCCACCAGTTCGCAAGCCAAATTAACAACCTACCTATGGAGATATCACTGCAGCTTTTACCTCCTGGCAGGCACTGCTATGAGACAATCTCCTATGCAGCAGCTAATTCTTATGAATAATGTAGAAACATAATATTTGACACCTCTCTGACCCATCTATTTTGGCCACAATCACTTTGCAGATCCAAAAGTTAGCAGCAGTGGAAAAACAGACTGCTTAAGCCTCATTTCCTTAGGAAACCAGGCTACAAATACAGAGTCAACCCATTCCCCACCCATTTCCATCTTTCAAAGCTCCTTTGAATGAGCTATGTGCCCTGGAAAGCCTTGGCTCTTTTACCCTCTGTGCAACAGCAGAAGCAGACATCCTGATCAGCAAACCAGGGACTCCCAGAGCTTGACTGAGTAGTTGCTATGTTTAAAGCTGCAGAGATGTGTTCCTACAGTCGGGCCTAAAACAAAAACTACCCTCAAGGTTATAGGGAAAGGCAAGGAAGTAGTGACATTGATCAGCAAGTTCAGAAAAGCTCACTTGCAGCACTAAACAAATAACCACAACGGTTTAAGAATTCTTACACTGCTCCATGTTGGAAGTCTACACACATCACTCACAATCGCCTTGAAAAAGGGCAAAACAGCAGCTGTAAAGAAATCACTGAAGAGTCAATTAATTGTGCAACAGGAGACAAAAATCTAAGTAAAAGGTTAGTCTTTCTAAAGAACAGGATAAGGATTAATGCTGAAAATCTTATAATCCTATTAGGCACATCAGCAGCAGCAATCCCCAATCTGGACGCTAAATGTGTTTCCAGTCATTCTTTGTCAAAAGGGACACGATGGAGGGAGAAAGGGAAAGGAGAAGGGCAACGAAAGTGTGTGGAAGTACACCGGGAAATATCCATAGGAGTGACTGTAAATGCTGTGATTCTTTCTTTTGCAGCAAAGACATATAACTGAGGTTGTTTGCTTCTACTCCTGATGCAGTGTAAGGGATGTTCAACTGAATAAAGAGAACAAAGTCAAAAAGGAGGGGAGAAACCCTCTCCGTCACCAGGAGTTAATCTGTGGAACTGAATAACTGTATTTATTTATATAGTTACATTACATAGGATATAAGGTTTGGTTTTGGTTTTCATTATTCAAGTTTACCACTAAGTGAGACAGGAAAGGACAAAGCTTCCCGTATTGTGGAGTTTCCTGATTATCAGGGGAATATTAAAGCAACTGAACTATTGGCTCCTCTTTAGCAATATCTGTCATATTCCAGGAGAGCGGCCGCACCATCACCAAACCTCCTCCTGTCTCCACTTACCAGTACAGCTGCAGCCAGCCCTGGCTACTATATCCTTATATTCCTTCTCCAGATCTGCTAGCACAGTGATGTAACCACCACAGAGCACAGGCTAACCCAGGCGTATGAATATTCCTAATAGCATCCAGGTTTTAGATCACCATCAAAGCCCATACCAGGACCTGGAAGGGCCCCACGTAATGACTTGAGTTCTGATGATTTGGTGATGCTATTTTCCTCCTGAGGGGGCTGGTTTTGCAGACATTTACCTGTAAAATTAACTCTCCCATTTTGTAGAGCAGCCACTGAAATAAATAGAAAGACTCTCAGCGATTCTCAGGAGTACTGGCCAGGACTCAGGTTACCCCCAGAAATGCCTGCATACACATTCTCTTGTGTATTTTTAACCACACAGGTATTTTCTGGATGGTAACCTACTGTTACAAATATATCAGCATGGTGCCATCCACATCCCAAGCCATCTAAGTTTTGCTCATCTAGTTACCATACCACCAGTGGTGTTTGGGCTGCCCAAACATTTAGAACGTTGTACTTCTACAATACAAATAGAACAGCCCTTATTTTACCCAGAGATAACTAATGTTTCCATATCATCAGCACACAGCAGCCAAGATGGCAAACTTCTGCTCAAACACAGGGATGGACACATTTAGAAATCACTGAAATATTTCCTATTTCCTCAACATGTTCACTGGCTAGTGCGTGCTTCTTACACATAGAGCAGCAGCTGAGCTGTCACCACGCCAGCATTCCTCGCTGCAACCGCCAAGAAGGGTGCCAATGGGTTTGCATTCCTTATTATCCGTCCAAATTAACGTTCACACAATGCCACAGATTAAAAATAAATGTCACTGTCTTTGCACCAAAGGTTCCCAGTTTAAATCCAACAGCTGGGGATGTGAAAATAAGCCGCACGTAAGGTCAGGGAAAGGGTTAATGTGGGCCCCTTGACAGGCCAAATGCCTGATATCCAAGAAGACATTGAAGTGGAGGAAGCACCAGCTGCAGAGGAGGCCAGCTCCAAGCTGGTATTCCCTTGGAGATGGCTCCTGCAGATTCTTAGTGGTCACTTTGCAGCAGAATAGGTCCTGCATGGTGGCTCCAGGGCAGCCGCGAACTTGCCTGTTCACCCTCAGGGTGACAGCTGATGCCATCCCTGGGTCCCAGGAGATGTGGATACTCGGCCATGCCAGCCTGACATCCCAATACAACTCTGAGAACATCACAGATGCACAGTGCCTCAGTGACAAAAAAATCCTGAGGAAAGCACTGGACCCTGACACCCCAAGACAGATCAGGCTGACTTCAAACACATTTGAACTGAATCAAACATCCAAGAAGGGCTGGTTCAGTGCTGAGGACAGCTGTGCAGCTGCACCCGTGGCCAGTCGCACACCGCCTCCACGGGTATTAACAAGGTGTAAAGCTCCACTTGAATAGTCACCCAGCACATCCCTCTGCTTAGGAAACACTGCTCCCACCTGCTCAGTGGGTGACCTGCTTAGCTCTTCTGTCCTGAAGCCCCATGCAAACCCACAGCGCTGAGGAAAGAGAGGGCAGGCTCAGAACTCAGCATCTAATACAAAGACTCCACTTTCCATCCAGATCCACCTCTGACTTCTCAGACAGGCTACTACAGAAGCAAACTACAAACTTCAGCTTGGTTAATGTAACCTAATGGCTGATGAAACCTAAACGCCTTTCTTGGTATACCTGTGGGGCAAAGGGATGCCCGACTCTCCTTCCAGCAGAAATAGCAGGAGCAAGGGCTGTCCTTGATGTTTCTAATTTAAGCAGTCTTGATCCTCCCAAAGAAACACATACTCCTCTCCAGTTGACACTACCTTTTTTTTTTTTTTATCCTCAGCCAGGGCACTCTTTACATAGGAGCTGGAAGAGAACACAGCTAGGCACAAACAGGTGAAGAGATGTGGTGAGGAGGATGGGTGGAGGAAGTGGCCTTGGCCAGCCTGGAGCTATCACACGACTATTATGTTTACGCACGTTGAGATCCTACATCCAGACTTGTCTGAAGAAGATAAATGTGATTTCCTTTTCCGCACTTCTTGTTACAAGCAGAAGATGGAAATGCTAAAATAACAATACTACTGATGGAGAGACCTTGTAAAATACTGGGATCATTAAGATAATGCACCCGATGACTGCTAAAACCTGATGTTCCTACTAAAACTACCAGCAGTGACGGGTCTCACAGAGATCATATTTACACTGACACTCTTGACTGTCATATTTAAAGCCCAACTGAGATTAAGCAGGTACTTCATCCTTCCCAGGGTTATTACCCCAGGCTGTCTCCAAACTCAGGCAGAATTGCATCAGTTTACACACAAGCTAACACTTTGAAGTTTTCTTTACAGTCCTTCAGAACAGAAAAGGCCTGTGCAGCTGCTGTAAAAATACCCCATGGCTCTGCAGCTATTTTAGGAAACAAATACATTGCAGGTAGATGGCTTACTAAGCTGGTCTGTTCTACTTCACGCTGCCTTCAGTGGAGCTGCCTGGCCCAGCGGAGATGGACTGCTGACAAGCTAAGTGGAATTTGTTTGCCCCCAAGGCAATGCTTCAAAGGAGGAGTCTGCATGGAGAGTCTCTAGGGCTGGTGTGGGGCCCCAACCTATGGGTGAGAAGCTGCGAGTTGATAGGAACGCAGCGCCTGGCACACACCATAAGGCTCTGAGCAGCTGCCTGCAAGAGATAGTGTTTCGTGGGCCTCATCGGAGGCATTTGCCCTCTCGCTGCTCCTCCCCTCTCCGTGCTTCGGCTCTGCAGGAGACCACAGGAGAAAGGAGTCCACAGGACTGAGTCTTCTCCCAGCACTAGCACAGCCCACTGCTTCGTTCCAACCCTTTCGAGGGAGAAGAAATAATTCATCAAAGTGTGATACTGAGGAGAATAAAATCTGTGCCTTTTAGAGAAGAAAACATTCTCTGCTATGTGACCGGGTCAGATCTTCACCCAGCTTCACTGCTCCAAAAAGGCAGGGCTTAGTATCTGTGTGCCCCTGATGTTTTCTCTATCCAGTACTGGCCGTATAGTTCTTGCTTTGAGAGGCCTGTCTTTTTCCAAACCAAATAAATGGCAATTTGAAAACTAAATGGTATGTTTTAAATGGGAAGGGCTGCTTTTCCTGACTCTGGAGAGGGGGATGTTTATGTGGAAAAAGGCTTCTTTAGAAGCACTGACATTATATTCCAGAGATGACAGATGGTTTAAAATCTGTATTGTGAGTTAGCCTACAGATTTATGGTAGGCTCATGATACAAAAAGGCACAGAAAGAGACATATAACCTAACCAAACTAATTTCTAAGCAAAAAAAAGGTATAAAATATGGATTGCATATCAACAAAGCAGCTCTGCATTATTTTCATACAAAACCATACAGATCACACTGCAAGTATTATTTTGGAGTTATTTTAACTGATGCTACATGAATCAACCTTTAGGAAACATAAATACATACAGAAATCACAAATTAGAGCATAATCCTATATTCTGTATCCTTAAACTCAGTTCAGGTCATAGAAGTCTTTCACCATCAAACCGTAAGTGCTACCGCTGACTGAGAAGGTGGTGAGAAACACAAAAGCTCCTGTTTGTCTATTCCTCACTGAAACACTTCTTTAAACTTTTAGTGTTGTACTCACGGGACAGAAAATAAGAATAAAAAAATTAAATTATAACTTGTCCAAATCAATTGCAACGTAATCTCCTTAGAGTAACATTACTTCAGCTTCCCAGGGACAGAATATTACTAGAAGTGCTTAACAAAGTGCAAGGAATATTTTAACTCACTGATGTAATTTAAAAATCAAACCAAAAGACTTCTTTGGCGCAAATATTCAGCAAAATTTTTCATGGCTTTAGACTTCTCATGGGTTACCAATGGTTCAATACACAGACACAAATCGAGCAGTCCCAAGGCTGCTTTGAGTAGCACAGGGTCTCAAAGATCTCAACAAGCTCTTGGAGGAGGACAGGAAAGCCTGGTTAGATCTCTGCACCATCCAAGGAGAGCAGTTTGGTATAGTAACAGGTAGGGTCATGGCCAGCTTGGTGCAAAACAGCCTGAGGAGAAAATCTTACTACTGTCTGGGTATTTCTATAAATATGCTAGTAAATTAACAAAAAACAGCATAACTCCTTCCATCCATAACTGACCATAAGTACTTACATCTCCAAGGACTCTAGAACATTTACCAGAAAAACTAGAAGACCAAACATTTGGAGGGACCAGCCACGCTGAAAGCATATGGGGCCCAACTCAGTCATAAACTCTATGTACCAGAGTTGGTATCTAACTCCTAATTAAGTAAAAAAACAACGAACCAACCAAACGCCACACCCATCTTCAAAACATATCTTCTCATTTGGATAACACATTTCAAAGAAGGATTTCAAAGTGCAGTATAAATATTAGTGACTTGAGTATCACAGCTGATTGCACTTCCATTGATTTCTGATTATTTCTATTTCATCAGTGGTTTGTTTATGTCTATTTTAAGTGATAAGGACAGTGAGACCCACTTGAAATTATATAGGAAACTCATGTCCGAGGCATGAATAATACCCACTTTTCAACTCCAGTTTTAAAGCAAGAGTGTAGAGAAACTAAGGCAAGATGATTCTACAGGTAATTTCAGAATATTGAGACCATCTCAATGCTTTCGTTAGCATGGGTATCAGAATGCCATGTGCTATATATAACAGCTGCGACATTGCAGGGAGTTCACGGGCCATGCAAACCTCATTTCTCTTTATGGCCCACAAACACAGCTTGGTGTTTCTTCTGGGTACTATAACTGGGTTTTAGGGAGGGGTTGGGCACCTGCTTTTTTTACTAGGACCCGCACAAATTTTTTAGAAAAGGAAATAAAGTAAAATGGGACACTGTCACACAGCTTGAAAAAGACAGACTTCTAGTCTTTTCTCATATGCATTTGACAAGGATTTCTAGTGTGAATTTAATAGAGTTCTTTCCTCCAGGGTCTTTTCTCATTTCATTCATCCTTTTTAATCCCTCCATTTTATACAGCTAATAACAGCATCTTAATGAAATGCATGGTACAACTGAGATAAACAAGGAGAGAGAGAGAGAGAGATCTCCAGCTGGAGCTAAACTGATACAGACCAGCCTCCAGCCTAACCTAGACATAAAGGAACAGAAATCAGAAGGAATCAAGCCTCTGCACTGAAGCCACGGATCACTAATGAATAATCAGAGCTTCTGGCTACACCTCTGAGTTCAGCTTCAACTACCAATAAAATTATTTGTCTCTAATTAAAATAAATTAGAAGAAAAATGACCATTTAGTGAATAAGCCTAAACCACAGTGTTAGGATAAGTGACAAAAAACAGCAGGTAGGGGAGCCTAATAATACCCTGAAGTTCTCCTGAAGAACATAGGGGACAGCCAACACTTCAGCTTCCGTGCCAAGGAGCCTCCAATGAGCCCTAGTGATGAGAGTGAGAGAACTTCCTCCGGGGTTGACTCCAGAGGAATCAGACTCACCCAGCACCTAAGGAGTGGCACCAAGTCCCTGCCAGATGTAAATCAGCCCACATTCTCGCATATCAACAAACAGCAGCTTAGATATTAAAAAGAGCCCATCAACACAAAACAAAACCATTGTAAACACATTTCTTCCCCACACTCCCATCTGAGAAGAGAACAAGCAAAACCCATGTGACATATCATTTAGTGTGCCACTGGAAACTGTTCAAGACAAAGAATGGTGAATGTAATGTAAGAAAAAGAAATGTGTCCTTTAGACTAGAATCACAGAGTAATTTAGGTAGGAAGAGATCTCTACAAGTCTTTAATCCAAAAGAGGACCAACTTCAAGTTCACATCAGGTTGCTTCAGGACCTGCCTGGTCAAATTTTTAGTATCTCCATCTCCGGACCCCTGTTCCAATGTTTGCTTACCCTTGCTTTGAAGAATTTTTTCTTTACACACAAACAGAATTTCCCTTGCTCCAACTTGCATTCATTGCCTCTCACCTTTTCACCGTGTGCCTCCAAAAAACCTTGGCTGTATCTTCGCTGTAACAACTCATCACATTTTTGAAGACAGTAGTAAGATCTCCTCTACAGCATCTCCTATTCAGGCTGAACAAACTCAGTCTGCTCACCTCTCCTGGTGCACCATGTGCTCCAGTCCTCTTCCACTGGACTCACTGCACTTTGTCGGTACCCTCCTTATACTATGGAGACCCAAACGGGACACACTACTCCAGCCAGACACTGTCTCACGCTTGCCACATAGAGGGGAACAATCACTTTCCTCAATCTGCTGGCTAACCCTCTTACTAAACCAATCCTGTATCGAGATCTGGAGAACAGCAGCATTGTACCCTTCCCATCAGGGAAGGGCCAGGGACCCACTCCCTGAATGATGAGGGGACTTGTCATTGCTGCTTGGAGAACCTTCTTGCTCAGCCACATCACACCTTTTCCTCTGCAAGTGGTGGTCTCCCCAAGGAGATAAGCTGGGGTCCTGGAATAACAATTAATGAATGTCACACTACAGCAGGACTCTGAAAATGCTCGGTTTACCCTGCTGCAAATAAGCTGTTGCAGTAGTACAAACCTCACTTACCTACCTGTAAAACAAAACTTGACTGCCAAGGGAAGTATATGAAGACCAGTACTACGTTGTCTTAACTCTGGGACTTAACATGGACCAGGTTGCCATTAGCAAAGAGCTTTAAAAAATTGGGTGAGGGAGATGAAATGAGTATTTACAAACACCTACAGCTTTGATTCCCTTGTTTAGCCAATTTTGGTGAGCTAGAACAACAGCTAGATTTCTCTTATCTCTGCAGCCACATATCACAGTGTAAGCCTTTGTGTCATTAATGGTGCAGCACTGCTGTGAAATGTAATGGTTTTATGGTAATGGTGTTGCGTGGTCTATTCTTACATAAAGCCACTAGTAGAGAGGTCATCATCAGCTTATTTACTTCTATACCAAACACCATAGCCCATGGCACATATCTGGAGATAAAAATGACACATTCTTTCTTTTGCTGGAGCTGAGAACCTCATGGAGAAAGTAGATTATCCATACACACGGCCAATAGTCATGCTATGATCATTTTTAAAAGGATCAGATACTGCAACGTCCAGCAAAGCCTTAATTGAGGTAAAACTTCCTTAATGAGCTTCCTTAAATGACAATCTCCACCTCAGTGCCTAAATGCATCCTTTAGAAGCTGAAGAATTGTATTTTCAGGTTAAATAAAGAAATATTAAATTAAACTGATTCTAAGAAGAATTATATTCAGCACTTTCAAAGTGTTCACCTATGTTACTAACAGGACAAATAACACCCCCCAGGATTCAGGAAGCTTTCATTTCTCTGACTAACACTAAGAGGCTTTTCAGGACTATAACTGAGTGCATAGCAGGACCCTAGGCACAGAAATATCAGCATCTCTGTAAGTGTTACCATCCTCAATTAGTTCTCTCCAAGCCTTGGGGAAACAATTAAGTTCTCGTATCCCCATTTTACAGGCTGGTTTCTCATAGGCCCAGCTGAGTATTCCCCTGGTTGGACATTCATCCTGCAGTGCTGACAGGCAAAAGCTGCATCTGTTGTGTCTTTAACGGGTTGGGCAGGATACTGTCACTGTTTCTGGCTTGGAGCATACCAGCATAAAGTGTGGGTGTACTAATATAGGAGGAGATGCAGTTGCATAGCCTCTAAAATTCATGCCATTCCCTCAGTAATAGTTTCATGTTGCCCAGAACCACAGCCCAAGTTAAAAATTTCTGACTTGCAATTCACTTTGCAGGTGCATGCGACAGATATAACTCCTGCAGTTTGCACAGGATTCTAAAGTGTCTTTGTTCTTTGCTCAACAAAGAGTATGTATGTACAAATGTACACATCAAGACAAATACAGACACATTGCCTCAGCACTCTGGGATGTTTCTTAAAATGCAAGGCATCTCTTCTGAACTTTGGAATCTCTTTACATCTACTTAATTTTCCTACATCATGATTTATCCCATAACTGAATATTCTTCTGCTACAAAAAGACAATTATTTTGCAGCTCCTCCCAAATCATTTTATCTCATTAAGTATCTCCAGATTTTTTATTTCTTGACCAACACCTGATTTCTTTGTTTAATTTCTGGTGTTTTCCTATCTTAATGTAGATTCTCCCTGAAGCTTAACAGGTTAAAACACTTTGCTATTACACCCAGGACTCTAGATTTCAGTCCTTGTAGTGTTTTATTAAGTGAACTTTGGGTCTTTAACTAAAGATAAGACAGAGGAAGGGGTTTCTCTGAGATTACACCAATTTTCATAGCACTACTAAAGTTCATCTGCATTACAGTTTCTAACAACCAGCTATTACCTACAGTGCAGGAGAGACTTGACAGCAAGGACAGGTATCTATTGAAGCATATCACGGTATAGCACTTCATACTGAGAGCTTCACAACATCAACTGGAAATCATAGATTTTGGGTAGAGAGATCCCCAGGGTACCAATCTTTAGAGAAGCCCGAGACAACAGGCGGTTCTCAGAGATGATGAACATCTACTGGTTCCATTGACTGTGCTGGAAATTAAATGGTTTTCACCACTGGAAATCAGCAGCTTGGTCACAGCCCAGGTAGAGCCAACGTGAAATCTGGAACAGAAGTCGCAATTTCCAGGCTATGCTTCTGTGCTAGCTTTTATCACCTCCATCATTACACTTGGATGATCTCACTCTGTGAGCCCATCTTAGTACTGCCAATTCTCACATTTGTTTATTTAATCTCATCAGGTGATTTCTTGGAAGCGATTATAGGAACATCTCAGTTCAAAATAAATTCTCAGACTTAATGGTTTCTCAGAAAAGAGCACACAAACGATCTTGCAGGTTGAGGGTACAAATCAAAGGATCTGATGCACGCATACACACATGTATATATACATATTATAAAAGTCAGGATTTAAAATTCAGTCTCACAATTTGAAAAGGTGACAGGGTTTGGCTCAGGTTTTTTTAATGTCTCCAGACAGCAGTATTGATACCCAGATACTCAATCTTCATTCTCACAGATGTCATGTTCCCATTTGCATTCAATTTTGATCTCTCCCAGACTTCTCATATCTTTCTGAATTTCAGGCTTTGACTGAGAGCATTAGGGAATAAAAGGGATAAGCCATTCCACCCTCTTCTAGTCTGCATTTCCCCAAACACAAATGTGTTCAGATCAAAGCCTGTGACACAGGCATAGCTCCATTCCTACACCGTGAGGAATACCTCTTTGTTCTGGGCTTGAATAAAAAGTCAGTGCATTGTATAAATCAGAACAGTAAAGGCTTTGCATCTTCTCTTTCATTTGGCTTAGCAACTTCACCTCTTTTCCCTTCTCACCTTCTTTTACACGCATATACCTTGCAGCCGGCAGCTACGCAAAATATAAAATGAAATATAAACTGAGGCTTAGGAGACAGATGGAGGCTTCACAGAAATAACTTTAGAGGAAAGCAAAGGGAAAGGCAGCCAATGCTTCCAAGTCCGTTACAGAGATTTCTAAGCAAGCAGCTGCTTGAGAAGGCAGCTCGTACTTTTTGTGGGAACGCCCACGCTGCCTGCTATCTTATGTATGCTTTTCTATCACTTCTTATTCATTGTAATACTGCTGGTTTAAATGCCACAGTCCAGTGTTTGTTCTCCTTCCCAGGCAAGAAGATTCACGCAGAAGGATGACAGTATTGCAAATGCTACTCTCCAGAAACAAGGCATTGCTATTTTGAAGTTAAATGGTTAATTGTTTCAAACAAAATATGTAGCTGTATAAAACGTGCCTTGAGAACTGGGTCTTCACAGACTTCACCCATTTAGGGACCGACTACCCAGAGTGAGGTTTCTTGGTTTCAAGAATATACCTAAAACACAATAGCGATTTGAACAGGGATCTGATTTATTACAGACAATTATCTGCAAACCTCAGCAGAATAATAATTGAAAAAGAATGCTGAGCTATCTGAGCACAGAAACCTCAGGACACACTCTAGCAAAGAGAGGAAAAATAACCTACAAGTAAATCCTAGAGGAGGGCGGGGGGGAAGCACATTTTACAGAGTGGGTTTACATGAGATTAACTATGAATCATACACAAACCACAAGGGAAGCAGACTGGTTTGGTTTCCAGTACCGTGCAAAATCTGGCATAGTATTTATGTACTTAAAATGCACGTCCTGCCTCATGGACAGCAAGCAAGATCTTTCACTCTGGCTGTATGTAGTCTCTTGACCAGCTCTGCTCATTCTGCACTGATCTAGGAATAATCTGTAGAAATATGCATAGGGTCTATAACATCAGTCATGGATGTCACATCCCCTTAGGCCCTGGAAATGGCTGTCAGCAAGCCCTTGGGATTCTTAGTTCCGGAAAGCTTGCAAAGCAGTACTGATGGGATTTAAGATAGCCAGAATCAGGGATGCAAGCAAAGAGCTAGTGACAGCAAGCCATGGTTAGCCAGCATGCTGCAATGTGCAGCATCCTCTGCAACAGGTCTTCAAGGATACAGGGATGAAGCATGAGAAATAAGAGAGCTTCTCCCCATCTGACACAATTAAAGTAGCTTTTAAAATATACATGCTTGGGTGGTCTGCAGCAAGGCATTAGGATTCTTTTGACTGAATCTAAAGAGAAGGTGGTCATACTCTCCATCCTCAGCTTTCGGTGGGCATTAACACTTACTAGAGAGAAGCTCAATAGCGAAGCTAAACAGAGAGTTCCAGATCTGAGGTCAGAGATATCTTGATTACAGTTCTTGGGACAGCCCATTTGATTGGCTTTGGTTGTTGAAGTACGGGTAAAGCCATATGCCAATCTAGTGATGACATTCCCAACAGTAAAATGAAAAAAAGCATAAAATAACTATCCTGACAGAACAGAACCATACCTTTGGGAGCCCTCTATCCTCAATCTGTCACTCTTCAAAGGGCAGTTTAAATGAGGCTCAGGAACAGAAGTCCTCTGTTGTCTTGAACTGGCCAATTTCCGTCCTATAATATTCAATTTTCTAGGATCCAGCCGGCACCTTCTACAAGGCCCTCACCATTCTGGGCTACAAACACAACCTTGGGATTCTGACCTGGGTAGATTTACACCACTCACTGACTTCAGCAGAGCTGCACTAGTTAACACAACTTGAAGCCCTGGTATTGCCTTAGGGATGATAAAATGATTGAGGGCTGCACTGAATCAAGCATTTTCCAGCTATTTATTCCCTCTGTCTGCAGAACATCCACCCTTGATCCTTCAGGTTTACCACAAGCCAGGACTGGAAATTTTTGTGTCAGTTCTCGTGAAAATTTGGCAATGCACCACTTAGCCTGCTTCCACTGACAAAACAGAGACGCTGCAATTATTCCAGATATTAACTGATTTTTTTCCTCTCATATACTGTGCGGTTTTTTGTTAGAAGGTTACATCAAGAACTTTTCTATTAAATTCCATCTTTTCTGTGTGGATAATCACTTTTCATTTCACAAGGATTCTGTGGCTCTGATCATCTGCCTGTAAGGCTTTTTTGATCATATAAAATGATACACTTACTCGATTGCTAGATTAGAGAATAAGAGTTGATGCAATTCCTGTTGGATAAAAGAATCTCCAAATTGTCTAAGTGAATGCGTGGTTACTCAGTTATCTCTAAGTGTTCAGGTGCTAGACCACCATTACAAATTCCCATCTAACAGTCAGATGTAACAGAACATACCATATACAAGGATCTCAAAATGCTATCCAAATACTGATGAAACAAGCTTTATCTAATGCTGTGAGATGGGAGAGTACTAGCACAGACAAAGGGACAGGCAGTAAGGCAGAGAGATTCTAGTAGGCCTGTTCAAAATTACCACAGTAGTCTATGTTACAGATTCACGACAGTTACAGCTATATACATCTACAGATATGGATGTATCTATGAGAGAGAGATGATATCCTGAGAAAGGATCATTAGATCACGGTTTCTACCTAAATCGTTAAAGTCAGCAGGGGACTGGTTTGACTGATTGCAGCCTGACAGCTATGAAAAGAGGTTAGCATAATATAATAAACATGAGGAAATTCCAACAACATTTATGCAGGAAAATATTTACTCTTATTTCATTGTCTGTGTTTTTAAGATATCTGTTTTAAACTAACAGCTTCATCTCTTCATTTGATCCTACAAGAAATACCCTTTCTGTATATAGGACAGTAGAGTGTGTTGCCATGGAAATTATTATGATCTACTTAAATTCAACAAATCCAGCCTTATGGGGCATATTCCCCTGAGTATCTTACTTTAATTATTAATGTTCTTTCTAAATAGCAACATCTTTCTGTTTTGACCGAAATCCTTATAAGCAGAGTGAAAAAAATAAACCTGGAAAGTGGAATCCTTTGTTCAGCCGCAAAACAGGTGCAATTAAGCCATGAAGAGGCAAATAGCCTCCAAGCTGCCCTGCCAATGTGCTTCAACTCAAACCTAGACAGATCATCTGGAAGTGAGAAAGTCTCGTTCAGTGCCTGTGTCCATTATGTCCCTGGCCTCTCTGCTGTGATTTCTAGCAAAAAATACCAGCTAGAACAGTGGGGGGTTTTGCAGAGGCATATGATCAGTGAAATCTAAACACTAGATTAATTCATTTCCACATAGCCACCAGTCTCGCGTTCATTCTCCAGCCATGCAAGCCCAGTGAAACCATTTAGTCTTTTCCCATTAAATATACCACTAAAACTAAAGCCTTTTAGCCTCAGGGCATTTCCAGCATCCACCTTTCTCCTTCAAGTGTCACCATGAATTCTGCAGGTAGATTTTTAGGAGCCGGATGGTGTTATTCAGGCTCATCTAGCACTGTGGGTCACATAATATGGGTGGCTCATAGGTCTAAGTTAAGACACGCACACAAGTCCTCCCAAGTCCCCAGCAGAAGAGGCAGTAGGACAAGCAGAACCCTTCCATGAGCAGGATGAGGCTCAAGACCCTCAAACTGCTCGTCCACAAAAGGGCCCAAGGCAGAGGGCATCCCAGAGCAGCCCTGCAGGAACTGCCTGAGGCAGAACAGCAACTTTATAACTGCGGCTGTTTAATGTGACCTGCAGCCTGGGTAAGCTGCTCTCCCCACACGCTCAAAGCAAGTGTTAGGGTACTTGCGCTGAAGACAAAGGTAGCCATGAAATGTTGTGATGACAGGAGAAGGTCTTCCCGTGGTTTCTCTGCTCTTAATCTTGACCAAGTGCTCCCTATGAATCCTCCCTAGAAGGATATTCCTCATGAAATGCCATCTAAGTTTCCGGGTTTCATTCCTCCATGAGTGCTTCTCAGGGACTAACATTCATGAGAGCTTTGCCACAGAAGAGATCAGCCTACACAAAACATCCCAGATCAATCCTGAACTTTTGACCATTGGCTTGGAAATTTCAGGTCAAAATTAATATTTACATTGCCCCTCCAGTTCTACCCCAGAGAGTGTTCTTCATGCCCACACCAGGGTCTATAACATGTAAAGCAGAACTGGTAGTTTAGATGGACAGAAGTTATCACTAAGCCTATTTTACAGGTACCTAATCAAGAAAGAATAAATAGCCTGCCATCTTCTCACAGGGAGTTTGCAGCACCGCTGAATCCAGGCTGTTGGTATTCTCATACAAAATCTGCAGCACCAGTCCTTCCCTCCTCCCTCGTACGAGGCTGGTTATTGGTCATAAGCCTCTCCCCAAAACATGAGGCAAGAACTATCTGTCAGTTTTTGGCTTTCCTCTGAAAACACTTATTTAGAGGCTGGAAACAAGAAATAGAATAGATGAGCTCAACTGAGCTGAATGAAAGGAAGCAACAGTATGAACTCAACAGAACAGAAGTACTTCTTGAGCAGGAGTTGCAACTGTTTGTTGATGCTGATAGTATTGAATTGCTTGGTAGACTCAAAAGCAGGCTACACACGTTGCCCCGGCATCCCTGGGACCCATCCAAAAAAGCGCAAAATACCAGACGTGAAGGGCATTCTTTCCAGCTCCTCACAAATAGGTTCTTCAATACTGGTATTGTTGTCCTGCAAAATTTGCCTTTTTGGAAAGCAAAAGATTACTCTTGGTTACATGAGAGAGAAGGGGGAAAGACTTAATGCAGCTTTATTGACCAGTTGATCGATTCTTTCTTTAGAATTGGTTGGTTGCATATTTATTAGCAATTAGTGCATTAGCAGTAAGGCACGCAGCAAGAAAGTAGGCAGCATTTGAAGAAACAAACCTTTACTAAGCATGACACCAGGCCAGCGTTCCCAGCTGTCCCCCTGTCTCCCAAGAGTCAATCTCCAACTCAACACCTAATCCTCTGCCTCCATATAAACGCGTGTGCCTTCTGAAACATAATCCTTGCTCTTCATTTCTGCTTACTGTACAACCAACTTCTCTCCTCCTTCAGTACTATCCTTGCCCTTCATCTGGCTATTTGGCAGCTTTGTCCAGCCTGCAGGTCACTGTTTTACCACCCATACGAAATTAAAATCCCTTATCCTCCCCTCTAAATCTTCCAAAATGCAGGTACAAGAAACAAAAAGCAAGATACCCCACTAAGGAGATATGCCTGCTTTGAGATTCACATCAAAAGATGGAGTTGTTCTGTGTACGAAGCTTAGGAAACTAACAGGCACATTTCTAGTTCTGGCAAATGGCTCCAGATCTGGAGTGCTCTCCTGGGTCCTGCCTGCAGAATGAGCAAGCATGTCCTGTTATCTCAGTCCTTCTCTTCAGAAGCACACAAGTCATGGAAAGATAAAACACAGTTTTCATTTTGTCGCTTCTTCTAGTTCATTCTCACCGCTCTGCTCACCATCTGTTTTGCCTATATTCCATCAGTTTAAATTAGGAGCTCCTCAGAGTGGAATCTTGCCTTACTACATGCATATGAAATGCCAAAACAGAACATGAACGCAGTACCAGTAACAGCTTCACAAAGAAATTAACAAGTAGCACGCGATCGGTCTCATAAATGATTCACCTAGAAGGCAGAGTTGCATTTATTTATATATTATTTATTTCTATATTACTACAGAGCTTTGGAGAACCACCTAGAGAATAAACCCCATTGTCTAGGGTGCTGTAAAATCAAAAATAACTAAATATGAGATCCTGCCCAAAAGAGTTTACACACTAAATAGCATATAAATGATAACAAAAGTATGTGACACCTTCCTCTGCAAAAAGCAGCATGTGATTAACTTCAAGAACACAGGTGATTTAAGTGAGATTTTGCCATGGGTCTTGCTCGCAAAGACCCCGATTACACAATGCATCCCTCCATTGAGCCATTTCATCTCACAAGGCCTACTTGAAATCTGCTCAGTGGCCCTCATCAAGTCAAGCGCAGAGTCAGACAAAAGGAAATCTAAACTCAGATCCTAGCTGCCTTATTAGGACATAGAAGAAATTTTGACATATAAAGGTTCTACAGCAATCCAAACTGGCCAATACTTCTGCAGCACTCAAGTCTTCGCCTACCTTTATAATTAGCCTGAAAGTTCCCAAGATACCACCTCTGTCTGCTGAAAGCATGGAAGCAGAAAGGCAAATGCACCGCTTAGTACCCAGAAGCAATTGCTCAAGAAGGAGGAGGCATGATGATATGCCCTCCTTTGTCTTCTCTGCATCAAGCATTTCCTCTTGACCAAACAGCTCTCTATGCAACACTTCACCTTTAATGGAAGCTCCTTAGAGATGACTGTCTCCCTCTATTAACTGCAATAAGAGCACAGAAGAGAGTTTCTCAACCTCTCCTAATCACTGGACGACCTGACCCCTTGAAAGAAACATATAGCTCATTTTACATCCCACTGTTGCTTAAGGATATATAAGTCAGTCACATGGAATTGGTAAAATGTTGAAATGTTAATAGTTTACAAATCTAGGTTATAATTACAAAATTTGTAACTAAAAGTGTAAGAAAAATGGTATCACCTGATGAAATCAGTCAGTACATAACTGACAACTGCCTGTATGAGGGGCTCTGTTTTAGAGCTGGAATGTTTTCATGCACTGCCTGATGTTTTGTGGACTGCCAGCCATCTCTGGACCCCAGGCTGAGTAACTTGGAACTGAATCTCCCTGCTGGCACTAAGTAACCAATTTTAGGTAGTGTAACGCCTGACTTAGTAGCCTGAATTAGACAATCTGACTGTTGCATTCTGCTGTCTATGACACTGACAACAGCACGGAGGATCCGAAAGGGAATGGGTCATTACTCACAATATTTAAGCCTTTGGTGGTTTGACTACTTCAGGTAGTGACTGTTTAAGTCTGTAGTTTTGTTCTACCCCTACCATACCCATCACAAATCCATAAAACAAACCGCAAACATAATGCCCAATTCCCTTGATCAGATCCCCTTTCATTAATTTATTGATCAAGGACCCTGGAGGAAATATGTTACCTGTTACCACAGGTTTTCTGTGGAATATTGGACACATCACTTGATCTCTCTGTGTCTCAGTGCTCTACCAGTAAAATGGCAGTAAAAATCATTCCGGTGACACAATATTTACTAAATTAATGCTTCAAAGTACTTCAATACAGTGAAATGGAAAGGGTCACACAAAGGCAAAATACTGTACTAAGGCAGCTGCAAAGGCCAGGCCCCTTAGCTATACTCCACAACTTCTAGTTCGGTAAAACATCCTTCCTTACCAAGCCAGGACTAGTAACATGCAAGAACACCTTCCCCATTGGGGCTAAAAGCATTTCCAGCACGTCTGTGCTTGTGCAGGAAAATCTGGATCACTGTTGACAAAGCAGCAGGCGGCGTTATCCCCTGCAGTGTGATCAGCACAGTCACATTTCACATGAAGGGCAAAGCAAATGTCGCACCTGCGCTGGATGGTCCTCTGTCAGTTACTGTCACCAACAAGTTCTGCCCCCTCAGCAACGCCGTAAAGGCTGCAGCAGAGATGCACATGGTGGATGCCGAGCTGAGCTGGAAGCCACAGAGAACACTTGCTCTTCATGCAAAGGAGAGCAGCAATGCAAGACTGCAAGATCTGTTTCAGAGGGATTACACCACCTTATTGTATAGGTAGTGTTTCTTAGCAAATACTGCATGTATGGCAAGTGGCCTGCCCTCCCCACTTTCCAGCTTCAGGGCACATAAAAGAGTCTACTGCAAACTCATCCCATAGCCTTAGCAGAGAGCTCAAGCCACGCTAGGTCCATTGCTGTATTTTCACATAATTTTGCATCACTGGTGTTGAGGCCTGTACAGAGCAATAAACACCAGAATCCTTCACATCACCTGCCAGCACCAAGTAAATAATGCGGACTGTGCAGAAGGACCTTCACATACATTGTATATATCAACTGAGGGGCTAATGCTGACCTATCAATAACCAAAAGCAAGGGACTGGGCTATGTCTTCATGTGAACAGCTCTCGCCCCCTTGAGCAGATCCTATCCCTGCCTGCCTCTGATAAAAAGGATACAAGTTATCTTTTTCTATCATCATATAACCCCTATTACATGACTACTTCTTTTTGTTGTTCATTCATAAATCTCTTCAGGCTTCCCATATACATGAAAAATGGTAAGAGGAACGATTTGCTAAGTTTCTCTAAAATGGAAATTCATTACTGATATAAGCAGTGTCTTTTGATTAAATCAATGTCTGAGTCAGTGGCACTACGGATTTATAACAGCTGAGGATGGGGGTGGCCAATCTCACCTACCATTGCTAAAATGGCATCACAGTTACCAAGAAAGAGACAGCAGAGGAATTGTGACAAGGAAGGAAATTTCACTCATCCGCTTAAAGAATTCTTTGGTTCCGTTCAGACCTACCTACTTCCAGGGACAGCCAGAAGAAAGGATGCCTCCAATAAAATCCCAAATCCCTGTTACTTCCACACAGGGCCAGAAATTCTCAGTGAACATATCTGAGGTTGCCATCCTATTTCACATCAAACCATAAGAGATCAGACAGGCCATTACTAATATTTTTATTTAAAAGAAAACAAATACAGGAAAAAAACACATAATTAAGGCTGTGGTTTTTCACCATGAAGAACATACTTAACCATTTTATAACAATTTGTAATGCACTTTTAAGCTCCTCACAGCAGGAATTCAAATGCCTAAGTCACACGGCATCATCTCAACTATGAATAACCTGTCTGATCCAGCCTCATTTCTACTGACATCTCCTTCCTCTGCCACATGTTCCAGATTGAAAGGCTTTCAAGAGGCAGTGTGATGTGCCTGACTTCCAGAGTTGGAGCCAAAACCCATGTTTCTGTTCTGCATGATCCCGAGCACAATAAGCAAGCTCCATGTTTCCGGGAAAAGAATAGGATTTCCATGCAAATACAACAGGTGGCATTTATATATACCAGTTTTAACTTTAAAAAATGCTTTTACGCAACAGCCAAAAGGTATAGCAGACCAGTAACCACCTAGGATTGATAGTGATATGCACTGTAGCTGAACTGGACTGCAATAACAAAGACAGATGCCAAGTTCTTCTGCTAGAGTGGCCTCTACCACTTGAAGCAAAAAAGAATCTAATTCAAAATGAATATCAATAAACTGTAGATGGTAGGACATGCCACTGATCCCTTCTGGTCTGCATCAGGGAAGATAAGTTCAGCACAGTTCATTACACTTCACAGATGAGGAAACTGAGATACAGGTGTTCCAGGATGTCCTCTGAGATCTTCCCAGAGGTGATGAATAAAAAAGGGGTTGTAATTAACCCACAGATAACGATGCTATCCCATCGCAGTTATTGTGAGAGATAAAGCAATAAATAACTCCAAGATGCAACAATTGCAATTGCATTGATATCAGACAGCCTTTGTTGGAAAAGTCACCTGTAATCTACTACCATGCGAAAAAGAACATCTTGGGTTTGTTCTTGTCAAGGTGAGTGAAAAAACTACCAGGACCAGAGGAGGATGAGAACTGAGCTCTTAAAGGAAAAAGATATCCAGGGACAGGATTATCTTTTTGGCTTGCATTTGTACAGTACCTAGTACAGATCCTGAACAATAATAAAGTCTTCGACTTTTAACACACAGCTATAGCAGTATATGGTGCTGCTCTGAAGTTTTTATCATTTTTCTTCTGGGGATTACCAGCACACAGCTCTGTAGGCAGAATTGAACAAGCCAGCACCCCAGACCAGTGTTAACACAAAGTCCAAACACTAAAGTTGAAATGATGTAAGAGAAGGTTTGCAGTAAGCTGCCCGACTTCCCATTGAAGTGGGTGAGATGTGCTCACAGACTCTTCTCTTTCAGCAACATTTTGGAAATAGAAACTGCCAGGACAGAGATGGTAACAACCAAATCAGAGATACTGGAAGCAACAAAGCACCAAAGAGCCAAAGCAAAGGTTTGCTTTTTGTTTTAAAGCCCTTTCTATTAGTCAAGTCATATCAGACATATCACCCATGGACATCAGCAGAAGTTGTAAGAGCACAAAGCAATACTGACAGTGTGACTAAAGCACACCACACCACTTCCCTCATAATCCTTATCAGCTAGTAAGATTTGATGAAAGAACAACTAAATAGGCACAAGCAGGGGAAGAAAAAGCCCGACCAGGTGGCCATTCTACTTAGAGCACAGATATCTGTACTGATGGATGCACTAGTGATTCATAATGAGATGGGGAAACCAGATTAGATAGATTAAATCTTTGTCATGATCCTAATATGAAGACCACTGTACAAAAAGGAGTCAGTGACCCACCTATAGTTATCCTGAACGGGTTCAGGCCTGTGCTGTGCTGCACATATAGCTTGGCCTTCTGACCCCTTGGATGCACGATCAACTCAGCTAGTTAATTTTAACCAAGGAACCTGTAGAAAGCTCACACTGGTCATCAGCTATCAAACCACCTGTGTGTCCTTCTCTGCCATCATCTAAAAGTGAGGAAACAAATTCTCTTGTGAAAATCCTTTCCTTTTGATAGTAGAAATGATGAATAGAATTGCCCCTTTTTTTTTTTTTTTTTTTTTAAGAAAATCTTTGAAGGATCTCAAAAGACCAACATGTAACCTTTCCACAGACAGATCTGCATGGTGTGCTGCGCCCAGACTGCGGGGAAGTCCCATGTTACACAGCTCAGGGTTTCCAGCATCTGAAGGGCTGCAAAATTAATCATACTCTCCTCTTTTTCTTTATGATGTTAGCTCTACTAAGTGGCATTTTAAGCAATACTGTACACAGTCCAAGTTTATTGCTGGGATCATAACAAAGCAGCACCTCCTGGTGCAAAACACCCTTAAAGGGTGGATATATACTAAGTGGCAACGCAAAGAAAGTGGTGATCAAGCCTGGCTTGCTCTAGGTTTCCTTGCAAAATTATTTTTTAATTATTACTATGACTACTAAATGATTAATATTTACACTGCGTATTCAAATTATAATTTTCTACCGAAAATCTAGTATAAAAAATAATTGGTACCACCCTCTACACAGATGATTTCACACTGTGAGAAAGAGAAAGCTGAAGAGAACGAGAAGGTTTGTATGTTCAGCTAATTACCTGACTGCATGTGTCAACTACTTTATGACCTGCTCCATTAGATTTTTACCCAGTCCATGTGTCTCAGATGAAATCACCTGCATGTATGTGCATGTGCCGAGGCAAGTCAAACTACCACCTCTCTTTAGACATTCTTTGTTCTTGAGGATTAGCTGGGTTACGTGATGACAGGTTTTTTCAAAGTGGAAATTAGTCTAGTAGGGAGGCAAGAAAAGCAGCAAGAAAAGACAATACACGCTACATCTCACATTGCTGCCAGAGATATCTGCAGTGATGCTGTTCAAATTAAATCATTTAAATATTGAACATGCTTTCCCAGAATGAAGTGCAAACCCAATAATGGCTAGCAACAGCTGCAGCTGAATCCAGATCATATACCTCCAGGGGCTAAATTCAACTCTGGAACCTGCAAAAATCTTCATATCTGACAGCCACCCAATGTCTTGGTGGTACAGAGAGATAACTATGATCAAGACAAGGTTTCCTTTAGATGTTTCATCTCATATGGCAAAGAGGAGACCTTGAAAATGCCTTTCCAGAGCTATGCTGACGGTGCAACATCATGGCACATTTCTTTCAGACAAAGAAAGTGACAGGCCCTTGCAGATCCTCTACAATAACTTAAGAGCACAACAGATGTTCTCCTGAGTCTGCAGTTATGCATACTAGACAGAGAAAACTGGCAAATTATTCACCTGATTCAGTGTACTAACCTTGACCAGCCACATTTCCAGAAGGGAGACAGATCAGCCATGCTGCCGCCCCACCTTAAGCCTGAACTCCTCCCACAGGAATTTTCCTAGGGGCATCAAAAATGCTTTTTTCTCACTGAATCTCTTCTCAGGTGGGGCAGATGAACACATACCTCGACCTTGCTCCATTTCCCCCTACTGCCTGGGAAGAATTTCCAGGGAATTTCTACATGTATTCCCACCTACAGCACTTCCAGCCACGGAAAAGCTGTAGGACAAGTGCAAAGAGCCACACGCTGCTCCTCCCAGGCTGACAGGTTAAAGGGAAATCGAGAACGTCTTTTGAGAAGGTGGGCGGCAAGTTGCAAAGAGGAAAGAAATATTTGATATTTCTTTTACAAAAAAAATAAGAGAGGAGAAAGCAGCAGTAGCGGCTGGGGGACCCCGCAGCCGCCTCTCCCACGCCCCCTCGCGAGTCCCAGCCAGCTGCGCCGAGCCCCGCTAACAAAGCTCCGCTGCCTAAATCCACATCCATTTTCCCACCCGCTGATGCTCGATTCCCCCTCTCCCGACCCCGAGCCCGTTCATCGCCGAGCACCGGGCGATGCCAACCGCCCTCCTTTTCCCCTGTCACCTGGCGCTGTACAGCGCGGCAGCATTTTGCCCCCCACCCCGTGGTAATTTTCCCACGCTGGAAAATACCATTTGACCCACCTATTTTCACCCTCATCCACCAAGCAGCCGAGCGCACCATCCTTAACAACAACCTGCTAAATTTAGCCGAGTCGCCGCCACCGCGTATCCACAGCGGGGGCGAGCGGGACAGGCAGCAGGCACGGCGCGGACACCGCACACAGACACACGCACGGACATGCGGGCACACGCGTGCAGGTGCCCGAGCGGCAGCTACTCACACCACTAGCCTGGAGATGATCCATGAGACCATGGCGCTGCGTACCGCAGGGCTGGCTCTCCCGGCAGGGAGGGCTCGCCCCGACTCCTCGCCCGCCGCCGGCCGCCGCCCGAGTGAGCGGGGCGGGCGGCTCGGCCATCCGGCCCCGCAGCCTCAGCGCAGCCTCACTGGCGGCGGCGCCGGCAGCCAACGCGCAGCCGGGCCCGGACGCCGAGATTGGGCAGGGCCCGCGGCCGCCCCCCGCCGTGCTCGGCGCTGCGGGAGGAGGAGGAGGAGGAGCGGACCCCGCCGGCCTCCCCAGCGGGAGACCCCCGGGCGATCGTGGAGGGCGAACCGGGAGAGGGCGGTGGCTGCGCCAGGCGGGCGGGGGTCCCTTCCCCACGCTGCGGCATCAGGCAGACACGCGTGCGCTTCTGGACCACTGCAGGAGAGCAGGACACAAAACAAACCCTATCGACTGTTCATATCAAAGTAAGGACAAAGCTAAGGCAAAGTGTTGATGGGCTTCTTGGATACATAGGAAGAGAGGGATCCCCCTCCACGCCCCAAAGTTTGCAGGCACAACGGACAAGGGTACTAGTCACACGATCCAGGTGAACACCTGTCACCATCAGTGATGACAGCCAGCAATCTCTCCTCCACACTACTTTTCATTAGGGGGTCTCACAGCTATCAAGTCCAGTTTCCACGAGGAACTTTTGCCCACATGCAGAACAGACAGTGGCTTGACCTGCAGGTTGTTCTTCCCTAAGTTTCCTTTGGGTTCTTCTTTTCCTTCACTATGTTGGCACATGCCAAATGGGATTAGGTTGTCAGAAATCATCTTCCACTGCTTTGTTTTTTTTCTTCTATCAGAAGCATACGTGCCTATGGGAATTCGTTAAGTGTTTTAGTCTTGCAGCAATCCTTAGCTCCCTCTCAAGCTTGCCACCATCAGCCCAGCCGCAAGCTTCACTTGGAGGCTGCTCCGTGGAGCTGTTGGCCTGGTTTCAGGCGTTAGCGCCAGGGCTCCAGCCACCCTGGCTGCACCACAGGATCCCTGCCTCCATGCCCGACACATTGTTCTTTTCTAGGACTGTGCATCTGCAGAAAATTTTCCCCATCGTTCTGAGACAGCGTAGCTGAAAGAGGCTGAAATTCCCTAATGTATCGTGAGAAACCTGTGAGAAAATCTTCTAGGGACAGACTGAACATTTCAAACGAGAGGTAGCAAAGCTAGGAGCTGATCACAGACTTCTCCAGCCCCAGGTGGCCACAGCCATCCCCACACTCCTGTCCATCTCCACAGGAGGATGTTCATCACACAATATCCAGCCCTTACCTAACACCTTTCTTCCACTCAGCTCAAAGTCCTCTATAACAGAATCATCTTTTATTATGTAGGCTCTCTGGACGTGGTTCCCAGAAAAACAATAGCACCGATAGTCTTCAGCTAAAGCTGCAGGTACAGACATACATGTAGCTGAACTTCAGCACCTCTAAAAATTATCTTCTAGGACGAGCATCTACACTGCCACATTGCTCTTCTCTCTGCAGTGGGTCTGTTCCTCCACCAGAGGGACCTTCCACCTCACGCTGTGACCTGTAACAAACTGTTACCTCCTCGGTTACAGCAGCATATCCGCCACAAACACCGGTATTTTCTGGTTACAGACAGTCTGTGAAGCACCGCTGGAGGTACGGGGCCACGACCAAACATTCCTGCCTCGGGGACTGCAAGGGCCTACAGTGTCAGCATCGCTACAGCCAGCATTTTCACTGCTACACAAGCACCACAAAGACAGGAGCGGGTGGTCTGTTGCAATAACTAAGTGTAAATTAGCCGTCTTCTCCAGACAAGATTGCTCTCTGGAAGAAGGGCTTTCTCTCCAAAAGAAGCCATTAGGTCATCTAGCTCAAACTCTAACGCAGTGAATCATCCCGTGGCTGTCTTGCTTGTGTATCATAGCCAGATAAGTACTTGGAAATCTGTTATCCTTCTCCAAGATTTTTTCATGTACGAGGATTATTTAGTGTGAGATTTTAGACTGCATGTTGGCAGACACTCCACAACATTATTACAGTTAATTATGTGATATTATCAAGTATAAGGCACAAATCTCTCTGCACAAATATTTGTGTAATCACCACAGAACTTGCCACTTTAGTACTTAATGCGTATTTCAAGCATAGAAAAATGGACCAACAGAAGAAGATACTGGATCATAAAGACAGAGGACAACACCCAAAGCTGCAGCAAAACATTTTAGTGCCCAAAGCATAACTCAGTCTCATGCCCTCTTGGCTTCTTCCAGCCTCTTCCAGCTCACCATGTTTCCTGCAACTCCTGCTAGTCGCCATCACTGCTGGCCTGCAGCTCTCTTTTCTGGGCAGCAACCATCAGAAAGACTTGAAGATTTTTCTTTCTGCTTGGCAGCTCTGACAGGGGTAAGCAGGACACAGACCCCTCTTGTGCTGCTGCCTTGTACACAACTGACGCAATCACCACCTGATGATTGTTGACTGATCTTAAGCCTCAAATGTACACAGATAGTTAACAAGGTAGTCTGGTGATAGAAAACCTAATGAGCCTGACAGTGTGAATGCAGGGAGCTTTACCTAAATAACTATTTGGTAAACAGAGGGTGAAGGGGAGAAATTCAGCTTTACTGAGTCATCAGTGGAAGGGTGACAATGCCCCCTACCTACTCTTCATGGGCTGCATTTTAGGATGCATCAGGTGCCTCTGTGACTGTAAGCTTGGCATATGACATCCCAAGCATCCTGGAAAGAGGCTTTACTTGAAGAAAGCCTTTCCTTTGCCATTAAACTGCCTGACACAGTCTATAAAGAAATAACGGAGAGACACAAGAAGAGTTAAAGCTGTAGGGACAGATATGAACTACTTTACACAGCTAGCTCAGCAGAGAGACCACCCAATGCTAGTAGAACATTTTGGAACAGCTTTAGCAATGGAAGAAGGTCAGGCAGTGAAAAATCCTACACAGATTGCACAATTAGATGGTTTGATCTCTGTTCCCCAAATAACAAAATAAACCAGCTTTGCTAATAAAGGCAGAGCCACCACCCTTGCCCTAAATACTATGCAGCCTTCTCCTAGCAACTACTTTTCCTGAGCAATTCAGAGCCATGGAAAAGTCAGATCCCCCCAACAGCTCTACCATAATCAGACTCATTCCTCTTTGGCCCCAGGGAGAGGGGATGTCAGCCTTACAGTTGAACAACAACTGCCAACCCAAGACTTCTTAGAACAAGAGGAGTTACTGATATACATGCACAGGGCACTCTGTTACCAAATCTAGAAAAGGTCAGGAAGTAGCATGCCCAGACAATTCTTTTCAAGAAGGAATGTCCTCCAACAGACCGAATCTACATGAGAGGCATTTCAGAACAGCTTGAGAAAAGCAGACAACCTAGCTAGGAAATGTCTCCAGGTATAGAGAAAAATATCAGACAGGAAACCTGTGGTGCTGTTTAGGTGCTGAAGTTCATGTGGAGAAAAAATAACAAAATGAATATAAACATAAAATATACATACATGCAATAGAAACAGTGCACACATATATTGTATATTATTGTTACAATACCTAAAAAGTATTATGAGAAGAAAGATAGTCTGGTCAGGAAATAGATATTCTGCATGCCATCATGGACTATGTATATACACACATATATAGATACATATGCTTAGCCTCTTAGAAGAGAAATGTTGGGTCTTCCGCCCACTGGAAGAGAATGGGTGATCTCTTGCATTTGTCTCCTGGCTCCTACTTGGGAAGCAAAAGGAAAAAGAAAGAAAGAAAAATCTAAAAAGATAATGTGGACATTTAGAGCAGAAATCCAAGAAGAACGCAGCTCCTGAACACAGCAATGAAAAATGCCCATTTCTAAAACTACAGCTTTACTAACAGATACGGACTAGATGTGAAAAGGTTAATCCTGCTCTATGGGGAGTATTGTTAAAGCGTGCGGAGACAGTCAGCATTTCCTGGCTGCCATTTCCATCTTTATTATTGAATTACTTTCTTCAGAGCTACGGCCATTAGCAAAGAAAGATTAAGAAATGCCTATTTTGACTCAGAAGTGGTGTGGTCTGGCATTTGAGCTGGGAACCATGACTGCTGAGAAGCACTCTTCATTCTCAATGACTCACCACGAGAGCTTGGGGAAAACATGGAGACCAGCATGCTTGAATGCATCATTTGGCTTTGGATAACCAAAATGGCATAGCTTAGCCCCAAATATTCTAATACAAAACTCTGCAGTACAGAATTCAGTCACTGGTACTCAGTATCTCCAAATACTAAGCTCTAAATACCTCAAGTCATGTATCAAAACTGTCTTCTGAGAAGTCTGTTCTTTGCTTCCCATGTCCCCTTCTGTAACTTACATGATTCAAGACGCCTCTGCCTTGGAATAAATCCATGTGTCTTAGATTAATTCATTAGTGGCTGTGAGGCATCTGCAGAGCCTCCAGCTCCACAGGAAATTATCCCAGTTCAGCATGTTTTCCATTCTACTATTTCAGAATGAAGAAAATGCTTGGATTACAGCGTTTTATAAACTGATGAAAAAAGGACTGTGTCTTAGACTGGAACTTGGGTTTTCAGCCTTAAAAGCCAATAAATTACCACTATTACAGTACTTCTGACACTCAGATTAGTTTTCTTGTCCCTTGTTACCTGCTACCATCTTCCCACCTCGGCCCAGTCAGGCACAACCATCGGGTCTATTCCATGTCTCCAAATGATCTGCCTGTCACTGTTTATGTCCTAAACACCCTGCTCAGACATCTTACAGCAAAAATGTAAAAAGAAAGGAAACAGTTAAAAAAATTATGTATGAGTAAACAAAACAGTGATCAGAAAACAGATTGTTGGAAGAGAGATCTTATGTATCAAATTGTATAGCCTCCTGGTATAGCAGGTAAGAAGAGACACCGCTGCCACCTCTTAGGGATGTGACATACAACTCCCTTATTTTTATGAACCACCTCTCCCCCTGTCCCTGCCAGACAAGAACATACTCACATATTTGATAGAGGCTGCAAACAAAGAGGAAGACATGCTGCTCAGAAATCTTGGTTGGATGCTTGGAGAATGTCAGCTTGGGATTTCCCCAGAGCCGGTTCAAATCCTCACCACCTTCCTCATAAGACTTTTCTTCTCCATGAACACTAGCTCTCTGAATGTCTGCTGCAGTCAGAAGGCAAGCCTGACAGAGATATTCCCTCTGTTAAGGAAAGTAAAGTTCTAAAAGAAGAACTGCAAGAGCAACTTTAATAATAAAGCATACTCACAAAACTGGAAAGCAGCAGCAAGACCAAGGCTATTCTAGCTTTAAAACGAAATATTTAATCATTCTGAAAAAGTAAAGGGAAAGGGCCACTTCCTGGGCAAACTACTGTGGATGATGCATACTGAGTCAAGACCAGGGGAAGGTTACTCTTTAAATTTTCTGCTGTGTGCTTCTCTGAGCCCTGATTATCAGCTATTGCCAGAGAGGAAATACTAAGACGCACAGACCTTTGGTCTGATCCAGTATATCAGTTCTTATATTCTTGCATAGGAAGGATGGGCTTTTTTGAATTTTGTTACTGTATAGCGTTTAATAATGACTACAATACAATAGTAAGTGTACTGAAGGATGACTTGACCATGTTCCTGCCCTTAAACCAGACACAGAGAGAAAGGAGGAAGGTAATTAAGTGTTAGCGTGAACATGACATTTGCTAAAGAGGGATATTGAGAGAAATATGGTCAGTGCACGGCTTTGAGGTTTCACTGAGGCGCCATGCACATGGTAATGTTAAAGACAACAAAAAGCTGTAAATAATGAGCAAAAGGGGCCTCTGTCATGAGCAGAAGAGACAAGGTTTCCTTCAAGGAAACAGAAAAGGAAAGTGGGGAAGGCTGTGGACAGACCTAATTATGTTAGGAAAAAGCCAAAGGACTGCTGCAGACCGGTCTCAGCAGTTTCTAGAGACAAGCTGTCTTCATGGACTGATGTAATAAAAAAATTGAAGGCAATAAGTGAGTAAAGCAAAGTGGGCTACCAACCAATTCGGTATCACAGGCACGGCTCTGTTTAGCAGCATCCCTTACATAGGCAAAATTACTAGACTACCATGGCTTTGTAAAAATATGCTTTAATAACTGTATAAATAACTTCACTGTAAGTTTTAATAAAGAGCTGCTATTGACCTTCAGGATCAATTTAAATCCCAGCACAAACCCGGATCTGGCAACTACAGATTTCAATTTCGAGCAGTGCCCCGAGGGAGGCAGAAGGAATCTAGCTGCACTGGCACACCTGGCAAAGATGTCTTCCCTTAAGAGCTGCTCAGAAGTACCTGCCGGTGAGCAGCAACCTCACTGTGAGTGCACTTATTTCTCCAGGGGTTTTCCCATACTTCTACCAGGGCTTTCTTCCTCCTCCCATATGCCACAATACACCTACCTCTCCCATGTGTATCCTATTCTGCTCCTCTCAAGGTATGCAAACTACCCACTGCTTTATAACTTCTTTCTCCACAGTTATAAATGCAAAGAGAAATGCTAAGTGTCAAAGCACATTAAAGACACAGACTCTTATACTATGTATAGTCATGAACATGAAATTCCACCACACTAAGCTAGCTCCGGTTTTATTTAATTCTGGAAAAGGTAAAAAGGATGTCAGGGAAAATATGCCTCTTTATCTGGACAAGTTTTATATCCTGACTGCAGTCAGGATACATGAAAAACTTGCAGTATCATCCTGCTTCTCCCTCTCTCATTATGTGGCAGTAAGAACAACAATTAATTGTCTTCCAGGGACAAAAAAGGCTAAGCTCCAAAATTGAAATGGAAAAAAGCAGCATCCAAACTTAGAGGCTTCAGAAGAAAGACAAAGGAAAAATACACCCACTGAGATAAAAATTTTCAAGTTACCTTCTATAGGCTATTTATAGAGGACTCAATCCCTATAAACATTGCTCCCTTTTGAAGACTTACAATATCTCACTTTAACGCCACTATTAATGAGACCAGGTAACAGTTTCTTTGCTAGTATCTGCTTACAACTTCCAAAGGTCAGAGTGAATGGCACAGGATGGCATGTAGAGCACTCCCAACATTTGATTCTGGGAAGTGGTAATATTCTAACAGGTTTCTGAAGGGTGCGTGTGTGACAGAGCAAAGCAGCAGTAGTTTTCCCCCACAAATAGTGATCACAAACAGACACAAACAGTCTGTCTGCTTAGCACAATATTTGAAAAGGCTACAGCTGAAAATGGACACTCAGACTCCTAGAAGTCTGTACTTCAATACCGCAAACTACTTTACAAAGGTAACGAAGAGAAAAAAAGACAACAACCAACTGCTTAAAAAAAAAAAAAGAAGCCTCTGTGCTCAATTTCCATTTTCCATATCACTCTCCAGCCAGAAAACTGCAAGTTCCAACCTCTCAAGCTGCTAAGAGAAGCATTTGCAAGCACATGTTCTCCCTCCCTCTTCCTCCACGCTCCCGTAAGAGATTCTTAATTGCAATGTATGCAGGTGATGGAGCGTTTCCTGTACTCTCTTCTCCCTCAGATCCCATTTCAGCCATCCTCTGTTGAAAATATTTCCAATGTCTACCACAGCTGAGAGATTCTCCAAGTGACACTGAAAGTAAATGGACAAAATAAAGCCAGTGAATAGCACTGCCAAGAGTAGGATTGTGAAGGTGTATCTATATCGTGGGAGAAGTGTGACAGCAAATCACAGAGTTTCCCAGAACTACCCTGAAATCAGTTAGGGCACTGATAAAGGTGTTGCTGTAGCAATACTGAACTTACTCTGAGACAGCTACACAAGCATGTCCTCAGTAGCCACGGGGTGATTTTCAATTCATGCTGAGCTCCATGCCACTGAGGCTACACCTGACTTTGTAGAATAACTGAATAATTTAGGTTGCAAGTAGCCTGTGGAGGTCATCGGGTCCTACCTCTAGCTCAAAGCAGGGCGAACTCTGAAGATACATTACACTGGGGAGGGCCTTGCCTCCAGCTAATATTTTATAAAGTAGTCTAGACATGACTTTGTGAGCTGCGACTGCTACAGCGTAGTGGGATGTGAGACAGTTTTAACCTTACAACAGCTCTGCAGAACTGGTGTGGCAGGCAGAGACCTGAAGCTGTCTTAGCACTGAAGTAGTCTTCCCTAGTGGCAGCAGCAAACCAGCTATCAGGCTGCTGTGCAACAGGTTGTGTTACAAACATCTTACTGGGAACAGCCAGGTCAAGACATTGTCCTTTTGAATGGAAAACTGGTTCTGCAGAAGTCAAGCGCATTCCTTCTAGTCACTGTAGGCAAGAGGATTTCAAACACTGGTTTGGGGCTATAGTAAACACACATGGTGGGCAGCTGCAGCCATTACTTAAGAGTTTATCCCTGTAATATCCTTTGTTAATCTAACTACAATGATCAAGGGATATGGAACATATTCAACATACCCATAGGGTGCATGTTAGATTAACAGGATTACCTGTTGATGATGGTAATACTACACTGTATTTATTCAGCACTTCTCTGACGAACAGAAGGTACTTTTTAAAGGTGGGTAAATATTTGTTAATCCCAGAGAGGGAAATGTAAATGCGAAGAGGTTAAGTAATAATGCCAGTTCCACAGAGTGAACCCGTAGCAATATCCCTAGATGCCTGCTCTAACGCAGCATTTCTTAAGCCATCGGTTGATACAACCTGATCAAAAAGTCCTAACAATTACAGCACATCATGGTTTCTTATGCTGACAGTCTGCTTATAAAGCCACATTTCTATTGTTAGTTAAGCCTCCATTTTCACTACTTGCTTTTTGCTAACTTTGAAAGAGTCTATAGAAAATATATTTGGGGAGCAAGCATATAGGTTATGACGGTAAACCTAGAAAAGGTACTGTAGCACATCTAACACACCGTGATATGGAATAGTCACATGAAAGCATTCTGAACCTTATCTTTTATAGCCTATGTTCATAAATTATTATTTTGCATTTCTTGTGTGCAAACAATAGATGTGTTTAAAGCACTCTGATAAAATAATGAACTTGAAGTACAAAGATTTCTTTTTTCCCCCTCTTTAAAAGATCCTTTACGGCCACAACCAATTCCTGTGATTCCTGTCTTTAGACATTTTCTTCTAATGTTCTTAAGGTCATTTGTACCACTGGAAACCTGTGAACCCTGAACATACACTATACTGCTTATTAGCTCATTACTGCCTCATACTAGCATTCACCCGCAGCAGCTTTCAGCGAAAAGGGAAAAAAAAAATTCAATGCCTACCTAATTTGGACAACAACGTGTAAACCACAGAGTAGCACAGACATCATCCCACCTTATGTTTGTATCTAGTTCAGCATTTACTACAAAGGAAAGGGTGGAACGTAGGTCAATAATCAGGGACCTCTACAGCAAACAAAGAAGATCAGACACCTCTGAGGGATAGTTTGTCCCACTTACTCTAGACACCTATTTTAGTATTAATCTCCTTCTGGAAATGTTTTTCTTCGTTCCCTGCAGAGTAAGCCTAGACAACGAGATGCCTGCTGGTGGATAAGTTCATCAAATGCATACTTTTTGTATTGGCAGTTTGTGACCTACATGTTATACAAAATGAGACAAGTCCTACCTCTGCTGCAACCAGAGGCATAATGCTAATCATCTTAGTGGTGTGAGTCAGGGAAACTAACACCTGACATACAATCATGCCTTCTGAAATTCAAACTTATGAGCTGAATATTTTTTTTCCAACATTGCATTTACAAAATCCCTTTCAGCTTTGCCAGTTATTTCAATCACCTAAAATATTTTTCTACTTGTTTTTGAAACAAATCCACCTCCAGCCATCCCAAGGCAGACATACAGGTTTTAAGCTCCTCCTCATTGTTTATGTGTCCAAGTTCGTTGGACAACACAGTCTGGAGTAATTTGGCTGCATCTCATATTCTCATTAGAAAACTGCAGCTGTAAATTTTGTTCTGTGATAAATTGTGCACAGGAAATAAGAGTAAGAAGCAGCACTAGAAACCCATGCTGCAGCACAAGTTCCTCTGCAAAGGAAACTGGAAAATGTCATTTCCCTTTTTTGTACAACTGCAGTTAGGTAATTATGCTATTTAGGGCATTAGATACTGGAAAGCAAGAAAAGTTCAATTTTGCCTTTTTATGCTTTTTAGAAGAGATAAGAGACAAGACAGACTGCAACCTTCCTCTTATGATAAGTCGAGGCTGACATATGATCTCTTAAAAAAAATCAGTGGATGAAATTCCTGGTTTCACTGGAGTCAGGAATTTGCTTAAGAACTACTGTTTTAATTTTAGGCACAAACCTCTACTGCCAAAGTCTAGGGTTTGGAGAACAGCCATTAGCCTCTGACAACTGTGAAGAGAGACAGTTCAGGAAAAGACACTATTAGGTTTCACTGACATGTAGTTGACTTGGGGAGCTTTACAGAGAGCAGTGGGAAATTACTAAGTGCTTTATAGTGATAAATACAGTGAAGCATATCATAATTACTAGTTCCAGTATCAATGCCCAGCTACTCTGCAGGCTTCAGCTTGGAATTCAGTTGCCATCCCAGTGGCCTTACAAGCTGTCCAGTGCTTCCTTCCACCGGGCTGGTAGTGCAGAGTGCATCTCCCTCAGCACATGGCAGGAGAGCCAAGACTGAAAGAGCATCAGAAACAATCCACAATTTACAGCTGTATCTGTTTTTTAAGTGATACTGTTGCATTTGTTCTTGCTATTTAAGCTGCAGAGAAATCACAATGCCCATTTCCAGTTTCTGGAATAAAAGTAGAGGGAAGGTGTGAGCCAGTTTGAAGGCACAGGTGTGTCAGCTGCTTTGATTTTGCTTTGAATATATTTTACTCAATATCTCTACTCTCACAAATTATTTCTTGCATTGTCCCTTTTTTTGAAACAGATGACAATTCCAATTTAATATTAAATATCTTCTGGGGAAAATTCTTAGCAGCTGCTTCACAATCATGCTTTTTTTTCCCCTGGCATTAGGGAGCATAAACACTTATTAAAGTTTAAAAGGAAAAGGAAATTTGAAGATTAAAATAATGTTTAATTAGTATCTATAATACTCATCATCTTTCAGGTGCACAACACAAAGCAATTCATAAGAATGATTACTGTTATCCCCATCTTACAGAAAAATGAGGTGAATTAAATTATCTGCCTAATGACACACTTAGTGTTAGATTCCAGATCTTGCTCCCAGTTCTGTACTATATCAACTAGGTCACATTTAGCAATATACCATTTTTTAAAATTGCCAGTTCTATATTCACCAATACCTGGGATCTTTATTTTTCACTCTCTCTGAGATACTGAAGCTAGTAGCATTACTTTAGCTTTGTTAACATTGTATCAGCACAACATGCAGAATTTAAAACAAAAAAAAAAAAGTACATACTAGATACTGTATTTTCCTACTGGAAACAAAATTACTACACTATCAGGTAAAACACTCAATGTTCTCTGCTAAATATCCATTGCTCCATTTCAAGGGAAAGTTGGTAAGCGGCAGGATAAAAGAACTAGAGCCAAGAAAGCCAGTGTTCCCTCGGGGGAGTGGAAGGTTTTGCAGTGCATTGAGTAAGACTCAAGCACATACAGCCTACCCAAGATCACTCTCGAGCACTTCCTTCACATTCAAGTCAAAAGGCTGAGCCTCTTTTTAAGTGAATACACATTCAAGAGCAACCAAAATTCTTGTCCAAATTGCACATACTCATAACTCACAACAATCACAAACAATTTACTTCTCCCCATGTTCACTATTTTGTCAAAAACTACATTAAATGACTGAGGTTGAAAGTGTCCAAATACTTTCAAGAGAATAAACATGTGGTTTTGAAAAATCAAAAGCAGCACTGTGAATTTTGTCCAAACGATCCTAGAAAAGTATGTAGCAGGCTAGTTCAATATTAGAAAAATTTCTATCACCTAGTCTAGCATTCACTGACCTCACACCTACACATGTCCAGGAGCCTGAGATGCCAAAATTTCTTGTCAGATGCACAAGAGAAAGGTGTAACTTTTCTCCCAAGGGAAGAACATCAATCGCAAGACAGGTTTGTTTAAAAGAAACAGCGGGAAGCACTTGTAATAAACTTCAAGATCCTCTCTGGCACTGTCAGGGAATGGTGTAAAGGCTAACTGGTCTTTGCCAAATCCAGGTTATGTTATTTCAATGATGAAAGAGCCTGGACATTATTAAGTAGCAAAATACAAATAACATGATGTGCTTTCAGTTTGTTATGAGGCTTTTGGAGGTAAAGCTAAGCAACAAAGAACAATTTTCCTCAGTTTATTAAATAACATTGCTTAAAGTTCACTGCATAGCTTTACCTAACTTTTGGTGGCTCTTTTTGTACTTGGGTAGTAATATCGCCAAGACATTCCTGCTGTGCTGGTAGTCTCTAAGACTTGATTCAATTATATCCATCAAGATAATATTGATTTGCATTCTTATATTAAAGAGTGGTATCCAGAACCCTTTGAATTATTAACTGATAATGTACTAACTCGTATAAGGAAAGGGCTTTTTTCATCCAAAACAGGCCTTCCCTGTCTCGAGCAGCCAAGAAAAAATGAAACCAGCACATATTTACTAACCAACATTTTATGTCTAACGTTTGGTTGTGGTTATTCTTTAAAGGTTATTACATCAGTCTATCTACAAATACCTGTTTAACTTTAGAATTAATCTGAAAAATTTAATATCCGATTCCCAGACAACACTTAACATCCAATTAAATAACTAAATCATTAAATGTTAAATTAATAGTCAATTAAAATGTAATAGTTGATCCTGATTTATCATCCTACAAGTCCTCTCACAATTTCCTGTTTCTACAGTTGTGGTAGCAAATCTAAGTCCTACTAACTTAGCAAGCAAATAGCTAGCAAAAGAGAAACAAATTAGGCCCTACTGCAGAGTATATATGACAGTGGAAAAGAGTAAGTGCAGCATTTCTTATGGATTTTTTCCATCGGCAAGTAAACTTAATTGCATAACATTATAATGTACTTTGTGTCAAAATATGTGCTTCCTGTAGCTTTAGACAGGGAGACGATATTAACTAATGTAAGACATAAATTATTTTATTTTAACTTACGGTAAAGAGATAAGCATGGAAAAAAGAGAAGAAACTAGTCCTGCTAGTCTTGCAAAGCTGATCTGTGTGAAGCATCCTGAGGTAACATGACTGTACGTGAGAAAAGAGCTTATACAGGCTTTTATCTTTCCATGCTATAACTGCAGCTAGATTGAACAGGAGTAGTAACCAATCTACTTTAGCTACTTAAGGAGTAATTAAACTACATCAGTTTGGCACTAGTGAATAAGAAAGCTTCTGGTGGTCTGTTATCACTCATTCTTTAGCACCATATCTCAAGACATACTGGAGAAATGAAACTGTTCGGGATCTTCCAAAGCCCTGTTTCTAGTTAGTATAGCTGGTATTCTTGTACTCTGACCATAAGCACTTTCAACTTTAATTACACATCCTTACACCTTCATCATTAATCACTAGAAGATAAAGCACTTTATATTCTTTTTCTGTGCTTGGAGAGCCTCCAATGAGGCTTTGATTGGGCATGAAGACCTTTAAATGTTACTACAGTAGAGATTTTAGAAAACAGTATCCATAAGATCTTGCACCAATCATTGTTTGTTGCAACTGCACATAAACTTGTAGGTGTATCTTGGATGTGTAGGAGAGCCCTCAAAAACAATCTGCCACCACTTATCACAAAAAACATCTTTCAAGAACATAGTGCCGTGACAAGTTAATGTTATTGTTAAATTCAAATTTCTTTTCACCCAAAGCCTCTTATACATTTTTTCCTAGTGATACCATGTAGAAGAGAACAGGACTGTTACTTAATGGTGGCTGAAAGGAAGAATTTATTCAAGTGTGTTGTGAAGTTACTGTTTAAAGAGCACCTGTTTGCAGAGATTACTCCGTTCTCAGATAGGAGCTAAAGGCTTACCTATTAGCAGTTCAACCCAGTAGGCAGAACCAGCTGTAAAAAATTACGTTCAAGACTCCCTGCAGGCAGAAGAACAGGCTGAAATCTGCTGCTTTGTAGTTTAATCAGTTCTGCATATTTACAGCACTGGCTTGTTTTTGCAGGTACTTTGAATGTCATTTTGTTCTTGAGATGTACATAATCCAGAGCAAGATAGTTGCATCTGTGCCATTATCATAGTGTTGGTTTGTTTGAAATCTATTTCTGAACATTTTGATATTTCTATTGACACACTGTGTGAGTGAGGGTAGGTATATATGCACAAAATTTTACTAGTAGACATTAGTTTTTGTGGAAAATACAGTGACTGACGATAAAATAATCAGGTAAGAAAAACAATAGTATTTATTTTTCTGTATTGTACGGTTGTAATCCTGGGAAATACACTGCAACATCCTGGGAAACTATGCAACAAGTTCAGTGATGTTTATAGTCACAATTTAAAATTGTATATCTTTGTCTTTTTGACCCATGACTTCACTGGTTACACAAATTTATAGTTTTTAAAGTAGCTACATAATTTTAAAAATATATTTCGTCCTGATCTAACTTCTTCAAGAGATGAAGAATCCTAGGGAAGTGAAGCAAGTAGCTTAAAAATAAAAAAAAAAATCTTAAGTTATCTAGCTTCAAATTCTAGCCCCTGGGTTTTGAATTCCTCCACTCTTTCATGACTGAAAGCTTGGTTGCACCCTGAATGAATGACTTTTGTTCAGGCTTCTATCAGCTTGTACTCTGCTTGCTTCACTTTTTCTCTTCTGGTCTCTGCTAATTTGTTTTACTTTACGTGTATTCAGAATGTTGCATTTATGATTATATGACTCCTCTTTTAGCATCATTTCCTATATAAGTTCATTTTTAAGGTCATTCATGGACTATGTCACTGTAGCTATCACTCTGTGCTTGCTCCCTTTCTCTTGGTCCCCTAAGCCAGTACCTACGCAAACCATTAAATTGTAAAACACCTTTGACCAATCTTCATGTTACTCTTTGCATGTGGGAGCTGCTCATTCACAAAACCTACATTGCTGTCTTTCAAATCTCTCCTTAAAGCTTTCCATTATTCTGGTGCTAATAAAAAAAAAAAGATTACCATTAGGCAACTGGAGTGGTACCAACAGTTTGATCTACTGTATCAGCTAATATTGCTTCCTTACTGCATAACATCACTCTTCCTATATGTATTAATCAGCTACTCTTTGAGGCAAAGTGTTGTGTATGCATAAAAACTAAAGGCCTTAAGTTAGGACGGTTTACACCACCTGTATTTTATGATGCATATGCTGTACAGATGCTGTTAGAAGAGCCTAATACCTACAATGAAACAAGCAATTTGGGAGTTTCAAATATAGCTTGCTTTATACAGTACCTTAACACAAATTCCATTTTGTAGGTTTGGTCTATATATCAAATACGTAAATCTGAGAAGTAAACATACCTGTTTTTCCTTTCAGTGCCTGCTAACGAGTATTTCTTCAGGATACATGCAGTTGCTGATATTTTCGACTAATTTTCTATTATTCACTTTTGTTTGTTTGCTTGTTCTCCCTGCTGGAAATGCTACATATTACTAGGTTCATCATGTTGCTAGGAATCAGTGAAGAGGCCTTAAAGTTACCAAGGAATTTGGGCTGCCTGATCTCCATGGTGTGAAGAACAGAACTCCCTCCTCATGGCACACAAGGAATTTTTTGTGCCTTTTGATGTCATACATGAATGTGTCTGTTTGAATGTTGCAGTGGAGAAGTGGTCAGTGGAGAATCCTGAAGCAAACTGGTGGGAAAAGCTTTAAAAATGCATTTAACACAAGTGTGGGACTGGCGGCTTTGAGAAAATGGAAGAGGAGACCAGAACGTTGCCGGAATATCACGCAGAGCCCCTGCTGCTGTTTGATGGGGGTTTTTGGAGCTCAGACATCTCTTGTGATGGCAGGAACCCCAGAGAAAGCATAAGCTGAACACCACCACTTTCCAGTAAACTGGATGACTCAACAGATTCTTAGCCTTGGGTACTTTCTTCATTTTTGGTCTTCTTCCTCCCACATCCTCTGGTAGGAAAGCCTTGTGGTAAAAGATGAGCGTCTTGCTAGGTCACTGCAGACTACGATCAGCTACCTCATTACCATATTCTCAGTTTAACTAGTTAGTTCTCTTATGATCATGGCTACAGTCTTTCATAAGAGCACACAGGCCTTGCATAAAAGGAATATGGGATCCGAGGGGACAGAAGATATCTCCCTGTAAATATAACTACATAACCCACCTCAACTACAACTAGAGCCTCTCTAAAGCCTGCCATCCTCCCAAGGAACCTCTAGCGAGCGTTATTCTTTCCCCTTGAACTTCTCCTGTCGCGCAGCAGCCACCTCTTCCCCGTCCCCCTCAGCCTCCAAGGCGGCCCAACAAGATGGCCGCCGCCCCGCTGCTGCCGCGCCGCCAAAACCCCGCAATTGCGCAGGCGCCGACGCAGCCCCCGAGCAGGTGCCGGGCCCTTTCCCGTATGCGCCTGCGCAGCGGGCTGCCCGCAGCGCCCCCGCAGGTGCACGGCGCCGGCCTGCGCTTGCGCAGAAGCCGTCCGCAGGTGCCCCCTCCCCCTGTGCTATATCTGAGTACGCCGCGAACCGCACGTATAAGCGGCCGCCTCACACCTCTTGCCTCCCTCAGATCCCTCCGCCGACTCCAAAGGCGGCCCTCATAGCTTAAGGCTCAGCTCGCCTGAAGCGGAAACGTACGCCTGAAGGCACGCTACGGCCTGAAACGTGTTTGATTTTCCATTGGGTCCCATCTTTGGTCTCTTCATGGCCGTTGGCGGGCTGGCGCACTCCTGCACTCGAAGCTTTGCGGAAGGATACTGCTTTTTTTTTAATCCGCCATCTGCTGAGCAACGGTTTCGAGGCGTGGCCAGCGGCGCGGGCACCGCCCCTCCGGGCCAATCGCAGCGGGAGGCTAGTCGATAGCCCCGCCCTCCTGGCGCGGAGGAGCCAATGGGAGCGAGGGACGGGGCGGCGGGGGCCGTCCGCGGTGCGGGGCGGGGGGCGGTCGCGCGGGTGAGGGGGTGTGTGCGCCAGCGCGGGGCCGAGTAGTAGCGCTGGCTGCGGCGCAGCGGCCGTTGCCGGGGGCGGAGGGGGAAGCGCCGCGTTCGCCGAACCCGCTGCCCGGGCGCCGTGTCGCCGCGGGGTGCGCCGGGCTGGGGCCAGAGGGGGGGAGAAGCAGGTGAGGGCAGGGGCGAGGCTCGAAGAGCTGCCTGGGCGGGCAGGAGAGGGTGTTGGGGAGGCGTCCGGAAGGAGCTCGGCCCGGTCGCCTGCTTCCCTGCCTTCCCTTCAGCTGCCCACCCCCCACCCCCGAGCTTCGGCTCCTGAGAGGGAGGGAACAAAGAAGCGGCAGGGAGACGGGGTGGAAATCGCTGGGAGCTGCACTGCAGCAGCTTCTGGTGTTTCCTTCCACCCACCCCCAGCGAGGCAATGATTAACGAGAGCGTGGGCAAAGAAGCATCCTGTGGGTGTCGGAGGGCTCGGCTTGAGCCGCTTGAAAAGGAGCGGGGGAGGGGGGAGGACGGGGAGAGGAAGAAGGAAGCGGCGCTGCTCCCGCCCGCCCTGGCCCCCGCGGCTCCCTGCGAGGAAAGGCGGGCGGGGGGCGAGCACGCCGGCAGTGCGCGGAGCGCGGCCTGCCTGCTGACCGCCGCCTTGCTTTGTTGTTTTATTTTTCTCTTCTTTTTTTTTTTTTTCTCCTCCTTCCTTCGGTTTCCTCCCTGGAGGCCTCCCGATGAGTTAAAATGGTGCTGAGGCTCGAGGGGAGCTGGTCGCTGCTGGTGGGGAAGAGGTTCCTCTGCCTGTCGGAGGAAGAGGACAGGTCGTGGGACACCAGTCGCATCTCGGAATGGCCCTGGAAGTCGGGCAAGATCCGAGCAGTTTCACATACGGACATATCCAAACAAGACCTGAAGGTAACCGGGAACTTCCAAAGAGACCTTCTGAAACGAGAGTGCTTACCCTGTGAGCTGGAAATTTAGTGTGCGTGCATGCATGTGGGGGTGTGTATACGCGTGTATATATATGCTATTGTTGGGGGACAGAGATTTTCTTAGTCAACTTGTCTGTCTAATGTGCTTGCAAACGCGTGCACCTCTGCGTAAAGCCCCCAGTGTGCTTATACTAATGGCGGAAATTACCTCAAACTAATTATAAACGTGCTTTCTTCCACCAGCATTTTGAAAACTTAAGATTTTTATTGCACTTGCTGTGCCTAGATTTTATTTCTGTGTATTTCCTAAGTGTAATTTAAGACGTTGTCAGTTGTAAACTTTTTTTTTTCCACAGGTTGTAGTTACTAATGAAATGGAAACAATCCTATGTTGATGGGATTGTTGACTTCCCTTTCTTGCTCTTTGAAGTAGCTGGTAATGAACGAGTACTTCTCCTGTCTTGAAAGACGTGCCAAATTCATGTATGGTGTTGGAGGTTTCTCAAACTCTTTTTGCGTGGTGGCCATTTCATAATGATTACCAACAGGATTTCTAAACATGCAATCAATTACTGCAAACTTAGTGAAACTTGTTAACTATATAGTTTGGGTGGAATTCAAGCGACTTTCACAGTTTGACTGTGAAGCTCTTAAGGGGCTATTTGGCAACTGTAGTCAGTAAAACTGTTCAACCATGTCTGAGCAATTACTATAGCATACAAAGTACTCGCTAAGGACAAAATTCCACTATAGTAACGGCATCTTGTTACATGGTCCTCCTGTTTGTTTCTAGGAGGGACTTTGGTGGCAGGCTGTTCTACGACAGCAAGAACAGTACCATCTTTCGATTAAAACTATTTACTTGCCTTTTTTTTTAATGGGAAGAACTTTGTGACCTTAGATTAACTGAAAAAGCACCTGCTTCTTGTCAAACAAGAAGAAATTGTATGTATTTCTAACTCTTTCTTGAAAGTGTGAAGTTTGGGACTTGTTATGAAGAGCTGCGAGTTGTTAGAGGCCGAGCTTCTTGTTATGGATCTGCGGCAGGGGTGGAGCTTTCTCCATCTTTGGCCGGCGGGGCTGTGCCCATGCCATACTTGGAGGGAGGAGGAGGATGTTGCTGCTGCAGAAAGCTCTTCTTGAGGACTTTCTCTGGGACTTAAAAGAAGGAGCAGGTGCTGTTGAAGACTTTATTGTGAGCCTGGTAACTGGTTACGATTCTGCCAGAAGCAATTGACTTAATGCGTTCTCCAGTGCAAGTGTTAAAGAAGTTGCAAAGTAGACAATTGAGGCGCTGAGAGCTTTTTGTACCAAAACACCTCCTGAGTAATGTATAGTTAGACCCAAAATAGTAATGGACTGAGGGGAGGAGGAAAAGTCTCTAAAGGAGTAGAAATATTTAATCTTTTTCTATTGTCTCAGGAGCGAGCTACAGAATAGAAGGGCTGTCTACTTTTGAAAGTATTTTCTCAACTGTATTTTCCTGTTTGTGTGGTGTTCATACTATAGACAAAACAAGCCATTCTGGTTCTGGTACTTGTGTTATTTGCTTATCTCTTTCATTGTTTCCATGAACTTCAAAATGACTAAATTCATTTCTGCACCCATTAGTTTTATGACTCCTGTCTGTGGTAATGCTGTTTTGCGTGCATGCTTTTACTTGCCTTTCGCCTTAGAGGGAAGCTTAAACACAAGGGAATGTTTCTAAGATTCACTCAACTGAGATTTCTGTGCTGTTAGTTAAATGTATTTAGACTGGATTGTTATATTTTATGGGAAGAGAGAGTGATTTTTCTGAGTAGTGTTCTTTATCAAGACATTCCAATTCCTGTATTTAGGCAAAGTCGTATTTGTGGTCTTTCCCAATCCTTTGCTGATCTCCCCATGTTGCCTATGAAAGAATAGTAATGTCATCCCAAAGAAATTGGTCAAGCCACTGTGTTTTTGCTGTGAAGTAACAGCTGCTTTCCTCTTGAAAAGTTTGTATAGATGCTTCAGAGATTAGTAATGATAAATACCGGGTAAAAGCAGGCAGAAAATTACCTTCTTCCTGTGATATAATTTGATCACCTTTACTGGCTTACTGTCATTTGTGCTTTCAATAAATTAACTAAAGTTATTCTTTGGAACTCTTAAAATATTTCTGGAAAAACAGCCTGCTTTTTCAGGTACTCTGGTCTAGAGTTTGTGGAAAGTGCATATGCCACTACTATATACAGTCCTTTAGAGTTTTAGGGGGTTTTGTGTATGTGTGTTTCCTTGATTGTAAACACTGGTGGCAGAGTTAACACATTTAGCTGTACTTGAGTAGCAGAGGACTTTTTTGAGATGGGAAGGTTGTATAGTTAAATAGGAATATTAGTGTTTTATGTGACAGTAATGATGACAAACCATTTAATGTTCACTGTCACTTAAAAAATACTAGGTCATGCTGGGATCCTTTAGTGATTGGTTGGTTGTGTGACAGAAAGGCAGTAATCATGTTTGCATTATAAGTACTTTTTTTTTCTTGGAGGAAATTGGCGTTTGTCCTTTTTCATGTTGTGTATGCCTGAATTTTATGGTTAGTCACTCCTTCACTTTGCTTCCTTTCTGTAGATTTGTGTAGAATTTGATGATGAATCATGGGAAAAGAGAAGATGGATGGAAGTCTACAGCCATAAAATGAAAGTATTCCTGGTGGAGCAAAAGCTGGTACTGGCTGAAAGAAAATATCAGGCTGGTTCTATGTCTCCTGTCCAGTGGCCTGCAATGGCAAGTATATGCTTGGCATAAATCATGTTGATTCTGCACTTACGTGTTCTAGGGACAGTGTTGTTACAAGTGTGAATTTCTCAAGTACAGCTTCACTCATGTACTTTTATATGTGATTTGAAGGGAAACTAAATCTCTGTACAGCTAGAGCTTGGCAGAGCTTGTAAGCATTTGAAGTTGGTATATTGTGCCTGGAGATACAGGAATGTATTTTTATGACTTTGCTCCCAAACCACTCTTCTGTACAATGTTAATTTCTTTTCCCTCAAGTCTCGTATTTCTTCCTTCTTTTGTGAAATTGCAGTTAAGAATAGAGATAAAAACGGTAAACAATAGATTTCTAAGGATAGCCTGTATTTTTATCTTAAATTCTTGTTTTACTCTGCCTCAAGTACTGTTAATTCTTCAATGATTCTTGATCTGAGACAAAAATAATTTGAATGATTCCTTTGTGGTGGCAGCCTGGCACAGGTAATTTGTGAGATCTGTATTTTGTGCTTATGAAAATGTGAGCTATGCTGTACAAGCCAGAGAACCAAGCTTTCTGTAACTGCCATGCATGGCTGTCTAGGAAAATTAGCCAGTAGAGGTGAACAGGGAACATTTCTTAATGTATTCAGCCAGTATAGTTTTACTTGACTACTTTGGTTATTGCTACTCATAAAATTAGTTGTGAAATAAAGATGTAAACTTGCTGAACATCAGTTATGCTGAAGTTGTAGTCCATGTTTAATACTCTTTTAACTTCTCTAGGTATAAAGTATGCAGTGTAATTCATATTGCTGCATTTTAGCTGAGGTTTTTCTTAAGCAAAGTTAACCTAAGCAGATATTTATTGGAAGTAGGGCCAAATAAGACAGGAGAGGAAGTGTGAAGATGAATTCTTAATTTTATTTCCTGACCTGTCCATTAGTATCAGCATTTCTACTGGGAGATTTTGCTGATACAGTGTTCTGAAAACCTGCTTACTTAAACTTAACTGTTGTCCCTTTCTAAGTATCTGAACAGTTCTTACTAGATACTTGTCTTTGTTGAGCATAAAGCTTCCTTTATGATGTGTTTGATGTGTCAGATCAGGCAGTGTGTGTGTTTATAAGCTCATTTAGCAGAGGAACAATGTAGGATAAAGTAAAACGCAATACTGGAATTTGTCTTGACTTTTTCCTCCCGTTCCCACCACTCAAGACAAGAAAGAAGGGGTCAAAAAAGGGATGCGTGGATTAATTTGTTTAAATCTTGATCACAACTTATTGATTCAGGTATACAGGAGAGTATGTTTCTGACAAATGGAATAGCTTTGGAGAACTCCTGTGATGCCCTGTCACTCCTGGAGAGGCTCTTGTTCCTCTTTTGTTCCTCTTGTGGTGATACTGCCCCTTTGCCAATGCTGTCCGAACTGAAGTGAAAACAACAAAAGAGAAGAAAGTCTTTGTTTGCTTGATCAGTCCTATGGAAACCCAAATGCATACTCTATCAGAATGGTTTTCTTTTTTTCTTTTAAATGGGGCACAAATGTACCTTTCACATAGGGAGGAATTATTCTCGCCACTTCTGATGTTCCAGGCTCCTGATGCTTACCCACTCAGAGCTGTTACTGCAGGGCTAGACAAAATTTAACCTTGAACGTACTGGGAAGAGTTCAGAAGCTTTTAAAGGAAACTTTTTTTCTTGTCTGTTCTTAAAGCCTTTGGTCAGCCTGAACACAATTTCATCATTCTGCTGCAGTGGTATAAGAACTATGAGGCTATCCAAGTCATTATACACACCTAAAATAAGGCCTCAGTATACTATTAATGTCGCGTGAGCTTTGAGAACTTTAATGTAAGCCACGCAGCAGGCCCTCATTGAGGGGTCTGGAGAGCAAGACTTATGAGGAGTGTCTGAGGGAACAGGGCTTGTGGAGGCTGAGGGGAGACCTTATTGCTTTCTACAACTACCTGAAAGGAGGTTGTAGCTGGGTGGGGGTTGGCCTCTTCTCCCAAGTAACAGGTGATAGGACAAGAGGAAATGGCCTCAAGTTTGCCAAGGGGAGGTTTAGATTGGATATCAGGAAAAACTTCTTCACAGAAAGTGTTGTCAAGCATTGGAACAGGCTGCCCAGGGAAGTGGTTGAGTTGCCATCTCTGGAGGTACTTAAAAGATGGGTAGACATAGTGCTGAGGCACATGGTTTAGTGGTAACTTGGCAGTGCTACATTAACAGTTGAACTTGATGATCTTAAGTGTCTCTTCCAAGCAAAGCGATTCTATGATTTGCTAGCTATTTCCCCCAGTGTACCATAAGGAGGGTTTTTCATTAACATATTGACAATTAGAACTCTTAATGTTAGTAAATTCTTCATGTTGAGATGAATGATTAATGATGGTTAATGGCAGCCACCTGAACTGAATTCCTTATTCATTCTAATAAATGAAATTAATTGCAAGTATAGTCCAATACCTCCTTTATTAGGCATATATTAGAAGTTTTATTAGAAACTTGCTTTGTTTCAAGAGTTGCATGTAGATGTGATATCTTAACCGAGAAATAGATGCAAACATAAAATAATTTTTTAAATGCAAACGAGGAGTGATGAGGTCGTCTTACTCTGTTTCTAAGACAATGTTTATCACTTTTCTAGACTTACAAATCCTTAGTGGACAAAGCTGGTTTGGGATCAATGGTTTCAGTACGCTATCTTGGTGAAGAGAGATGTGTCTTTATTTCTAAGGACCTTTTGACACCCATTCAGGTAACCTTGTATGGCCTTATAAAGACGGAAGATAAATCTTTTATCTTGGTATTTAAGATATGTCACATCAATATATTCTAAATGCAAACTTAAGGTTGGAAAAACTTGGAGTAAGTATGTATTGCCATAACTCATAAATACAAGTTCTGAATGTAATGTGTGATTCAGTGTAATGTGTTAATTAAAAACCTTCTGAAGCTGATCCAGGACATGGTCACTTAAGAGAGATGGATGAAGGAGTGTGCTAGGACAGTTATTCATCTCAGGTGACAGCAGTTGTGTCACATTGATGATGGGGATAATCTGAAATAGTTTCCCTTTGTTCTTGCTATTTAATAGAAACGCATCACTTCTAAACAAATGAGGAACTGGTCAGGATATAAATGAGACGATTGAATTGTAGTCCCTGTATTGAGCACCAAGAGGAAAGTTTGTTAGTGAAATTTAGGTGGAGATGGATTGAAACAATTGCCCCATGTGACTGGGTCAGGCATTTTGAAGAGTAGTATCTGCTAATGATAAAGGATTTAACCTTTTCAGGAAACTACCCTCAAGACCTATAAACAGTCTGAATAAAACTAGTAATAGACGTCCCATGTTGAGACTGCTAGTAGTGTCATCATTAGTGTTCTGTTTTGACTTGTTAACAGTCAGCAAATAGACAACTCCTCTTGAGAAACTAACAAAAGAATCACTTAAAGCTAAATTTGAGTTGTAGATTGTTGTCTTGCCTGCGCTGGCTCAACAACAGAGTAAAGAATTATTTATGTAGAAGCCTTATGCCGATACTGCAATGGAGAAGATTACTTTTTTGGCTTCTTGAATAACAGTTTCTTGACTGCTATCTCTTTAGCCTTCTGCTGCTTATAAATACCAGACCAGTGCAAAAAGAAAAAAAAAAAAAAAAACGAAACCCAACAAGCCCCAAACCCTTTTTTTTTTTTTTATTAGCACTCTGAGCCATTGGTAAAAACTTGCTCTAAACTTTCCATTTCAGAATCAATTCTAAATGTTTTCAAGAAGCTTGGTTTAGATAACAATAGAGGAAGAAAAACCCTAAAATATAAATACATGATGCTGAATAACTATGAATGATTTAAAGTAGCTGACTCTGTTTTCATTTGTATGAACATTTTGTAGTAGTGTCTTGAGATGGACTGTATCCTGGTGGTGTTATCACAAATAGAAAACTTAAAATGCTTACATTTACGTATGCTCAGGACTATTTATATGTTGTCTCTCCTGAGAACTTAAAATCCTAAATTAAAAAATGGATGGTTCAATTAAACTTAGTGCTCATTAGCAATCTAGTGAAACAAACCAGATTGTTTTCAGGACAGTATTAAAGCAGAGTTGGAGAGCTCACTTCAGTCTGGCTTTCAGATAATTGATCCAGATTAGTAGTAAGGAAATGATGTCTGCCTCAATAGATACAATGTTGTAGGAGCTGAAAGAACACAGAGTAATGAGAAACTTGTTGGACTTGTATGAATTTCTGCGATCTTTTTTTCTAAATATTATGGGATTTTGTCAATCAAGCATTATTCTTAATAGCAACTTATATATTTTTTTTCCCCCTCTAAATAGGATATGGACAGTTCCAGGCTTCCTCTTAAGGATGATCAAAATGTTAATGAAGAAATACAAGCTTTAGTAAAGAAACACCTAGACGAAACACGCTTGGTACAAGGTACAAGCCTACTCTGTAGTGGAAAACTCTGGCAATAAATACTCAAGTCAAAAGAGAAATCTTAGCAATGATGATGTAAATTACAGTAATCTGTTTCAGGGATAAAAGCTTTTCTAAAATACTGATTCCACTTTCTTTTACAGCAATGAATGCAAAATGTGAGGGATTATAGAGATCTAAGTTTCAGATATTTTCTTTGTATGAGTACGTAGTTTAGGCACATATAGACGGCCTGTCACTTGTGAAAGAGATATCAAATTTGTAGCAGTTTTCACTGAAATTATTTGGAGTTCTTTATTGTTTCAGATGGTTTGATTATTTTTTTTCAGTCCAATGCTTGTTTATAAAAACTTCCAAAGTTTTATGTAGAGACTACTTTTTTAGTCAAGTTAAAATTTTTATTTTTAGATTTACTAGCTTCAAATTCTTAATTACTGGGTTCATACAAGCATATTTGTAGTCATATACTTGCATGTGCAAGGAATGTCTTACTTTAATAGAAATGTAAATACTGCAACTTAGAGTTGTCACTTCCATGTCACTTTACAGTTGTCACTGTAAAGAGAAGAAAACTTCACATCAAAATATTGAATCTTTATTTCAGTGTCCACTGATCTGCTTCACTGTCTGAAATCTGGAGGTCAGCCTGGCCTCTGCTGCATGTCTTAACCTCCAGAAAACTTAATTGAATTATTCCAGGAAGGAAGTAGCTAGAACATATTTTTTTCATGTGTGGGTTTTTTTTCCATAAAGTATATGGAAGTTGTCCCAAGGTTCCCAGTTTGTTTGCTTGCTTACATCTTGCATACAGTACTGTCAGCAAATTCACATTGGTAACTGTGATGATCTTCATGCTCCCTTTTTCTTAAGATCCCTTTTCTTGTTTTTTTTTTCTTTTCAATTTTTAAGGTGGAAAAAATATCATTGGTTCAAAAATTAGAATTTACAGCCTGGATCCATCTACTCAGTGGTTCACAGCAGTTGTTGTCAATGGTAATCCAGCTACAAGAACTCTAGAAGTCAACTGTCAGGAGGTAAGAACCAGTTGCTCTGGGTTTAAAATCAGAGATGTGGAATGGGTAGAACATGTATTTATATTCCCACCAACATCACTTTTAATTCTGTCCTTGCTGTAATATGCTTAAAAATATGGGGATCAGTGTAGTGCAGAATAATCTATTACCCCGAAGTGTTTCTGTATGCTGCTGGTAGAATTATCAAATAAGAAATGGCCTTCTATGCAAAATGAGGAAGACCTGGAATTTTTACTTGAAGAGTGAGGCAAACGTACAATTCTGGTTTCTTTGCTTTCTGTGCTGTGTAGACATTGCTCTGAAGCACCAGTTTATATGTGTGCTTTCATGCAGAGACTGTGTCACAGCAACATATTGTTAAATTCAGCTTGGTATTCAAAGAACCTAGAAGTTAAATGTCTAAGCTTAGTCTATACCACAACATCTAAGATAAATACATTCAAACAGTAACTTTCACGTCTCTAAATGGCTGCTTCTGTGGTTTTGTTCCTTTTCAAGATTCCAGCTTTAAAAACTCTTGATCCAGAGTTAATTCATGTTGAAATCATATATGACAACAATGGAAAATGTGGTAAGACCTGTTATTGTTCGTTCTTCAAATGCTAAGTAGCATATTTGTGATAAATATACTAATCTTGATCACCTTCTCTTCCAGATAAATCTAAAAGAGTTGCGGGCATGAAAAGGAAGTCATCTGAGAGTAGTGGAGGTGTTGATGTTAAACACACAAAATCTTCTCCTGAGGTGATGTCTTACTGTGTTATATATGACTGTTATATAATGGTTATGTCACTTCTCAGAACATCTTGAATAAGGATTAGATAGAAAAGTGGAATAATAAATATAATCCCTAGGAGGGTGTGTTGAGTTCTTTGAAACTTGTCTAGGCATGGGTAAAACATCTTGCTTTATGATAATCTGAGAAAAAGCTACTGAGCCTTAAAGGTTGTTTTCTTAACTGTACTTTTTCCCCCTTCCTGCTTAGGAGTTAGCTTGCCTGGTCATGTATTCTGTAATGGGTGAAAACGCAAAGCAGTTCTCAAGATTATAACCTTTGCTTTTCGTGTTCTTTTTTTAACTATTTTGTACTTAACCCAATACCTTCAGCTACGCTTGCATGCTTTGAGGATTTAAACTACACAAGCAGTGGTTTGAAGAATGTTGTTTCAGCACAAAAAGGGAATATGACTACTTTTATAGTAATTCCATGTCTATGTTTATTTCTTTTGTGAGTGACCTGCCAAGTATCACTGAGATTTAAGAAAATTCTCTCAAAGGTCAAGAAACGATCTGGGTAACTTAAGTATAGAAATGCAAATGAAAAATAATGACTTGGCTAAAGAACAGTACTTCGAATTTACCCTATAATTTTCGCCCAGTGTTTCAGACCAAAATTTGCATTTTAGGCAGGAGCAGCCATCTGGAAGCTCTAGAGTGGTGGTGGGGGTGGGTTTTTGTTTCATTTTTTTGGCGTCATGTTCTTGTCTTCTCTGCAGTCAGTCCTGTGCCGAGTCAATTATGTGGGTCTGGCTGATGTGTCTACCATTATGTAGGTCTGGCTAATAGTCTAATGACTATTAGAAATATTTAATGGCTTCACAACAATACAGCATGAAGTAGCAAGTACAGGATAAGATTCCTCAATGAAAAGCGATCTATTTACTGCTGAGGAAGAGCATGCAGCAAATCAGTGTTAAGTAACCTGTACATTGCAGTCATGCTCTGCTTATGTTTCTATAGCTCAAGCTTGAGTACCTTTATCATCTTTCAGGGCTCAATTTGCCAATCTTTATCTTTCTGCATATTCAGCCATTGAGCAGCCTGCTTGATACATACAAAGCTGGTCTTTATATCATATTCCAAATGTCCTGCAGAAGAGTTGTTCTGATCTGAATTCATAGCTTGTTTTACCTTAACGTAGTGAAGTTATTTACTTCTAATTTTCTAGTCTGCCTTCCTTCGAAGGACTGGATTTTTTATCACTTTTGTACTCATTGGGAAATGTCTTGCAACTATTTTCTCAAAATGGTTACAGGCGAGTGTACTTTCTAATAAGAAAAACAGAAGTTCTGTTTGTTTCTCTGATTTTGGTGGATGCAAATATATGGGAGTCATTAGCTGAAGCTATATTTTTTTTGTTTTACTTAGTATGTGATAGTAGTCTGATTTCTAATATGGAGTTAATTCCAGTGGTTTTTTTGAGAGCTTGTCTCAATGCCTGACAGCTGTGTTATACCAAAGCAGAAAGGAAATATTTTGGAGTTGATGGTAAAGAGTCTGTAGTGTAACTTCAGCAGCGAGTTGAGTGTGTGGGAGTGGAATATGAATGTTAGAGCTGAGGAAGGAGCCCCACAGAAAAATACACTTTCTAATTTGGTAGGCCTGTTGTATTCCTAAAAGAACTGTAGATTTGTGAGGCGGGTGATTTAATCAGCACAGGATTTCTTTACTTAACACTGTCTAGAATCCCAGTACAAAGACTTTCTAACTACAAGGAAGTTTGCATCTAGATTTTTGTTAATGTTGTCAGACTAACTTCACTGTTTTAGTTTTCTCTAGGATTTTTCAAATGAGCTCTGAAAGCTATTTGTGAATTCTTGATGACTGCAATTATTTTAGAAAGATCGTTGCACTGGCAGTTATGAGGAGCAGGGCTTTCTATTCTATTTGCCTTCTTAATACGCCTTCCTTCCTCCGAAACTGTTTGATAATTGGGGTAAAATGAATTACAATGAGCAGTGTTTCATGGAACCTATAAGGTTTAAAAGGGCAATGTAAGGTCTTTCCATCTTACAGACTGAGTGAGGAACGGTCTTCAACGAACTTTATTAAACACAATGGCAAGGGTATTATGTATTTTTCTTTTTAAGCTCAACCCTGCAAAGCAGTATTTCTGTTATCCTGAATCTTCCTAACTGTTAAAATCTCCCTTACAGGTTTCTCCCAGTCAGGGACACGTGCAGTCAGTACCAACAGTGTTGGGTGAAGCATTGCTAGGATGTACCCCTGCTAATAAAGACCAAAGGCATCAAGGCCTGCCCCTGCCAGCTAACTCACCACCCAATCTTGGTGCAGAAACTCCTCAGGGGTAAGAAATCAGTTTATGCTTACACAGACTTTTTTCCCCCCTCCAAAAATAATTCTTAGCAAAACAAACTCAGAGGTTATTTTAAAGAGCTGTAGTATACTAGTCTTCTATAATATTGGCATAGAAAAGTGTTAGCCTTAATTGCCCCGGATACATAATTTGTCTGCTTATGCTATATTTTTCTCTTTTCTCTTTGAGGTAGTTGCCCTTCAATGTCATGAGCCAATGTTACTGCTTCATTGTACCCATTTGTAAACAGAAGTGTTGTTATACATAGGTGTGGTGCCTACTTTTTGTTCTGCATTTCACCCCTGCCCCCAAGAAAAATAGAACGCATTCAGGCAGGTGTCCAGTATACTAGCTTCTTGCAGATCAAGTACGGGTCCTTGGTTACACTTCTGTTGAACACTAGTCGCTTTAAACTTCATTATTACCTGTAGGAGGCTAGAAAATGACCAACTGGGTGTAAAACCTTTCAATACCAAGTTTCCCACTCCAAACTTTCCTTGAACAAATTTGAGCTGATACTGCATTTCCATTATAAAACTAGCTCTAGAAGTCATGTTCTGGAGGCATTTTTCAATCAGATAAATGTCTTCAAGATATGAACTTATATGTCAGCTATGACAGGAAGAAGGGCAGTCAGGGACCTGAGATGAAGGGTATGTTTTATTCAATTCTCTGACCATAGCGAGTATGGGAACTGTATTGTACCATTAACTGTTTTTCCGAGTATAAATTGCAGCTCCTTCCTAACATGCATAATTTGAAAGTTAGTATATTGTGCTTGTGCCCCCAATTCTGTCACAAAAATGAATATATATGGTAGAAATAGTGTAACAGTAAAACTCAAATTTTGTGTATTAGCTTTAAAGGAAGTGCTGTAGGGTTTTTTCCACTTTTGTGTATATATCTCACAAGACGAATATAGAAAAGATGATGATTTTTTTGAGCTTTTTGTGTGGGAGTGGTTTTATTGTCTCCAATATAGACTTGTAGCACCAGCCAGAAGTTTCTTAGAGTATTAGAATCTTCTCACACAGACATGCAAGTCAAATGCATTTGGTTATACAGCTGTTGCATGGAGGAAAACGAGAAAGTAACTGTTTAAAGTAGTGGAGTAGCTGCAGTACCTAAATTTGTGTGTGCCTAAGTATGCATACAGCTTTATGATTCTGTCCAACTCTTAAAAAAAAAAAAAAACTTAAAAAAAAAATCAAATGCAAAAAACCTGAACAAAAGAAAACCCTCAAAAACACAAACCTATTTAACCTCACACAAAACTTAAAATCTTGGAACATTAGGGTTCAAAGTACATGATTAAATTTCATCTTTCAAGCTTTAAATGTGACTGGATTGAAGAGCTGATGCCTTGATTTGCTTGACACCTTTTTCTTTGTCTAATTATTGTGTGTCATGTGTTTCAGCACATGTAGACGAAGCTTACCAGAAACTCATCCTTCTTGTCTTAATACTGGAATTAAACCATTGAAGGAAGATCTGACAGCCTTTCCTAAAGTGAGATTTATATCTAAAGAACAAATGCAAAATCCCAATGATCAAAATGGTAAATATACCTCTTTGACAACCTCAAGATCTCCATCTTTGACTGATTCAGCTAATGAAAAAGGAACCAACCTGAAAAATACAAATGAAGCTCTTATGAAGCCCACAACAAACTTTCCAAAAGAGTGTGTTTCTGTAAAACAGTTGCAACACCTTAACTCTTCCATAGCAATACCCAGAGTCAGTAGTACTCTTGAACTGCAGCGGACTTTAGATTGTAGACCCTCAACCTCAGATGCTCATCCTCTCTCTTTTACTGAGTCTGGAGTTAAATCACAAAGCAATTGCAACAGCCAGAACAGCCACAAAGGAAACAAGATTGATGAACCTATAGACATGGATTTTTTTATTAGAAGAAATTCAAATGAGATTCTTTATGACAGAAATGAAAATGAGAGCTTTTGGACTGGAAGTGCCAAGGTCCAGGATAATAGTAAGTATTTTTAAATCTTCCTGTCATTTGAAAGTCCTTGTAGTTTCTGTATAATTACATACAAGTAGGTATATAATTACATACATACTTTGTAACATGTGAAAATTAGTAATTTAAATTGTGTGAGTGATTTGGAATTTGAGTCATTTGTGGACTCTTTTACAAGAGGAATGCAATAAACTTGATAAAGTCCTTTCATGATAAGGGATAAGGACTAAAAACTAATTTATAGAAATAAGTTGTTACAAAATGTATGCCAGAACAGAATGGCAAAACAGATTACAAAAACAAGGTTCTGTTTGGAATGCAAATGCTGTGGTCCTAAGTTATTTTAAGGATGGTGAGGGATGGAAGTTGTTCTTAACAAAGCTTTGTTTGAGAGGGGCTTTCATTTAATAAATGTTCTGAAATCAAAATAAACAAAAACCCCAACTGACCAAAAACCAAATAATCAAGAACCACCCAACCCCAAAACAACCAACCTTGTTTCCATGTTTTCTGTGGCCCGCTTCCACTTGGTGGGCTCTTGAAGTTTTCCACATGGAAGAATGGGAAAGGCTGTAGTTGTTTAAGGAGCTGGACTCCTTATGTTACATATTGTGCTGTGCATCAGGTGATATAGCTGATCATCCTGGGTTCTGGGAATCTCCCTACACACCCACCTCTTTCTTTCCAATCTCGTGTTGCTTGGTCTTGGATTACCATGTGCTGTTCCATAATTAACCTGGGAACACAGCCAGCCAAGCAGTCACTGCTGTGCCCTGCTAGGCCTCGCCCACAATGTGGGAGGGAGAGAGATGTTTGGCATCTATTACAAAGAAGATGAAAGCTGTTGTTGCATTGTGAAGGGTGAAAACAGGACTGAGAAATGGCCAGGTTGTACTTTTGTCTTCATTTCTCGCAAAATGTGGTTACTTTGTGCCCTGGTCTACTCAGTGCTCAGCTACTTCAGCCCTGATGGCTGAGGAACTTCCATTAAAAGCAGACACTCTCAAAATACTCCTCTGTGGAGGTGCAAAAGGAAACGTTAAACTTGAGTCCACAGACTATGACTGTGGTGGAACTACAGCTTGAGGAAGTTTCTACTGACCTGAAAAGAGGTTTCTGCCAACTGTAAACATTTTAGCATAACTTTGTTTCAATGCAATGTGAAACTTACAGGAAAAGTTGACATGGATCTTTCACTAAAGTATGTTTGCTTGTACCTTTGTGTGAGAAACTGAAGCTTGTCTAATCTACACTACTCTTCCCTGCAGTAATTGCTCGCAAGTCAATTTTAGCAGATGCTTCTAAAGTGAAGAAGCTGCAGCAAAGTGGAGAAGCATTTGTGCAGGATGGTTCCTGTAATAATATTGCACCTCACTTGCATAAATGCAGGGAATGCCGTTTGGACAGTTATCGGAAGAACAAAGAACAAAAAGACTCCACTGTCTTTTGTAGATTCTTTCACTTTAGAAGGTAAGAAAAATTTTGACTCTGTCTACACCTTGATGTTCTTTAAATGTGAATAAAGTTCCACACATCTGAGTTGGACATCTGACCTTTTTTTCTTTTCTGAAAGGGAGGCTGTTGAGTGCTCACTGTTAGCTATAACATGGATCTTCATCTTCCAGGACAGATTAAAAAGAACACAGTCATTTGGTCAAAGTGGTCTCATTTAGGTCTCTGGTTCAAAACTGCTAGATGTCAGTGTATAGCTATTAAGCTATAAGGCTAATATACCTAACTAATGAGAGGTTGCCTGTGGTTTTTTAGCCCTTAGAAATTTTATAACTGCTTCATTTGAGTAGAAAATTCTTTGGCAGGACTTTGAGCTCTATTTTGCTATTCTGGGCTGAGTGCCAATGGGATAACATGAGTTTAGTTTGAGTGCTACAACTCAGTAGTACTGGAGATAGTAGCGACAGGGTAGATTCTGTGCATGTCTCCCAAAGTTGAGTGTTTGGACATGTGAACTGTTAGACATACATGCACAGCTGTGGAAGAGTTGCAGCAAGTGGCCAGGGGCTTTCAGCTGGAATCATGGAATACTGATGGGGAAAACAATAATTTACATTCTTTGTTCCGCTATACACTCGAGAGTTTGTGCTGCTTCTTTAAGCTTGCCATAGAAATGTTTAATCAGTACACTCACTGTGTTTCAGGAGAGCAGATGGGGAGGGTTAGCAAGGCAACTTTAAGGAAAACCTGCTGACTGTGGAGTGGTGGTTGCTTTTCCAAACCCGATCTGCAGCTTCAGATCCATTATACCTCACCCACAGAGCCTGATTCTTTAGTTGAACAGTCAAAGTCTTCTGATGTCTTATCTCTTTAGTTCTTAAGACACTGTGGGGAACCTTTTCAAAAAGAATGTTGAAGCCCAAAAAAAACTTGAAGCCCATCTATAAGCCCAGGGTGGATGTTGTCAAACTGCAGTGTATGGCTGTTCTTTAACATGTCCTTTCCTTTGTTTTCAAGTTGTGTACATTTTTCTATGAACTACTTGATCTCATTTCCAGATGTTGTTGCATACTTTTTATTTCCTCTCACACCTATTTAAGCTTTGCAGCATGGACTGCCTTTTGTGGGAAGAAGGTAATACTTGTGATATTAGAGAAGAAAAGCAAAAATTTAAGGGAGATGAGAAGCTTACTTATTCTCAGTTTTTCATTTGATTTTCAGAGGAATTGCTTTCTTTTGAGAGTCTAGGAGAAGAAAAAAAAGCTATAGGTCTTGAAGACCTTCTGAAGAGAGAAAACTGAAAGCAGAAAAGTTACATAAATCATGGGGTGGGGAGAACCCCACTTTTCCACTCTTTCATTTGTTTCTTGAGGTTTATTCTTCCACTGCAACACTACCCTCCTTGCACATTTTGTAGCTAGAGGTTTAAAGAAAAAATTAAGATGTGTTACTAATCTGTTATTTAACCTCAGATTTGAGATTTTACTATAGTAAATCTTGGGATAATCTGACATTAATTGAAATGTTCAAAAATGTGTGAGATCAAAGTAGCAACAGACTATGATAATTCATCTTCTCAGGGTAAAAATCCAGACTTGCAGTGGAGTTCAAAGCAGTTGAATCCTTCAGTTTAGAGCTTGAAACTGATGGTACTGTCTCTTATTGAATATGAAATCTGCAAAGTCTGAAAGTGGCATTTGTCTGGTGATAGTAATTGCTGGCATGTGTTTTCTTGCCACGCTTAACACTACAGTGAGCACATGTTGTCATAGGAAGTCAACTTCCCTCTACAACATGTAGTAAAAAGGTTCCCAAGAACATGAGCAGAACTCTTGATGTTTTTTATTTAATAAATTATTACAGATCTCATTCTTTCCACCTACTCAGAATCCCTCTTACTCAAATTTTGCTGGATTTTGACAGCTACTTGTAAATTGTTACTGAAATATATTGTATTTTTAGGGTGTTCTAATGTCTCTTGTGAGTTGTACATAGTTCTAGATTAAATTCTTACTGTTACCTCCTCTAGATGTGATCCTTAATGCCAATGCATTTTAAAAATTATCTTAACCTGATTTGGTTTTTTGTGAATAAAAAAATCTTTAGTTAGGAAATCTACCTTACTGCAAAAACTGATGTTTTGAGTCTTTTTCTTCTTTTTTAAACAAGCAGTACATTAAGCATGCTTACTGCTAATGACAAGTATGTTTACCTATGTCTGTTGCAACCATTAAGTGTTAAACTCATTGACATACAGTATACATCTTTACAGTTTTGGCATTGACTCATTGGAATGAATTTAAATTAATAAAATATTTGAGATAATGGGTTTTTTTCTCCCCCTCCTCTTTCCATAGGTTGCAGTTTAATAAGCATGGAATACTGCGAGAGGAAGGCTTCTTAACTCCAAATAAATATGACCCTGAGGCTATTAGCTTATGGCTACCTTTATCAAAAAATGTTGTGGGTCTAGATCTTGACACAGCGAAGTATATCCTAGCCAACATTGGAGATCACTTTTGTCAGCTAGTGATATCTGAAAAGGAAGTTATGTCTACGATTGAACCACACAGTAAGATCAATTTATATTAAAATAATCTGCATTTTAATAGCTTTATGTGAAACTTAAGCTTCTGACCTGTGGGAAATATGTTGTGTGCATTTGGAAATGTCATGTAAGACTTCAGTGTTTCCCTCTCTTCTCACAGAGAGGTAATGGTTAAGATCCAATGTGAACTAGTGTCAACAGCTCTTTGCTTACGGGCGGCGGGAAAGGGAAAAGTAATTCTACCCTTCCGTGTGTCAGAAGGCTTCTCAGTTTATCAAATTACTTTTCCTGTTGCGGAGAGTATAATTCTATTATGAAACAAAGTGTAAAAAAAAATATTAAAATAATTAAATAAAACAGCAGGCAGCTGACAATCTATTTTTAGTGTGTAAATGCAATACAGCTTTCATTTTGACTGCACAGATTCTGTTAGATTGCTTTGGTCCCATTTTGTTGTTCCTGCATAATGGATCTAATGCTGCCTGTCAAGTCAGTAAAGAAATCTTTTTTTTTTTATCTTCACCTGAAATTTTCCAGTAGGACTATTTCAAGTGATTGTGTGTACAGCCCTGCTGGGAATAGACCAGAGAGGTGCTATTGAGGAGGTAACTGTTCATCCAGGACAAAGCTTGCATCCTCATGCACAGGAGTTTGGCCACATCAGAACCTTTCTGTAGAAAACATTAAGTGGGCAGATGGGGAAAGTTGTGATCTTGCATAATCACTTCTCAGAGTAGAATGATTCTTAAAACTATGTTTGTTTTTTGGATTATAACTACATGACAGAGATGCAGTATGGTTTAGAAGACTGTACCCAATGTCTTCTACATTTGGGTAGTATCGACTTTATATAAAGATTTTATCAGTTTACCAGTCACTCCAAGGTTCTGAATAGAAGAAGAAAAAAACAAAACTGAACAGGCTTGAATGACCTTCAGAGCGGGGGGGGAAGCCTTGAGATATTTCAGAAATGTTTGCTGGTGGGGTCTTACCCAGTACTATTTGGAATTTGCAAGCTTTGCTCTTTACTTGAACTGGAACACATTCAGGGCTGTGGATGCAAAGTATCAATAGCCAGAGTCAGAGGTACAGACTGGAATGCTGAAACACTTTCAGAAGGATGAAATTTGGGGTGGAATTCATGAAACAAAGGGGAGGTGTGGTGTTTCTTAGTAGCAGAGGAAAAGACACATGTGAGTTCTGGAGCTGGGTTGAATGGAGCAAAAGGTCATGAATTCCTCTTTGATTGCTTAGCGGCCTGACTGGTGAGAGTAAGAGAACTCAATTTCATTAAAATAGTGGAGATTGTTTTTAATGCCCTTGGTCCTTGGTAGGAAAGAAGTAATTTACAGCCTGGATATTCATTCTCTGAACAGTTCAGTGAGAAAGTGAGCACCCGGTTGACATAGGAAATACATAGATTTTTCCTGTCACCCCCATTTAAAGTTACGGTAAACTCTTCTTGGCAGAGAGTTGAAATGGTACCTCTTCATAAAAATTCTGGCTCTGACAAACTGACCTTTTCCAAAATGTCAAAATACTTTGTTCAAGTACTAATTTTTTTGGATCATTTATGTTTGAATATTTTTGGACTCCCCTGTATGTCTCAGGGTCAGCCCTTCTCTCTCTTACCAGTGTATTACTGGACTCTGGTAGGTAGAGCCACAAGACACACAAGCGTAAGGGAGAAAATTATTTGGGAGAGCTTCCTTAAAGAGAGTTATTTAAAGTACAAGTGAAATTATCCCTGTGTAGTCAAAGATTGACTAGTGTAGAAAGAACAGCTTGTTAGGTCACATTGCTCCGTGGGCACCAAGTGCCAAAAGGAGACCTACAGAAAGAGGAGACGGTGTCAGACTATGGAGAGGAAACAAAAGAATAGGAGGAATAGAAAAGTACAAAATCATAAAAATGACATGAAATGGCATGCAACAGATAACAAAAAAACATTCTGTTTGGGGGGAATTGGAGGACTGGCCTAGAAAATGGTAAATATAGTCCATGTTTTTAAAAGGCAGAGAAGAATGGAACTGGTGGTATTCAGACCTCTGTCTGCTGGAAGAATTTTGAAACAAGTAGTCAAACAATTTTTACCTCCTACTTAAGAACAAATTGTGCCAAGCTGTTCTAGTTTTGTTCCATACATAGTTAATGGGCAGTATACAGAAGAAAAGCAACAGATGTCTTGGATCCTGGTGTGGTTTTTTTTTAGTACATATTAGGACATGGTCTCTCATTACTTTTAAAATTAAGAAATGTTGTGGGCAGAAAAGTTTCAGAGAAGTTACAAGTGTGGACGGAGGTAGGAGGAAGCAGATCTGTGCTTTTTGTCTAGTTTAGTTTTCCAGCTGGTGACATAATGAAATGATGATCAGTCTAAAATAATCTGTACATAATGCAGCCCTGGAAAGGCCTGTAATTTTTTTTGGAAGATGCTGTCAATGTTTGGGATGTTTTGAGTGTACTAAAACGACTTGGTGTGAGGAACTGTGGAATATACTGGGTACATAAGAAACCTGAACAACAGTGGTCAGTTCTTCAGAGAACAACAACTCACCGTTCTGAGATGGTCTGATACACGTCTATAAACACACAGAAAACCTACTAAGAGGAAGAGAACTACTTGCCTGCTATGCTATTGAATAGAGAACACAGACAAGCTGGCTGTGGCAAGCTAGACATTAAGCTTAGCTTGCTAGTAGTAACTTCATTTTTTTTCTAGGGTAGCTGTGGAATTTCCACTTAGGAGAATGTCAGCTGCGTGCATGTTAATTTGGGCAAATACATGTTGGGAGTAAGAGATGCAGTTGGTGCTGCACAGGAGCAAGCTAAATAACCTTGACTGCTTAGGCTCTGTTCTGGACCTACTTTTCTGAATCTGTAACAGCAAGGGCTTTGTTTTGGAGTTCCAATACAAAAACAAGTCCGAATCCTATATCACTGAAGAGTTTCAATGTAGCTATATTTAACATGCAAATATCTTTGTTTAAACTGACTTACCTGTCAACTACCACAGGACAGGTAGCCTGGAAGCGTGCAGTTCGTGGAGTTCGAGAAATGTGTGATGTCTGTGACACCACAATCTTCAACCTTCATTGGGTCTGCTCTAAGTGTGGCTTCGGTGTGTGTGTGGATTGTTACAGAATGAAGAAAAAAAGCTTACATGAAGGTGAGAATGCGTATTGCTACTTGAAACAAAGCAGAGGGAGGAGACAGAAAACCTGTATTTTGAACTTGGAAGTCAATAACCACCTTAAACAGCAAGGAATAAGCCTTCCCAACAAAAAGAATATGTTGTAAATCTGTGGTTTGGTATATCAATAACAGTAAAATACGTAGCTTTCCAGAGGAGGATGAAACGTGCACTAATAAAACAATTTAATGGTTTTATTTTACAGATGACGACTCAGATACTTTCTCCTGGTTTAAATGTGTGAAGGGACAGGTACATGAACCAGAGAATCTAATGCCTACACAAATAATTCCTGGAAAAGGTATTTAAAATATTTGATTGAGATAAAAAAATGCTGTAGGCTTTTGCTGTCTTTTGTATGTTGTTGATACTGTACGGCGCGGGGGGGGAGGGTGGTAATAAAGTTAGTGAAAGCTTAGTATTTATTGTCCAAAGACTGGAACAGCCTATGTACTTAATACTATCTTGTTATCTTTGACTTTTACAGAGAAGTAGCATGACTTCTTGTTTAATGATGAACTGTGTTCATGTACAATTGCTTACGGGCATAGCATACACAATTTCTTAAAAAGTCTTAACAAATGCTGGTTGTTCTAATTATGTGTGAGCTCACTAATGACTCTCTTCCTTCAGCGCTCTATGATGTTGGTGATATTGTTCACTCTGTAAGAACAAAATGGGGAATAAAGGCAAATTGTCCTTGTGCAAATAAGCAGTTCAAGGCACTGTCAAAGCCAACTCTAAAGGAGGATTCAAAACAGGTACTGCTACTGTCTTGCACTATATTTGTGTAGTATAGATTTGCCTCAGTATGCTACTCGTATTTGAAGCCAGTATTAATTGACTTTGTAGGTATGCCAATCCTGACCACTACTGATAACCTCACCATGTAGGTTTTTGTTCAAAACTTGTATTCAGTATTAATCTTTCTGGTTTAGTTCTTTTTTTAAGTTTGGGGGGAAATATCATTGTGTCCTTTTGACATGCTGGTGTTTCAGTCATTGACCTATCCTTGAGAAATGCTCAGTGAATATTTTTTAGAGCAAAAATAGGATTAGATTGAGAGAACCCTTAAGAAGAAGAGTCTGAAGAACAGACTTAATGGGAACGGTTGTGGAGTGTGGGCTATCCCTTGGGTCCTGGAGGTGTAATATGTGCAACATCTAAAATAATAAGTAGAGTGAAAGAGCACTGGAATTCATAAAAAACTAAACGTGAATAAAATTGTGAGGGCTGGAGCAGTATGGAGAAGCACTGATTTCTCTGAGAATCCTGGTAGAAAATTTGCTGCTTATTATATTTAAAACAAACAAACCCCCACCGTGTTTATTTGCAAATGGATGTATTATTTCTTTGCTTTTGAAAACAGAACCCAAATTAATGGCTTTGTTTTGCAGCATCTCACAAGAAACCAGCTGTGTTAAGTAATTTTAACTTTATTGAATGCTTATTTGTAAACCTATTTTGAGAATAAATGTGTTATCTTAAGTGTAAGAAGCAGGCTGAACTTGATTTTAGTGTTGGTAATCAATAAAAGAGACAAAAAAATATTGTAAAGTGTTAAAAGTGAGGAAGATGGTTATGTGATTCAAAAGTTAGCCTAACACTGACCTAGCTTCAGTCTTCTGTTTCTTGAGATTTCCTTGGTGACCCTGGACAAACAACTGCATTGAAATTTATCTACGCCTTTCTGTAAAAACAAGTACTCCACTGGTTGTGTGAGGATAAGCTTATAAAAGTTTGAAGCATATTATATTATGCCATGTTTGGAATCCTTACCAAGCATCAGCAGTCATTAAGAGATGAAATAAGGAATGTAGGCAGACACAGGTGCAGAATAATTTGACTGGAAAGTATTTGAGCAGAGAGAAGAAATTTAGCCAGTCATGCAGGAATTCCAGGCCAAAGCAGTAGTTCTGGTTAGTCTGTTACCTAGAATCTCCAAACAAGTAGATAAATCAACTGCACAGGAGATGTACAGTGGCTCCTGTGCTTGGATTCTGCTGGCCAGGCCTGTGCTGCGCTCATATGTAGGTGTATTTTTAGACATGGCAGGTGAGTGGACTTTTTCCACCTTCTTAAGATAAAAATTTAGGAAGACAACATATTTGTTTTAGTCTACTGAACTAGACCTCCAACTTATCCCTGGTCTGAACATCAGCTATTACTAGAATTGCAAGAGCACTGCCAGTATAACTGCATTTTGTTCCCAAAGCAGTCCCAGAAAATGCATTTGGAAAAACTCTGCTTTCTGTGCTTGTCCTGAGGGGTGATGGACTCTGCCTGCTCTTACAGTTGTGAGATCCTGAATCCTGCTGGATCCTTGTCTCTGGCTGATACTGACATGCAATGCTGACCTCTTGTGGAGATCAGCTATTTTTTTGAACGCCCTCACTGTTTTTTTTATAAAGGAATGAAATTGGACATGTTATTGCTTGCTTCCCCTTTCTCAGTAGAGTGTGTTTGTGTCTAATCAAGTTCTCACTTTGTTTTTTTCAGAACTTGGTACCTGGAGAGAGGACCACCCTTCAACATAATAGTTTTGTCCTGAGCCCCCAAGTCACTACACACGATCCTCCTCTGAAGTCAGCAATTGGAAGTAAACAAACCACTTCAGTAAATACTTCTCCTTCGTTAAGTTGGTTATCAAATTTAACCAGTGGAAATGTGAATAAAGAAAACAAAGGTATGGGCAGAACCAGTGAAGAGTAAACCCTTTGTGGCTGTCAGAAAAATATAGATCAAACCCAGCAATATCTTGCATTGAGAATGATATAATCTGCTTGCTGGGATGGGTGTTTAGTGCCTATATTGCAAAACTGGTCCATGGCAATTACTTGGAGTAAAACCTGGCAGGGTTAGCGTATTCTTTTTTGAAAACTGGATTAATATCCTGTTGATGCAAGTATTCTTGAAGATTCAAATTGAGAATGATTTTAAAAACTTTGGAGTATTGAAGAAATTTAGCAAAAGGAGTATTTAATCTGCACTTATTGAGAGGAGATGTATGTGTGTATATATATTTATACATACATATATGCATATAGGAGTATCTCGTTGTCTTAAAAAAAAATAATCCAAAGTGCATACTTCTCATGGTTCAGAGAATTAATCCTTGCCTTATTCTCAGATGTGTTCTCTTCTTCATTTCAGAGAAACTCCTCACGCCTACTTCAAAGAATGAAAATAAACCTCTTCAGACACTCCCTAGTTTAGCTAAGCCTGCTGCAGCCCTGCAGACATTCAACAGTGCAATACTAACGCCTGTGAGCAACAATAACACAGGCTTCTTGCGGAATCTGTTGAACTCTTCAGGAGGAAAGGTATATGGAAAAATTTTGTTTTACAGGTTTGACTTGATACCAGGCTTAGACTACTGTTCTAAACCTGTGAACAACTACCATAGATATTTGTCACAGTAGGTAAAATTCAGGCTTCATTTGGGAAAAAGGACTTAATCCAGTGTCTGTGTTGCAGTTCTCTAGTTAATGTTTTCTAGATGCTTGGTGAGGCATTGGGAACCAAGCAATAAAGCAGATTAATTTACTTAGGCTAGTGTCTGACAGGTACATTGATTGGCATGTCCATTAGACTCAGAAAAGAAGCATCAGTGAACTTACAGATAGAAGGAAAAAGCATTCTGTGGTGGGTGACTATCTTTCTCATACCTTATTTGCAGACAGGTTCATTTCAGATGGTCCTGGGCTTTATTTGCTCCTGTTAAGGCTTTAAAATGATGGGGTAAGATACTGGCCTTGAGAGTTCCTTGACGAAACTACGTTTCTGTTCTTTGATATAGAGAAAGTCCTGTTCTGTGCTGTATTTCATGGTTTTCTGCAGCATTGCTGAAATGTAAATCGGAGCAGAACTACTTATTTCAGAATGCTATAGACAAAGTGTCGGAAGTGGCATTGGCATTTAATGACAGTGAGTTTCTAGACAGGAAAGTTCTGCAGATTTTTGATTATCTGCATGATGGCGAGCCCAAGTGAAAAATTTTAAAAGTGGCAAATATCTTTAAAGTCTGCAGGACAAAGCAACAGAAAAGTGTACCAACTTCTGGTTTTGTTCTTCCTTTTCTTTTTTTAAATCAGACAGACAATGGACTCAAGAGTACACCCAAAATCCTTGATGACATTTTTGCTTCCCTGGTCCAAAACAGAACCATTACAGACTTGCCTAAGAAACCTCAAGGACTGACTATAAAGCCTACGATAATGGGCTTTGATACGCCTCACTACTGGCTATGCGATAACCGCTTGCTATGTCTTCAAGATCCCAACAATGAAAGTAATTGGAATGTCTTCAGGGAGTGCTGGAAGCAGGGACAGGTATTTTTGTTTTTTGCTTCTTCCATTTTCAGTTCATGTGCTTTGCCCTTTAGTTGAAGTGTGGGTACAGACCTACTGCAATGATAAGCGACGCTAAACCTTCATAACCTGTAGTACATGAACACTATTAGATCCTTGGATAAAAGGATGTATATTTTCCTCTTTGAAATCAGCTTCTAAACACACTGCTGAACTTATGGCTCTGTATAAAAAGCTGTCTTGTAGCTTGAAATAAACAATGATCAAACGAATGATATAATTCTGGTAAGTCAAGCTGAGCATTTATTTTGGAAAATATAATGTTTGCAAAGTGCCTGTGTTCAAACATTCAGTACATATTATGCATTACCCTATTCTGGACGGAATTAGAATTTTTGGTGTTCAGTAATTCTTCAGAATGTATTGTTGTTCTTCATAGCCTGTAATGGTGTCAGGAGTGCATCACAAATTAAATGCAGACCTCTGGAGACCGGAGTCCTTTCGGAAGGAGTTTGGCCAACAGGAAGTAGATCTGGTGAACTGCAGGACCAATGAAATCATCACTGGAGCTACTGTGGGGGATTTCTGGGATGGATTTGAAGATATTTCAAGTAAGTAGTGTGAATTTTTGTTCCAATAGGTAAAATATTCACCAGAAACAATCTTGCCCTGGCACAAACTTGTTATCCTTAAGCAGCCTCAAGAAGTGTAAAAGACGTTCCAGGCTTTCTCTTCGTCCTGGACAGTGTGTCTTCAGGAGTATGTTTGGCTGCCTTTAGTCTTTTGAGGAAGCATTCTGAGAAAGTTTGGGATCTTCCTAGCAAGTAGGTTCACTTGTGAGCCTTTTTGCCCAGTTGAGTTAAACAAAAAGAGCATGTGTAGGGTTGGTGCTCATGAGGCAATTGGATTTTGCTGCTTTAACTTGCATGTGCCTTTTGTTCCTAAGGAAGCAAAGTTATTCTGTATAAAAATGGGTTTAGGGGAGGTGAGCATGAGTTTTGGCATTGTTTGCACTTGTAGGTACAAACGCTTTCCAGGAGAATTAATACTTGCCGTGGCATCTGAGGTTCCTCTTAATCTGTTTGTGTGGTGTAAACTCTTGGAATTTGGTACTTGGGGCAAGAAGAGTGCGAGCTGGAAGGCTCGCTCACACCTTTCTCTTCTGTTATTTGATCTTTGAAAAAAGTTGGCTTTATCATCAGCTACTCTAGCCTCAATCACAAAAGAGATGTCTGAGCTAAATTGTAGGAGGTGCCTGGGGAGAGGAGAAAGTAAAGGCTACTTGTCTGGTCTGAAAACTCCGTACTGTTGTAACACATCTGTCACAGCAGTAGTACCAGACTGTGGTGGCAGGTAAACTGCCTGTCTTTGGTTCTGTGTGAATAGGTGTGGAATGAACATGACTCTAAACTAAGATAAGGATCTCTTTCTTTATTCTCTGGATTTTGAGTTGTATGACTATTAAAAACTAAGACTTGTTAATATTTGACCATAGGTCGCCTGAGAACAGAAGAAGGAGAGCCAATGGTGTTGAAGCTTAAAGACTGGCCTCCAGGAGAAGACTTCAGAGATATGATGCCTTCTCGGTATGAAGTTACAAAGAAACTGTTCATCACTTGTGTGGTACACCCCCAAAATAATGGAATGTAGGAATAGTGTTCTGTTCTGACACCTGCTTCAGCTTCAAGAAGCAGTTGGTTCACGTGTGAAACATTTTTTCTCAGAGGTGCCTGACATAGCTGGAAACGCTAAACAAGTTTTATTATAAAAGTCTATGTAGTTCATTGTCTCTATTGCCAAGTAAAGTCAGTACCTAAAATTGCTAATGATTGGTTAAACTTTGAAAGCTTCCTAAAAGCATGAGTCATTTTGAAATCTTAAATTCAGTTGAAGCCATTTTTTTTGCCAAACCTATTTAAGTATTCTGACTTACTCAATTTGGTATTAGTTGAGATGAATACACAAGGCAATAGCATTGCTCCAGAGCAGTTAAAAATTTATCTGCTATATTCCTATGTCTTGTTTTATTCCTTTTTATGGTGTCCGGTAAACCCCATGGGAGCAGGAGTACAGTTTCTTGACTGGAGGAAGCTTTTGTTGCAGTCTATTTTAGTGTGCTTTTTTTTATGAGTTCCTAACATTAAATTGTGCTCTATTACTTTAGGTTTGATGACTTGATGAAAAATATTCCATTGCCAGAATACACTAGGAGAGGCGGCAAGCTCAACCTTGCCTCTCGACTTCCCAACTACTTCGTACGACCAGATTTGGGCCCTAAGATGTACAATGCGTATGGTAAGGAATTTTTCACTCTAAAGGTCATGTTTTCCACACATTTGAATTAATTACTGTAAATTAAATGAATCCTTGCCATTGTAGACAACTTGATTAATCCTACTGATCTGAAAACTTAATTTTGGCTTATTTATAGATGCTAGTGATGTCCAAAGCATTTTATGATGTTGTTAAATGTCTTTTTGTCCAGGTGTGTTCAAGCCAATAATATTTATTCCTAGACTTCCAATCAGCTTGCTGCACATGTGTATAGACAGCCTCCCTTTCCTGTAGCTGGCCACATGTATTTGTTATTTTGCTACGTCTGGCCGTATTGCTTTTTTGTTACTTCTCCTTTTTGGGCTGTATCACTTAGTTTTTAATCTCTTCTTGAGCAGTTCTTCCCATGGCTAGTTCATCTGCTGTCATTCAAAAGGCATTTAGAACTTTAAGTGGGATCATGGCCAGTAAAGAGATTGTGGCTAGCAAATACTGTAGCAGCTGCCTTTTGTGTGAACAAGAGACTGATTCTGAGAATACTTTATTCTAAACTGCTATGGAAACCCTCTTCTAGCACGATGTAAACAGAATTTTAATGTATCGTGCAGGCTAGGTATAGATACAGATCAGTGTGTCAGCCTGTAAACTAATCACTTGGGAAGACATGAACAAAAAGGGCAAGGTGCTGGATATAAAGTATACTACTGTACTGGAATAATTTGCTGATAACAGTAAAAGCTCTCTGTTTTTTTTGTAGATAGCGATGCCAAGAGTGCCATAAGGTTTCTTTTTGTCTTGCTAATGTACCTGAAACTTTTTGTTCCAGGCTTAATAACGCCAGAAGATAGAAAATACGGCACAACAAACCTCCATTTAGATGTGTCTGATGCAGCTAATGTTATGGTTTATGTGGGTATCCCCAAAGGCCAGGCTAATCAAGAAGAAGGTAAAGTCTTTCTTGAGTCCTGGGGGGGTTATTTCTGTGCTTGGAGGGAAGGTCCTTTAGTGTAACTGCTCATGTTTGTTCTCAACAGAAGTGCTTAAAACCATACAAGATGGTGATTCTGATGAATTGACAATTAAGCGTTTTACTGAAAGTCGAGAAAAACCTGGAGCTCTGTGGCACATTTATGCTGCTAAAGATACAGAGAAGATCCGGGAATTCCTTAAAAAGGTAAGCTGTTATATCTTAAAAACTCATCTTCTGCCTGTATACTTCTGCAAATATGTGTCTGTGGACTTTTCTTCTCCTTTCTATCCCAGTTGTTCTGGAAACAAAGGCACTGGAGTTGTGTCCAAGACAAAAATTCTTAGGTGCCATGCATCTTGTAGGATCTGAGGAGGGTAGTGTGTTGAAGCTTGAAGCTACCTTGTATTTAGATACACTGCTTTTGCTCATGCTTCTTATCGCACAAGGAATGATGTTAAGTAACGAACAAAAAAAAAGATGGTTTAGATTTTAGCAAAAACAGTTTAATCTTCAGCTGGACCCTTCTTAAAAACGTACATGTGAGATGTTCTTGGGAAATGTCAGAGCAATATGTAGTGCATAAAGTTATTCCTTGTTCTCTCTCTTTTACTACCTCCCTTCCCCCCTCCACTTTTATGAGGCTTGGATTAAGGGAAAAGCATAAGGTGTTTTGGGTGCTGTTTTCATGGGAGTTGAAGGCTTAGTAGAGAGATGATACTACATCCAAAAGGGCTCGTTTCACTATTTAAATTCACCACAAATATTCCAGAGTTCCCTGTGGTCTAGAACTTCTTTGGTGTTCTAAAAGCAGAAAGAGCAAATACGCTGGTGTTTAAAAGGATAAATGGGATGATATGAATAACTGTTGGCCTTGTCAGCCTGACTACTGTGTCTTGGGCAGAAGCTTAGAGAGGCTACAGCAGGTTTAGTTAGTATTAACAAAGAACAAATCTTAAACATGATAAAACATGATACTGACTTTGATAAACACTGGTGTTCTGAGTTTTGACATCTGTGCCTCACCTCTTCTTGGTCTCTTGTAGCATACTTGTCTGCAGGTGTGAGGCTTTCAGCAGCTTGTCCTGGAGTTAGAACTAAGTTGTCCATCTCCTCCCGAATGAGTGTTTGGGCTACGGTCCTGGGTGTAAACGACTGTCACCACAAATTGGATTTATACTGGAACTTTTTTCATAAATTCTCTCCCCACACCCTTCAAATTTCTAAAGTGCTTGTTGTGCCTCCCAGCCTCGCATCTCCTGAAAACTAGTTAGCATCCTCTGTTCTGGTCAGTGAGCACACTGACTAGTGCTGGCCTCAGGGCAGGCACCTGCTCAATTCCACACTCAGTAGTTTCTTCCAGTTGCAGGCTGTAGTAGTGTAAGGTTATTGATCCCATATGACAGTGGCTCTCCCTGTGAACACACGTGAGTCACTTAACCCTTCTGTTTCTTTTTACTGTAAGTTGGGTTTACTTGCATTTCCTATATTCACATTTCCAATGTGTCTGTGAAGCAAGAGGGACTGAGAAATGAAGCCTTCCTGAGCAAACCAAGGACTAAAAAAGAATCCAAACCTTTCATTTTGCAACTCTTATACCCAAGCACATGGTGCACATCTCCACCTGGCATGTGTGCTTATGGAATACCACAGAAATATCTTGACTGTCCTGTAAGACTGGTACATTGTAATACCTGTTGTCTTATGACTTTTCAGGTAGCAGAAGAACAAGGTCAAGAAAACCCTGTAGATCACGATCCCATTCATGATCAGAGTTGGTACTTGGACCGATCGCTAAGAAAACGCCTTCATCAAGAGTATGGAGTTCAAGGCTGGGCTATTGTACAGTTTCTAGGAGATGTAGTTTTCATTCCAGCAGGAGCTCCACACCAGGCAAGGACCGGGGACACTGTTACAGCCTGACCACTTGGGGCAGACGTTTGAGCATGTGGCTAATGCTTGTTTGTTCTCTCTAGGTTCATAATTTGTACAGTTGTATTAAAGTTGCAGAAGACTTTGTATCCCCAGAGCATGTCAAACACTGCTTCTGGCTCACTCAGGAATTTAGATATCTGTCGCATACGCATACGAACCATGAAGATAAATTGCAGGTAACTTTCCAATATTCAAGATGAACCCTGCCCTTCTTAACCCTTCCAAAAGGAAAAAAAAACCAAACACAACCAAAAAAAACAACCCTCATCAAACCCATAAGGGGTGTGTCCACACAACCCAAGTTGCTTTTATGTTCCAGTGGGTTTTAACACATTGGATCTAGAAGAGGAGTTTCCATAGGTTATTTTGAATTGTTACAGTTGTTTTTAGTAGTTTTGAGGAAGCCGCCTGAAGCTTCCCCTGAGATTATTTTGAAATGTTTCTTGCTTCCATTTCTTTTATTCTCCTGCTAGCTGAGCTCACAGTACTCTCCTCAAGCTACAGGGTTTCAGTTTATATCCTGTTAGAATTTGAACCTTATTTTCACAAGTTAGTGATTTAAGTGAAGCTTGTGCTGTTTAAACTCCAAAGAGAGCCGCAAGGGGTGTGGAGAAGTGGGGACGTTGTGCAGGTGTGTTCTGTGTGTCAGAGGCTCCAACCTGACCTGAACCATCCTGTTTGCTTGTAGAACTTAAAGGCCTTTTCTTTCCTCCTAGGTGAAGAATGTCATATACCACGCTGTTAAAGATGCAGTTGGGATACTGAGAGCGAACGAATCCAGCCTTAGCAGACCGTGAAGTAGGAAGCCTTAACCACACACTATGAAACAGAAGCGTCGGCAGCTGTTTTAACTACTCAGTCAGGACCTCTGTGGACTTTGAGATTATATGAATGTTACCTCATCTTCCTTTCAGCAGTACCAGAGGATCGTGGTACTATGTTCTGTGTATTCTTCCGATGTTTACAAACCTGATATGTATATGTAGTAATATGTATGGACTGTGGCATACTGTGAATGCTCAGTTGCAATAGAACTTTATATGGAGTTGCTCTCCAAACTGTACAAAATACCTCCTATAGAACTGTCGGAAACGATTCCAAATTACTCATTTGAAAAAAATATTATTCAAGACATTGTAAAGCTCCAATTTTTAAAATTTATTTTGGGGTGGGAGGAAGTATGGAGTCACCCACTTTAATAACCAATTTACATAAAAATAAGAATGCAGTTCTGGAATTTCACATTAACATAGAACTAGCATTTAAAAGTAGCTTTAAGCTATTGTATAGTAACATAGAGATGGGGGTTAACCATCTTTAGGTAAATGTATTTAAATTTCTAAATGTTAAAAGAAACTTTTAATCAAATGTCTTCTGTTTGAAACTGCTCTTTAATTTGAACTGATGTTTCTCTGGTTTTTAACACTGAATGGTCTACATAAAATTCTTCTATTTCAGATACTGTTCTTTGCCTGGCTTCTTCAATTGACTCTTTAAAATGCAGCTAATTTGATGCAGTGCTTTGAAATGCAAAAGCAAGTTGTGTATTGGATACTGTTCATAATGCGTTTTTAAGTATCTGAAGGTTTAGGGTGTTGAATTTAATGACAGATCTGTTTATAATTTTTTTTTTTTTTTTGGTTAACCAGTGTGACTTGGCTTGACTACTGCTTCTCAGCCAATACCGTTACTATGGGCTGTATCAAGTGAGTTTTGCAATTTCAGTCTCAAATGGCACATACGTTGCTCCAAAATGAGAGAGAGACTGAAAACATCATAAAACTTAAAACCGGCAGAGAGGTCAAAAGTAGAAAAGTGCATCTGTCATCTAACAAGACAAGCTAAGATCATATGAACCTTTCTGTTCTCCAGTGTCCTTCCAGCACTGAAATGCACTGTTGGAAAAAGCCATGCAGGGGGGGAACCTCTTAGTTAACCAAAAGTCACTTTTCTGAACTTTATGTAACACACTGACAAACTCTGTGCAAGTTCCCCTCCCCATAGTACTTCACCTGCTATTAATGATCAGCATTAACTGTTCTGAGTCTCTCAGGTGACAGTATTTTTTCAGAGAAGCTTCCTTTTATCTATCCCTCAGTATCCAGAGTGGAGCTGAGATTGCAGTCACTTGCAGGGAGTTAGAATAAAGTGGGCTCATAAAAGGTTTGTCTACTGTGAATAGGTACAGTGTGTCAGACCTGCAGATCTTTAGGTGACCATTTCCAGCTCACTTTGCCTCTGCCAAGATCCGTAATGCCAGGTGAGGAATTGAGGCTGTATGAGTGCTGCGGTGGTGTTCTTGCACAGGGAGATGTTCTGGTTCGTTTGGCTTATGCTGCTACCTTAGATGCGGCTGAACAACTGCGCATCTTTGCTGTTGTCAGTGAGACCTTCCCTCCGCCTCTACCTGCAGTAAAGATTGGCCTCTTTCTAGTTGCTTCAGCTGCCTTCTGTAAGGAAGAGCAATAAACCTTGATTTGGCATTCTATGCTTGAAGGAGTTAAGAATCCTAAAAGGCAATGCTTCAGCTGAGCGTCCTTCAGCTGAGTGTTCTTGCACCATCAAGTCTGAAGTAAATGAAACAAAGCACTCCAATTGCTTTTCTTGGAGCCAGCTGGAGGAGCTGTGGGGAGCTGGCGTACAGGTACCTTACCTCCCAGCCAGTGCAATGAGTCACGCTGATCTTATACGCACTTATGCACACATGTATGTATGAAAAGACCCATTGTTGAGGTTGGATTGTGAATTTTCTTAACAATATGCTGTTGTTCAATCTGTTTTTATTGCAGCTGTTATCTACCCCATTTTACTGACTCTTCAACTGCTTTGTTTCACTTCTGATCTGTCATCTCTGGAGTTTTAAGATCACGAGAAACAAATAGTCCCGTTTGTCCGTTTGGGGTGGAGATGGACCACTTGAATTTGAGTTTCCCCACTGGGTGCACAGCCCTGAAGCATTAGGGTTACTTTGCTTGCTGTGAGATGGGCCTCTATGTGCTGCCCCCTCCTTGCTTTTTGTGGCTAAAATGGGAAGGTGTTGGACAACATCCATGTGTCCATGTGCATTATCTGCTCTTCCAGCCTTGCTCTTGGAATACAGTTATTTAGACTTTGTTTTCTTTTGGTAAGGCTTCCTTAAAATGAGCAGCTCTTTCCTGTGCCTGTGAGGCTCCTGAGGCACTGGCACATTCACAGTGGACACTTCCTTTCCAAACTGCCTTTTGTGAGCCCTGACATTTAAGTTCTGCCTGAAGTTCTTCTTGAGAGGAGACACACCTCTCCTTGTCTTTTGGAGTCCCTTGAAGCTAAAAACATGCCACTTAAGCACCAGATGGCGTTCCAGCGCTTGAGAGATAGTGAAGTGATAGTACCTGGAATGATTCAGCAAATGACTAACAAAATACTGGCTGGTGACTGTTTGCCTGTAAAACCCACCCTTCTCAGGGCTCCTGCTGTGTCACTACACCTGAAGAGCAGCTCTTGCCTGTGGCAGGACTCCCATCCCTGAAGGAATGGCACACAGCAGGCAGGGCAGCCTGAGCCTGCCTGTGCTAAATAAGGCTCTGCCTGGACAGAGCTGGAAGAAAACAGCTATTTAACAGCTGCTCTGAGTGAAAGCTCTTCTTTAACTATGCTGTAAAGGACCTAAATATGCTAAAGAAAAGAAAAAAAAAAGGTGTTCTAAAACCAGGAGGGAGCTGTTAGAGGTGGATATTGTTTGTGAAAAGAGTTTGAAGTGATGCAAACTAAACTGATGCACAGGAGCAACTGTTAAAAGCAGCTTTAATAAAATCTGTAGTGAGTCAGAAAAACAAGAGATCTTACACCACTGAAGGTTTTTTTGGTAGCAGATTAAGCAAAAGTGCCTTTGAGGGAAAGATGGTACATGAAGCTAAAAATGTGTTTCAGGACTTTATATCTGAAAATATGTAACATCTTACACCACCGTTGCCATTTCACCACAGCCTCTCATGGGGGAGACAGGCCAAACACAAAAAGGTAAGATAATCTCTACAGACTGCACTCCCCAAGAAGTAGTATATTACAGTAGTTTCTTGGAGAATACACTCCCCAGGAAGAAAACAATATATATATTACATAAAGTATTCTCACATATTAACTTTTGCATTTTGAAGGTAGGACAGAAGATCCCATTGCAAAAAAAAAGAAAAAGGCAAACTGTACACATTCATTGGATCCTTAGCTACGCAGCGTAGCTAGTCGCGACTGCATGGCTTCGATGTCTTCCTCCTCGTCAACAGCAGCGGCCGCACCCATGGGTTCAGGTTCTGGAAGAGCATCTGTGACTTTACTAGGTGCTTTACCCAAGGCCCCTGCAAACAACAAATAGGCTCGTTAGTGTGCACTAGGTCTTCATTTAATAATTAGCAGCTTTCGGGTGCATCTAAAATAATTAAACGTGTCACTTCTGGTAAAGGTCGCGCACAAGAACTGTTGGACTCTGTCAGTGCCGGGCTGTTGGCTAAGGCAGCAGTACTGACCTGTCAGCTCCCCCCGCCCGGCAGGAAGGGAGCTGCTTCCAGCCAGGAAACGGGATGGAAAAAAGCAAAGCAGAATGCCAGAAACAAGAGAGGGCAACAAGCCGGTGGCCTGGGACAAGGTCACAGCAGGGCAGGAGCTGGGGAACCGTGCTTTCAGCTGGACACAGCTCCGGTACTTTGGTTTGTCACACCCCGTCACAAGAAATTCAGGTAAGGAGCATCGTAAGCATTATCTGAGTCAAGTAACTGAAACAGCAGATCGTTACTTCATGAGCTGTAAGGCAGAAGTTGGGGGGTTTGGGTTGGGTTTAGGTTTGGGTTTTTTTGTTTGTTTTGTGGGGGTTCCCTCCCTCCCCCAACTCAAAAGACAAACAGCCTTTTACAGCCAGGAATCACAACAGCGCCTAAGACTCAAGGCCGTGCAGCTGAGTTTATTTCCTGGCTTCATTAGTAATGGTATATCTCATCAATCACATAAATTTCACCTTGTTAAGAGGATCCAGTGTGCAGACAAACAATGATCTGTTAAAGCCTCAATTAGAGCACTGAACAGATGTCAGCTGATGAATTATTACTTATGCTTTACCGAACCACACCGGCTTTCTCAGCCAGTATTCCCTGAGAAACCAGTTTGTCAGAGCACTCTGCCTATTAGCAGAGGCAAAGACACCACTGGGAGAGCGCAGTGGAGTCAGAATAGATGAAGATATAAATTGCTGTGTCCTATTGAACAAAGCGGGGCAAGGCTCCACTCTCAGCAAACACACACAGACTCACCAGCTGTAATTTCGAAAAGGATTTTGTCAATTTCCATCTCTGCTTCCTCTTCCATTTCCTCCTGATCCTCCAGGCTTTCAAAGGTGTCCTCCAGCATTTCCTCTATAATACCAGCCTAGCAGAAAACAGAAAGGCAGCGTGTGACGCCCTTGGAAACGGCAGAGCAAGAGGACACGCTTCCTACTTTCAAGATCAGGTTACGCCAATCCAGGCACTGAAGGACGGGGCTTTCCGGACCAAGGCTATCCTGTTGCATGAGGGTTGGCCAACACACCTGCCTACAGTTCAAGCACGTATCTGCACAACTGCTGCACAGGAAAAGCGGTAAGAAAACTGAGGATTAAATACACATGTTTTCACTTTTAAACCCTCAAGCTATTATTCCTTGTTGTTGCATGTCTAAACGCTGACACCCCAGTTTGCTCCAAGTTTGCAGCCGTATTTCACATGCTTCAGTCACGAAGCGTAAACTGTATAACATGCTGTAAAATTAGTGTTTGACATAGCTTCTGGTTTTTTCAGCTGCATTTGAAAACATTCCTTCGCAGGGCCTGCAATCTAGGTATGGCCAAATTGTTCCGGTGCACAATGGTAAAGTTATTAAGAAATTAGCTGATTTGACATAAACAGTCTAGAGTGGTAAGGGGGCGGGGTGGCAGGAAGCAAAACAACTTTGGTAGTTGAAAAGAAAATAACCATGATAGGGAAGTAGTATACTTTAAAATCAGAGCACTTTCTTCAGATGGAGACACTATGCTCGATGTTTTAAACCCAGTATCAGAACAGCCACCTTGCCTAAGATGGGACTTTCAGCTTCCCACTCCACAACAGGCTGTGGTGGGTTCTTTCATAATGAACATTTTCACCCCTGGAAACAGGACATTCAGTCTCTCCCGGAGCAGACGGGAGCTCGGGGACAGGGGCAGTCACTGGGCACAGGTGTGAACCCTGATGGAGCCTCCACTCCCCCCACCCTCAGGACTAGGGTGACCAAGCCACCACCGCTCCGTATAGGGACCGATCTTCCTCCTTCCATCCTCAACCCCAGTAGCTTTTTTCTGCTTCAACCAAGTATTACACCAAACGTGTTGCAGGTATCACTGAATCAGGGTTTTCCCCACATACCGTAACTTGCTAGAAGTTCCCCAGCTATTAACATGGTACTTTAATTTGTGTTTGTCAGAGCTCACACAAACCCTCTGACAAAGGGGCCATCCTAAGCAGTCGCACAGCACTCCAGCATGCTGAACAACCGCCTCTTCTTCACTCAAGTCTATGTATGTTATAGATCTTACCTTCATCATCTCTTTGGACAACTCCCTCATCGTTGCTTGGATTTCAGGGATTTTTACTAGATTTTGCATAGCTTTCATGACTTCCGTGCTCTTCTGCAATGAACCAGCTACTCTCAGGACAGCTGTGAAAGAGAGGCATAGAAAACATGGAATGATTCGTTCTCCACTGAAAGCAGAGCAATTGTATTCTCCCTACAGTGACAGAAGTTGGTTTACATGTAGGCAATTTAATTAAAAAAAGAAATGGACATCCCTCTTCTTCATTTTTGTCTACCTTCCTGGAAAAGCTCAACTCCTACCCACATCGGAAAAGATAAGTTTCTAGCAGATCCTGGTCCTGCATGATCACCTAGAGCAATTCAGATTGCCTGCTGGGAGATTTCAACCCACTTGCACCCCAGTTCATACAGAGAGATCCCTGACGAGCTCCCGCCTGTGCCCCTCAGCAGCCAGAGGTCCTGCTGAGGGTGTCACCAGTGGAGCTACGGTCCAGCTCCATGCCTGACTGCCAACCAAAGTAGGGACCTCCTGCCTGACACTGGGTAGCAGAAGATAACTCTGGCAGAAGTTCTAAGGCAATAGTTTCAGTAAGCTAGAAAATTAATACTAAAGCAGAGAAGCTGTAAATAAGTGTAGTTTAAACTGAATTTAACAATACTCTTTCCAGAGGCTATTCTCATAATAAAGCTTAAAACCTCTTCTCAAATATGTTGATATACCAAGATCAAAATGCAATAATTAAGGGTACTTTGAGGTTCTTTAATTGTGCCTTTTACCTTTGCAGCTTCCTAGCCACGGAGAACTTACCTGCTTGTATATAAAATAGTCACTCCTTAATGAAGCAAAATGAAGGTACAGCATATATTATTTATCATTTTAATAATTTATTTAAGAACATTACACTTGTAACACTAACAAACTAACAGAAATATTGCCTTTGGTGGTCATTTCCTCAACATGAAGCAAGTTAATACAAATCTTAGACTGAATTCTAGATTGCTTCCCATTTCTTGGGTAAGTACATTCCCAGTAAGACGAAGATGCTGGTAGCCGTAATAAGGAAGTTTTCCTTTTAAGGGACACCTCAAGCTGCAAGGACAGCCCCTGCTTCTGTTTCCTGAATGAGGTATGTGGGGAGCCACATTTGACCTTTCGTAAGACTACGCTTAAGGTTCACATGGTAACTCCTGATTTATGACTCATCTGGTGTTAAAATCTACTAGCAACTAGCTTGGATAATGCTGGAATGGGGGGGAATACTTGGATATTTCAGTAGCACGTTAACCTCCCCCAAGTCTTTCCCCATCTTTAATGCTTTCAGCTCCACTCTTGTTACAGGCTGGAATGCTCTAAGGTGTGGAAAATACTGCAGGAAGTCTATTACAACAGATTTCTGGTGCGGATAAGGAATGAAGGAAATATGCTGCTATTGGAGAAGCACAAAAGGACTAAGTAGGGTTTAGAGAGAGACAGGTATTAAGCCACCAGGGCAAATCAATTCATCCAAATCAAGGAAATCAAACACTGCCCCCCATCTCCATTTAGGGCTTAGTAAGTGTCCTAAGACTCTTGCTAGAGAAACAATCATTTGCAAGATGAAGGGAATTCTACTGAGGAAAATAAACCTCATGTTACTGATCCTGACAAAATCAACAACAACAAGAGGCTCCACAGGGATACGGGGATATTAGGCACATTCAAACTCTTTAGGAAGGCAGACTAAAAACATGCCCCCAGTTACTGGAAGAGAGTTCTGTTTCAAAGCACATGATTCTTGTATCACTGCAACCCTCAGGCTCCAAGGAGAGGTGTTAGATTATCTGTTGTGCAGCTAATCAAAGGAAACACAGAGACCCAGTGAGGATCCAGGGAACAACGAGGGGTAGGAACCCCAGGAAGCTAACTGGGAGCTCCCTGACTACTCCAGAGCCCAGGGTGGGAAACCCATCCAGACAGGGCAGTGCAGAAACCATCTCCAGAACATCCTGCAGACTGAAGGAGGTTATTGCCTACAGGGATATAGTACTCGGTATGGGATGCAAGGGAAAAGAGCATTTCTTGAACAGAGAAAATTTTACTATGGGATCTTTTAAGGGAATTGCAGGAATGTGACTGAACATGAGAAACTTTTCATGGGATGTTTAGGGGAAGGACTAAAGGTGGAGAAAGGCAGGGATCAAGGTGGACCAGGGAACACACAAACCTCAGGGGCCTACAGGTCCAGGTACCAGCAGCTCAGGCAGAGGAGGAGACCTGGGTCCAGTTGCCAGATGGCTGGCCAGCTTAGAGTGAGTGTCTGAGAATGGGTACTGGAACAACACATATATTGTGCATATATATATATATATGTATGCTACTGGTAGGCCTGAGTCCTGATCGGCTGAAGAGGAAGACCAGGACTGAGCTATCAGTGCCATTCATGTTTGTGTGAAAGCTGCGTGTGTTTACATGGGAGCTGGTGAAGGCACTGCTGTGGGTGTGTGTGCCTACTGGGAATAGGTGCTCAGCCTGGCTGGATGTGGGGACGTGGAACTGCAGCAGCCTCACACCTCCAGGCCAGCTACAGGGGGAATTTCCCAGGGTCCTGAAGCTCACTGGGATCAGCTGCCTTTCACAAGAGTAGGCCTGTTTCCAAATTCAAGCTCTTCCTGCATTTGACCTTGGTTCTGAAAATGGAAACTCAGACCTCACCTCTAAAGCTAGAAGTATTCGGGCTCAGGAGAAGTTCTTACCAAGCTGGTTCTTCATCCCCATGAGAACAGAGTTCATGTGAGCTTTGGATGCATAGAGTTTGCTTACAGCCTTTCGAGAGCGGATCAGTTCCTTCGCCAAGATCACACACACATCTTTCTGACCCTTTTTGGCAGCATCCTTTATTGACCGCTTCACCTTCTCCTCTTCTCTCTGAATATCTGGAGTATAGAAAAACAGCAAATAGCAACAAACTGCTCAGGATTTGGAAGAGAAACTAGTAATTTGTTGGGGTGTATTTTCAATGCAAAGAATTTTATCTGCTTGATTTCAGATCCCCTCTGTTACTCAAAGGCCTTATTCTAGACTCATTTACATGTTAGCTGATTAATTCAACTGAATATTAATAGAAAAATTCTCAGTACTAAACATCCAGCTCTGTAATTTTCTTTGCGGTTAAGAGTACTGTAAAGGACTGTCCAGGAGTATCACTCCATGAAGCTGAGCTGACTAAGATGAATTCTTAAGAAGCAGAAAAGGTCCAGCAAGAACAAAGCACTCTGAGATCACTACTTGACTTACAACTTCAGAGTAACTTCCTGACTATTAAACTGGCCTGATATAAATATATATGCATAAAAACATACGCATATATATAATATATACACACAAAGTTTAAGAATACTGTACTGATTTGCTGCTTATAAGATTACCTCTTCTGTGTTCATCACCAGATAGTCCCACTTCACCAGGAAGGAGCAAAGTTGTCACAAGGAGTTTAAGACTAGTAGTCTCAGAAGACAGACGGGCATTTACTAGCAAAAATACCTACCGGTCAGACTACATTCAAAGCTTAACTCACAATGCCCACTTTCAAGACAATTTGAGGGCTGTTGTAGGCAAATTTGTCCTCACTGTTTCTAAATCCCTGAAATGTGTTTTTCTGGAAAAAATACATTCAGAAAGATTGTAGAAGGCTGATCTCACAGAGGCTAGAAAGTTTTAGATATGCACTGCCTTTTTAAGAGAAAAAAAAAAGCATAACCATTTATATAGTGAATTTGTAAGGGTGCATCCACAATTTTAAGAGTTACTTTGAACCACAGGTTTGTTAATTACTATCAAAAAAAGCCTTCATCCTTGCAGACAGACTTAATTTTTCTCCTCGTCAGGTACAACTCATTAAGCCTCAACCGGATACCCAGCCAAGTCTATACTCATACTTAAGGTCTTGAGTTTATATTGCTCATACTTAAAGACACACGCATTAGGTGTTCATACAAACCGGCACATTCAAATTATAAGCTGGTGCCAAAGTTATGGAAAATTTATCAGTAAAAACTAGTATGCTGGTAAATCATTAGTTTTAACTTAAAACAGCCTGTTCAAACTCTCCTGGTATTCAGCTTCATTCAACAGCTTTTTATAAGAGCATACTGGAGCAGGAGTACTGAACCAAGCCTGTATACAATGAGCACCCAATAGTTGGATTTGAAATATTATACATTAAACAGGCTTCTTCAAGTAACATAGGTTTCTCTAACAAATTTGACGTGACTGTTCACACATCAGCCTCGTCAGACAATGCTGGCTGCGTACAGCAGAACCAGGTACCTCAAAAAGCTCAGAGTAAGAAACACAGGAACAAGCAGGGGCTGTATCAACCCCCTTCCTTTTCCAGACTCAGCAATAAATTAGCCACTGATGAAATGTGGCTCTAAGTCGGTTTGTAAAAAAGCCCTTTCCTAAAGTAAATAAAGAATTTAGATAGTAAGGGTTAGGCACACTTTCCTGCAAGGAGCTGAACCACAAGAACAATTATTTCTAGCAGTGGCTTTGTTCAAATTTGGTTTTGTTCAAGTCTTCTTGATTTATACCAGACAGAAGTTACACATAGGCAAGAATCTAAAGATGCCCTTTTATAAAAACAAAGGCATCAATACACACTTTTTGGCACAGGCCGACCTGAAGATTTCGACGCAGCTGCTCACGTGGGAGTTAATGAACCCTGTACTCAAGATGAGTCATTCTCTCAACATCATTCAATGGCCTCTTTATCTTGAAGGACTGGCAGGAATCTGTAGAATCATAATCAGAAAAATACTCCTTGCTGCTTCCCCACTATTATGTGCAGAAATGTCACAAGCTTGAAAACACTTGTATGTCAGACACGGGAGTGAGCTGAGTCCCAGCATATCAGAACAGGTAAGAAACAACTGAAGTGGTACAGTAGAAAACAGAAAGCACCAGGAGTACTCCAGCAGTACTGAAGAATTATGACATTCACTTTGAATGCACCCGCTTCCACTAGTAACTGATGTGCTACTACATCCAAACTAGTGTAGGGTGGCCTTGTACTCAAGTGAATGCTTTCACTTGCATGACGAACTGCTGAATATGAGATTAGAGGCACAAATATGCAAGAACAGTCAACTCCGCCTTTGAAGGTCAATGCCAGCTACACACGCCTAGCGAGCCAAGTCACTACACCAGTCCTTCTGCAGCATTACCAAGCATAACAGAGGCACAAGGCAGTCCAAAGCACCGATGAGAGGGGCTCACAAGCTCAGTAAAACACAAAGTTACTGTATTACTCCAACTATATTAACTCAAAAAATTCAATTCTGAAGTCACAAGGATACCTTTCATTTCTTTGAACCTTCCAAAACCTCAAAAGCAACCTACACCAAATAGAAATCACTACTGAAGCAAGACTCCAACAACAGATGGTTTGAAACAGCGTGTTGCTATATTAGTAACTGCACTGACTGGGCAAGCCAAATGTCTGAGTGATCCAAGCCCACTGAGTCAGTCCCAGGTGGATCTGAGTGTCGCCTTATCAAAACACATCTAGCACAGTTTCCCCGGGGAAAGTAAGACAGGTCCCAGCTCAGCATCTTTGCTCAAAGATTACAGCGATGTCCTGTGTAAATCTCAATTTAAATAATAAAGCATGGCAAAATCCAATTACAGTGGGTAATTTTGGAAAAAAAAAAAAAAACAAACAGCAAAAAAACCAAAACAAACAAACAAACAAAAAACCCAACAACACCCAAAAACACCCTTAGTGGCACCTGGCTGTCACCTTTCAGCAGCAGCTTGCTAGCCTGGTAAGTGTCCAGCAGAGCTGTGTACTTCCACAGATGACACTTGGTAAAATGTGAAATACTAGCACAATACAGGCATCAAAAAGATACTCTGTACTTTATCAAAATTATCATAATAGCAGATGGTTGGTGGCTAGTCTAAGCTCTGACATGTATTTCCTCGAATATAACACTGAAATACAAATACAGAGATGTTTAGAACTGCTACAATAATTAGATTTACATCGACATCAAAATATCAGACTACCACATAACCAAATATCTATATAGGCCATTAGAACTATTATGGTATGCATAAAGTTGAGAGAAAACCAAAATTTCAAGTAACCATCAATAGCAAACATGGGCAGTTTACTCCCATGCAAGATGCAGCCTCTAAAACATACTTTGCTAGTAATATCAGCCACATTTCAGTTGCTCAGTGCCTGATACAGCCACACAAAGTGCCTTGGAGAATGCAAATCATTTCACAGACATAATGAACACCACTGTACAGCGTTTTTCCTGGAAGAGGCATAAACCCTGTCCTCATTTCACAGATGAGGACAAAGACAGACTTTGTACTGCGCAAGCATCTCCCTCCGATCAACTCAAACAAATCTACAAGTGGTAGAATATATGAACCCCGCCAGCTTACTCCAGAAGCACGGGGCAGGGGAGGAAAGGGAGAAGGGAGAACGTACTCCCTGAGTCACTCAAAACAGTCATGTGCCTAATAACCCGATGCTGACGCAAAACACCAGCACATCCCACGGGCCAATCCTGAGGGCAAGGTAAGACAAAAAAAGGGGAAAATAGAATCTAGCCCCAAACCTATTTTCAGATTCTGGGAAGGCGGGCAGAAGAGAGAGCAAGAAACTGAGCTAGCAGCAATGTAATAACAAGCAACTCCCCTGCTTTTCAAGACTTCTTCAAAAGTGGAATGCCCACAATTTAATAGCAAAACTCCTACTGCGAAAAGTCTTTCTTCCCCCCCCCACTGTTTGCAATTTTCTCAAGCTGACAGCAAGCTACTTTTGTTTAGCATGTGTGCTTCATGCCAGTACATTACATGTGGAATTACTTACCACACCGATACTCTATTCATTAAAATGATGTGGGTGAAATTCTGGATAAATAGTCTAATTCTTCTTATCAAATGGGATTTAAGAGCATTATGTCCTACTGGAAGCATACAATATTCAGGTTCTCTTGAAAATTTTACTTGGACAACTTTACAGTGACATCATTTTGTAACACAGACTAAGTCTGGTCCCAGGATCACATTCATCTTCCTTTATTCCGGATGCGATAGAGTGCACCAGGTTATTAGATTTCACAGCCTCCCCCAATTAAAACAAACAAAAAAAACAACTTGAAAGGCAGACAGAGAAAGGAAAAACAAGAAATGACACATAAATACAAACCTCTGATCTGTCTATCAATCACTCTCATTTCTTTCCTTATCTTCAAGGACCATTCATTGACCTTAAAAAGAAAAAGTAAGAGTTACTTGAAATTCCAACTTTAAAACTATGCTTTTATACTTTCTTGTAACTTAACCATTCAATATCTAAAGAAGCACTTCAAAATGCACAAGCTTTAAGTTACAAGTGATGTTTAAATATTTCATTATTCAAATGAAAAAAAAAAAAACAACACTGCAGAGGGACCACAAATTATTGCCCTCCTCTTAACATTCTGATAAGGAGTTAAGAAGAATGTGACTTGTGAATCAGAGACGGTCACTGCCTAGCTCATTTCCCACGTCACAGCGCAGAGGAAACTTGCCGCAGGGGATTTCAGCATAAGGTAGGACTTGGCACAGGATGACAGCACCAAGAATGCCACTACTCATTTCAGTCAGAAGGAACCCCAGGAAGTCTCCAAGCCAACCTCCTACTCAAAGCAGGACCAAGTTCAGAGTTCAGAAAGGTTTTTTGGTGCCTCATCCATTGATACTGTCTGAGGGCAGAGACTTCACAGCTGCTCTGGGCATTTATTCCAGCACTTAATCGCTCCTGTGGTGAAGACCTTTCCTCGTATCCAATTCAAAAACCTCCTCTGGCCACCTGTGGCTGTAGCCCCTTTCTTGTCACTGGGCACACCTGGAAAGTACCTGGCCCTGTCTTCACTACAACCCCATTAGAGGCAGTGACAAGCTTTAGCCCCATGCCCCTTCACCTTCTCTTCTCCAAACTAAAACAAGCCCAGTTCCCTCAGTCTCTCCTACTGTGTCATGGGCACCGGTCCTCCCCCATCTTGGTGGTCCTCTGCCGCACTCTCCCCAGTTTGTTGACACCTTTCTTGAATTGGGAGCCCGAACCAGGACACTGTTGTGCAGATGTGGCCTCACTAACATCAAATGTAGCAGAGTAACTGAACAACCATCTGCCTCAACATGATGTTTACAGCTTGCTAATGCAGGCCAGTTTGCCCTCATTGCTACAAAGGCGCACTGCTAACTCACGTTTATTGTCCACAGGAAGCCCAGGTCCCTTCCTGCAGAGCTGCTGCCCATCCAGCCTCAGGCTGCACATCCCGACATTCAGGGATGGCTGACCCACATGCACAACCCTGCGTTGCTCAACATTATGAGGTTCCTGCCGGCCCGTTCCTCCTGCTTGCTCAGGTCCCTCTACACAGCAGCTCTGCCTTCCAGATTCCCTTCCCCTGTATTTGGTGGGGTTCAAACACAGCCACTCCCTCTGCAGCTTCCCTCCTGGGGCTTGCCAAGATGTCTCTGTTCCAGCACTCCTGGCTCCCCCAACACAGGGTGCTGAAGGAGGTGGCAAGCACCTTTTGCCCCCACCACCTCTCTGGGGAACCAGAGACATCAGACAGGCAGCAACAGCCAGATATCCATCCAAGAACTGGAAGCATTTGTGGTAAAGAGAGAAGCAGAAAGGGTCTGCACAACATCAGATTAAAGAATCGTGAGATAATAGCATACGAACAGAGCACCAAATGCTTGTGGAGCTCTGATGCTACTTTTATTATTAGCAGCACAGATTTTGCACAGTACCTAAAAAAACTCACCTTAAGTATTAAAATGACCTCTAGTTCGTGGATCCACTTGCACACTGTACATGCCAGCACACAGGCCACTCAAGAAATCTAGTTGGCTGTATGAAATTTCATATGAAAATATCCCTGATTTTTATGCGATTTTTTAAATTCAAATAAAAAAACCTTTGTCTTCCTGAATAAGCTTCATAACAGAACTGTAAAAAGAGCACTCTTCAGTGCACAAGCCCAGCAGAGCAAGACATATTCTTAGACTTAACCAATCTCAAAAGAAATGCTCAGTTGCAATGAGCAATACCATGTTTTAACTACAAACAACAACCATCATCCATTCTGCCCAAGCACAAAATCTGCTGCAAAAAAGCCCCAAATCCAAAAGCCCTGCAGAGCTCTGTGAGTACACATTATGGGTGTTGAGAAGTTTTGAAGGGGTTTCAGAAAGCTCCTGCACCTTTAACTGAATCCTGTTTTATTATGGGGGGAGGAGCCCTTGCAGGACTGACTGCAGCCTCCCCTCTTGTCCTCCAGAACAGAGCAGAAAGTGTCATGTAGATTCATTCCCCACCCTGATAAGAGGCTAAGAAGGTCCCTCTTTTGAATATGCTTACACTAGAGGGAGAGAAGCAGGGAAAGAGACTGAGGTAAAACGTGATTGAACTCTAGGTGGTCAACTGTCATGTCTCAAATGTAACATCTCCCAAACATTTGTTCTACAACTTGTATTCTAGAACAAACAAACATGTATTAAGCCTTCACATACAAGCACAATCAGCAACTGTGAAGTGAACTACAGCAGGATTCACAGATTCCCGCCTCTGTGATGCACAGTTCGGCACAAAGACACCATTAAATCACAGATGGCTGTATGTTGTCATCAATCCCTGCTGTCTCTGACAGCAGAAAACTCTTTGATAGCTCATCCCTAACACCGCCCAGAAGTACTGCGTCCAGCTCTGGGGCCCCCAACATAAGGAGGATCAAGTCCAGAGGAGGGCCACCAAGATGATCAGAGGGCTAGAGCACCTCTCCTATGAACACAGGCTGAGAGAGTTGGAGTTGTTCATCCTGGAGAAGAGAAGGCTCTGGGGAGACCTTAATAGCCCCTTCCAGTACCTAAAGGGGGCCTACAGGAGAGATGGGGAGGGACTCTATCAGGGAATGTAGTGATAGGATGAAGGTTAACAGTTTTAAACTGAAAGACGGTAGATTTAGACTAGATCTTGGGAAGAAATTCTTTACTCTGAGGTTAGTGAGACACTGGAACAGGTAGCCCAGGTAAGTTGTGGATGCCCCATCCCTGGAAGTGTTCAAGGCCAAGCTGGATGGGGCTTTGAGCAACCTGATCTAGTGGGACGTGTCCCTGCCCATGGCAGGGGGGCTGAACTACATGATCTTTAAGGTCCCTTCCAACCCAAACCATTCTATGACGATTCTATGATGAATAAGCTGCTTCACACAACTGCCCTCATAGAGGCAGAGCTGGGTGCCTCTGCATTCCCCGGTCTTCCCAACACTCATCACCAGTTTTGTGTATAAGAGGAGGACTCTCTGACTCTGATCTAGACAACTGCATACTTCCAGTTACATCAGACACGTCAATTTTTTGAGCAGTAAAGCTGTATCGCCCATCTCACACAGGACACCAGGGATAGGACTATGAACCACAGCACAAGGCAGCATAGAGGTAGCAATGCTGGGAATTGAAGTACTTTGGCTAACTAAGCAAGGCTAATTACCCCAAGCACAACTTCATTCTGATGAAGCTATTCTGCTTCCAGTTCTGACATAAACAAAAACACAGTTCTCACAGCACCTCATCACACTGGAAAGTCAGCCAGCAAAACACTAAGTTGAAATAAACCATTCAGACTACACTGGAGGAAAACCACCTTTTTATCTCAAACAATCGAGATGTGTCATTAAACGTATAGTAGACCCCCAGCTTTAAACAGACTGAAATGCATCACTAGCTCCTTGCAAGGACTGAAGATCTTTGCCTTGTATCATTCAGCCAATAAGTTCTGTCCCATCAACAGCAAGCACATAAACAAATCCAGGGTGACTCACTGCCATCACAAAAATCTCAACCTCTTCCCATTACCAGCCACCTCCTGTGGTGCTCAGTGCTCTCTCTAGCCCTACTCAGGGACAGTATCTTGTGTACAGCTGCTGGCAGACACGAGGTAAGCAGTGCTTTTCCCCCCATCATCTAGTAAGCAGAAATAACTACTACTTCCTTCTAAAGCTGCACAGACAGATAGGGGAAGAAAGAAATGTCTTACTACTAATGGGTTTCTCAATATCTCTGTTATGGCCTGTGAAGTCCTTGTGCCAGCCTGCAACCCAAGAGCGTGCTCATGATGGCAAGATGACCCAAGTCACTTCTTACAGGTCAGAGATGCCTGTTTTCTAGCATCATTGCAGACTTTTCTGCAAACAGCTCCAAGATGACCCACAGACATGCTGTGTTACTGGAAAACACAGCAAATTTGTCAGTTGTGGAAGGGGAAAGAGTGGTCATTGGACATGAAACAACAAGGACTTACCAGTGCAGTATAACTACATCATGTGGGTTAAACAGCTGTCTGCTGCTTTATCCCGACTACTGAAAGCAGCAGTCTACAAACCCCAGTTCTTCCTGTGTTATCTTCCAACACTGCTCATGAACGCAGGAAAACTATAAGCAGTCTGCACAGTGCTCCGAAACAGGTAGAGGAGGAAGGGAAAGTATACTGTCAAAGGTATATTCCTCATCTAATGCTACCACCCAACAAGCAACAGCTATAACTTGCTCCCCTGGAACTCGGCTGCTACAAAACAGCAGGGAATATATCTGTGGCATTGCAGCTCTCCTAAGCTTTCAACTTCACTGTCTGCCACCTTCTCCCTGCTGTTTTTTTTAGTACCTCTAATGTATTTGATTCTTTCCTCCTATCAAACAGCCCATTTTTTAATTAACACATTAACAGTGATTTATGAAAGGCCACAGTGAAATCAGTATCTTATTTCATTTCACTGTGACATTAGAAATCTGTGGGCAGAAGCCAGGCTCACGCAGCTTGCCTGTAGCCTCAGAAAAACCCCTTAGAATCATAGAATTGTCAGGGTTGGAAGGGACCTTAAAGATCATCTGGTTCCAACCCCCCTGCCATGGGCACGGACACCTCCCACTAGATCAGGTTGCTCAGAGCCCCATCCAGCCTGGCCTTAAAAACTTCCAGGGATGGGGCTTCCACCACCTCTCTGGGCAACCTGTCCCAGTGTCTCACCACCCTCATGGTGAGGAACTTCTTCCTAACGTCCAGTCTGAATCAACCCATCTCTAGTTTTGATCTCTAGTCCTATCATTACCCAACATCCTAAAAAGTCCCTCACCAGCTTTTTTGTAGGCCCTGTTAAGTTACTGGAAGGCCACTATAAGGTCTCCTCAGAGCCTTCTTTTCTCCAGACTGAACAACCTCAACTTTCTCAGTCTGTCTTCACAGGTGAGGTGCTCCAGCCCTCTGGTCATCCTTGCGGCCCTTCTCTGGACACATTCCAGCATGTCTATATCTTTCTTTAGTCCAAATATTTCAGCTATTCATATTTTTAAGACTCTCTGCAACAGGACCTAGAAGCTCCTAATGAAGCCGGAGAGCTAGAAACTATGGAAGACAGCTAACAGCAAGCTAACAATCCAGGAGCCGCTGACTAAGCCTCCCCAAACCACGCCACCCAGGATGCATCACTCCTTCGGCTACTGCACCTGCGGCCCTGAGAAACCCTTCCCCCCACCAGGTCTCTGCACACCCCTAGGGCGCAGGACAGCTCTGACAGCACACCGAACACCTCAAGAAGCTGCTCTATTTTAGAAGAAGTGAGGTAACCGAGCGCAGGTGCCCCAGCCTCTTTGGGGACGGAGTACCAGGGCTCCTCAACCGCTGCTGAGGCCCGGCCGCCGCAGCGACACACGGCGACAGAGCTCACCGGGGCACTCCGCCGCTCCAAACCCTCCTCCCGCCGGCCGCGGGGCTGCAGGCCTGCCACCTCCTCCTCAGCCCTGGGTCCGCTGCTGTCAGGCGGGGCCCCCGGCGCCGCGGCGCCTCGCCCAGGCCGGGCCCGGCCCCTCCGCAGCCCCCGCCCCGCGCCACGGCAACGCCATGTACCCAGGCCGCCACCCCGAGCCGCACGCCCCCGCCACCTCCCGGCCCCCGCCTGAGGCGACGCCGCCGCCGGGGCCTCACCAGCTCCTTGGGCGGCTTCTCGGGGGTCTTCCCGAAGAGGCCCATGGCGGCGGCCGCCTCGCGCCGCCCGGCCCTTCCGGGTTCCCGACCCCGCCCGTTGCCGGGGGCGGGCGGCGCGTGCGCGGTGAGGAGCGCCCCGCCCTCCCCTTTCCACGCACGCGCACGGCTCCGCGCCGCCCGTGCCGGGGGGCCGGGTGATGCCTGAGCAGCCCAGCCCCGCGCGGGACCAACCGTCATCCAGGCCCGGGCGCTTCCCACCGCCCAAGGCAGCTCTTGAGGGCTTCGTACGGCCCTACGCAGCCCCTTGCATGGCTCCAGGCAGCCCCTCACTGCCGCTCACGGCTCCACGCAGCCCTTCAGGGTCACGCAGGGCTTCGTATGGCCTCACACAGCCCCTTGCATGGCTCCACGCAGCCCCTCGCTGCCTCTCACAGCCCCCCACAACCCTGTGCAGCTCCTCACAGTCGCACACCGCCTCGCACGGCCCCACACTGCTTCACGCAGCCCTTCGCAGCCCCTTGCATGGCCCCATGCAGCCCTTCATGGCCCCGCACAGCCCATCACACGACACCTCACGCAGCCCCTTGCATGGCCATACTCCACCTCACGTGGTCCCACGCTGCTTCGCATGGCTCCACACAGCCCCTCACACGGTCCCACACAAACCTTCGCATGGCCCCACACAAACCTTCGCATGGCCCCACACAGACCCTCACACAGCCCCCCCCACGGCCTCTTGCATGGCCATGCGCTGCCTCACACACGACCCCGCGCAGCCCTTCACATGGCTCCACGCCGCCCCCCGCCACTGCGTGTGAGGCGGGCAGCCAGCAGAAAGGGGGCACAGAGGAGTTAACAGGATTTGGGCCCGGTGCTGATAGTGGCCAGGCACCACCTCCAGCAGGAGTTAAGAGCAATAAAAAGCAGACCCGAGCGGGTTACATCACCACCTGCCCTCAGTCTGCCACACAGGTTGCAGGAAAGCACAGTGAAGAGGATGTATAAAATCTAGTCGTGCAAACGGTGACTCAAACTACAGTAAATTATCTTTCCCTTACAGCCCAGGGAAGACCCGCAGGAGACCCAAAGAGAAAGAGAAGCAGCTGCTGGCACATAAGACATTGCCTCCTTCATCTTAAGCTGACAGGGCTCTGTTGGAGATGCCCCACCGGCAAGGCCTGGCTCATCTCCATCCTCTGCAGTCCTCTCTGCAGCAAAGGGCGTGTAACCTGGCCAAAATTAATGGAGCCACCCTGCTGGGTGCTGCGGAGGCAGCTCCAGCAAGTCCCTCCATTCCCTTGCGCCCCGATGCACAAGCTGAGACACAGAGGACTGGAAACAATCACTGAGGTACAGAAAGAGTGCCAAAGCTTAGGAAGAAAAAGGTACTACTAGCTTAATCTAACTCTAATTCTGTACAATTATACTTACCCTCATTATTTAATTCCCAGAGAAAGACATTTTAATAACAGTTACAAAAATATACAGTTCACCTTTGTCTTTTTTCCTTCCAAGAGCTAGTGCAGAACAAAACCAGATCTAAATTTGCTCTCATTTTGGACTGGGTACCAGCCATGGGAAAGCCAGCGTAACAAAACAGTAATTGCTGAGACTGGCAAAGACCTTCAGAGATGATCTAAATCTGCCCTCTCCTAGTAGCAGAAGACCAATTGCCTTAATTAAACCTACTGACATAAGTAACCTCAGATCATCTGACATTTTCTGTTTACAGTTGGCCGCCAGCTTTCAGGCATGCAGAGAATAAAACACTGTACTTCAAGAACGTTTAGCATCTCTGTTAACTTAAGACACTTCACAAATACTAGCACAACACAACCCAGCCCAGCGAGGCAAAACAAATGAGCAGCGAAACTGCTGACCTTGTTACAGGCACAGTCTTTGCTCTGTTCTCTGGATTTTAAACTGTCAACGCATTGGGTAAGGGCCGTCTGAGAATCTGCGCTCCGTAGAAAACAATCCTACTTGGATGCTTCTGCTGCTACCGACACAAGCATTTAATAAAATAAATACGTCCAACTGCTTTTCCTTTCCTGCTGGGACTACCAATACACTACAGCAGCTGCTGTAGATTTTGAAACAGATGCATCGCCATGAACTGGATCACGACAATTTATACAACCCAGGCTAACGGACACGAGGGGACCGAACCCTCACTCACAGCTATCTACTGGTCATAATTACCTGCTCATGTGGATGTGCCCTCTGTGGCTCTCCTGCTAATTAAACAGCAGTTTGTATCATTCATCAAAAGAATTGGACTAGTAGAGCAACTGAGGTCATTAAAACAAGCCTTCAGCCGAAACAGGTGTGCACAATGGCTTGCTAATAAGGCTGCACCCATGCACAGGAGCTGCTTGGGCCCAGGCTTCGTATGAAGAGGTCAGCTTTCAGCAGCAGAGCCATGCTCCAGAAGCACGCTGTGCCCCAAGGACACAGGTTGCTTGAACTTACTGCTTGCAGTGTTGGGCAAAACGCTGAGGTCCCAGTGAAAGGATACGCTGGACTCTGATACGGTGCTTCACTTGTGTACTTCAGTACATCAACTACAGACTTATTTATATTCGTGAGAGTTCTCCTCTGTTTCCCCTTTTGAGATGGCAAGGCCTCAGTTCGGTGCAGATTTCAAGACAGTCCTGAAACAACGTGGATTTCAATCGTGGCTGCTTATGCTAAGCACATAGGCTAAATGTCACGCTGCCGCACAAACTGGAAGCAGAAATGCTCTTTGCCCTCATTATGCCTCTCCACTGCTCTGCCGCAGCTGTAATGACAGATAAAGGGCATATACTGACAAGCCTCAACTGGAATAAAAATTACTTTCTGGACCACAGGAGAATTGGTGGTATTATGCCCCTTCTACCTCCCTGGTTCAGTACTGCAATAGGAAAAAGGAAACGAGAGGAAAAAGTACTCACGCTTAAAAACAGCTCTTCTGATAGTTAAGAGAATATCCTCTTGGGAAGACGCCTGGTGACTGGAGGCATGAATAATTTGTTATTAGAAAAGGTAGTGCCCAGGTACCCTGGACAGATAAAACAATGCCAGAAAGCTTTGCTTTGTGAGCGTCGGCCTCCTAACTCTCAGTAAAGGCTCAGAGAGATGGATCATAACTGCAAGAGGGACCCGTGTTTACATTTCCTATTATCATCTTCATTTAATTATCTTCCTTTTATACCACATGGGCAAGAACTAGGAGAGAAATAAAACAATGGGACTGTTGCTTCTACTGTGGCACGTAAAACAATTGAACATACCTATCTAGTTTAGCCTTTTCTTCTACTTACATGATCTCATGCTCTTTTTTTGTTGTTTTTTCCTCTTTTCAGCCAGATCATTTCTGAAAGGTACAATCAAAACAACGGTTTCATATTGAAATATAAAGAAAACAATAGACTCCATTTTTTGTGGCATCAATCAACTATTACTTTTCTCCAAGAAATCAGAAATCACTTCAAAATACCAGCAGTCAGAATCTGGCAATTTTTACCTTTACAAGCCACTTTTGTGACTGCATGACAATATTCTGCTACTGCACGATGGTTTACTTTGAGGCTGTAGAGGGGCTACCCTAAAGTCTTTCTAGATGTCTGGAGATGAGGGTGCTGGAGAGACAGCTGGTCAAAGAGGGGCTCTGCCTGATAAAGCAGTTTGTAATCAATTGGAAAACCACTGGTGAAGCAAAGACACACCTCAACGCAGCGGACTTAGGAAGGAAGAAGTTCCCAGTGAAACACCATCACCTTCCATGCGGCCAGTAGTTCGCACTGGAGCAATGAATTCCTGCATCACTAGGAGATGATTTATTAGTCACAAAAGTTGTGTTATATTTTTATTGTCTTCACAGATAAATCAGACCAGCAAGACATCCGTGACCATACACACAAAATATTTATCAAAACAATTAACATTACAAATCTCCTTTTAAAATAATTTATTTCACTGATTTCTTTTTAAATGGTACTGTCTTACAACGTACATTATTCAACAAAGATGTGCTGAACAGACTCTAAAATAAGAAACACTTAAATTAAGCAACTGTCTCCGATTAGAATTTCAATTTCACCCACATCCTAACTTGTAAACGTTTGCTGGAATATGCTTCTGTTGTAGGCTTGATTTTTGTGCTTACAAAAACAGCATCGAGTTTCCAGATGTTAAAAAGAAGAAGTTATTGTACGATAAGTATGCGTTCAGTTCAACATACAAGGCAACCAAATGATTCTGTCGTTAACGTTAGCATCATGTATATTTTAGTTCACTGCACTAACATTTAAACTAAAACTTCAAACCACATAATCTTTTAAGTGACTAACATTTAAAAGGCAAGCAGTAATATCCTGAAAGCTTACAAAGGACATCAGCACACAGCTAAGATGGGGCATCACTCGACAAAGGCTGCGGATGTGTGTATGGCTGCTTTTTTTTGTATGAAGCCCACCTGCAGACAGGGCAGCAGTGTCGCCCGCCGGCCAGCCACATCACGATGCAATTCTGGTGGAATACGTGGCCGCAGGGCAGGCCCATGAGCAGACAACCATTTGCAAAATTTTCTAGACACACAACACATTCTGTACAGTGCAACATGTCGGAGGGCCAGGCTGACCAATCCGGCTCCATGTCACCCGCGGTGCTGTACGAGCCGTAGGATCGCGCTTTCCGTTCATATGGCTCGGGATGACAATATTTATTGGCACATGAACAGGTCTCAGTACTGCACCGAGGCTCTCCTTCACCGCGGCTATGAAACGTGTTCAGATCATCGTCCTCCGAGACTTCTTTTTCACTACTGAAGACCTCTTTGTTTTCACTGTCAGAGTCACTTTCGCTGTCTTGAAAGGTTTCCAGCATTTCCTCATCAGAATGGACACCAAGGCATTTAAACCTCCACATCGGTAAGTTTTTTATGTAATCGGTTGGTATCAGAGGGTGAAGCCAGAGATCGGGGAAGGCCAACCGCTCCAAGAACAAATCCGGGTCTTCATCCCAATCAGAGTCAAAAGGAAAGTGTTGAAAAGAGGCAATAGGATGAAACAAGTAGCTGGTGTACCAGTCCCAGAGGCTTGACAGCCACTCCAGATTATTAGCATTTACTTCATCGGCGTTGTTATTGCGTCTTCTTTTCTTCTCAAAGTAATCAATTAGTAAACCATGACCAAGGTACGTGCTGAGGAAGAGGGCTGGATGTGAAGAGTAGAACATCCAGTCGGCTCTTACCCAAGAAGCCAAAGTAGTTGTGTTAGAGTACCTGAAGAGTTTTAAACTGTACTCATAAAAGCTGTCTAAGTAAGGTAGTTGCAAAAAACCTAAGACGGGTAGCCAGGAAATAATTAATAATGAATTATACGTCCCTAAAGTGCTTATAAGAACCACAAAACGCTTTATAGTAGCGCCTTGTGTAATGAACAGGTCCATCCAAGCCATCAGATTAACCAAAACTAAGCTTAAGACAAATAAATCATTAACTTCTGGTTGTAATGAGCGCAAAAAGGAATCCATGGCACGTAGTGATATAAATTCACCAGTGTTATTTCCATACCTGTAAATCCCCTCGGGAGTCCTAAGTATGTACGATGGTGTCTTGTAGACACCAATTTCTGCCATGTAACTTTTATTGTCCCAGTTTTCCACGTTCACAAAAATAAACTCTACTCTTCCAGTAAACTTTACACTCAGTGCAGAGAAGAACGCCGGCGGCTGGTCGAGGTTGGCAAACAGGTATATTTTCACATGGTACTGGTCACTTTTGTTCCATTCTTCTTTTAAACGTTCAGAGTTGTAGATGGTTTTGATCCGAGAAGCAGCATGGGCTGTGATCCATTTGAAAATGTGCTCCACTTCGATTTTGCGCCCGCTGTATTCCTTAAGCATCACTTTTCCCTTAGAGGTACTGGTTTGTGGAACTGACATAATGAGGGTGGATTTCAGCCAGCCCCTCCGCCTGCAGTACCTATAAAGAAAATGGCAAGTTAGATTACAGAGTTTCATACCCCTGGAGCTGCACTCATTAAATTTCTGTTATAAGCCCAAAACCAAGACATGCTGAGCAACCTGGGAATCTTTACATATAATAACAGGAAATACAGGCACCCAATATTCTCTGGGAAAGTGTATTTATTCTTACAATACATTCATTAATCTCCTTTACAGACATATAGAGAGATGTATTCATAAGACAGGAAGAGGAACAGTGTTAATTTTCATGGGTCATTATAGTAAACAAGGTAATATATTGGAGTTATTCATGCTTCGTAACTGTATTTTAAAAATACGCAAGCTGACTCTTCACTATAAAGCATTAGTAATAGAAGCTGGTTTTCCATGGCCTTCCAGCCAAGAAGAGAACCATTATGATGTAACTCAATGTCCCACAGCTTTCCTGACCCTGCAGGTAACTTTCCCAGTGCTTCCTTCCATCCTAGTCTTGCCAAGCAGCAGTGAGGTGAAGTTAACAAGACATTGGTCTGTTTGCAGTTACTTTAACGAAGCTGACAAGTGTCCACTTCCTACTGGGGCCATTTTGGAAGGATGCAGACAGGCTTGTGGTGAGAAAGCTTGCCACAAATCTGGTGGAGGAGGAAGCAGAAACATGCTGCCAGATCATTGTGGGCTAAACGACTACCCCTGCTGCCTGGCAGGCAGAGTGCTGAGATGGGACGAACTCCAAATCCATACCTAAAAGAAGAGGCTCTTCAAGGCTGAACCCTGAGTCATGGTCCAGATCCCAGTAACTATGAGATGAGTGCGGTGACTCAGAAGACCCCTTCTCTCATGCATCTTTTGTATCAGCATCATTACGCCACCCAATTTATCTAGCCCTCCTTTTAGCAAATGTCTGGCAAGTTTCAAGATTCAAAACGTTACAGAGCCAACAGGCATGCAAACTGTCTCTGAGAACCCTGCAGATGAAATAGAGGCCACCAGCCTCATTCACTAGCCATCTTACCTACGTCCTCTCTGGTTTAGGTCAACAAACATTTAGACAATTACAACTCCCCATCTCAGCAATCTGAATGTAACATATTTAGATCTAGTCTAGCCATAAGGTATTACCCTACTAATAAAGATACCTGACTACTGTAGCACGCAGTGTTCTTCTGAATTTCAGCTGCAACCTGATGAAAACTAGTCATGAGGGTTTACTCAACAAAACGTTTCTTGCATTAGGGAAAAATACATTCATTTAAAACATAATATTTGATTGCAACATTAAGACTAGTCAGGAGCTATGCAAAGAGAAACACTGCCAAATTTTTAAGATGTTCAAATACCAGCATTTTGATTATACAAGATAATTTTGCATAAGCGCTGCAAAGTCAAATAATTTTCTCTTATGATTAACTTTGAGATTTCTGTAAACATTTAGGACTTAAGCTGTGTAAGACGTGCATATCCATACACACCACTGGAATTCTAGACCAAGTTTCCCATCACGTGAAGCAAACGCTTCCAACAAAACGTTAAAAAAGGATTATTTTTACAGCAGCACAGAATTATTAACAGCTTCTTTGGCTTTGCTCTTCTTCCTTGTTCGAAATCATATGCAAACAACAGTGAATCTTGCATAGCGCACTGTATGTTGTCAAAGGGTGTGTGCGAGTTTACATATAAACATACAGACATTTGTCAGGAAACAGGATTTGTCAGTAATCCTGAGAAGCAGGCACTGCAAGGTTCATGCTAACCTGTGTTTCTCCTTTCCAGATGGCAATATAACACCTCTACAACTGCTATACTTCTTTTACATGGGCTACATATATATTCGCCTTTGTTCTAAGCAACCACAGTTCTTGTCCCTGAATGCCTGGACTCTAAGGCCAAAGTCTTCTATTCATTTCCTTCCATTGCTGTATTACACTCCACGTAGTCTAATCATGTATTTCACACATGATGCTTTAGGAAGCTGCAGATCTGTGTTTATGGTGCTGATAAATAATGTAATGGAGAATTCTGAACAGACTTCAGTAGAGATAAAAACCATTAATAAAGCCACATTCTGTCACAGCTACTTTTACAACACAGCAAGCCCTGCTGCCAGAGCACAGCTGAGCCTTAAGATATTCTTGGGATTTAGATAATCCTTTAAGAATATACCTGGGGTCACTGGAACAGTTAAAAGTGCCAGTACGTATGCCGAATCTTGAAACTTTCTTCACCATTTTCTCCCAGTGGACTTTACCCACCAGTGGGCTTCTGTCGTTTGCTATGACCTATTGCCAAAAGGAAATAATAATTTAGTAAGTTTGCTTCCTGAAATAAAGAGCAAGTTTCATGAAAACAGAGATCTAGTCATCCTTGATACTGTCTTCCTCCTCTCTTAGAACACAGAGTAGGTATATACAATAGTAATCACACTACATGTCTTTAAAGAGTGAAGCTCTAAGACAGAAATACTGTTTCTGCAGAAAGACAAAAATTTATCATCATATTAAGTACCTGTTAAGAGACTAAAATCACTGGTAGTTAACAAAAACCTTGGGAAAATACAAAAACTATCATTAACCAGTTCATAGAAGGGGAGAAAGGAAGCAGGTGCAGCAGGTTCTTCTTCTTCACAGTAAAAAAAGACCATTATTTTATTACAATGCTCCATGAAAAGTTACAACATACCAAAAAAAAAGTCTCAGAGAAAGTAAAATGAGTTGGAACATATGCACCTGGTACCAGATTAGACTGTCATCAACCATTTCTAAGCGGTGGAAAGTAGTGATTAAACTCTCGGATAATGCCTAAAAATCTTGACTCCTTCCAGCTTTGCCAGTGACTCACTCTGTAACTTTACGTGACTGTTCCACCAACTCCAATGTCCCATCTGCCATTTCAGGATCATAATTCACTGTGATATATCCCAAGGTCTAATTTGTTCTAACCTAGTATATTAAAGTAGTACTTCAGGTTACCTAAATGTAAGCTTCTGCAAACACGAATGACAAAGAATAGGCATGCATCCTCTGATTTGTAACTGTACAGGGAAGAAAAAGTAAAAAAGGGGGAAAAAAAAGGAAAAAGGGAAACCTGCCTGCCTGCAGCTGACAGGTAATTTTGAATGACACGACTGATCACGCATTATTCCATCAGCCGTGGCAGTTTCTACTTTAGAAATACCTCACACCCTTTTTCAGGCGGACTGGCAATCACTTAAAATACATTTTTAGATTAAGTTTTGAAACTTCCATTTGTTAGGTATTTGTTTACCCACCATTAAACTTCTCCCAATAATTTTCTAACTTAATAACCTGAAATGTCAGCTTTCCTCTGGAAGTTAGGTTGTCACCATGATTAACAGTTCTCTGGGCACAGGCTGAGATGCAGAGCTGGAAAGTGTCTGTCCTTTGCGACTCAAAAATATTATCTGCTTTGTGGCAAGTAGCATCCTCTCAGAAACTTAGAAGCAGAGAATTCACTAAACAGAACGTTCTACACAGGAAAACAAAGTCAAACTGAAGTTACAGATAACACTCCCATTCCACTGAGGCCAACATGTTTAAACAAAACCAGAGGTGAACATCTAGATAAGAATCCCTCAAGTTATTCTCAAAACACACACGTCGCATAGAAAAGCCTTTTTGATTAGCTAAACGTAACCTTCAAGCACTGAGACAACCACCTGGGGAAATCTGTCGTATTATTGAGGCTTCTTCGCATCCCCCAATGTAACCGAAGCAATTACTTTGAATGTTTTAAACTTCCTTTCATGTACTTCAACTAAAAGAGACCACATTCCTAAAGACACCTTAACGCCCGTATATCCTCAGAGCTACTACGGTATGATAAACGCATCCAACATAGTAAGGAATCACTACGTTTTATTAGTAAGTATAAAACGTTGGGAACTGGATTAGTCTTTGGCACAGCTATTCAGCGATCGATTCCTTCCACAATTCTGTGTGCCTGTTCTGAGAAAGCCTAGCACAGCTGATGAGAATATGCTAATGTTACATCCAGGAGAACCCATCCTGCTCAGCTGTTTCTTCTGTCTGATACTGCAATATTCACTTTAAGTGTCAAGAGAAGGAGAGTTGTTGCAAACACAGTCACTGGTATGATTTACTGTCATCTGACCATTTGTACTGGCAGAGTTTTTAACACCAGCTGTAATTCCCTTCCTATGAAAAAGTCTTTCAACTTGGAGAAAGTTATTTACGCTGCAGACAACAACAGAACTAGCAGTTCTATGGTTTGCACACTGAAGCTTTGTAACATTTCTTGGGCTCATGCTTTTTTATGTCATTATGGCAAAAAAACTCCCAAATAAACAAGTCCATTGCGGCTGCTCCTTGCAGACAACACCCACTTACAACATTGGGAATTTAGCACACAGAGGCAAGGGTTTGCGTTTTGGAAAGTAGTCGTCATCTCTGTGAATAGGGGAGCCTGAGAAAATACTGCAGGTTAAGCAACCACCCCGTAATTTAGTTTAAATGAAGGACAACTTGCAAACACTTGTAACAGATTTTATTTAAGCAGCGTGAATTTTGATAAGCTACGAAATTTAGCTTAAAAACCTGTGACTGAGGAGGCCAGGAATTTGAATGCCGGAGAGGCCTGGAAATTCTTTTAAGTCCAAGGTGTTAAAGCTCTCAGGATTTTCTATTTCAAGCAAGGAGGGGGAAAAAAATTGTCAAGTCCTGCTCTTCTTCCTAGATGATGTTAGAAATAGTTTGAGACTCTACAAGGAATGAAAAAAGGTCGAAACAAAGAGCTAGCAAAGATAGATAAGCGGGAAATCAAAAAAATGTAAGGAAAAATGAGCAATTCAAGTTAGATCATACAAAGAATATAACAAGCTGCACCAAAAGGTTTTTCAGTTATTTGAATAAGAATAGAACAGAGGGAAAAGCAGCAGGATCACCATACAACGAAGACAGGATAGAAATGTAAGGTAATTTTCTTTTTAAAACAAAATGAATGCTCTGACTCAGTTTTCAATGAAGAGGAGCTGGCTGGCCGTGGACAGGTTAGCGAGTTTATGGGAACAGACTGTATCACCTGAAGATAGAAACAAAACTCAAATAACTTAATGCATTTAAATCAGAGTAAGCAGGTAATCTCCATCCCAGAACTGTAATACAAGCACAAAAAATTACACATGAACCTGCAAAGATTTCTTAATAAAAATCCTTTGAGAGTAATTTACATTTTGACAGGAGAATAACAAGTTAGGAATTATATTTACGAGCAAATGAAATAAAATATCCCACCAGCTTGATCTCAACAGTATGCAAAACTGCAGAACAAATGTTAAAGGTGCAGAGACGGTTGAATTTTCCACCCCTTTCCAGCATGGAATTACTAAAGATGTTTAATTCCTAATTAGGTTGAGAGTTAAAAATCCATCTTTTCCTATAGGAAAAGAACTGAGTTTCAAGAAAAGGGAATGTATTACCCGTTCTGTACTTTGATAGGATATCTAGTACTGTGCCACATGGAAAATTTTCAGAAGAACTGGAGATAAGTTTTTATAGTGAGTTAAAAAAAAAAAAGTTTTAAAGTGAGTAAGAAATTGGCTAAGACAAGAAAAACATCCAAATGCCAGAAAAGTGATAACAGACTTCTTAACAGATTTACCTTAGAGCTCAGTTCAGCATATATTCCTATTAATGCCCTTCCTGAAGAAACCTGAATTCTCCCAAAGCCATTTGCAGATGACATAAAACTGGGAAGCACATCTATGTACAAAAGAGGATTATAGCGCTATACAGGACGAGCTGCACAAATCTTGTAATGCAGAGTGTCAGAAATGAAATTGAATTCAATAATGAACATGGCGCTCAGGGAGTTCATCAGTTAGAAACAGCAATGGGAGGAAAAGCTTGGGTCTGTTAGTTGATCCAAAAGGAACTATGAGGCATCAATTTTAACTGGCTGCGAAATAAGCAAAGCCCAGGATATATTACGCCTGACAAAACAAACTGGTTGATTGATCTCATGTACTGGGAGGAGTGGGGTAGACATCAGGAGTCGGGGAAAGTAATGGGCGATGTCAATTTAGGCGCAATAGGAACAAATTAGCCATGAATACACTTAGGCCAGAAGTCAGATACATGTTTCCAAGAAGAGAACAGTCAATAGGAGTATTACACTCAGACAACTTACGATTTAAGAGAGACGGCAAGATATTTTATAAACATATATTCCACAGTCTGGCAGAGAGCTGAACTCACTCATTGAGAAGGTCCCTTTCAGTCATATGCTCTATCTCATTTTAAAGAAATAAAGACAAAGCTCATCAAAGCAGGTTATCTTTTATGAGATCAGCTAGAACAACTGGGAAACAAACACCACATTTAGAGGAACACAAACCCTTGAAGCTCTTGTTATTATTAGCTATCTTCACAATCTGCATCATATCATATGTCAGAGTGACAATGAAGATAGCCCAATTAATCCATTAATGATCTTAATGGGCTAAGAAAATCCAATAGGATCAAAGTAACCCTGCCATTTAACAATTCCACATCACAGAATAGATCTGCTCCCTCACCTACACCTAACCCAGGCCAAGAGGACTGGCTCCAACTGCAGGGTCTGAATTACCATCGCTCTCTATGAATTACTAGCTTCTTCGGTGGAAGAAGATGCCAGAGGGAAGGCCAGGTCCTCACTGAGCAAACTTCCACAAACTTCCTCTGAAGTCTTAGACACAAGTTTCCTTGTACTCCATATGTGAATTTAGGAGGACCACACCATATCCCAAAAGGTCCTGAGAGTCTCAACCAACAACGGTGAAATACTGCAGGTAAGTTATGCCACCAAGATGTGCAAAGTAAAAATGGAAAGACAGGGGTTTGGAGATCTCCTTTATTTCTACATCTTCTGATTGAGTTTTCTTGTTTAGTTTCCATAAACACCTAAAACAGCAGCTTCCAGCTACCACAGAAAACAAAGTTAAAATAGAATCATAGAATCTTCATGGTTGGAAAGGACCTTTGATATCATCGAGTCCAACCAAACAACCTACAGTCTCTGCCACTAGGGTGAGAATCCACCTAGGGACGCATAATACTGATATCATCAAAATCCTGATGATTTCAACAGGCATTTGCATAGGTAGCTTTTGCACTGGAAGAGCTCTCCTGACTTTGAATTTGACAGAACTGTCACAAAAGAGGCCAATTCAGAATGTAATTAATAGAATAGGTTTGATCTATAAGTTAAAATAGTCATAGTCATGACATTAAGGAAGCAGGCTTTAAGAACAAATATCCCGTGGACAGAAAGATGTAAACACTTGGAAAAATAGGACAATGTCAGCAAGACACTTTGCCTCTCTGGCTTAATCCAAACCAAAAATGCCTAGATATCACAATATCTACTTCATAACTGTCATGGATGCAGCTCCTCCTTAATTTCTCAGTTAACATTAAGCATTTTTTAAAATTGATTTATGAAACATACATACTTCAAATACCAGAAAAGATGGGACAAAAACTGAAGTGGCTCAAGGAAACACTGCTGCTGTTAAAGAGTTTGCTGTAGCAATGAGATATGCAAAGACAAATTCCTGCTCCGGTACTCCAGCAGTACTTAAGCACAACATGGTAGTAGCCTTATTTGAGCATTCTTCTATTTTCTGTTCATTTAAACCAGGTATCGTTCAATCCCCTTCAGATAGGTATGTAGAGATTTTGAAACAGGGCACTGCAACAAGATTTAGTCTTAGTTTTTAAGCTCACTCAAAACTAAAAATGTTCAAATATCACAAGGCATGAGAATGAGTCAGAGATGGACAAATGCAGAACAATCAACACTTCATGGTATTTCAACTCTCAATATTTTAACCAATTCTATCTCCTTCAATTATTTTCTCTGCTTTCTCCTTTAGTTAAGGCATACAGAGGAAAGGAACGTATTAACCATTTGATGCATGATGGAGGAAAGAGCTTATACATATCCTGACAGCAAAGGTACTAAAATAGGATTAACCAGTATTTTTTTAATGGGGAATAATCCCTACAGTGTACTGTGCACAACACCAGGTATACCATCTGGATCGAAAACAACACTCTTTACGAGTTGCCTCCACTCCAGCAACTTGCAGCAACCCGAGTACTTTGCAGACTGCAGTATATGCAAGGATGACTCCCCACAAAACCTGAACACCCTTGATGGCTTTTTTAAAGAGGGCATTTTAAAAGCAGTCCTTATAACTAGTTATTACTGCTTCTAACAGCCTCAGGAACCTAAAGTAACCTCAGTAACACTAAAGGGAAAAACATCCCAATGAAGCGTCTACGTTGCACGTTTGACAGCCCTTGTTCCTTGCTAGTTTGATTAAGAGTCATTCCATTTGTGTTTGATACATTGTGCCAGAGATGGGAGCAACACTAAAAAAAGAAATCAAAGCAGAAAGGCAGAATTGTGAGATCATCACAATACAGCAGAAGCTCCGAGCTAAGTGAAGCACATGTGTTTTTTATATATTTTTTTCACAATGGAAAAATATTCACATTGGCAGCATCTCTCAGCCTTTACGGGTTAGGAGCATGTGCCATGAAAGGAAGAGAAAACTGTATCCAAATGAAAGCGTAAAGGGAAGCTCAGGCATTATCTAAGCTGGAATTTAGCCAGGATACCAGGTGTCAGGCACACCTGCTCATACCAAGAGCACACAGTTTTGAATATGCACAAATAGTCAAAACTTGGTTTTGCAGCTTAGCCACAAAGACACCACCACCGAGCGCTCATCAAGCGTGGACACTAGGGCACTGTGACAGGCTTTACACCATCAGAAGAACAAAACCTTTTAAATAAGAGACACCATTTCCCGCTGCGCACACACACACACGTACAGGTGGTTCTCTGGGGAACGGTCAGTCCTCATCCAGCCTCAGCAAGTCTGTCTCCACATGAAGGAGTATTGACATTTGAATTGGGAAAAAAACCTGTGATTTTGTCAAAGGCAAAACTGATTTCTAATTTATTTAATGAACTGGTAAGGTAGTATGTCTGTGAGAACTGTAAGTCTGGTTTGGCAGTTTCCAGTTTGAGATATCCAGACCCCTTGAGGTCCAGGAACTTCCCCACAGTGCCTGCAAAGGGTAAACGAGCAAAGGAAGCCTGAAACTAGTGTAAAGAGTCCATGCACTCGCTGCAAGATTTTTAGGAATCCACAAAGATACAAAGATTCAAAACCCCTGATCTATTAGTTAAGCTTCTTATGTGCTTTTCATAGAACTCTTTATACAGCTATGTTGCAAAATAGCCTCCCATAGATAAAATAGAAGTAAAAATATTTGGGCAATTCTCATTTAGAAATACAATTAATTACAAATGGACTGGTGGGTTATTTATTAGAAGCATGGAAAAAAGCCTATTTATTCCAGATAACGTCAATAAGTTTCTACATGACTGTCTGTACTTTTATTAATTCTGAGACATCTCACTCTCTGTTTATTATTCGGCATTGTGCTGACAAAACTGAATTTCCGCACAGTCACTATTTCCTAAGAACTCACAACTGGTGCAGAATCCATCCATATGGATTAAAGATGTCAGGAGATTTTTTGCTTTTCTTTTCTGAGAAAGAGACCGTGAGAAATTAGATCAAAATAGGCAAAGACAGAAGACTACATCCATCATAGCACGCAAAAATTAACCACCTCACGGAAAGGCTGAGGGATTTGGGTCTCTTCAGTCTGGGAAAAAAAAGACAGCTGAGGGGGTACCTTATCAACACTTATAAATACTTAGAGGGTGGGTGTCAGGAGGATGGGGCCAGGATCTTATCAGTGGTGCCCAGCAACAGGACAAGAGGTAATGGGCACAAACTTGAGCATAGGAAGTTCCACCTAAACAGGAGGAGGAACTTCTTTACTTTGAGGGTGGCAGAGCACTGGAACAGGCTGCCCAGAGAGGTGGTGGAGTCTCCGACTCTGGAGACATTCAAAACCCACCTGGACGCGTTCCTGTGTAACCTGCTGTAGGTGACCCTGCTCTGGCAGGGGGGTTGGACTAGATGATCTCCAGAGGTCCCTTCCAACCCTATGATTCTACGATTCTATGTGGGAGGAGGAAAAAGGAGGAGGAAAAAGGAGGAGGAAAAAGGAGGAGGAAAAAGGAGGAGGAAAAAGGAGGAGGAAAAAGGAGGAGGAAAAAGGAGGAGGAAAAAGGAGGAGGAAAAAGGAGGAGGAAAAAGGAGGAGGAAAAAGGAGGAGGAAAAAGGAGGAGGAAAAAGGAGGAGGAAAAAGGAGGAGGAAAAAGGAGGAGGAAAAAGGAGGAGGAAAAAGGAGGAGGAAAAAGGAGGAGGAAAAAGGAGGAGGAAAAAGGAGGAGGAAAAAGGAGGAGGAAAAAGGAGGAGGAAAAAGGAGGAGGAAAAAGGAGGAGGAAAAAGGAGGAGGAAAAAGGAGGAGGAAAAAGGAGGAGGAAAAAGGAGGAGGAAAAAGGAGGAGGAAAAATCCACCAAAATCCTGTAGACACATCCCTTGCTCTGTGATTACACCACTTGAACAAGAAGCTGAGATGCAGAATAGACTGCAACATTTTATATCCATAATAATGTCCTTTGCATTTCTACCAGACACAGTCAGAATGTTTGTCCTCCTGCTTCAATGCCAAGAAGAAAGTTCCCTTTACTTCTCTCTACCACCGTGTTACAGTAGGGACTTTTAAAATAAAAATACACATTAATGTAGATTTTAACTTCATTCAAAGAGGATTTTTATCTATAGATCATTTACTGTATGTTTTTAAAAAGTTATAACGACTACAATATTGTTGGATGTGACAGGCTTCTAGAGACTAACCGGAGAGCATGAGCAATAGCAGAGTTTGGAAAAGAACATTATGTGTTACTCCTCTACTAACAAGAGAAGCAGCTCTAGAAAGTACCACACATCCTCCTTGCCAGCCAAAGAAGTGCAAAACAGCAGCTGGCAAGCAAGAAGAAAGGCATAAAGGGAAAGGTGATGAGATCACGAGCTAATAGGAGAGAGAACATGCTGCTGTCTCTGGCTTTACGGAAGCTCCACGAAGGAGCAGAGGGCACCTGTGAACAGTTACACTGGTAAACAAATTACCACTGAACCTGGATGCTTGGCATGTGGATTTCCAGAAAATAAAGAAACAAAGCCACAAAACACTGTTTCCTTGTGTATGGACTTTGACTTTCTTCAAGGAATTCATTTTGCTGGTTCTAAATGATAAATTCACATCTGAATTTGTGTCAAACATATGAAGAAATAATAATTGTTTCCTCTTTTTCCCTTGATTTCTCTGCAGACGGTGATGGCTATCACATTACCAGTTTGTGCCACCCCAGAAATTTCATTTACATGCACTGGAAAATAAAAATCATCTTCAGAGTCCCCATCCTCCCATACGTCATCATAAAGCCTTCAAAACTGACTCAACCAACAGCCGCTGTACCAGCTGAGCCAGAACCGTTCCTCTCCCTCTGCTGTTTTCCGGCAGCCACTGTGAAACAGGGATTCACAGTCAAGATCCTGAAAAGGACTTGGAGATCGTTCCTGCTTCACAGCCAGTAGCAACAACAGAGCAGGGGAATGCTCCGACCTTGTCTGCGGTCACCAAACCCATCCACGAGGCATCCTCACTCTCCTGCTCTCCCCTGCCTAAGCATCGAGCTGATTAATTAGCTGTAAAGTTTCCACAGGATGCCTAACGGTAAAGGAGAATGGGCAATGGAGAGTAATCAAGAATTAGAAGAGGGATGCGATGATAAAAAAGCAGCTTTGGAGGGATGAGGTCTAAGAAAAGAACATGGGAAAAACCTGTGAAAGGAGATGAAGAATCCAGCGCAGGAGTTATCCAGGCAGGAGTTATCATGAGGAAGGGAGCAAATCAAAACTCAAAGTGATGAAAACTCAAAAGGCAAGACTGAAAAAAATAAATGTGACTTATCTAGTGTTTTTTTATTAGAGAGAAACAGACAAATAGCATTCAGCAAGTAAATTATTCAGTAAATTCCCCTGATTTTTTTTCCCCACAGCTATTGTGACCAACTGAATAGCTGTGCAAATATTCCCAGAATGATGACAACATTAATCACACTAGAGATATCAAAACGCAGCCCATCTGATCTGCTATTACGAAGCTAGCTGCAAATGTATTACAGTTAAAATTCTGCAAGCAAGAGACAACAGAGAACTACCATATTTTACTCTTTTGAGCTGCAAGGGGAGGAGGGAAAGTTTTTCATAACGTTTTCATGCTCACATTTGTCAACTAGCTCGGAGATGTGTAAACTTCCTTTCAATGCTCTCTCTCTCCGCTTGAAGAATCCCCTTCTGTATGATTTGAACCTGAAACTTACATTCAACAAACTCCACATACATCTTCCCCTAAACACAAATGCCATTTCAGTGGCAAACGTAATCTGTCCTCTCATTGTCTTAGGGTGAGATCTGATGTGGTGACGGTGCAGGTCTAGTAACAAGTCATTACATCTTGATAAACTCTTTAACTAGAAAACATGAAGTGAGGAGACCAGACAAACCAGACAGCAGAGCTGTCAGCTGAACAATTAATTGTCTGGTGGAGAATTTTGATTGCCTGATGTGGCTGTTAGCAGAGAACTTATGCCTAAAAAAAAAACCAAACCTCTTCTCAATAAAGAAGTTCATGCAGAAAAGCATTTTTACATTTTGGTCTAGATTATTTATGTTCTCAAGAGTGATGATAAATTATTTCGAATCCTATTTGGAAAAGTCTTTCCTTTCCTAAACTTTCTCTTATTCTCATGCAGCCCTGGGGAAGCACGCTCTAAAATCAGTGGACCCACAAAGTTTAGGGGGAAGGTTAACTTTAAGCTACTGGAATATGTTGTAGAAGCAGCCTGAGTAGCACACTGGGAAGTTGCACACTGAGCTCTTGCCTTTGTGAAGAGGCAATAGAGCTTTTAAAAGTGCTCTAAGCCCCTCAGATCAACAGAAACTTAAACTGGTTGGGTCTGAGCATGTAACACAACCAAAAGGAAAAGCAACGCCAGAGGCACCTCTCCTGTGCCAGCTGGGAGCATCTGCACTTAATGCACCTACTTCACGCATTACACGAGGTCTTACCATACCAGGGTCAAGTACCTGCATAGTTTGTGTATTTAAGTGTGTGCTGCTTTGCTTATTTTCTGGTTCTAAAGTACCTGGTTTTCAAAAAGCAATCCACAGAATAACAGGTGGGTTTTTTTATTCCTGTCTGTATAGGAACTCTCACTTCCAGAATTTCTTCTTTTTTTTTTTTTTTTTTTTTTTGGAACAGATTTATTCCTTATGATCTCCCTGATGTAGTTTATTTTTGTAAACATCTCTGTCACACACTTTTACTACTAGTTAACTACTCTCACAAACTCCTCCTTTGAAACGCATTTTGGATGTGATAAATACATAAAAATATATGATCAAATTTCTATACCTGTACCAGCCAGATCCCATCTTTTGTGTCTTCTACAAGCTCATAGAAGTGCATTTCACCACTAAAGTTTGTACTGGAAACCGATTCAGAGGCCTCTTCCTCCTTGAGAGCAGAATAAAGCTCTCCTTCCATAAGGTCGCCTGAAAAAGAGACAATTGGAGAAATTCAATTACAGCAGCAATTGAGAAAGATCGCTTCATAAATTCTAGTAAGAGTTTCACTAACTAAATTTTACATGGTTGCTCAGAGAACCTTTTCAGTACGAAGGTAGCTAATCTAAAAAGTTATTATAATTTTATCTATAGTGACACGACTATGAACAATTTGACTTTAGCTGTCAGGCCACAGAAGAGAGGAACGCTATGCTCCTGGTTACACAGACGTACCACGCACGCAACCAAGCGCACAAAAGAATAAATGAATATCTTCTAAGCCTCACTCTCTGAAAATAACAATATTCTGTGGCTAAGAGCAATTTTAATTCATGTGCCTTTGCTTTCATTTCACAGGAGGGTAATTTTGCAGCAACCAGCTTTTTAACACTGATAATTCAAACAGACTTACAGAATTTCAATCAATAATTTTGTAACAAAAAGCCACATTGACTGTCCCATTGCAAGTAAAAATCTCAGGCAAAATAAATTAGCTGTTGGCTTCTGTTGGCAAAGTTGGAAAAACTTCCCATGAACTCCAATCCTAGTGACGTAAGGAGCTCACAGTAAAATCATCTGATAATGTTTCCTTTGTAACCTCATTTCCTTCTCAGGTGTTGTTTCACAATCATTACAAACGCTGGTAACGACAACTAGCATTCTAGTAACTAATTTATTAAGCTTGAAGAAATTAAGTCTTGTCCAAAAAGGCTGTTTCCTTTAAAATATAAAATAAAAAAAGCTTAACAGCTGAAACCCTTCCCAAAAGTATTCAAAGAATTCGGGGGGGGGGGGGGGGAGGACAAAAAAACCCAGGAAAAACACCTTCTGGTATAAGAAGTGTTTCTATGACATTTGAAGAAGTTGGTTAATACAGTTTGTTTGGAGTTAAAACACTTCCCTGCAGCATTTGCAACCCAAACATCATGACATCATGAAAGTACCTGACAGCCAAGGAGTGAAAGTGATTGGAAACAAAACTGAAATCACCTAATGCTTTTTACTGTTGGAGCAGCAAAGCGAATAAACAACATAAATAAACAATGAACAATAAAAGCAAATTAGATTTAAATGCCCAGCATTAATATCAATTATTTAAAAGAGTTAGCATTTTTAAGGTTATGACACTCACTATATTCATCCAAATCCTCCTCTTTTTCTGTCCAGGCATTTGAAGCCCACACTGCCCATCCCGATGGCTGGGATTTCTCTCTCAGCAGCCCTTCGATCACCGATTTACACGCAGCCACTCACATTTTCCTGCTTGGCGAGCACCACAGCTATTACATCAGCCCCATCTCCCAGTCCCTGGGGCCAGCTCCCTCCGACCGCCCCAGGCCACCATCCTTACTGTCAACACACTTCCACCATTCCTTACATCTCCACTGCTCTTCACTCTTCACTGTTCATCGCTCCCCCCCGCCAAAAAAAAAATATTCTACCCCTTTCACCTGGTCTTCCCTACTTCTGAAATGCCTCCCTCCCTTTTTCCAAGCTGTTTTTGGTATGTAGGATCTACTTCTGGCTCCTCCCGTATAAAACCACCGTGCCCCTCGGTACTGATCCCTCCTGCTCCTCCGCTATAAAATCACTGCTTCCCTCAGTTATTAAATCACTGCTTCCCTCTGCGCCCATCCAGATCGCAGTAACTGTAAGAAAACCAGCAAATGGGTAGGGAGAGGAATACACGGGAAAAGCTGGCCGCAGCTGTACACACTAACCCACTGCTCATGTATTTGGATTCTTTCCTCCTCCTTTTTGGCGGCCGACGACGTTCGCCCTCGCCCGTGCGGCCGCCGCCTCGCCACCCTGACCCCGGGGGCCCGCAGCAGCCCGGCGGAACCCACCGGGAAGAGCCATTTCTGGGTGACCCGTCTAACCGAGGCCTTCCCTCCGCGCAGCCTCTTCGGGCTGAAAACGCCGCGGAGGTTTTTCACGTCACCATCCCCGAGCTTCCCCCCTGCCTTCCTCCATTTAACCGCTCCGGCGTCTGGGTCCTTGGCGGGGGACACCGGCTCGCTCCCCAAATTCACCCCGCGAAGGCGCTGGCCCGCCAGCGTGGGAAGCGGCGCCCGGGTCTCCATCCCAAGGGCGGCGGGAGCCCACGCAGGGGTCACCGGGGATCCACCTCCCCACGCGGGGGTGGCGGGGGACCGACCTCCCTCCCCACCGGGAGGGTCGCCGGGGATGCTCGGCGTACCTGACTTCTCCACCAGCTCCCGCACATCCTTCTTCTCGGGCAGCCCCGAGTGCCCCAGCCCCCGGCACTCCAGGATGGTCCGCAGCTTCCTGAAGCTCAGGGCCACCGGGTCCACCAGCTGCGTGGCGAGGAAGCCGCTCTCGTACCACGCCACGGCCTCGAACACCCTGGCCAGGACGAAGAGCGCCAGGAAGTAGAGCAGCAAACAGCACAGCTTCACCCACATCTTCCCGCCGGGGGCTGCCCGCCGAGGGGCCGGGGAGAGCCGCGCCGGAGGCCGGGCTGCCGCGGGGCGGGGCGGCCAGCGGGAAGGGAAGGGAACCGGAGGGGGGGACTGTCAGCGCCGCGGGGCCGCGGCCCCCCCGCCTCCTCCCTCCCGCCTCCTCCCTCCCGCCGCTGTCCCCGCCCCGGCGGAGCCGCGGCGGCCGCCGGCGGAGACATAACAAGTGACGTGGGCGGGCGGGGCCGGGAGAACGGAGACGGGGAGGAAGAACGGAGGGGGGGCCCGGCGCTGCCCCGCCGACCGGCACCGCCTCCCCCCCCCCCCCAACAACCCCCCCAGCCGGCGGTGATTCAGCACCTCGTCCCGACCCCGCATCACCGGGCTGGGGGGGGGTCCCTGGTCCCTGCCCCGGGGGGGGGTCCCTGCCCCCGGGATCAACTTTGGACCCTGCACTTGCCGGGGAAAAAAAATAAAATTTATATATCTAAAAAAATATATATGTATATACATTTATACGTCGGGTATGAGTTACCAGGGCGAACCGAACCCCCGATCAACGTCTTTTCCTGAGAAGAAAAATGTTTACCCATGGGGAACGCAGTGGCGGTGTTTGGGCAGCACTGACAGGCTCCATGGACGCGCTGCGCTGGGTGTAGGGATGATCCCTCCGCTCCCCATTCCCAGCCACCAGCGCTGCTCCCAGCCCTTCCCTCCCGCTAACGCCAACAATAAAGTGAAATCCCTGGGACTCTGCAGTTTTGGGTTGGCACTTGAGCACCTGGGGCTCGTCGTGCTAAACTGAGGGTAAAAGGCAACCAACCAGCCAGCGGCACCGAGACTTCTGACAAAGGGTGAAACTGGGGTTGTTCTTCCCATGGGAAGCGTTTGGGGATCCATCGGGGATCCTCATTTCAGCGGATCCACAACTAATCACCCCAGGCTATACAAGAAGCATTAGGCTGTAAAGACGCGATTGTAATCTGCTGCAAAAAACATACTAAACCCCCAAGCTTCGTCTTTGAGACGAAGGCTCTCCTCTGAAGGAAACTTCAACATGTCTTCTGTATGTTTAGTTATTTTAAGAATCCATAATTTGCATGAAAATTGCCAACTCATACAGATGTGCGCAAAAATAGCACAGCTTAATTTTAAAAACACTTCACAACCCCCCAGAGTGTACACGCTGAAGGAATTCTGTACTATCGAATTTCAAAAAGACACATTAAGATTGACCTGTAGAAAGTATTTAAATGGCTGTGCTCCTCACAGCCTTTAAAACACATTTACAGGGTTCTCAGCATGCTGATATGATTTAAAAAGGGAAAAAACCCCACAACCCAGGTCCAAGCACGTTTTGTCACGCAGCTGCCACGGCCCCTTCAAGAGGAACAATCATGACACTTTTCTTCGGCAATGGGCTCGTTTTATTTCTTGAAAAGGGACAAGCAGAGGGATTGCAGAAGTAGCTGCTCACCAACGAAGCCCTTACGGGCTGGTAAACGTTGTGCCTCACACTGGGAGCTGTATAAACCTTTATCTTTCAGAATTTTTATGTGGTAAAGATGGGAGGTGGCCTGCAAAACCCAGCTGTGCTGATGCAGCTGGATTAAATACGAAGGGATCCCAGCAGCTCAGCTGGGTTTGCAGCGAGCCTTGGGTGGGATGCCCGGCTGGGACAGAACATACCAGGGCCACAGTGCGGCGAAGGGGCCTGTGGGAGACCAGGAGCTGCTGCTCTCTCCTCGGCTTTCCAGTTCGGAAAACTCCCCCTCCAACAGAGCCAGGGCCCATCTCCCTAATGAGAAGTGGCAAAGTATCATCAATAAGATGAATCCTTTCCCCTTGGCCAAAAACGAAAGTGGCTTTGTTACTGCAGCTGGCAGAGCCAAGGGGCTCTCAATAAAACACACACTTAACGTCACCTGTCACGAGGGCCAGCGGCAGGTTTCCCCCGAGCCCCGAAAACACACCCCAGGATCACAGTTCTTTTTCAAAAGGTTGGTGAAGGCCCATGTCGTTTGTCACACGTACAAGAAGTTGCCTGATATCTTTACCTTTTATTTCAAGTGAGCAGCTGGAGTGTATGTGAAGCGATGGGTGAGAGGAAGAGATGGGAGTTAGGTGTTTGAAGAGGAACCTCGTATATTTACCTTTAGTTAGAAAACATGTCCTTGGGGTTCTTTTTTGTTGGTTGGTTTGGTTTTAATGGGCGCCACAGACCCCGCTCCACCCGATCCCCATGTTTCTCCCCTGTAACTCATTTGGGGATGCCCTCGCCTCCTCCGGCAGGAAAGCACCTAGCAACAATTACGCTTCTACGCTCACAGCTAAACTATTTGCAACACCAACTGCTGGGGAGGCTGTCACCAATATGTCATTTCCTAATGCTCATGGGCTGAGTTAAATCAATTCCTAGCATTCCCCAGTGGTAACTGATGACGAGTTCCCTGCAGAGACAAAGCTAATCATCTGCCAAAACTCAAAACCCTGGAGTTGTTTCAAGAAAAAAACGATGTTTCAAACCACTACTCGAAAAACCCCACAACAACTAAAAGCAAAGCAGCTTCCAACGCAGAGGCACCCAGGGAACGAGACGGGGCAGGGGCGGAGCTGCACGTGAAGAGAAGGGATGGGTACGACCAAGAACTGCAGGTCATGAGTTGACCTAAACCAATTCGGTTCCTCCCCCGGGCCCTCTGGTCCTCTCTTTCCTCCCTACCTTTACATCCCTGACTTACTAAGCTGCCCCTACCAGAAAACGTTATATTTTTTAGATACAGACATCATTTGCTGGTTTCCAGTTGCAACTCAGAGTGCCTTTGATGAAGGCAAAAGAATTTTTCTCAAAAAAGAATTTTTCAAATTCAAAGAATTTTTCAGGGAGTTTTAATTATCTGGAAAATTTACATATCTTAACCGTCAATTAAAATATATTTGGGCTGAAGACAAAGACGACACACGTTGACATTTTTAAAGACCTCTACCTAATTAACAACATTAAACAGTCATCAGACAGTCAGTCCTGTGCTCATAGAGCAAATATTACAAATGTGAAGAGAATGAAGATCAGAAATTCCACCTTTAAACAAAAACCTGAAGCAGGGATCTGCTTTTACACAATTTTGGCAGCAAAAAATATTTTACTATGATTTATAAGAGAACAGGACCAAATCTTGAGAACCGGGACAGCCATCTTTTCTTGTCAGACAGCCAAACCTGCAGTCGCCGCTGCCCGTTGATAAATGGCAAGGATTCCCTCTCCTCCCTCATCCTCTCCTAGGAGCAGTTGCTGACTGTGCAGCCTGGGAATAAGGACAATAATCCACTTTCCAGACTTCTACGGGGAACATTAAGAAAAGTTTTGCCATTCTGAAGGCCGTAAAAAAGAGGATTGAAAAATCTTAATTCAATCCCTTATTATCATACCCGTGGACAGTTTTAATATTGCCATACATCAAGATAAATTTCAGCAAACTACTATTTAAACTATCTGAAACCCAGTTTTCCTAAGAGTCAGCCAACTCTGTAAATACAGTTGCTCGGAGTTCACTAACAAAGAGTCTCTTGATGTACTTTTAAAGCAATATAGGTGCATCTCGACACATTTTTATGTGTGGTATGAAACTGTGACTACTTGTCATTACCTGATATTTATTAAATAAACCAACAAGACTGTACGAGAGTCTCAAAGCAAGATGACAGCATCCCAGACATTATTTTGTTGTATGTAGAGGATTTTTAAATCAGATGTTTCCTGCTATCTACAAGTGGCCAAACAGAAGTAGATTTAATATGTAGGTGTTACTCTGCAATACAACAGCCAGTATTTGACACCTCAGCTATAGCACTGGCTATTTGGGTGAGGCAATCCTGACGTGATCCAGTAGTGATTCAGACAGTAATTCAGGTTGGACAGGAGCTCAGGAGATTCTGAAGTCCAACCTCCTCCTCAGCGCAGGGTCAGCTGCGACACCAGAGCAGGTTGCTCAGGGCTTTATGCAGTCTAGAGTTTTACCAGTTCTATCTGATAGTCACCCCTTCCTCTCCTGTGGCAATTTTCCTTGCCTACGAACATGCAGTGGTCAACAGCACAGAAATGTACATCAGTCGAGGCCAAAGCAACTTACAGGAGCAGAATACATTAATTAAAGCTTGAAATATAAGACACTATTTTCCTAGGCAATTGCTTTTGCATTTTTGGGGTTTTTTTTATAACAGTGAAAAAACTATTTATTGCGCCTTGGAGAAGATAGACTCTGTTTAATGACAAAAAAAAAAAAATAAATCAGGAGACCTTGCTTGAATGTGCTAAGAGATGATAAAGGAGATCACAGTGGTAAATAACAAATTAAACCAGTGTGCTAATGACATAAGAAATAAGAAGATATTTGAGTGTCTTTAAATATCATCTATGATTACGTAAAGAGCAAGAATACAAATAAAAGCAGAAATCGGAGCCTAAATCTGAGAGAATGACAGTGATCTGTAAGCATCTACACAAGTCACGTATTCTTCTGAGACTACAGATTTCTTTATTTGCTTGTCCTGTTCCAGCAGCGTGGGCACAGATGAAGCAACACTGTCCCAGACTCAGACCAAATGCTGGTTCTGCAGTCAACTTTGCCCAAGTCTCTTAGGAGCTTTAGTTGTACTGTGCTACAGAAAACAGAGTCATATCTGGCTTGTGCTACTGCTTCCAAATACTGAAGCTGGAATGAGTGTGTTAAGCAAGTGGCATTCAATCTGAGGCATTTCTTTCAAGCACGTTTTTACAAGACACTTTACAGTGAGATGCACGACTTCAGTCTGTAAGTCAACATAAAACTCAAGAGGAAGTTTACTGACCATGGTGACAACCTAATGACAGACTAAATGTTCTGTTTCCGGCACGCCAGGCTTCTTAATGCAGCTCTGACTGTTAAAAGCCGGTACGTACTTGTGAGATGTATGGGGCGGCTGTGAGATGCGTTCCCCACAGCCTGACTGGAAGCAAACCCCCTTCTGCCCCTGGTGCCACACTACTGCGCTGAGCCGCCTCGCCGCGCTTCCCCGCCGCCCGGGGGTTTACCTCAGCACTGACACTACACCCACCCACCTCGGCCCTAGCGCAGGCTTCGGCCTGCCGCCTCCCAGCTGCTGCGCGCCGACAGACGCCGGCCCAAAGGGTCGCGCAGCCCGGCCCTGAGAGCGAGAAGAGCCGTCCGGCCCTCCGAGGCCTCCTGCGGGGCCGCGGGAGCCAACGGGAGCCGCCAGGCCCAGCCCCGCTGCCTCCCCGGGCGCCCTTACCGGCCTCCGCGTCGCCATGGCAACAGCGCCCCCCCCTCAGGACCCCCTCCTTTAGTTGCCTACCTTCCTGCCTGAGCCGTAACACCTCAAGGATCCCCCTCTCCCCAGGCTGATCTCCCCACCCCCCGCCCCACGGGCCCCCTAACCGAAAAGCCTAAAGCCCATCACCGCCCGGAACCTCGGAGGCCACCCTCGGACGGCGGGGCACCGGCAGAAGTAACCCCGATCCCCCCGACCCCGTCCTCGTCCCACCGGCAGGCAAGGGCTACCCGCCGCGCTGCCTGAGCAATAATCGCTGCCCCTCCCCTCGCGGCCTGCGTGCAGGTCCTCGGCCAAGGTGTCCGTGGCGCTGCCAGTACTCGGCGCTGCCAGTACTCAGCGCCGCTGAGGTCCCCGCCTGTCCACCGTGCTGCCTGCGCACAAGTGCGGCAGCCTGAGGAGACGGGGAAGTTGGGACCGAGCGGCGCTCCGGGCCGTGCCGGGCTGGGCCGCGCCGGCGGGACGGTGCTGGCGGAGGGCGGTGAGGGTGGGGCGGGCGGCGAGGGGGGCCCGGGTGGAGAGGGGGGCCCGGTGGCGGCGGCGGTGGCGGCGGAGGAGCACGGCCCGGCGCCGGCCGCTATGGACCAGTGCGTGACGGTGGAGCGGGAGCTGGAGAAGGTGCTGCAGAAGTTCTCGGGCTACGGGCAGCTCTGCGAGCGCAGCCTGGAAGAGCTCATCCAGTACGCGGGCGGGCTGCGCCGGGAGATCCTCCAGACAGAGAGTACGTGGAGACACCCTCCTACCCCCCTGCCCTTTTTCCCCCTACCCCACGTCCTCCACCCACTACCCTTTCCCCGGGGAGACGGGGCCCGGCTCCTTCCTCCGGGGTTAAAAGGCCCAAAACTTTGGGCCTTCGTGGGCTGTGGGACGCCTCCAGGGAGAACTCCCCCCTCCTCCAGCCTCGGGGCTGAGCAGAGCTCCCCGCTCCTGGGGGTTTCCCGACCCGCTTACGGCTGGCCCCGGGGAAGGTCTGCTGGGGGAGGTCTGAGCTGGAGGTCTCCCCCCCTCCCCTCACCCCCCCAGCCCCTGGAGTCGGAGCTTTGTGTGCGTTTGCGGCAGGGAAAAGTTAAAGGTAGGAACAGGTATGGGCCCTCCTTGGCCTTGCCTGCCTTGGGTGCGCTGCTGAAGAGGAGCGTTGGTTCCTGGTCGGCGTGTCCATACCTCCCGCACCTTTGTGCGGGGTTGCAATGGGGTTAGTCCACCCCCGGGGAAATAAGCAGCAGAGCTGCCCTGTTCTCTTTTTTTTCCCCCCTCTTACTTCTTTTCCTTTTTTCCCCTCTCCTGAGTCACTAAATTGTTTTCTTTTGATGTGGCTAGGTTTGGAAGTGTTTGGGCAAAGCCACTCTTGAGCAGGAAGTAAACACGGCTTCCCAAGTCTTGTTTGTGTTTTACAGCTGATGTTGCGCCCTTGCGCAGGCGGGCTAGATGGCCAAAGCGTTCTATAAACATGAGACATTTAAACCTTACGAAATCCCTGAGATGGAGGTAATGCAGTGTTTATTGATGGAGTGGGAGGGGATGGTGAGACAGCTGAAGTGATTTACCCAAGGCCATGCAGGAAGCGAGTGATGGCTGAAGGATTAAAAATGTGAACTCGCAGGCTCCTGAGCCCAAACTTGAAAACAAACTAACTGTGCTGTTTCACTGTTTTGCAGAATCTGGTTTTGCTTGGTTCAGAGAAAAATGTGTTTGTTGCAGCCTTGTACAAATACAGGTGCAAAGCTCGCTTACAAGTGCGTATAATTCCAGGAACATAAACACAAGTGTATTAGAGCTGCTGTGTGTACACAGCAATTTCCATAGAGAGCAAACATGGAACTCCGGTTCTGAAGCATACATTTGGGATGAAATAATGTTTGGTCTTTTTTGGCATTGTTTTGAACTGTGTTTCAATAAATGTATTTTGTGCTCTTCGAAACAGCTTGGGCTTGTGCATTAAAGACAGTTGATAAAATATGTATCTTCACGAACTGAGATGCTGACCTTGCATGGAAAGCTGTGTGGCATGACCCTTATGCCTGTATTGATTTTCGTAGGACTCTGTGGGGCTGTAAAGATTAGTCTCTGAGAATCCTGTTGCAGGTCCAGAGCTTTTACTCCATGATAATATTAAAAGGTTCTAGTGTGTGGTTCCTTCAGGGTCCTTGTTAGGTTTTCTGTCCAGACTTGGATTAAGAGTTTTTGAGACTGTCCTGTGAAACCCTCTAGACGTGTTTTCAGCGCTTACCAAATAAGTGGTGATGCTGTCCCAGCAGAGTGCATCCCAAATTCAGCTTTCTTTTAGTAAGTACTTGGTGCACTCTCAAACATCTGGGGACTCTGTTCAGTTTTGGGATCCGAGTGTAAGCTGGCTTTATAGGTGGCGAAACTCTTATTTTTTTTCTTTAACGTGGTATTTATAACTTTCTAATAAGAACAGGTATTTGCAGCTTTTAGATACTGTATGCTGAATATTTTTGAAAAATGATGGAAGTAGAAGCAGCCAGAAATCTTAATGTGGAGCTCTGCAATTCAGGCGTATGAACTGCAGACATGTGCTTGTGTATATAATTTTGAAGGAAAAAGGGGAAGACCCTCGCTGCTGAAGAAGAAAGTAATGCTGTAGGACAAGACTGGAGAGCAAAGATATATGAAAAGGCTTTAAATAGGCAGTGGATATAAAAAGGAAGTGGGTGGAGAAAAAGAAACTGTTAGAAGCTGCTTCAATCTCTAAACTGGTTTTCTTTTTCCCTACTCATACAGTCTCTTAAAACTTCTGTTTTCATATTACAGGCTACGTACAGAGCAACCCTATGCTAAGGCCTGTGAATAGGAAGATGAAGTTTGTTTTTCTTCTCTCTTCCCCTAATATATCTCGCTTCCTGGAATAGCCAAGGCAGGATTGCATATTCTTGGATGGTATAAATGTGTCTGGCTGAGTAAACTTGGCTTTGGACTCTACTCTGTGCCTAGTGTCTGCTTGCTAATGTATTTTATTTTTTTTAAATTGTGGCTGTACGTACACAATACAGAAAGAAGCTGTCAGTCTGTAGTGTTCTGTGAACACTGAATTACTGGGAGGACTGTCTGCAGGCTTTCTTCTGCTGATTTATTAGAAGTAGCTCATAGTTTAATTAAAGCTGAAAGAAATGGGTAGAGGGGAAATCTTTTCTCTTATGGCTCTGTCTTTTCCTGCGTAGACGTTTTCATTGTTACTGTAGTTGGTTTCTGCTACAGTGAGTGTTAGGGGCCAGTAATTCACTTACTTGCTTGGGGTAAAAGCTGTTACGCATGTAAGTTGTTCGGATTTTAGCTTAATGGCTTTTCTTGCAAAAAATGGCTATTAAGGGAGTGTATTTTAACCTTTCCATTTATTGGGGAATGAGTATTTCCATTTTGCTTGTTGCGTAATCTGTGACTGATCATTTTGTCTTGGCAAAAGTCATGAGACAGTTATTTAAGATCCTTCATGGGATTTTTAAATGTAGATCATAAAAATTAAATAGTAGCGGAAAAATAATGATTATTCTTGAAATAATTTTAGAAGGCGAACTTTATGTAATAGTTGAGTGAATTTTTTTTTTTAATTCAGGATGCATAGAGTCAAGTTCGTGAACATGCGCTGCAGAGGCTATTTGAATCCTAGTACTCCTCGCTCATTCACTAGAAAAAATACTGAGCCCTATTAGCTGTTTGCCTGGGAGGTGATCGTTAGTTTCATGGGACTGGAGGGAGGAAAAAAATTTAAAGCTTTTTTTTATTTTCTTAAAAGCCTATGTCTGTTGCAAAAATGCTATTAAAGCTTCCTCAGTTGGGGCTGAGCAGGAGCTATTTACTTTTCTAGAAATGAGGTAGTTTTAGTGTATAACAACAGAAGGTTGGAGAGAGTTAGGGTGCATAAAGGAAGGTATCTAGAATAAGTGGCTGGTAAATTATTACCTACCCCCTATGATTACAGCTTTTTTTTCTGGATTTTCTGTGCGCTCTCTGAGGCATATTGCTAAGGGGACGTTGTAAGAGTTACACTTTGTTCCTGTTCTCGTGTTGCCGGTCCTGCAGCAGCAGTTCGATGCGCCTGCATTTTGCTCTCCATGAAATACCAGAAACTGGACTCTAATGTGCTGCTGAAACCAAAGGCATTTTAAAATAATACAAAATGAGAAAGGAACAAACTTTATGACGTGGTTCCTTTTTAAATCTTTCTTCTGAAGAGATATTTTGGGGATTTTATTTTTTCACATGGAGGGTTTGGATCCGGAGTGTTAGGGAAGCATTTCTGGGCTGCTCTCCCACTTAAATTAGCTTTCCTGTGCCATTGAAGGCTGCTAAGTCTGTGTCCCTAAAGGGAAAATTCTTCATGTGGAATGAACTTTGAGGAAGGAGAGACCTTCAGAGGTAAGACTGAAAAAAAAAAAGAGCTTCTCCTTGTATTTTGAAATCAAAATCTGGAAGAAAGTACTGGAGTAAAGCACAAAAAATTTAAATATTTTCTGACTAAAGCTACTGAGTGGAGTTGAGGCATGAAGAGTGTAAACTGTTAAGTGCAGTGATGTGGTCAGGGGCTTGTAAAACTTTCATATTTATTATTTTGTCCACAGAATGGGTCACACAGCATTGCACCTGCTGGTTGGACATAATTTTAAAAATGTCACTGTTTTTAGTTTCTTTGTACAACAAGAAAGAGTGGATCTGATGTTCACAGTCAGGTCCTTTATGGGCTGTTTCTCATCCATTGAGGAGAACTGGAGACTGGTTGGCTGAACTATTTGGAGCCGTTTCCACAAGTCAGGAAGCAAAGGTTTCCCACTGCTCAAATGCAAACAGAATCTGATATAGGTGACTAGCTTGCAGGGCAAGTGTAAATTGGGCCCTAATAAATCCAAGTTTTGCTTGCGCCTTGTTGAAGTTAAACATGATGTTCTGACATATCTTCAGGAAACAGTCTAAAAGAAAACTGATCCTGTTCAGTAGCTTCCTATGATATCCTGTGAGATTTCTGGATTGGGGCATCTCTGAGATGTGTTTATTAATCTACTGTGGCTGAGACACATGAGAACTTTAATTTTTTATACTGTTGCACTTGTTCAATGTTATTGTGCAGCCAACTGGATTCCTAATTCCATGGATGAGCCGTGTCCTGTACATCTTCCTTCATTTAAATTGATCTTTCTTTACACATACTCTCTAATTGCATTTCTTTCTTTTAATACCATTTGTTGTCATTATATGTTGTTGCATATTAAGAGATATGATTTGTAACAAAGTTAGTAATTTTCCTTTCTTTTGTCTAGATCAAGATGGAGACTTGTCGGGGACAATTTCACTTGTTATGACACAATGTTGTAAAAGAATAAAAGACACAGTTCAAAAACTGGCATCCGATCATAAAGACATTCACAGCAGCGTATCCCGAGTTGGAAAAGCCATTGATAAGGTATTTACATTGTGGTTTCATTGTATAGTCGCATATCTTCTGTCATGTGTACTCTACAAAATTTGGATTTATACTACAATTAATTTTAATTAAATCTTCCTGTCAACTACAGAAGCATAGGCTTGGGGCAGAAGCAGGACAGTAGGGTGTACAGTACTTGCTTTCAGAACTTGTGTACAGAGTACTCCTCCTTGAGCAGCTCAAATCTCTTAATTTCTGAGAGAACATGCTTTATAAATATTACTAGACTTAGTAATAGTGTGTGTTATGTCAGTTTAGCAAGATGTTTGCTTCAATATCAGACTCAATAAGAAATAGTGGGTTTTTTATATATGTTGCATTTCTATTTAATTGTCAGTAGCGAATAACGCAAAAGTGGCATTCTGTTCTAGAAGGCAGCTTAAAAACTGAGAGAAATTTTTAAGAAAGACACTTTGTACGTATTTTAGGTGTGTTGTCAGTTCTTAGGGCTCAGTTTTATAACATACGATGTTCTTAATGTGAGAAGAGTAGATTCAACTTCTCATAGTATCTGTGTCTATGCCATAACAAATAATAAGGGAGGGCAGCTTATCTTTGAAGTTTTGCATACGGGACAGTCTTGTATGAATTCTAGGTTCAAGAATAACTGGGATCTGAATATACTTTTGTAGGTAGATATTAACAATTCTTTAAAATTATACTAAAACTCTGTTTTTGTAGTAAGTGGTGCTGTATGTATACTTTCAGGCCATGCTTTTCTCTGTGTTCTGTATAAAGTAGTTCTGTGTACAAGGAGTCTTGTACTTTTTTGGATGTTCTTATGTGATAGTTTCATATCAGAACATACTTACGTTGATAGGGCCTGAACATTTGGTTTGAGGTGGACCTTATAATTTTACTAAGGAAGATTCTAGTAAATGAGTCTTTTCATCTGGACAAAGACATTAGCAGCATTACAGAATGCTCATTCATCCTTTGGGAATTGCATTTAAACTTTGTTAGTAACAGTAATCTGTTAAAGCATAATTTAATAGTAGTGCGATGAAGAGACAAAGTACATAATGCTGTGTTATTGGGCAGAATGTCTGTGCAACTGTTGTATTTTTGCTTATATCTCTGACTGACCATCATGGAGAGCTCAAAGTTTGTACTAATAGCTTTAATCCAAGCATCACTGTTATCCAAAGCTTAAGGACGCATCTGTCTCTAATCCTTGCTGCTGTATCTAAACCAATTAACTAGAGTAAAATTCTATCCTTATTACTGGCTTGAAGCCTGAAAGAAATCTATGTAATCTTGTCCTAAGTTTGAAACTTTCGTGTTCTACTTTAGAAGTGGACTTTGTACGAGTAAGCTTTCAGGTTTGTCTAGACCTCTTTCATTTAAATACTCTGAGGTAGAGCAGCCCTAGATCATATATAGAAGGTGTGAATATTCAATGGAAATCGGTGACAGTATTTCTTAGAAACCAAAGAAAGCAACACTTGCAAGCCTAATAAAGTTTAGGCTTGAGTCTAATGCCCAAATAGCTGTTTCAGTTCTCCTGTGCATAGTTTTTCCAGTGCTGTTTTAAGTTTATTTAGTATTTTTATTTGAAGAAGAATAGCTGGAAATAAAAGCATTTTTTAAATTTCACATGTGTGGTTTTGTAAAATAGTAGAAAGGATACCAATAATCTGCTCTGTGCCTGTTGAGTGTCAGAAAGGTTGTTTCAGTGAGGTGTTCAAAAGTGAGCTCAACTTGCTGTATTCAGTGTGCTTGTTCCTCTGGATTTTCAATCTTGCTTAGCGTCTGTGGTGTTTATATCAAAACAGTGGGAACCGCATGAGCCCCCAGTTCTGCTTGTGACTAAGGACATATTTTTATGAAGTTCAGAGCATCAGTTAGGATTGTCTCCTTAAATATGAACTTTGTTTCGCTTTTTTAAATGCAAGTAGTATGAATTTTATTAGTTTTCCCTGATTGTAACATCTTAATGGAACTACTTTAAAACGTACCCTGAAGTCTTGGCCTGTTTGTCAGATGAATATGTGTAATGTTTAAATCCAGGTGGAACTTAATGTTACCCTGGATGGTGATATTTGAAGGAAATCTTCAGTAGGTACTTAATGCAATTTCCCTGTCCTGCTGGAAAATATGCTTGAAACCTACCAGCAAAGTCTTCGTTGGCATCCGAGTCCCATAACCTATTGAAACTGCCCTTCCCCCATTTCTTCCCCATAATATACTTAAGCTTAAACCAATAGAAGTAATTAAGCGTAATTGATGTAATGAATTGATTCTCGGCACATTCTGGGCAAAATACTACTGCTTCCTAAATAAAATGCTTGTTAGAATTTAAAGAAGCACAGCCCTTGCCTTGGTTCACGAGATTTGAGTTTTATTTCTGACACATATAAATCCTCATTCTAGCGTTTTTCCTAATTTATTTTATAGACAGATTGACACCTCTGGAACACTGCTTATGGTCTTCCTAGCTCTATATGCTCAGGCTCAGATAAATGTAACTCATTATTTTATTGTCTTATTTGAGATTGGGAAACATGCTAATGCTGGTGCCAATTTTATGTGACGCATCCAAATGACAGCTGTTGTTACGTGTAGAATCAACAAACTTCCTACTTAACAAGCTTTGATTTTGAAATAGCTTGTTGTATTATCTGCTTATGGCAAATTTCAGGGTAAATTTCTTTTTTCCAGGGTTGAGACAGGTTTATACCTATATGTAAAGTTTATTCTGGTCGTTTTTTAAGTTAGTTTTGTCATTGCTTATGAACTTGGATGGGACCTAGATTTGTCTGCCTGCAGAGTTCACTCTGAGAGCAGAAGCTCCTAAACATTTGAAAAATTAAGTTCAAATTTGGCATCAAATATGAAGCATGTTGAAGTCTGAAATGCTGGAACTTTGTGTGTTGCTTTTTAGTTAGCAGCTCCTGGAAAGTTTATCTAATAAGCTAGAGCTTTTTGCATTGTAATTCTACATGGATTACATGCTTCTGGTCCATGAAGGGTTACCCTTTCTTCCAGAGCATTTTCTCCTTTGAAAGGAAATGTTTGCATCCAGTTTTTTCTTTATTGTACTAGCATTTGCTCTGCTTCCAGAACTAGTCATGTCACTGTTCAGCAAGTTGTTATCAGGTACCTCACTCATCAGTCTCCCTGTAAATCAGTCACTCTTCTGGAATGATTTGAATTCATCTCAAAGCATGTTTGATGTGGCTAGTAAATGTTTTCCCTCTAGCAGCAATCTGTCTTGAGTAGTGGCTAAATGCCTTCATTCAGGAAAGTAAGTGGAATAGATGGTAGCGCCTTCCATTTATTTTTTTTTTTCCCCCTGAATTTTAAGCCTGTTTTTAAAGGGTCAACATTTTAATCCATTCTTTGTTTTGGGAAAGCAAACTTTTACTAAAGTTAGTGTTTGTCGCTTGTAAAAACTTGTATACAAAAAACTTAAAACCCTTTACTGAACACCCTTTAATTCTGTTGCTGTGAAGAATATGGCTAGATAGCTACAGAGTCTTTGCAAGTCGAGCTTTATCTGTTGAACCAACAAACTGAATAGATGAGGCAAACAAATGTATTTTATTTGTATTTTGGGTCAGAATTTAGAAGAAGGAATGCACGCACAAAGTAATCTCAATGGAGAAACTGAGGAATAGAACTGTCCTTAATCATCATCCTTCTTCATATTGTGTTGTTACCAATAACATGGAAGGTTGTATGTTGGTTAAAATGGTCCATATTATATGTGTGTGCATCTTGAAATTCTTCTCACATTTTAGCAATTACCGGTAATGTACTTTACATTGTATCATTTATATATTTAGCACATAATATTCTGCATTTTAGTCTTAGGCTTACTAGTTAGGCTCTTAAAAAAAGGCTTGTTTCTAGGGAATATTAACTGACGCTCTTCTAAGCTTAAAACCTGAAAAGCACAAAATAACCTTTCTGGAGTTTAACTTATGGAATTTATTTCAACTTTTGACATCTTGTTAAAGCCCACATGCTATCAGTTAGCATACTGCTAGCATTTAGAAAACAAAACTGAGAGATGTGTAGTCACCAGCATATCATGTGTGCGTGACAGTTAGGAAATGTGTAAGCCAAAGGCAAGCAGTAATTTGTTCTGACATGTGGCAGTCACTCACTGTAATACACATAGTCAGTTCTTGAAGCTCCTCAGGACCTGGAGGCGAAGCTGTGGAATCCTACATCCTATAATCCTATAACAGAGACCTCAGCAATAGTTTTAAAAAAAAATAAAGTTATTTCACTAAGAACTTGGTCAAGACTGAGTTGATTGGAGAATGGGTGAGGGGGAAAAAAAAAAATTGAGGTCCTCACGTTTTATGATGTGACTTGAATCTACAGCACATCTAGGTTAATATGACTTACTGTTACCATCTTTTATGGGATTTAAATAGTCTAATTTATGATGGGGTTTTGAAAAGGTTCTCAAGGCTCATAGGTTTGTTGTTTCAGAACAAAATCAGGATTTTGTGAGGGAACTGAGGTAGGTGGCTCTCCAAGCAATGAGAAGGATGTGATGATGTTTAAGGCAGAAGTTCAGCTCTAATGGTTGGTAGCTGCCCGTAAGAATACAGTTTCTTCTTATGGGTTTATACATTCAGTAGGACTTGAAATTGCATGAAAAATAATATAGTCTATTACTGATGATTCCCCCCCGCCTCCCCTGAAACCTAAGTAGCAAAAGCGAGCTTGTGTGTTCTTGCTGTTGCCTCTAGTATTTCTGTAATGCATTCTTGACGGATTTATGTTACCTGCTGGTGGTGTTTGGACAGTGCTACCAGAATTGGCAATGGTGGAGAACCTTAAAGGCTTCAATGGATTGGCACAAATAAGAACAGTGTTATTTAGTCTTCAAGATGCTTAAGTTTTTTCAAGATACAGATTAAAGATGAGCAGCATGACAAGGAGCTTGCAGGTTGAGTGAAAATGTTGTTAAATGTGAGACTTAATCAATGGCAATAATTTAAATGCTCATCTTGCTCCACCATCTCTGAAAGATGAGACAATTTGCTAGCCTAAGGTTAATGTTTTCCTGAAAGTCTGCTAAGAGACCTGAAGGGAGCAGTGGTTTTGAAGCCACTCGTGCGGGGATGAGAAGGATGCCCCTTTCTCACAATGACACAGAGCAGCATCAGAGGAGATGTGGAGGTGGCTGATGAAGGAAACTCATAAGTGTCAAATAAAAGGAAGATGGATTGCGAAGCTGAGCAGAGTGCCTGCAGGAAGAATGAGAAGCTTTACAGATTTATGCTCCTGTGTCCCCTTTAGCTTCCCCCTTGCCACTCAAGAGGTGGACATGCTCACTGTTGGTAAGGCTGTCTCTGAAGGGCTGATCCCCTCTGTATGGGAGGTTCCACCATGCATTTGCCTTTACTGTAGCTAATAGCTACATGCTACTCCGGTCCTCTCTAGCCAGCCTATAAAGGCAACAACAGTTTCAGTCTTTGAGGCTGACAATTGAATTGCAGTTAGATATTTAATAGCTCCTGAGGAAAAAGCAGTGAGGCATAACTGTGAATGGGAGACTTGTGCAAGGCAAAAGTGAGCCCTTGGTCTGAAGGTTTGAAGCTGCCATGATGTTCTCTACTTTTTTTATTTATTTTTTATTTACGAATCTCCTTCCAACTCAATTTAACTTCTGCAACAGGTCAATAGTAGACTCACGAATGCTTTTGGCAGTGTTGCTCTGCAAATGTCTGTTGCCTGGTGTGTGTTTTGACAAAACAACATATGACTCTTGGGGCTGGTACTGAAGGTCAGCGATGTTGTGTTCCCTGGTATGCAAAGTGCCAATCTAACATAAACCAACCTCACTTACTCGGGTTTGTTCTGAAGTTGGTTATCCAGCTTTGCGCTGGCAGACCTTACAGCAGGTCGGGTATTGGCTAACCTGCCGCTCCGGCATTGTGCTGGCTGATGGGGAACTGATAATTCGTGGTTGGCAGATAGCTTGTACCAACTTTGTGGTGTTTGCTCTGCCTGCTTTGACAGAAGTGTGAGTTTATGCTAGGTAGGTGTTCCCATATTGTGCAGGACTGTCGGTCATGACAGAGCTGCAGCTGAAGCACTGCTGTTTTCACCAAACTTCTGATTTCTGACATTCATTCCTGGAAGAGTGCTGTAGGTACTAGGCTGTCAGGTCAGGCAGCAAGCAATGCACTGACTTCTAGACCGGGTTTCTTTTGCAAGAGTTTTGTTATAGGCAATGGGTGAGGATTTTTATTCAAATTAATTTGCCTGCCCCGACCATAAAACATGTTAGCAGTTAAAATCCTGTTTTATATCTTGGGTTAGAATAAGTGTTGCTCTCCTGCTGCCAAGAGGCACAGTGCCAAGTGTTACTAAAGAGTTACTGTGACAATATTTTTACTTATGCCTGGAATATGTCCATAGGCCACTGGCCTAAAAATACACAGCAGTAGGATCATCGGGGTTAGATCTGTAAAAGATCTCTCACATCTTCAAAGCTCATCCTGTTGCTGGTATGTTGAGGTCCTCAGAGATTTGAATTTCATTGTCGTCTGGGAGTGGGAAGTGACATTTTCTTTTTTCAACATTGTCTACCCTTCCAGCTATGTAAAAAAAAAAAAAAAAAAAAAATAATCTTGAGTTAAAGCTTTAACTTCTAATTTGGTGTGCTATAGCGACAGTGATGCATTGATAACACTATTTTGATTTTGTGTAGGCGATTTTGTTTTCCGTTCTTGATGCATTTTCAGTTTTCACATATGGAAAAAGCCTTTTCTGCAGATACTTCCTTCAAAAATGCATCATGGTCTGGAAACCCCTTTATTAGTTCACTAGATTTGTAATTTGTTAGCTAGACTTGTAATTTGTTTGTGTAATTCCTTATAGTGGATAATATTCAGACTTCAAGCAAGCAAGCCAAAGGATTTCTTCTTTTGCACGCAGGAAATAACGAAGCAGCTGACAGATATATTTCACTTTGAACAGGAGGTAATTGAGGGCCAACTGAGTAATAGGCAGAAAGCATAAGGGTGGAGACATAGGTGCCCTGCGTAATTAAAGGAAAATGGTGATTTGTTCCGTTCTATTAACTGTTAATTTGTACGTTTCAGAATTTTGACTCTGACATCAGCAGCGTGGGGATAGATGGGTGCTGGCAGACTGACAGCCAGCGAATCCTCAACGAGGTGATGGTGGAGCACTTCTTCCGGCAGGGGATGTTGGATGTAGCTGAGGAACTTTGTCAGGTAATGATAAGTGTTGATGTTGAATGTTATCAACCATGGAAAATTATGCTTTGTGTTAGTGTACTTATTTGAATGTTAATGTTCCAGGTGAATGTTTAAATTGTTAGGAACAACAGCAGTTTAATCCCATGTTTTCTTATGCTTCAACTGAAAGCTGCCTTTGTTTTTTCAGGAATCTGGTCTGTCAATAGATCAAAGCCAAAAAGAACCATTTGTGGAGTTGAATCGAATATTGGAAGCATTAAAAGTTAGAGTTCTGAGACCTGCGTTAGAGTGAGTCTACTCAGGTTTTTTTTCCCTCCCCCCCCCCCTTTTTTTTTTTTTTAGTGCTTTTAACAAATCCTTAGTTTTTCACTTTAAATATTGTCTTTAGTAAATTTTGGTGTGTCTCCATTTGTCCTTTGAGAGGTCTAATTACTGAGTGAAGCCCTGCCTTCTGCTTCCCCTCTGTGTCCCTTTCCATGGGCAGTGCTTACCTAAGGGTCTCTTTCTTATGTTAAGGATCAACTTGAATAATTTCTGATGCTGATTTAAGGTTTGGGGAAGAAACATCACTTGGAGAAACAGTTGTCTGCTATGATGGTAGTTAGCCTTATAGTGAATCGTTAGTGAACTTTATTTTAAAAGATCCAATTCTGAAGAATACCAGGACTTATTAAAGGTGTTGGGTACCACCAGGTCTTTCAGCTTCACCAAGCCTTTGGGGTGAGCAGAGGGATCAAAGTTCTCACTTTTCTTCAAGTCACTTTCTCTTTCCAGAAAAGGGACCACAGGGTGGGAAGAGGGAGTGAAAGGTTAGGTGTGGACTTTGCAGGCGGCTGCTGCTGTGTAGGTGCCGATTAATAATGCTGGATGTGAGGTGTGTCCCTTTCCTTCACAGGAAACACCTCTGTGGTACTTGAGCTGGGAGCCTGAACTGACTGAGATCTGTTAATGAGATTTCTTTTGAATAAAACAATTCTTTTCATAGAAGTCAGTGGGTAATGCTGAACGCTCAGAGGAAAACCAAATCTGGGAATGTCTGAGGTCTAGCAACCGACCCTAGACCAGGATATTTTTTGGACCTTATTAGACTTTACAGCCATTAGGATGTAAGCTGATGCTAAAAGTGACAGTGAAGAGGGAAATGTAATGAAATGTCTTGTGGGCTACTGTTTTGGTTTCCAGTAGTGGGTAGGTAACTGTGTGCTGTACCATTTCAGAAGAGCTTTTATTTTAAAAACAAAAAAACCCCAAACAAACCCTCAGCCCATGTTTCTGGGTTTTTTGGTTGTTTTGGTTTTTTCTTTTAGGTTGCAAGAGCTTTGGTTAAGCCTAGATTGGTCTCAAAAGAAAAAAAAAAAAAAAGCTTTGAAGTGACCTTTTAAAAGTAGAAACAATGAAACACAACAAATTAAAACTTTCTGTTTAATTCCAGAGCATAATTCATACATTTAAAATACCTTTTTTGCTTTATTCAGTTGAATACATTTTCATATCAACAAAGTTTTCTCTTCCCTTTTAACATGATCCAACACGTGTATGTCAATTCAGAAGTCATTGGCATCTAAACTAAGTGCAGGGATACTCTGCTATTCAAACCATGGTGTTCATCAGCTAAATCCTGGATTATGCCTTTGGGCCATGCAAAGTTTGACCTAAATAGATGATCTTTGAATCTGTTTACACAGGTGGAAAGCTCGGGTGGTTTATTGCTATGGAATTGGCAAATTGAAGGGAAGGAACACTGAAATGCCTTATGTTACAACTGAAAAAGGATTTACTGTCGGCTACACTACTGTTTGAACTACAAGAAATACATAACGTAGCTGTTGCAAAGGATGCTCTGTGCAGAGCAATAAGTTGTTACATCCATTCACTTGAAGTTACTAAATTCATTTTGGCTCCAGTTAGCTAAGCCTTCCGCCGTACTCATTGATACTCAGTTGTATCTTGTAGTTCCTGTAATGTGTTAAATATTTTTCAAATGAAGGAGAAGGCATGGTCCTTCTTCAAAGGAATGCTTATTCCCAAGACAGCTGAATGGACAGAGAATAGGGTGTATTGTCAGCACAGTTTGTATGCTGGTCTCCCTCCCCCACCCTGTCTCGCTTCTGTTTATAATGTTTGTTCTGTTTAAACTCTAAAGTGCAAAAGCTATCTGCTTCTCTTTTCCTGCTGCTGGGCACAGAGAGTCCTTATTTATAGTGATGCTTATGTAAAAACCATGGTTGTTAGTGAGGACAGTCAAAATGTAGCAGAACTATACAGTTTAGGAGGTAACCAATGCCTTAAATGCCCGTCTATTCCACAGAACTTCTGATGCTAGTGAATGTATTTTCCGTATTATTTCCCAGGAGATGTGGGTGTTCAGGAGTAGGGGTAGAAACCGCTCCTGAAGGATTGGCCTCTATGTGAGAGGAGCTTTGAGGGGTGGCATTGTGCTTTTTGGACAAAAAGCTAATAAATGGCTAAAATTGGCATCAGTAAATACAGCTTCAGAGGGGCACAAAAGCAGTCCCAAACCGGCCCATTCTAGTGTTGGGCTGCTGACAGTGGTGTTGAAGCAGAAAGCAGGTGTTACACAAGGATAATGAATTACAGTATCGTGAACCAGGAGGAGGAGTATAGCAGGGTTTACCCAAGCAAAATTGTGGAAGGTTGGGATGAAAACAATAACCCGTCTCTCTGGCTCTGCCAGTGCTCTGCAGTTCGTGCTTGGCTTAACTCGGTGTTGGAAACGAAGCAAACATGGGTGGCTCCTGGTCACTGCTATCAAAAGGGAGTTGTCAGATTAATGACTTTGCGAAAAGACTTTCAAAGCCCTGCTGTGGTGATAGAGGGAAGTTAGTATTCACATCTGATTAACAAAAACACCACAACAAACCAGCACAAAACCCTAACTGTATTTTGTTTTTCAGGTTTTCTCACTAATACAAATTGCAACACTAAAAAATACTACTACTTCAGAATTAAATTTAGTATAACTGGCCATAACACTTTTATCTTTTTGTGGGGTGTGCCACTTGACTTTGTAGATGCCCAGTCTGGCCTGGATCCAGAGCCATGTAATCTCTGTACCTCTGCGGGATCCCATTAATTTCCAGTGACCTTTTTTCATTGTAATTTGGTGATGGGGGAGCGAAATCCATCTGGGCAGATTCTGGCCCATCTGAGCCCAGGCGGATCTCCATGTGAAGGTCTGGTAGGGACTGACTTGCAGGTTCAAAGCTTTTCACTATAATCTCCTGGGTAAGAGATACTGTCTTCTCTTCTGTCTATAAAGCAGCAAGGTGCACAAGTCCTGGTATTTGCCTGGACCTTTGGGGTATGGTTTAAACTTAATTTAATCTTTGCTAGGCTTTGTGAAATTCATTTTAACTAAATCCTGTGTGGGAGCTAGAATAGAGCTCTGTGTACCTGTGTTTGAATAGTATACTGTAAACTTTAAATTCAGATGGATTTGAGTCTCAGAAGTGAAAACACTCTGAAAAGTATCATTTTGAGAGGAGGTAGGAAGACAGGTGTTGTGATTACTGGCGATTTTGGACAGTGGGTTGAATGTTTTAAACTTTGCTTGTTGTTTTTTTTGTCTTTCCATTAGAAATAGGAACAGCGCATCCTAGACCAAACACCTCAGGCCTTGCTCCTGTGGCTGCTTTCTTCTGATACAAATCTGTGCTGCCAGTCAAAGAGCTAAAAATAGAAAGCCTACCTAAAAGCTAATCTGGAAAAATAGACTCGATTTCAGCAAGATGAAGTACCGCATCATGTGGTTGTGAATATTGGCAGGGAGAGGATGGAGGCTCTTTTGATGCAATGCAAATTAATATCTCATTAATGGGTCTGTGGACTAGTCTTATTGTTTATTGATAATAATTTTTTGTCTTTGAGCTGCTTATTGGTCTACAGTTGTTAACTTCAGGCTTTTGTTTTCTTGGTTGGGAGTGAGCTTTATTGCCATTGTACCTGGTTCAAACTGTGAACACTGGTCATTTAAAAAAAAAAAACCAAACAAACCAAAACAACAACAAAAACAAACAAAAACCCCCAACCAACCAAAAAAACAATGAAAAACCCACAACAAAATGACCAAACCAACCAAACTACCCAACAAACAGCCCATGGTTAGTGTGCCCTTGCCTCCTGGTGGGGATTACGGTTTTGACAGTCTTCTGAGGCTGCTCATTTGAAACTGCTTGGAATTAGGGACAGTGGGCCCTGTTCTTAGTCAAAGGCTATATTTTTCACTGTTTCCCACTGAAAGGTTACTGCTGTCGTTACAAAGCCTTGCCAGTAAAGTCAGACTCCTGACGCTTTTATCACAACACATTGAAAGTAGATACTTGCTCATTAATGCTACATCTTAATGCAGAAGGCTAACTTGCATTGAAGGCTTTACTAGTACTGTAAGAAAGCTTAATTTCCTTATTTTAGTGTTGGTTGAAAAGAACAGAAGCCTTACATACCCCTTCTTTTTAAGGAACAGGGACCTACCTCAGTTCCTTGCTGAAAAGTGAAAAGCTCTTTGCTTAATGGGGCCCCCACAGTGAAAATAGTATAACTAATTAACACTAATGAGAAACAGATGTACTGAAGAACATTGAAACTTGAAGTTCTTAAGGGAAAGATTGGATTGATTTAGGCCTGACTAAATTGAATTAAGGAAAAAAACCCACCAAAACCAAAATAAAAAAAGGGGAGGGATGAATAAAATCTAAATCGTAAAATAACTTTATGAAATGCCTTGAAAATTCCAGCTCATTTTACTTGGTGCACGTTTAAGAATTCTTCCATGTTATTTGGGAGCCAAACATCAGTGTTGTCATGGTGATGAGAATCAGAAAGTGAGAAATATTTTTATTGCCCAAGTTGAAAATAACACAGAAAGCAAAGTTTAAGCAGGGTAAAGTATGCTATTTAAACTGATTTCCCTTCCCCTTACCCCTCACTGTAATATCTTGATAGTTCTATCTTCAAGGCCCCCATGGACGCACTTGCCTTTTCCAGGGCAACGTACACATGCGTATAAACATAGTGGCTTAGAGGAAATGTTTGGCAAATAAGCAAGTTGGAAAATATGTTCTTGAAAGGCTTGGTCAAACTTCTTCAAAATGCAGCTGAAGACTATCTGTAATCATTACAATTCAGAGTATTATTAATCCAAATACAGTAGATTCTAGGTATTTCTACCTTATATTGTGCCTAATTCAGTCTTACCTTCCAGCCAGCACATGTTGAATTTTTGCAGAGGTTAACCCATACAGCAGCAGCACAAGTACCGTCGTTCATGTGTTGTGCGCCGTTGGTAGCTCCGTTACTTGTAAAGGGTCTTGCCATTTTCTGTGCTCTGTATAGACTCATAGAAGTTCAGGGAATAGTCATATTCTCCTTGAAATAGGTGGTTGATAATTGTAATAATTTCACATGGTGTAGGCTGATACTTAATAACTCTTGTGTCATGTCCCATTGTACCTCCTCGTTTCTCTAGGTGGGCGGTATCCAACAGAGAAATGCTTATGGCACAGAATAGTTCGTTGGAATTTAAACTGCACAGGTTATATTTCATTAGTTTATTGATGGGTGGAACGGCAAATCAAAGAGAAGCACTTCAGTATGCGAAAAACTTCCAGCCATTTGCCCTAAATCATCAGAAAGGTAAGTTTTTGGTCACATTAAGGGGATTTAAAGCACTTGGATTTGGCACCTCATAGTAAAATATAAATCATGTTCCAAATGTGTCTTGCTCCATTATATTGATTTTGTTAGAGGCTTCTTATTTTCGTATTCAACATGTATAACATGAATCCTTACAATTTGAATTGACTCCCTTTTTTTTTTTTTTTTTTGACAGAGAGAACAAAATTATATTTTAATATGCCTGCACATTTGCTTAAATTTGAGGGTTTTGGTTCTAAATAATACGTAGATGACATCTAGAATAGGCCTACTGCCAGGATAAAGTGTTAAAATTGCACAGAAATGTTCTTGGAATAGTCATCTGCTATTTTCTGCTGCGTGGGGTAATACAAAGAGAAACGAAACTTTTGAAAAACCTGGAATCATAGAATGGTTAGACTTGGAAGGGACCTTAAAGATCATCTAGTTCCAACCCCCCCTGCCCTGGGACCAGATTGCTCAAAGCCCCATCCAACCTGGCCTTGAACGCTTCCAGGGATGGGGCCTCCACAGATTCCCTGGGCAACCTGTTCCAGTGTCTCACCACCCCCATGGTAAAGAATTTCTTCCTAATACCTAAGCTAAATCTCCCCTCCTTCAGTTTGAAGCTGGTACCCCTTGTCCTACTGCTCCACTCCCTGATAAAGAGTCCCTCCCCCATCTTTCCTGTAAGCCCGCATTAGGTACTGGAAGGCCACTATAAGGTCTCCCCAGAGCCTTCTCTTCTCCAGGCTGAACAGCCCCAACTCTCTCAACCTGTCTTCATAGGAGAGGTGCTCCAGCCCTCTGATCATCTTGGTGGCCCTTCTCTAGACTCGCTCCAACAAGTCCATGTTGTTCTTACGTTGGAGGCAGCAGAGCTGGATGCAGTACTCCAGGCGGGGTCTCATGAGAGTAGACTAGAGGAGCAAAATCACCCTTGACGTGCTTCTTTTGATGCAACCTAGGATGCGGTTGACTTTCTGGGCTGCGAGCGCACGTTGCTGACTTGTGTTCAGCTTCTCATCAGCCAGCACCCCCAAGTCCTTCTCCTCAGGGCTGCTCTCAAGCCATTCTCAGCCTGGCCTGTATTTGTGCCTGGGATTGCCCCAACCCACGTGCAGGACCTTGCACTTGGCCTGGTTGAACTTCATGAGGTTTGCATGGGCCCACTTCTCAAGCCTCTCCAGGTCCCTCTGGATGGCCTCCTGTCCCTCTAGCATGTTGACTACACAACACAGCTTGGCAAACTTGCTGAGGGTGCACTCATTCCCACTGTCCATGTCACCATCAAAGATGTTAAACAGCACTGGTTCTAATACTGACCCCTGAGGAGCACCACTCATCACTGGTTGCCACTTGGACATAGAGCCATTGACCACAAGTCTTTGATTGCAGCCATCCAGCCAATTCCTTATCCACCGAGTGGTCCATCAGTGAAATCCGTGTCTCCCCAATTTAGAGACAAGAATGTCATGCAGGATAGTATCAAATGATTTGCACAAGTCCAGGTAGATGATGTCAGTTGCTCAATATGTGAGTTAGGTGAGCCATCGCAAACTGAATCAAGTAACACCTAATTTTTAGCACACTGTGTGTGTCGGAAAGCTTACAAAAAAGTAAACCTGTTTGAAACAAATTAATAGGCAGCATGTTGTGCTTGTAGAGGGGCAGACAATGAGTCTGCCTATAGTGGACTGGGGCTCTCGTAGCTGTAGACGTCTGTTCTGTGGTGGCTGTAACTGTATTTTGTAGAGGTGAGGATGTGTAATATTGATTTGGTGTGTCAGCCTGTTTTCCATGTAAAAGCTAAAACTGTAGACGCTAGCTTTTACTTATTTTATATAAGAAAATAACTGTTCCTGGTGCCTCACAGATATTCAGGTTTTGATGGGCAGCCTGGTGTATCTGCGGCAAGGTATAGAGAACTCTCCGTACGTTCATCTATTAGATGCAAACCAGTGGGCGGACATCTGTGACATCTTTACAAGAGACGCCTGTGCTCTTCTGGGTCTCTCAGTTGAATCACCTCTCAGTGTTAGGTATGTTCGTTTGCACTTGCTTTTAAGACCAGGTACATAATGTTTTGGTTTCTGTTTCTTGCTGAGGATGAAAGAAATGGCTTTTGAGTCTGATTTGACTTGTATTAAATAAAGAGTGTAGTTACGATTGACTCTAACAAGATTTGCAAAGCTCAGAAATCAGAGGTTGCGGTGTGCTGTGCTTTACCCTGCACCTTTGCAGCTCAAGAGGAAGCATGCATGGATGGAATTTGGCTTCTGTAGTTTAGACATCAGTGCAAAAGATGAGGATGGCAATCAGCCAGTTATTCCCACAGCAAATGTGTGAAAACTGTCCCTGCTCTTTAATTGCAAAAAAAACCCCCCAAAACTGTGGCCCTGATTGTGCCAGCATTTGATCATCTTGGTTTTTAATCCACATGTTACTCTACCTGTCTTCTCCTTAGAAGAATGATAAGAGTTATGTTGTGATTTCAACTGCTAAATTTTCCAAACTGTTTGCTGGACCTCATTTGCAAAGAAGAAAGAGGCACTTCCAAGATCAGTAGCTAATCGGACAAAATGCAAATCTGTAGGAGGCTGTTGGAAATGTGAAGAAAATACAATCTAATCTCCCTCTAGTTTCTCTGAAGATAAAACAGATTAGCTGCTATGTAGCCTTTAGATGTTAATTCCCCTGATATACTTGCCTGATGTTCTCATTTTCATTTCAGACATTAAATAGAAAGTAAATTATATGTATCTTCCTGGGGTAGATTTGGTACTTTGCAAAAGCTTCACTACCTCTTCTTTTGTTTTGGCTTCTTTTTTTTTACTGTTTGCATATTACTATTATTAGACTTCTGTGCTTAGTTTAGAGCTCTTAAAATTGTCAAGCCTTCTATTTCTCCTGCTTGCACCTCTGTCACAAAATGCAACAGAAGCAACAAAGGGAGCAATTTCAGATTAATTGTCTTCTACAATAAACGTTATGAGTTTCAGTTTGAGGGTTTTATAGCTATCTAAAACTTCTATCTCTGGCTTTTGATTTTTCATCTTTTTCCTGTTTCGGTCAAGTTAACAACAGTCCTTTACGTTTTAATTGCTCATGCACTGACACTGTAATGCTGTTTTCAGCGCAAATGGCCAAGAGATTTTTGGTGAAGTGGAAAATCCCTGTTATTGATGTTTGGATTGGTTGGACGCTTGCTCTGTGCCTGGTGTGAAATCAACTGCACTGAAATGCATTTACTGTATAGGTGGTATTGATACTCTTGTTATAAACAAGACCGTTCTAAACTGCTGTGACCTTTGAGCACTGCAAATCCTGTAGAAATTAAACTACCTTGAAGTTAAATCCCTGCTATAAAATATATTGCTTTCTAGAACATGGATAGTGGTCGCTTTTTTTAAGGCTGATCAGTTTCTTCAGTATATATCTAATCCTGTAGAGGCCTCGTGGTCTGTACACTATTCCTGTGTGGAATCAGTGGGAAGACTCTTGTTGTACTAAGGAGGTCATGGTTCAGGGTCTTGAAAGACTACAGGACACCATTTGAATTTACTTGAGTTGTTATGCTCTTAAAAAAGCAGTAATAGTTTTTATTTCTACAAATACTGTTTGTGTAAACTTTCCACAGAGTTAACACAAGTTATGCTTAGTGCCGAAATAACCAAAAAGCAAAGTGTAATGATTAAAGTGGCTAGTCAGAGGTGAGGGATATGTTTGGTTTGGTGTGCGTGTGGTGGTTTTTTTTTTTTTTATTTTGTTTTGGTTTTTAGCTTAGGCAAGAGATCCATGAGGTTCAGGCACATCTGTCCCAAGTAAACTAGCCAGAATGTTGCTGCAGAAACATAAAACCAGGTATCTGGAGGGGCGCAGTGGAGAGGAAGACCGCGACTTCTGTAGGCAATAAAACTTGCACAAATAGTAAGAAACAGAGCAGGCTGATACCAAGGTCAAATCATGTTTCTGTTGCTGCTGATTTCCAGGCCTATAGTACTGTCATTAGACTTAAATCCATGAGAAACATCTGTTAATCTGTGGAAACTTAGTGTCATGCTTTCTTTTGTAACATGGTGAAATATTTCAAAATAATGTGGTAAGTTCTGGTAATGGGTAACTCCCAGAGCAGACTCAACTGTTGGAACGCCGACTTTGTTCAGTTGTACACTGCCATTCTTGTTACAGGCTGTAATATCTTTCCTTTGCTTGCCTTCCTTTGTTTTTCCTACATTTGTTTTCCGGATTTAAGGTGGAAGACCTGTTTCTTTATGTGGTAATTACCTATAATTAAAGGATTATGGGTTGTGTGTGCATGTGAGTTATGCGGAAATTCCTAGGCTGCATGTACTCTTCCACAGTTAAGAGAGCAACTACCTATCCAAGCTAACAGTATGGCTTCCTCCTGTACAGCTCAAAATCAAAGTTGGTGGTATGGAAAATCAATTCATTATAAGACTCAGAGCAGGGATTAACTGTTGTTTTCAGTCCAGAATGTAGTACATGAGGGCCCTAGCCTAAGATGCAGGGTAGCTGATGACCTGCCCCAAAACTCTTGCTTGTTATACTTGAAGGCAGCTTAGAAGTACTGACCAGAACTGAATGAGGTATTACAACACTCCTGTGTTTCAGGTAACCTTTAAAGTAGAAATACAAAAAAATGCTGGTTTTCTAACAGGCACCTTGTGTTAACTTTTCCTTTTTCTGCAGTTTTTCAGCAGGTTGTGTAGCATTACCAGCTCTAATTAATATCAAGGCAGTTATTGAACAAAGGCAGTGCACAGGTGTTTGGAACCAGAAGGATGAACTACCGGTGAGTTGATGCTGAGCTATCCCAGGGCAGATTTCTAATGGCAAATGCTGTTTTCACTTTTCTCTTGTGCTGAATGTTTAGGGATGTTATACACGGTCGCCGCCTCCAGCAGGTCTGGGGCTTGGGGCTTTCTACTCTACAGAGACCTGGGGGTGTCTGTCCCAGGCCAATGGACGTACCTGCTGCTTTCCTGTTTGTAGGTTCAGCCAGTAGCGAAGCTGAGCATGAATCGCAGATGCCCACCCACGCACACACACAAAGGACACTGATACGACCGGCTACACAGGCTGCCGCAGACAAGGCGCTGCCTTCAACAGCACCCACATACAGGACTTGCATAAAACATTAAGTATAGGCAGCCAAGATCCCTTCCTCCTCTTTGTCTGGTAAAGATTGAAATTCACTGGTGAAAGCACACATGCACCACTCTGATAGAATCATAGAATAGCTTGTGGTGGAATGGACCTTTAAAGGTCATCTAGTCCAACCCTCCTGCAAGGAGCGGGGACACCCTCAACTAGATCAGGTTGCTCAGAGCCCTGTCCAGCCTGACCTTGAATGTTTCCAGGGATGGGGCATCTACAGCCTCTCTGGGCAACCTGTTCCAGTGTCTCACCACCCTCTTCGTACAAAATGTCTTCCTTCTGTCTAATCTAAATCTACCCCTTTTTAGTTTAAGACCATTACCCCATGTCCTATCGCAACAGGCACTGCTAAATGCATGTTCATGGACACTCAAATACTGGCATGGCCCTTCTGCCCGCTTTTGTACCCCTTTTTGGACATTCCTCCTCAATTCCTTTCCTGTACACATTCCTCCTGCAGTTTGTATAGTTCTACTGACCCCCCGTCCTCTGAGACCCTCAGGTTTGCATTCTTATCTGTTAAAGTCAGGTTTGGTTGCAGTTTCTCAATAACCTATCAATTAGTGTGACTGACAAGGTTGTTTCTTGTTACCGTCTCCATTATGTTTATCTGTCAGGTTTCTATCTCTGTTTTGTATGTTGCTCCCTCCTTCACTTGTTATGCCTTTTTGAATTGAAAAGGTCTTTGAACAAATCTCCTTAACAAAACAGGTGCTTTCACCTTCTACTTAGCCTTACACTGAACATAGGAGATGTTTCTATGTACCTGGAAAGGAAATGCATCCCAACGAGAAACATCAGCTTCCTCTAGCTAGGCTTGAGCTCTGTCCATGGGTTGCTTTGCACTGACTCTTTATCAGGCAGATAAGAGGTAAAAGAATTAGCGCTACATCTGGGGACACAGGAACGGAATTGGGATCCAGTGCGTTATGCTTCCAGCACAGCTCATTTCTATCTGTTGAATTGAAGTTCCTTTATGAAACCCCAGTTTCCCATTATAGCTCTTACCTTACCAGGAGTGCGCAGCTCTCTAGTGGCCTGCTCCTGATTTGGAAAGAAAACCTATTTAGTGCAATCTGGGTGTGAACCGAGTTAGCCTCTTTATAGCTGGAAGAGCTTCATTTATAGTGTAAGTATGTGTGTTGAGTTTCTCCCAGCTATGTTTTCTGTAACACTGAGAGTGTAACCTCTGAGTGTGACAGATTTGTGCCCTGCCGTCCAGACAGGAATAATTAGCTAGGGATTATTTGGGAAAAGATTGCTGTCAGATGCAGATCACTTAATAATACATATACGCCTCCTTGCATTTTCTAAACGTAAGGGTCTCTAAGTGTGTACTGCTAAGGCAGTATGGGGATGGGAAGCTTTATTTTAATTGTGCAAAGACAGACATTAAGTAGCGTGAAAAGGTTATATTGTCAGCTTTTGTTGAAGGTTAAACCTGTCAGAACTAAGGACTGGTCAGAGACAGGAGCTTCAGGTAGAGAAGCTGTAATTTTTGCAGTTCTCAATTGATTCCTGAAGTCATACACCCATTCTTCTCTGTGGGGTATCCCTTTCTGAAATCATCTGGTCCTGATAGCAAGAGTTGTGCTGTATGAGTGTCTTTGGTGTTGGTAGTCAAAATAAATGATTCTGATACACTTCATTATTGACAGGACACGTGGGTGTAGGTAGAGTCTTTCAAGAAGCTGTAGAACATTAACATAATCAATCCAAGGGGTTTTCTCTCCTCTGTGTGTGTCCGTTGTCACACACAGATGAGATCTATTATCTAAACAGCTTTGGAAATCAGTGGCGCTAGGAAATACAGAAAGTCTTGCTGGGTGGTCAGCTCAGTTTTCCTGCCAGAGCATAGATCTACACTAAAATATGCACTTGTCCTTTGGCAGAATGCTCTGCTTTGTTGGGGATGGGAAGAAGCAATGTAAATCACCATTTTAAGATCACAATTAAGTATTTTTGGCTGAGAAATTGTCAGGCATCCACACAATGGCTTTTGCTGCCTTCACAGTTGAATTGTGAAATCCATTAAGTAAGGGCCATGACCTAAAAGGGATAATTGCTGGAAATGTAGTTTCCCAAGATAAATTGTTTTGTTAATTCCTTTCACAGATTGAAGTGGACCTTGGTAAAAAGTGCTGGTATCACTCAATATTTGCCTGCCCCATTCTTCGTCAGCAAACAACAGATAATAATCCACCTATGAAGTTAGTCTGTGGTCATATTATATCAAGAGATGCTTTGAATAAAATGTTTAATGGCAGCAAGTAAGTACCATACTTCTATTTCAAGCCAACATATAGACAAAGACAAATCTTAAGAATAGAATAGCGTGTTTTGGGAGAACATAATTGGTGGAAGCTTGTTAGTCTTAAAGAATGACTTAGAAACCAGATAAACCAGGTTGGTGCACTGGAGAAGAGCATAACAAACCCTCTGATGTTGTAGAAAGTGAGGTTACACAAAAGAATGCAATGAACGGAATAATTTTCCAAGTTGTAAGTACCATTGTGTTGTCTTAAATTCAAAATGGAGGCTTTACACACACAGTTTTTCATTGGGAGCAAGGTTAGCAATGCATGAAACATCCCTTAAAAAATAAAAGTAAACCTCTGGGGAAATATGGCTTGGTAGTTGGTCAGGCAGTTGAGTTATTGCTATGGAAATACTCCTCCTTAGATATCAGTGGTGTGCCTACAGGCTTTTGGGATGGAGGAAATGGGAGGGAGAGAGCTATACAGATTTTCTTGGGGAAGAACCAGCGGTAATTTGGATTGAATATATGCAGCATCCGTGGAGGCTGTCGGCTTAATTTAAAGCCATAAGTGGTTTTGCGAAATCCAGTGTGAAAATAAGCGATGAATGAAAATGTCAAGTGATGTTTGCATTCTTTGCCCTGCTCGAAAATCCTGAAGGTATGCCTTCATGGGTGACTTAGCCATTTTAAGCTAGTAAACTTACTGCTATGCTATTCCTGTCCCCAGTCACTCATTCCTGATGCTTTCATTGATCAGCTTTGGTGACAGCACAGCTCTGACAATATTAACTCGGGGCGGGGGGGGGAATGAAAGGCCCAAATTTAGAGGTGGGGAAAAATGAATCAATGCTAGAAGAAATATTGTAACCAGGTGGAATTGTATCAGTGGAGAGACCTCAGCAGGAAGGCCAAGCTGACCTCTTTAGCCGGAGCCTGCAGGAGCTGATCTCAGGGCGTTGTAAAATCACAGCGTTTTGGGAACCAGAGAGTAAAACGCACTGGGTGCTGACGAAGTCAAAAGGAAAGCTACCAGCCTATTTAAAATGGCCGAAATGCAGCAAACTAATCCAGAAGTAGAAATAATAGATTAATCACGAAGAGTAATTTCTTGGTATTTAATAATTCAGGGATGTGTGGGCGAAAGGTGAGAAAGAATATAATTAGAAGAAAAAGCGTGATAAGGTCTCTCTCAGCTAAAGGACTTTTAATGGAGCCAAGTTAAGTATTATGGCTTAAGAGTACACCTGTTTCATGCTGCATGGGGGGGGGGGGGGGGGAAGAGAAAGGGCTATCACTGCAAACTTGATACTTTTTGTAACTGATGAAGAAGCTTAATGCTCAGTTGTTGCACATTGCCACGATTCTAACGCGTTGTCTTTGTCCTCAGATTAAAATGCCCCTATTGTCCGATGGAACAGAGCCCTGGAGATGCCAAACAGATATTTTTCTGAAGAAAAGTTTCATTATGCAGTTTGTAAGTGACACTCTGGATTTCAGGTGCATTTCAGGAGAATTAAAACACACTTGTTCCATTTTATGCAGCAGACTGAGGACTCCTATGTTTGATAAGCTAATGCTACAGAAACTTTGCCAACATTTAGTATATACATACCAAGTGGAAATGCTACAGAAATAATATTACCATAGGGCTTTACTATACTCTTGGTCTCCATACCTGATCAAGTTACTACACCAGCAGTTGTCATTCAATGCAGGTTTTTGTACTTAATTATACGGTGACTTTTTACTTTTTAAAAGCAGAAATTTATCACCCCCATTGGTTTCATATTATTCCCGCTATTATTTTATCATTCTATTGATAACTATCACCTTAGAGAATGTTTGTGGAAAAAGTTTTATTTCCTGTAATGTGTACATAATTAAAGGTAAATACTTCAGAAAAAAAAGTTTGATAATTTGAATAGTGGTTATAAAACTAATTTGTATTTTTTTCGCTGAAAAAGCTGTGATATATTCTGAGTTTTTCTTTCAAACATTTTTTCAATTTTTACATAGAATTCAAAGTAAATGTGCATATATATAAAGTATATAAAATATATAGCCCCAAGGGGCTACCTGTTAAAATCCATCACTAATTTATAAGGGTGATGCGTGGCTAAATTACTACTGGAGCAAGAGGGAACAGGAAATCCTGTTCCTTTGATTTCACGATCGAGAAGTGTTTGTGTAAGAGAACATTCAATAAATTCTGAAGTGGAAATGCTTTTAGTCGATGACATTTGCTCTCTGGCCTTTGTAGTCATGTTCTTTGAACTTTGTATTCAGGATTAGGCTATAAATGTCATGTTGCTGTATAGTTTAATAGTCATTATAGTGTGCTATTTATAAACAGTTATCAAAACCAAATAAATTGTAGAAGTATTCATTGTTAAATGGGGAAAAGCATGTTCTGATGCAATCTACTGATCACGACTCTGCACTTGGCGGAACTGGGCCCTACATCATATATTAGGAGGTAGCAAATTTTCTGTAGCTTGAGAACACTTTGCTTCTAGCCTTGTTTTTGTAGTAGACTATTACTGCCATTGCCACTTTTTCTGCTAAATTTGTCATATTGTTGACTAGGTAAATTTGTACTCATAAATGAGATGTAGATCATGGCAGTTAAATCTTTTCTAGTGTGCATATATTTGTATTTATTGCACTGTCCTATAGTAGGGCAAGCAGCCATAAGGCATGCAAAGCTACATGTAAAATTATATTTCTGTATTGTGTAGTTTAAAAAAAACAACAACCCAAGCTTATATGGTTGAATACTGACACACTGGTTGAATGCACTAGCACAATGCACTACAGAGAAGACCGTCTTTGAGAAATCTACACCTTTTGAATTTGTACGTCACCTGACTTGAGAGACTGAGTTGGACTCTATTGGATCAGTGACAATGGACATCCCTAAAGAGACATTAAGAGGAGCAAGTCAAGGCACACAAATTTTAAATTTTAAATGTGTTTGATACGTGTGAAAAAATACAGGTGTGTGATTTTCTGCAAAACTTAAACTGTATTCACACTGAGTTCAAAACAACCGCGTTACCAAGTGGTAAAATCAATAATAAACGGGTGAGGATATTATTTTCCATGTAGGTTTCCTAGTCTTACTGAAATTGCTTTTAATATTTTCTTTGCAGAGGAATTGCTTAATGCTTTGGATTTAAATGAAATGGCGTATGGACTATTTAAAAGTAATAATAACAAAAAAAAAAAACCCACCCCAAATCACCCTGAAGTGTAAGGTCTGCATGTCTTTCTCTGTTACACTGCTGGTATTTTGGCATTGGTATGAACGCTGGTTAGTGTTATAGTGCCTCCGATGCAATTGCTTAGAGGACAAAAATGGCACAGTTATTAAATGGCAGCAGAATACCAACTCAACTTACGTATTAGAATGTTTTTAATACAGAGTGGTCCTGTTTTCCCTTTTAAACAGTGCATGTTATAGCTCCACGGCTGTTTTCACCAGATAATTGCAATTCTTTTCTTACCTGTCTGTATGTTTACTTTAAAAATAATTGCTTGCAGTTTGGAAGTTCCACCAGCAGATGATGCTAGCAGTTTATTATAGAGTGCTTATTTGCTTTCAGTAACGGGGTATTGTGCTGGGCGTTTGTGAAATATGTCTGCATTTTGGTTGTTAAAAGCTGTCCAGTTTGCCCTTTGAGGTGACGCAAGTTATCTCCTGCTAATGCTTGATACGCTTCTGGTAACTAGAGAAAGTGCTTGCATGGGGAAAAGTGATTAATACTCTGAGGTTTTCATACTTATAGTTAGCAGCTGATACGCGTACACTTTCTCTAGCAGGGTTGGGGAATATCCATAGAAAAAAGGTTCTGATTTTAAAGCTACAGCATGATCTGAGGTCTGTCTCTATTACGCTTTTGGACCAGATTGTGAAGCCTTTAACCAGTCCCTTTGTGCAGCAAGAGCCTTTTAATGAGACTGCTGCATGATGAGAGTGAAGAGACTCAGCACATTTATATCTGTATTGAGATCACTGTGTCACTTCTGCATACTGCATTGGGCTTGCAGCTGCTGCTTCCCCCCTTCCTTTGCAAAATGTGTCAGAACAGCAACTCTGCGGCAACAAGTGTTCCAGCTTATAATGTAGATGGGCCTTAAGCCAAGAATTTTTTGGCTATGCTTATATAAAAGGTTTAGCTTATAGGTGCTCCAAAAGTAATGGATGGTTATAAATATGATTTCCATAACAGTGGCTTGTTAGTGGTGTTATTTCTATGTCTATTAATAGACATGTTACGTTAACTCTTTTTTTTTTTTTCTAAATTGGAAGTCTATTGTGATATGTTCTTGTGGGGTTTCAAGTCTGACTGGTGGTATAAAACATAATCAGACCTTAAAAACAGATGGTAGAAAATGATAGCCTTTTTGATCTCAAAAGGTATCGATCATTTTTGTAATACTATGACTGTCATTAAGGCAAAGTTCATGTCCTAACCCCCCATTAGTACTCTTGATGATCAGCTGCTCTGTGAAGTATTTTTTCTCGAATTGAGGAAGGTCTTTTTCCTGCAGTGACTTCAGCACTGCGCATAGCAAGTATACATGGCTGAAAAACAGATCTTCCCTGCTAAAAATCAGTGTTTCTCTGCTGAAATACTGTATTGATTTCAGTCTTCTGTCGGTAAGTCAGGTCAATTAATGTGTGTAGAAGCTGCACTGAAAGCTGTGTGTTACAAATAATGAGTTAGAGCTTTTGATCCCTGTTAAGTTAGACGTGTCTCTATCCTGTTGCTTTCATACTTTCTTCCTAACATTTTACAGGATGGCTGCTGCTAAAATTTGAGTTTGAAGTTAGTTATGACTACTCAGAGCCAACTTGTCAAGCTCAACGCAGTAAGTTTGGGTTTGATTTTCCTAGCAAGGTTTGTTTGCCTGCTGCAAGAGACTGTTTTTCTTTCTGTACTTGTCACTGCGCAGGTTGATTTATCTCAGAGGGGAGGGGGAGGAAATTCATGGTCCTTAATCCATCCCAACTGTTAGTGAGTAAAGCTGTAACGTAGTGTTACATTACTATTCTGATTTAATTCAAGCCCTAATATATATAAAGGAAGATTGGTTTACAAAAGTGTATATATGTGAGAGAAGAGTGACTTAACATTCCTTTATGACTTCATGCTTGCATTAAATTAGGAGTTCTCTAAGGAAATACGGAAACTGGAGTGGCTTACAGCCTACTATAAGCTCTTATTGAATCCTGCTGGGTTTATGTGCAGTAACTGGTGTTTTCACATCACACTGACTTGTAGTATTTTTTACAGGAAAATCGTATCTGTGTATTCAAATGCAAAATCCCTGGTTGTATTGCCCAGGACCTACTCCACTTTATAACTAAGAATTTTTTACACTTTCTAGAGGGTTATTTCAAACGTAGCTGAACAGCACAGTTCCAATGCAGACTGGAACAAAGACTCTGTCCTGAAGCTGGTGGTTGCCGTGGCGTGGACTGGAGTGAGCAAAGCTTACCTGAATTCAGCCTTTGAAATGGATATCCCCTTTTCTCCTGCATTTCCTCTACCTCGTGTTTATTTACAGACTGAGTGACACTGCTATTGGTGTCTTCTTTCTTACTAAGTGTCAAGCTATCGCTGTGGGTTTTCCTCTGCTTTGGCTAAAGAAACAAAGGGATGGGGAAGATGCAAATAGTGCCTCAGTTCAAGTCTTGAGCATGATCCATGAGAGATTTGCCTGTGAGGGGAGGAACTAATTATAGAAACACAGTTACTTTGACTGACAATTTCTTCTCCCCTCAGAAGTGAGAGTAAATGACAGTATTTTCCAAGGTTTCTGAATTACACAGGAGGCTTCCAGGCATGTGGAGCACAAGCAGATGTGATAGTTCTCCCATGACAAAAATTGTACTTACCAATTTATTCAGCACAGCTCAGGATGGAACCCAGTGATGGATAGGTCATGCTGACCCTGCATGTCAAATAGATTTGACTTCAGATGAATCAGAAGGAAGAAACCTAGTTACAAGAAGGTCATGTTTCACTGCTTACTGTTCTACCCAGGATTTCTGTAACTCTTTCCTCACCTTATTGTGCTCTTCTGTCTTGAATGCCGCAGAAACAGCGGCAAGGGTATGGTTTCTGTGGGGTGGCTTCCAAGCACTTGCACAACATGCATCACAGCATTAGTCTGAGGAGTCTGGGTTGGGCTCAGGTGCCTTCACTGTGACACGTCGTCTGTCAAGTACAGACAAAGTGACTAAGTGACCAATTACTGGCTCTTCTGGGGTCATCTTGGCTGTATTATTTGTCTGGAGTTTAACTCATCAAAATCCTTTACCACTCAGAAAATATTTCAGAGTAAGTGAAGCGCTGCATGGGGGAGAAGCAGGTGTCTAACAAAGGCAGCAAATTCTGGATGCTGTATGGTGTGGAGGACATCTGATGCCTCCCTCAGCTTCACAGGGCTCTTTCACTGACCATCTTGTACCCTTTTTTCTTTATTAGCTGAAGTTATGCTTAAATTGTAAATCAGCTGTTGCTCTTTCCACCATTAAGCGTTAACCCCTAGGTTGTTTGCCTTTAGCCCATCAGCATCTGAGAATTTTGGGCTACTTTACTATTAGTTTTGAGCAACTCTGCAATTAGGTAACCCTCAGCCTCTGAGCAAATCTATTCCTTCCACTTCTCTTGGAAAGTCAGTTCTATATCTCAGACTCTTGTTTGCCTCCTGTTAACCCCTAACACCTTCCAGCCTTTGCCTCTGCACCCAGTGGAGTCCCCTCACCATATAGCCTAGAACCTTCTACGCGCGCTGTTAGCAAAAAGCTGTCAGATCTGTAGGGCCTGTCCAAAAACAGCTCTGCATGGAGAAACAAGCACCCTTGAGCTGCTTCTCTAGACTCCAGCTCAGCTGGTCCTCCAGGCTTCTTGCCCAGTCATTGCTACTCTGCATCCAGAAACTCATCCAGTTTGAGCAAACTTGCTTGATTTGCTGGAGGCGTCTACGTGCCTTCTAGCTTGATGCCGCGTCAGCCATTCACCTCTACAGCAGGGCTGGAGTTGCTGTCAGCTCCTTCCCTTCTCACTGCTGCGCTGATATTTGCATCTTGGTTATTAAGGTTTTGGTGCAAAAGATGTGGTTTGGGTTTTGCCTTCTATTGGTAACTTATTATTGGGATGCAAAGGTACACGTTTGTCTTGTGAAGAAGATACTGGTCTTATTAAGCTGATTATAAACAATATTGTTCCTCAGCTGTATGTGTAGATGGAAAACTTAACAGGCCTTCTTGAGCTATAGGTTTGAATCCAAGACGCGGTGGTGGCTACAGCTGACCCGAACTGGAAGATGAATCGATTGCAGGACTGCGTGGAAGGAAGCTCAGTCTTGCTTTGGAGAGCTGTGCGGCATCACCGCCTCTGCTGGAGGGTTCCTTGGTGGAGTCAGGCTGGTGGTTTGAAGCAAACTTCTCATGATTTTGCTGCTTGTGTAGCGAATGCTGAATCACAGCACTTTGGTCCAGTGTGTCTGATGTATTTTGAAAACATTTAAATCACAGTGGTTCACAAATAGAAAAGCCCACCTAAGAAGAGGCAGATGAACAAGTTTTACTCCTGGGTATCCAGAGATGGACAACGGTCCCTGGACATGCACGTGTAGTATCTCACAGAAAGTCCACGGGTGGAGAGTTGTATATGCTTTTAAAATTAATTCCTTAATAGGTTTTTGCTAACTCACGATATCTGTCACAGAGGTACAGAGGGATAATATTTCTACTGATACTTCACATGCAGTTTGCAGTCAAGCTTGATATGCAGTTTGGGTGATACGTCCCTTTGGTCACCTACAGATCTAAGAACCAAAATGAGACCACCAAGATCTATGTTTTAAAGAGATGCAAGGACAGGAATGGAGATAAAGAATTGAAGATGATGCCTGACTGATAGCAAGTAAGAAGCTGAAAGCTGCTAATAGAGTTCAGTGAACGGTCATGTATTTTTAATAGCTTGATTATACCCAGTAAAAAGCCATGCCCTCATAGCTTACAGCTGTGATGACATTGCCCAGAAATTGGCAGGCAGGAGAATTTGTAATCTGTCTGTTAACTGGGCTTTCTTTCATGTGAAAAATACCCTCTAAAGAGGGAGTATGCTATCGACAGCAATATTGCGATCAAAGTCCTTTCTTCAGAGTGTTGAAACTGCTGGAAACTTGCTAGGTTCCTGAATTTATGAACGAAGTCTCCGATTATCTTCAAGGATGAAATTTCCTCTTTGGTTTCTTTTAAGGCATCTGGCTGTGGAAACGGAGCTTGAGCCGGTAGATACTAGTTGCCGCAGGCAGTTGTGTGGTGGTCGGTATTTATCTGGGATTGTGGCACTCGGATGCTGGGTCCTGAGGATTGTGCTGAGCAGAGCGTGCTCTTGGGGCACTGCATGAGCTGTGGCCGGCAGAGCGCAGGTTAGAGGTTCAGGGTGAAGAGTGCGTCGAGGGAGACAGGAGGCTTCACGGTGCCTCCCCAGTTTGGCACTGGGGTTAAAAGAGATCAATGATGTTCTGTGATTCTGAACTAGAGGTCAAAAATCGGCAGCCCCCACTGTGCAGTGCATTTGGTGCTGTATTGAGGGTGGTAATTGCAACTGTCAGTGTTGTAATTTTTTTTTTCTAGATGTTTATTTCCTGTGCAAACGACTACTAGAAAAAAACAAACCCCAAACATACCCTGCTTCCAGTTGTTGGTGGTGTCAGGAGGGCTTTGGCTCTGTTGATCTTGCTGCAGGACCCGGGGGGGTGTCTCAGTGTGGCACCGCACAGGGGAGCAGTGCTGTTAGTAATGTCAGTAGTTAGTAATGCCCGAATATATGTATTTTACATTGCTTAGGGTATGGTTTTGCTCTGCTTATGCTGCATTAGGATTCCATGCGGTTCCTGTAGTGAGGAATTTGTTGTACATATGTTCACCTTATTGAAATGCTTTTGATTTTTAAGTACCCATATCCTGTTTTACACTACAGGATTGACTCTCATAGCGGTAGAACTAGCAATAAGTATTTAACCTGTGGATCCTGAAATAATAATTTAATTTGAAAGAATAGCATAGCTTATAGGGAGCAAAATACAGAAAAATGCTTCTGTTAAGTTTTCTGTTCAATGTTTAGCACTATACGTTCAGTTATGCCACATTCAACTACTGTGCTAGAGAAACTGCATTTTCAAGGAAACGCGTCCCAGGTATAGTAGGGGGCCTTTTGTGGGGAAACACCACCAGATGCCTGCAGTCAGATCATTCACCTTCTTTCTACAAAGCCATTTAAAAGAGCTGGAAGGTCGCTGTGGAAGTGTGGAGACAATCTCTGGGAGGAGGATTTAGGTTTGGGAGTTAGTACCAGATCAGGAGGAGCACTGCCTGATAGCCCGGGTTACGGGAACGTGGCATAACGTAGACCAAAGCCCTAGGTGTAATGTGAAAACGCAGGATAAAATGATTGAGAACAGCGAGAGAAGAGCTGTAAGAGAATGCTACCAGTGAGGTACTGATGTTCCTACCTCTTGTAAACTGTTTTGCAGAAGTGCTTTATGAGTTAAGGCTTTATAAGTGAAAACTTTTAGCTCATACTAAGTCAACAAGTTGACTCCGGGACAAGCTAATAATAAAATTGATGCTCGCAGGAGAGAGAGAAAAGGCTTGAGGTTTTCATCCTCGTGGTTAGAGCTGACTGTAGGATGAGATCAAACTGATTTAGGTAACCATAACATGTTAAAATGGGGCTAAAAATGTGACCTAGTCTGCCTCAAAACAGGTTGGTGAGTAAGATCTGCTTCGTGCTCGTGTCAAAACGCAGGTGCATGTTGGTGACAGGGCAGAGTCTGGCACCGCAGGTGCAGCGAGACCCTCGCTTCACCCAGCTTAGCACCTGGGGTTTGAACGAGGCCACCCTTATTAAGGTCTGAATTCATAGATGTTTCAATGTTAAGGCTTTTCTGTTAATTTTTTTCTTTATAGTGTGTGTAGATACATGTAGTTGTCATTCGGTATTTGCCTGCTATTGTTTAGGTACACTTCTCTTGTCCTTTTTTTTATTTTTATTTTTTAAATTAAGAATTACAAAAAACTAAGTTTGAGAGAACTTTGTTTTTCTCTGAATTTCCTCAGTTTGTTTGGAGAGGAGGAGACTAGCAAAAGGTTTCTTTCATTTTTTTTTTTCCCCAGGTTTTTATCAGCCCCTTGGCAGGAATACTGGAATACCTTCAGAGTCTTTATCTCATCCACCTTCTCACCCCCCTGGGATGGGGGAGTGTTACGGGCCCATCTTGCAAGTCTGGGAAAAGAATTTTAGATCATTTTAGGCAGTAGTAAGCTGGAAGCTGAACTCTGGCATCTTAAAGCTCAGGCTGGTGTGTAAATCACTGCCTTTTCCCTTATCCAAGTCTTCCTCAGACCCTCATTTATTATTTTCACAAAGGATTTTAGCGGTTTTGAGGCTAGGAGCTGAATAAAGAACTAAACATTAGCGAGTCCAACTAAAAACACTTTTTAATTTTTTTCTCAGTTCTTGATGTGCAAGTGGAGTAAGGAAATATTTACATCACATACAGAGCAGAAAAAAACAGAACTCACTGTAGTTGATGAACATGTCCCAAGAAGGAAGGCTAAAAGTCCTGCTTAACCAAAGGAAGTGACAAAGACCTTCCCCCGCCCCCCACTACTCAACTATTTCTTCCAGAACCTTCCTTGCTCAGGCAAAACTGCTGAAATCGGTAGAAGTGGGGCTAGCAGCAGAACAAGGAAAGGATAGCAAGAGGGAAACAGTAAACCTTAGCCCCCAGGGCTGTAAAAACTCTCAAAACAAGGCCCTTTAATCCGTATTTACCTTCTCAGTGCAGCCTTGTGCTATATTAGATGAAACAGTAAAACTCCTAGCAGATACGTGGCACCGGGAAAAGAGGGTCTGTTAAGTGAGGGTTTTTATTTCGAAGTAATCCTGTAGCAAATTCAACTTTTAGCTGCATTTTAGAAAGAATTACACACTCCTGAGGAAAGATCTGGCTAACATCCTTATTTCTCATCGGCTTGATACATGTCAGCATCCGGATTGACCTGTTTCTTTTGCCTGAACCACGGAGCTCTGCCATTTGGAACAGAAGTGGTGTTTGCCCTTGGGAATTAATTTGAAAAATCTCAGGTTTTGGGAGGAGTTGTGCTTTAGCGTGCAGCTCACAGAAGAAGCGCCTGCTTGCTGTCCGTGTGTCTGCTCCATCTCTTCAGATGTGTCCAGGTAGAGCGTGTGAGAACTAGTAGCAGTATAGATAATGTAGGTGATGGACTTATGCAGTGACAGCTCCCAGAAGATGATCCAGAAGGTGCAGATGCTCATACGTGTCGGCTTGGCGTGACGGGTTTCGCGTTGGGCTTCCCGTTCGCAGGTCTAGAGAGAGAAAAGGTTTAGACTTACTTTCACGTAAAAGCGACAATTAAAGTATGGCTACTGATCAGCTTGTTTAGCCTTGGTCTGCAGCCAGGGACCTCGAAGAGCAGGCTCTAAAGTGTTCCTAAATCCCCTTTCTTAAGAGACACTGCTAATCAATTGTTACACTAATTAAAAGAAAGTGTTTGGGTTTTTTTTTTTTTTTTAAAAATTTGTGTCTGCCTTCTGCACACTTCTGTCCTCATCAAGCCTTTCTCCACCCTCAGAAACGCTGGGAGCTGAAATGGGAAGAAAAGCTCGGGTCTTTTTTGGAGTCGGGGAAGCTGTTATCAGTTCATAAGGACTCTTTTTTTTCTTGTTGCAAACCAGTTTCCTCCAGAGAAGTTTGAAAGGAGGCTTTCTAGGCTACCAGCGTGTTCCCAAAATGATGGAAATTAGTGGTCTCCAGCAACTGATAGTTTTATGCTGGTTTAATGAGTTGGAGATTTGGTACCCCTTTTCACGGAAGATTAATTTGTGGTGGAAAATGAATCCTTCAGCTGCCAGCGCGAATCCCAGGCCAGATCCCGAGGCGCTTTTTAATTGGGTGAATTGCACTGTTAACTTTCAAAGAGCTTCATTTCAACAACTGGGAACTGCTCAGAGCAGCAGGAATTTCCTCTCTACATACAAGCTTAAATATGTTACAATTGCTTAAACCATAAGGCTGCCGAAGGAAGGCTGTCCTTTGTAACCTGACTGCTCCATCGGTGCAAAATTGAAGAGCTCTGCAGCGTGTTTTTCTCCTCAGGGATGAAACATCTTTGCCCAGGGCTGGCAACAGGGATTGAGATAAGAATCCCGAACAAGGCTGGGAGAGCTCTTCATTATCGTTTAGCCGTTGGAAAGCCGGGCAAGGATCAGGAGATATAATAAAAATCCATTGTAAAAAAAAAAAAAAAAAAAAAAAAAAAAAAAAAAAAATAAAAAAATTGCCAGGCTCTTCCCTTTTTCGGACAGGCAAAAGAAAACGTGGGTCTGTAGGGGCAGCTGTATTCCCACAGGCGCAGGGGAAGATTGCACCCCAAGGGCAGACAGCATTGCCACTTGGTGCCTCTTCCCTTCATCATCGTTATTTATTATTCAGGCACTGATTTCTGATGTGTTCTGCCTTTAAAAAAAAAAATAAAATAATTGTAGGGATCCATTTTCTGTTAATGTAGGAGGAGAGAGGTTCTTTTTGAGTGGTCGTGTTAATTTGGGCAACTAAAAAACTATTAACTTTTTTTACTATGAAACCCATGGACGTGTGACAAGGAACGGTAATTTATCTGATTTAAAAGGCGCTCAATTTGTGAAGCATCAGGCCGTAGAGCTGTGGCAATACTGTTCCAAACTTTCTTGCCACCTGGCCGGAGCCGGAGCGGGGAATTCTGTGCTGGAGCCCTTTCCTGCCCCCAGCCCTGGCCTGCGCTCCCAGCACAAGGCTTGCAAAGCCGCAGCCGTGGTTCCCTGCGGGGCAGGCGAAGGGAAGGAACCGGCCGCTGGCAGCTCCGTTTGCAGAAGCAGAACGTGTGTTACTTGCAGGCAAAAGGATTTCTTCTTCCAAACAGGCAAATTGCAATTCTTACTCTAATTAGCGTTTTCCTGGTGCCTCGGGTTGATGGGTGGGTTGGGGAGGCGGGAGGGAAGAGCATTAAAAAAATGTTCCTGTCTGCGCTAGAAAATAGGTTAACTCTAAAGCTGTGCCTCTCTGCATTGCTGTTTCCCAGGAAAGTCATTTGAAGGCTGCATCAGCCACTCGGCTACTCTCACTTCGTGCCTGTTGGGGAAAGGGGGGCATAAAGCCATGCTGGTGTTGGTCCAAAAATTGCGCAGAGGGGGATTTGAGATGCAATGACTGGCATCTAATCCATAGGCGCAACCTGAAGATCTGGTGATGGAATCAAATGAACGGTTTGGGGAGGGGAAGGGGTGAAATACGGTCACCGCCGAGCAGAGCATTGTGAGCACTAAAATGTGATAAAAGTTATGAACGTGGGGTGATGCACAAAGTTTTTTAGGCTGCCACAAACACCCCTTGTCTTTCTGTTAAGTAGCTACTACCTTGTCAGTGATTTAAATTGTTTTAAAAAACCCAAAAGCAAACCCCGCAGGAGAAGATAATCTTATCTCTTTTTTGCCCTTAATTCATTGCGCAGTCCCCTCGCATCCACTGTGTATTGGATGGAGAATATTTAGATGGCTTTTTGGCACCTGCCTGCTTTATCGCTCGCTTGAGGGTGAGGTGCCGCTGAGTCTAAGTGTCAACACCTGTCACTCACTAACCTTTTACATCTGCACCTTCGTCTTCTGGTTTCTAAAATAAAAAAGAAAACGTTTTAGTTCAAAGATGCCAAGTCCCAGCTCGGTAAGGAAGCACTGCAGCAAGGTAGGGCTGGCGGCCGCTGTGAGACTAACGACGGATAAACGGAGCTTATTTTTGAGGAAAGCCGTGCAAGTGAGCGGTGCTGCAGCTCACGTTCCCCCAGCAGTCCACTGAAATATTTTCATGAATTAGATTTTCGTGGGAGTAACAGTAGCAGGGTCAGCCTGGGAATGCCGATGGTGAATTTTTTTTTATTTTTTTTTTTTTGCTGTCTCCAGCGACTTTGGCACGTTACTGAAAATCCATCGGCAGCAATTAATTTCTACAACAGGCGAGTGGCAATGATGCCACACAGCATGCAACCAAGTTGAACGATGCTCTTCCCCATTTTAGCATCGACGTCGTCACTTTGGAACGTATACGGCAAAATAACAATGTCCAGCCATTAATTTTAGCACAAGGTAAAAATCTGTCCTTGAGGGCTCGGGGCTGCCTGCTGCAGAAATTAATTGCAGCTAATGGCTTTTCGCTGGTAAATCACATCAGCATTAAAAGGCAGAAATAAATCATCGGGTGGCATTTGTAGGTTAGCGATGTTGCAGGTCACTGGGGAATCCTAGCGCACAGGGAAGGCTCCTGGTGACTTCGGAGGGAAATTTGGACCAACTCTGGGTGCTCGGCTGCATCGCCAGCTATTTCCCTCAAGAAGAATGATTTTTGGCTGTGGCTCATCTGTGTTTTTCCATCCGTTCCTTCCTATCACTGCAGACTGTGCTGATCAGTATTTTTCAGGGCTGAAGGATGCTGCAAAATTGTACTTTTTTTTTTTTTTTTTTTAAACTGGGTCAGCTGGTAAATTCATCCCACATCAGCTCCGGGCTGTGGGGTCAGTCAGGATCTAGTTAGGTTAATTCAGCAGCAAAACACTCTGGTGTTCCAGGCAGATGAGCTGAGCCAGTTTAATGCAACTTCTGGGGATATCGGGAAGTTAAACTGATTTCAGTGAGCGTTGAATTGATTTAAATACATTTGCACTCGCTGCTTGCTCAGGGTAATTTAAAGGCATTTCAAACATGAAATTTCACCAGAGGACTTTTGCCTACCCAGGGATTTTGCCTTACTGCTTTAGCCATAGCAGTCTCTGAACCTGTGCAATTAAGTTGCTCGTTTGCTTACAGCTCAAGCTGTCACAGCATTTGAATTTGCAAGCCCCGTGCTGGAGCATGTTTACCCTATTTTGTCAAAGTGTTTCAAGTTCTGGTACTTTTACCCTCTGATACACTGATTTAAGGATGGTTAGAGCCACCTTAGAGCCATTGTTAGAGCCAGTACAGTTTGATAAAGCTTTCTCTATTTATAATTTATTTTTCTTCCTTGTAGTGTAGAAGTTGAAAATTATTTCTCAGCCTAAGCCTACTGATGAGGAAAACGCAGACATGGATTTTTAACAGTGGTCCTTCTCTTGCGTTGACTGTGTCCTGGTTATCTGGTGCCTACATAAAGGGGGTAGCTGGGAGATCCATTCCCCTGAAGGACAGGGCTGCAGTTTCAGGCTAGAGGAATATCTACGGGGGGTTATGGGTGAGTCTTACTTTGGCACAAGGCGATGGTGACTGCCAGGGCGAGGAGGAGCAGGAGGCAGGCAGCTGCCAAGGGAACCCAGATGAAGATTTCACAGAAGAAATTCATCTCTTTCTTCTTGCTGGTCTCTGCAGGAATAGAGAAGAGGAAAGATACTCGTGACTGGTGTTACGGCCAGCTGTGGTGGAGCCAAGGGACCTGCCTGGCATTCAGTGAGGCTGGCGATGAAGCAGAGGGCTTCCCCTGGCCTGCAAAGGCAGAGATGGGTACCAGGGGTGTCCACAAGCCCTGGTGTCATCCCCAGCGATAAGCATTCGTTAGTGCTGCTGCTGTCAGCATTTTCCTGAGGACTTGAGGGAGGACGTGTAGCCAAAAATTTTCTTGTCTCCCCTGCCAAGGCTAAAACCAGCACCAGCCCCCAAGGCTCTGCCCTCCCTCCACGTCTTCCCAATGTACCCAGTCATGAGGCATCCTTGTGCTTTTTAAGTCATCCTTAGCCTTTCCTATGAGGGATGAGATGTTGGAGTTTAACCCTCCCAGCTGCGTGTACCCACGTGTCCAACTCTGATAAAGCTCTAAGTATTTTTCCCTCTCCCCCTATCCTAAAATTCCTGCAGGATCCCCCTTAGTATCAGTGGACCAAAGCCCAGCTCTTCCCCGCTCCCTCCCTGCAGCTGGGCTACCTGGATCTGGGGTCATCGGGCAGGGATCCTTTTCGGTGATGCCATGCTGGGTGGTGGGTGCCGGTGCAGTGGGTGCCGCTGTGGTGAGGACTGTAAGTGAAAATGGATGAATACAGCATACAGGGAAACACAATAAAATAGTGCTCTCCTGCCTTTCTTCTCTCCCACCCCTGCCAGGGCATGGCTGCTTCTCTGGCCAGTGTAGGGATCAGGTCCAGAGCCCCTTTCATAGAGCCCATTTTGGATGGTGACTCCCCCAAGGAGGGTCTCCCAAGACCCAATAAGGAGCTGCAGGCTCCTTATTTCTGAAGGAGGGAGGGATGAGGGAAAACTTTGCTTTAGTCTTATCCCTTCAGAGCCATGAATGGGATGGAGAAGTGGGGATGGGCAGGTGATGCTGGGTCTGCCCGATCATCTTTGCCTTCGGGCAGGAGCGATACCATGAGAAGAGATGGCAAGCAGGAAGCTTCTGGCAGGAGGACCGGTGGGTTGGTCACAAGATGCCTTGGGGAAGCAAGCAGGGAAAATAGGGTTTGTGGGAGAGGCGACCGATTACAAAAGGCATGGACAGGAGGTGCTGTCCATGCAGGTGGGCATTTTGGCAGAGCTGAGCAAGGTTGGGTGGAGGTGTTGCTGACCTGGGAAGAAGGCAGGCTGGCCGCTGCTGAAGTAGAGCACTTGGTTGCTGTTCACGACGCAGAAATAGTTCCCCTCGTCCTCCCGCATGAAAGACTTCACTATCAACCGGTAGGAGCTGCCGTCTTTCCTTGCCTCGAAGCGTGTGGATTTCTTCTCGTTCCCATCAAAAGTGCTCCGGGACAAGGAAGAGATGAAGACGATGAAGTGAAGGTTCCCGCCCTTGTCCTGGCGGATCCAGAATGCGCCACTGTCCTCCTTGATGGTGAGACATTCCAGCTCCAGCCGCTGTCCCACCTGGGGGTGTGTGATGCTTCTGTCACGAAACCTGGCCGTCATCTTGTGCCTCTGGCCCCGGACCCCAGGGCAGCCTGGGGAGAGAAATCCTTGTGGTAAACACTTGGGAAGAGCCACGTCCCCTCCGGGCAAACCTTGTTCCTTGCCCACTGGGTGTGAGGTCAAATGGAAAGGGATAACTGGGCTGTCTGGATGACTTGACGGTTTTACTGTAGTCCTTGCTGGGATTGTGCATGGAGGGTGCTCAGTAATCAGCCACTTGGGCTTTGAAGGCAGGTGCTGCCTTTCAGCTGCCTTCTCGGGGATGGTACCCCTTCCCAGCTTGTCTGCAGTGACTCCCTAAAAACACTGACTGCTAAATCCCCTTTTTTCCCCTTCCCCCTCCCCTCCAGAACCACTTCTGTGACCGTGCTCCCTTCCTGGTGCACATGATGCTGCAGCCACCCCTCCGGCTGCCCTACGCTGGCTGAGGCAAGGCCACCACAATTACTGAGCAAACCTCAAAGTTGGCCTTTTTGATTTGCTTTTTATTTTCCCTTTAACTATTTAGCCCAATTTCTTGGATTCAGTGGAAGGGGTTTACTTGCCCCTCCTGGGGAAGGTGGTGCACAACCCTTTGTCCATACTCACAGAGCCCCAGAGTGAGGATGAGGAGCAGCGCAGGAGACCTGGCCATCTTCTCCTGGGGGTGGCTGTCTGTGGGGACGGTGCAGCGGAGCCGAGACGGTCTTTCTCGCTTGACTTGGGAGGCTGCGTCGCTCTTTGGAGAGGATGTGATGTCATCAGGACCCTCTTGGGTAAAGAGATGGTGTTTGGCATTGGCGGCAAAATGAAAGGAAAAAACCCAAGATTTCTGAAGAAATTCAGTTCTAATCCAGAATTTGGGTTCATTTATTGTTATTGGTTCTTAACGGTGCCTCAAGGATTTTGCCTCGATGACGTCCGTAGAGATGCATAGTGATGATGCTCGTGCCTGAGGTAGGATCAGCCACCGCAGCCTGATGTCTCCCAGCCGTCTGGGGGTTCACAGCAGCTCCAGCTCTGCAGAAGTCACGGACAAGCCCCGTGCTTTGGCTGCAGAGACCAGGTTGCGTTTCTTGGCAGGGCCTCTGCTGCCTTCACTTGTGCGCGCTCGAGGGGTCTTGTGCAGATGGCAGGGCACAGCGTATTTTATTACTCGGCAAGCAAGACAGGGGTGTTCCATGGCATATATCCATGCGTATGTTTGATCTCCGAGCGCATGCATTGCTGACACGCAGCTGAGTTCTTCAGGTGTTCGATTGTTCTCTTTGCAATTCTTCTTTGCAATTGCTCTGCAAAAGCCACTTTGTGCAAGGCACGTGGTCTGTGATTTGAAACCCACCAAAAAAGCCTCATGCCCCAGGGATATGCTTCTTTTTTTTTTTTTTTTTTTTTAAACACCTTGCGGTTTTCTTCTCTAACCACAGGGGCTTCCGCCCTGCCAAAAAACCCCTTGCAAGCTTCAACGGAGAGGGCCCTTGCTGCTGCCTCCAGGTGACCACTTGCACACGGATATGGGTGATGCTTCCTGGAGCCTTGCACATACAATAGCAACAGTTTCACCAGGCGGCGAGGTGCTGGGCTACTGTATTATTTATTTCTTTGGTTGTCACTTCCTGGCTTTCCTGCTGGTTATTTTTCTGTGCGAGATGTTTTTCTATTTCTCCTTTGCAAAGAAAGCCCCCTTTTCCTGGGCATGTCAGAAACCAGGCGCAGCTGGCTTTGATGCCGCTGCTATTGTGGCTGCTACTTAGAGATGAGTTATGGAAAATGCTTCGGGAACTGGGTTTATTTCACTGGGCGCCAAGGCGCATTGGTGAGTGAGGAAAGCTGCTGTTAGGCCTACCGAGATGTGTGAAATTCATACTTTCATGAGGCTGTAAAACTTGTGATGTCTACCTGAAATAGGCCTGCTGAGATCTGTGAAATTCATACCTTCACGAGGCTGAGAGACTTGTGATGTCTATCTGAAATAGAGCAGGTTTTGGCAAAATAGAGAGGAATTAGGTTTCATCAGTTTAATAACATTACAAGGATCTGGATCTCAAAATCCTGTCAAGCAAATGTGAATGTCAAACTTGAGCTACAAGTCACCTCTTAGCACTCCAGACATCTCCAGATGAGACATCAAGTGATGCTACTTGCGTAGGCTCCTTGTGGTTTCAGTGGGCAGTTTATTCTCCATATCCTAAGTAGAATTCATCCTCCCTTTATAATGGGATAAGCTGCTCTTGGGAAGCGCCTGTTTTCATGGGCTGGTGAAGGAATGTAAACAAGGAACTGAAACTACAGGCCTGCCTTGCAGATGGCTACAGTTGAGTCTCATGTTTTCTGAGAGGCTGAAGTGAGCCGGTTCCTGCCATCCATTGGGATTGTTGTGTGAGTGCCCCTCAATTCCATCACCATTACAAATCAGTGACAGAAAATGAAATTTCAAAAGCACGACCCTCCCAAGGCCGAAGTTGGAAAATTCCTGATCCCCATTTTTCAGTACGGTTCAAATAGAAGTGAACGTGTTGGCAAATGAGGATGGATCAAATGTTTGTCAGGATTAGGTTCTCACTCTGCTGAAGAACGTGGACACTTAAGTATAGCACATGGTGAATGTCCTCAGAGATGTGGTCGTGGATGTGCTGGGAGGGCCTATACGATTAAAGGATCACCTGGGAAGGGCTGTTGCCTTTCTTACTTCTCTCTTGTCTCTGATTAACAGTAAATTTTATTATTAATCAGTCCGGGGTACCAAACTGGAGCCCAGAGATGCCTCTCCTGGGTGTGGAGGTGTCCTTGATCTTGGTCCTCATGGCTCACAGAATAAGCTGGTTTCGTACCCTGCGTCACCATTCAGAGGTCTCCCTTTTCTCTTCGTGCTCTCGTTTGCTGAAGCGCTTTGTGACTCGCCACTACATGAAAGATCCCACCAGCCCCCGTCTCTTCTGACGCTTGCCTGTTGTGCTGGGCAAGGGCGACCTTGGGGAGTCACAGGAGACGGCTTCAGGGGGAGCTATTCCTTTCTGCTGCCTGTAAGAAACTGCTAATGAATATAGCCTTTAAGGCAAGACAAAAGCTTATTGTCAGCGGGGAGCTATAGCCTTAACCGGGCTCCTATGCATCTCTTTTCAGCGTGGACACACTATGTTGGCCAGAGAGGGAACCAGGGAAGTGTAGCTCCGATGGAGACGTCTCTGTGTGATGAGATAAAACCTCCCCTTTCCTGTGCCCCCATCTCATGTCTCCTAAATAATAAATTAGCTGGGACAGGGATAATTTTTTTTCTGGCTTCTGTGTTTAGGTATTGCTTAGCACAAAGCTGTTTCTATTTCACATAGTGACAAATAAGAACAACTAAAACAGTTGCAATGGCAATTATTTGATTACGAATACCTCCAGGCCCAAACAGGACCTCCTGGAAAAGCTCTAATTTAAAATCAACACTTGTATAAATAACTTGGATCAGTATATGTAAGTTTTGTACTGATGACCTGCTCCAAAACTGGGAGGAGTATGTGGTTAATCAGATTAATTAAGGAATTTCTTTGATTTTAGCATGCTCTGGTTTGGCAGTTTGTCCTCTAGATGATATTTTGCAATAGACTTGTCATTATTAGACTGAGGACCTGAGTCAAATCAGTGAAACACTAGCATTAATAACATGTTTTATTAGTAACTTCTGTTGTAGTGCCACAGTTACAGTATGACTAAGGAAGAAAAAACTCAGACAACCAGTAACTTCTGCAGATCATCTCATAAGAGATGTCAGGAGACCAGACATGTTGGTTAGACCATAGAAGGTCATTCCTTTTTTCTCCCAAACCTACCAGTAAGTTTCATTTTACTCCTAGCTAAGGTTGCAGGGCTCTGATTGCTGGTGAACTCCAACCTCAGTTACTCATGACTGAGGTTTATCATTATATGATGAAGCCAGCCTAGGTGTGTATTTAATTAATGTCAAACAATTAGACGGAAGAAGACAGGAGCAAGGAGAGAAGAGACACAATCACACGGGGAAGAGACAGACTCACAAGGGTCTGTCTTTTTTGAATGGGACTTGGCAGGAGGTGAGTTTAGGATTAATTTTCTCTGTGCTTGCTTACATCCATTTAACAAAGAAGACATGGGAAATGAGAGGGAGCTTGAGGCATCAGAGCTGAGTTTCAGATATGATTGATTTCTTAATCATTGTGTGGAAGGATCTCAGTCACTTTTTCATAGTGGTAAGAAACCCTTCAGCTTCTCAGTGTCAGTAACATCAGACATCACATGGATGTCTCAGAGTATTGCGTGACTGGCAGCAGGAGCACGTCTCAGGATATGGGAATTACACTGTGATGGTTGGTAGACCAAAAGGAGCATCAAGATGACCGTGCCCTATCAGGTCCCTTGTTCTGCTGCCCATGGTATCTCCTCGTGGTGCTTCAGAAGGACTTGCCATTGCAGGTCAATGATGCAGCATCGCTGATGATGAGCAGGTGCTGCTTGATCCGTGCAAGCGATCAGTGGTGGTAACTCGGGCAGTGACACCGGGTTGTTTTGGCTTCAGCGTTGATGATTCTTCCTGTTGTTAACCTTTGAAGGATCTCTTTCGTAAGAAGGAATGGAAAGTTTTAATGAAGATTTCAAATTTTAGTCACAAATCACAAACTTTTGTTTCAAACAGAGGAAAAAAATAAATGTTGAGACTCTAGCATGCAACTTTTCCGGTGCAAAATGAAGCTGTGGTTTATGAGCAACTTGCTGCCCCTCTTTTCTTTGCAAAGCTGCAGCACTAAAGGGGTTTGTAGAATGTCAAGTGCAACTGTCACTCACCAGATGCTCACACACTATCTTTCCACTGTAGCTGCGTGTTTCCAATTCAGTGGCCAATACTGCCCTCTCTTCTGGGTAAACATCACATGCCTTAAAATACAGTATGCAAACCACAAACACTCCTGCGCTTTCACCTCTCCGTGATGTAGACCTTTAACCTTTCAACCAACTGGGTTGAAAATCTCCATAATCTCCATGCTTGCTGGCACCTCAGCTGAAAGTTTGACAAAAGAAGACATGAATGTGTTATGAGTTTTCCTTGCACAGGCTTCCCGCACCTTGGTGCCGCAGAGCTCGTTTGTACAGGCATTTGGTAAATTAGCAATCCGTGATGGCATCTTTTGGGGACTGGTGACAATTTACTCCACCAGAGCTACAGCTGGAGTTGACAGTGGACAGGTTGGTTTTCTGCAGCTCCAACCTCCGAAATACCACAGAGATTCAGTCCAGAACGACAGAAAATCTTCCTATTTTCTAACACTGAATATAGAGTTCCCTTAAGAAAATTATCTGTATAGCTCCAGTGTATAACTTTTTTTTGTCTGAACAGCGGTTCCAATAGTCTTTAATTGTTGAACTAGGCTCATTATCTCACTTCCAATTCCCACAATCAAATTTCTGTTGGGTGTGAGGTACTGTTTAGTGATTGGCCTCCTAGTTCAGCCCCTTTCCATGGTCCCATAGCCTTGGTGTTATCCCCACAGTCCTGGGAGCTGACTTCTCCTGTCTCCATCAATCCAGAGACTTGTCACGTCTGGTCTCCTTCCTTCCTGCACACTGACCTTCTTCCCTGAAGACCTTGGGCAGGAAAGCCTGGTGGAGATACCTCAGGGAGTTTCTGGGCCCATCTTTGTGGTGCAGGAGGACTTTCCCAGAGCAGGGTATTGCTGTGCATCTTTACTCTTAACATCTTTGAGAAAGAACTTTAAGTTTCACAGTTGGTTACAGCTAGTGGAATCCAGGAAGTGTTCCCATTTCTGGTTGTCCACCTCTCTTGCTGACAGTGCTGGCCATATGGAAACGCTTGCTTGACATTACTTGCTTCATCCATTTTATGGTCCTATTAATAGCATTGGCTGGCTTGCACAACTTGTTACTTCATCCGAATTTTGCATTTACTTGAAAAAAAGCCAACACTCGCTGTAGAATTTGACCTGTAAGATGCAACCCTAAACCATGATACCTTGCTTAAAAGAGGCAGAGGGGAGGAGAGATGGCTGCGTCAAAAAGCAGCAGCTGGTTTAATGCTCTCCTGTCATCAACAAAACAAACTAAATTTGGTGTTAAGAGTTTCACTTTTAACAGCCTGATCCCCATCATTACCATGAAGAGAAGTGTGATTGCTCTTTCCATACCTGTTCTCCTAGAGGTACTGCCTCCTGCCCTGTTTGTGTGTGTGTTGGACCCAGTAGCCATAAACCAATTAATGTTTAAAACACATCCTGCAAACTTTATTTTTATGCACATTAATTTATTCACATTTCTGTATTGTAAATACAGAACTGCAGAAGGATCTTTCAGAGACTGGTCAACACAGGGACAGGTGAAATTTGGAGTAGGTGAACGTGAGGTGATGCATGCAAGGAACCAGACCTGGCTTTGCTATAAAATAAGGAGCCAAATACCACCATTCAGGGGTGAAAATTTGGGCTAAGACAGGTACTACCATAAAAATACCAACTCAGCGCCCAGCAGGAAAAGCAAATCAGATGGCTGCAGGCAGAAAAGAAATGGGATATAAAACAGAGAACACAGCTCTGTCATCGTATGGTCCAATGGTCCAACCCCTGGTCAATTCATGGTCCGATGCACTGTATAAAACCTTGAATGCTGTGTGCTGGTCTCACCCCCTCATCTCAAAGATGGAACTTAAAAAAGAAGTAGAGGGACCAGAAAAGCTTCAGAGAAGGGCAAAATGGAGGTTCACAGGTCTGAGATGGGTTTTGTGTGGGCGGTCTGGGACTCTTAACCTGAAAACATGATTTAAGTGGATATACACTAAAAGTGTCCAGAATCATGAGTGGCTGGGAGGGAGTGGAGAGGGATTGATTATTCACTGCCTTTTCCAATACAGAAAGTAAGGGGCAGCAGATGAAGATCATGCTGGTGAGGCTGAAAGCAAATGAAGTCGTCCTTCACCCACGATGTCCCTGGCAAAGGACACTGAGGATGCAGAGCCTGGACAAATGCTTGGAAGAGAGGTGTATTGTGGGTTACTCAATAGATAGCAACAGACTCAGGAAATATTTTTAGTTAAAAATAGTCTGGATATTAAGGGGAAGTGTCATATATGATTGTCTTGTCCTTATTATTCCTTAGCCATCCGCTTACTGTAGCCAGTGTTGGAGACAGAATAGTTGTCTGGATGGACCTTTGCTCTGAACCAAACCAGTCATTTTTATATTCTTAACTATGAGATCTCATTACAATGTGTCATTTTAAGGAAGCCATTTGCTACAAAACTCCACATCCATTTCCTCTGAAACACTATTAAGTTTCCAATTATCTCATTCTTTAATGCAGAACACTTAAATCTTCCTTAGCCGTTGGCCCTGAACAAGGACACTTATCCCAAGAACGGATCCTGCGGTTCTCCATAGCTCTCCCAACATCTCTGTCCTCTGTACCACAGAGAAAAGGGCAGGGTCCAACTCTTCCATGTGGTTGCCGCAGCATAGAAACTGTTTTCTGGGTGTGTACACATACATTCAGGATATAGGATATACATACACGTGAACTGCTTATGGCTTTCCAACCTGTGTCTCCAGTTGTGGGAGCTGGAAGATGACGGGTTGGAGATGGTTTGAGCTTCACGTGGCTCCAGCCCTTCAGGGCAGCAGCATCCAGTCCTGCAGGCCCTGTGTCCACACCCTTGTCTACTCCTGGTGGGACAGGACTCTTTCCACAGCCCTTTGGGACCCTCCCTTGCTCGCTTCACAGCCAAGAGCGGCACAGGGAAGGGAGAAGGAGCTATATCACCAGCTCCTCCATTGCATGCCCACCCATAAATGACACCACTGAGGATGCTATGGCTTTGTTTGGTGCGTCACACCCCTTCTTCCCTCCAGCACGGAGCATTGGAGCAATTCTGTGGTTACCTGGGACCTTGAGCAAGACACCTTTGGTGCTGGGAGAGGGGGGAGAAGGCAGGTGAGTTTTTCCTTTCTGTATTTTACAGTCCAGGGCACCCTGGATGCCTCTTGTAAGAGGGATAACGGCCAGGAAAGATTTTTGTCCCTGGCCAGCTGGCTCAGTTTGTGTCCCAGCTTTGGCGAGGTGAGGAGGGACCCAGGTTTGGGGATGAGGGGAATTTGCACGGCAGCAGCTGCCTTCCCCTGGCATCTCCTTGGGGATGTCAGCTTGGGCTCTGAGCAGTGGGATGTGACCCCCGTTTCTAAATTATATCAAAATTATCCTGACTATGGTAGTGATGGGTGAGTCAGATTAAAATGAAACAACCTGAGGAAAGGCATTTATTTTAGTCATGGCTGTTCCACTGGTGCTCTGACTCGTTTCCTCCTGTATTGAGATGACTTGAGACGTATATTTTAATAACAGCACTGTCATTTGGAGCTCGTTGCTCAGGGCAGGAATGCACAATCCCAGCCCCCAGGAATACCTTGTCTCAATGTTTTTGGAGAGACTGATAGGAACTATCCCAACTTGAATTTTGCGTTGGGTGCTGATGGTAAGGCATAATGTTTTGAAGCCCTATAGCTGGGTGTCAGCAGAGCCCAGCACCTCTGCCTGAGCCACCTTGAGCTTTGCTGAGGAACGGCCTCCAACGGCCTGTGACCCTGCCTGCAAGCCGGCTGCAGGGCCCCCAGTAGCCCAGCATCTCCTGCCATGGTGGTACCTGAAGAGATGTCAGCTATGGTGGGACTCAGCTGTGGTTTCTGCAATGCTGCAACGTGGAAGAGCAGCGCACACCCAGCTTCTCCGAGGGTGCCCGGGCTGTCCCCACAGACGGCTGCCCAGTACGCAGGTTTTGTGCTGCCTGCACGGCCTTGCAGCCCTGGCTGTCGGCGCTGGGAGGGAGCAACAGGAAATGTGGTGGGCGAGATCACACGTGTAGCTCTGGGGACAGAGATGTCTCCTAAGCCACAGCCCTCCTCCCTGACCAGCCTCGCCGGGAGGGAGGTTGGTTGCACCCCATATTTCAGTGCCCAGCCTCCTGGCTGGACGTTTTAACCACAAGCAGAGGAGAAGAGCAGAAAAAACAACGTGGCTTGCGCCTTGGGCAAGGTAAGGCTTGCTCCATCGTGCTCGCAGGGTGGAGGAGATGTGGGGTGAGATGGGGCACGGGGCTGACCACAGTAGGCAGGGTGCCAGTGGTTGGCACCAGCTCATCGCTTTGTTTTGGAGGCATCCATTGCTCCCCGTGCTGTACACGGGGAAATCAGGCATTTTTTGGTGTTCCCTGGCAAAACTCAAGCCCTTGAAAAACTCAGTGTTGCAAAACTTCACCTGCAGACACCCACGATTTCTGCAGGATCGGGTTTTCTGCCGCGTGATGCAGAGGCTCGGTCTGGCTTGGGCAAGATGAAATTTAGCCCTTACTCATTGCACAACCCCCAAAAAAGCCAAGGAGACTCCCGACCCCTCCAAGGAGCTTTTCAGAGAGGATGTAGAGGGCTTTGCCATTTGGGTTTTTTTAATTTTCATTTTGACTGCCAGCAGCTTTCCGTGAGTGACTCGTCTTAGGGGTTCTTGGATTTTTACGTTAATTGAACTAAATAAATTGGTTATGTGAGATCCCTGTTGCAACAGCACATGAATATTGTATCTGGCAGAGAAAAAATTCGGCACTGATGCCATCATCGGGATTTTTTGGAGTGTTCCACATCTGGTTTTGATTTATTAACTAGATCAGAAAGTGCAAATAGTAATAACGCTATTCCACCGCTTAAAAGCGTGATGCAGTTCCCCTCCATACGCTCAAAGGCTAAATGAAAAGTCAAACTTTAGCAGAAAACCTGACCATCTGGGGGAAGAATATTAAACCTCCTGTCCTGTTGCAAATATTTCAAGCACGGGGAGAGTTTTGGTTCCTGTGAAAGAACCACTGGTGTATAAACTCAAAGTAATCTTTCCGATAGCAAGGCGGTGGAGAACCTTATACAAATGTATTAATTTGGTCTGAGATATGTCCCAGCTAATGCTGGAATAACAAATATTTGTATATAATTCCACAGAAGCTGCAGATCTCACCCTGAGTGCACAAAATATAGATATATTGACATACACAAATATTTGTTATTTCAACAAATAATATTTAATTTAATAACCAGAAATAATATTAAATAAAAAATGACAATAATATTAAAGAAACCATTTCTGGTTCATATAAACCAGAAATTTAATATCTTACTAATCTGGTTTATTGAATGAAATTCAATGAAGTCCAGGGAAATACAGGCAAGAAGCACTTATGCTGCCTGAAGGTAGTTTTTTGTTCCGTAGTGGTTTTTTTCTATAGTTATCTGTCAATCTATATAACTGTCAATATATATAATAACACATATATATTTTATATATAAGATCTAACACACAATATATAAAAAGAATATCTATTATATGGTTATATATTTAACTGTAATATATATAATATATGGCATAATATAATTATATTTAATAATATATAATAAATAATAATTATTATTAAATAATTATATATAATTATATTTAATAATATATAATAATATATAGTTATAAAACTAATTATAATTTAACTAATATATAAAAATATAATAGATATTCTTTTTATATATTGTGTGTTAGATTTTATATAAATTTTACATATATAAATATAAATATATAGTTATAAAATTGTCAATATCAATAACTGCCGATATATATGACACAATATTTCTACATTTTAGTTTTCTGTAAATTGTTTGATACATGAAATAGCCCAGCAGCCAGGTGAGGTGGCGCGGGCTGTGGGCAGCGGCGGCCCTTTATGCGTTGGAGGCTTCTGAAAGATGGGGAAGAGAATTGCCCATGTCCCTGCTTGGATGTGTGCGTGGGGGTCTGTGTCTGTGCACTAATGGGGTTTGGGAAGAGCAAGTAAAAATTGCGATTTTTTTTTATTTTTATTTTTTTTATTTTGCAGCTTCTGGGACGTATCTGGTTTTATACTGCGGCAGAAAAAGACATCTAGAAATTCCCTCTTACCAAGTCTGGTCTGGATGCCTAGAACTCCTGCTGTGAATCCATTTTTCCTGCCAGGAGGAGATATTTAATAAGCAGCTACTGTGCACAGAGGCACTCTGGCCAAAGATAAGTCGGGAGGAATTTAAACAGCACCCGTGGACATACGTATCTCCTTTCCCTTTGCATGGATTTCAAGTTTAATCCTTTAATAGTGATGTTACTCATCCTTTCTCCATTAGCGTGCCCTACTCAGCTGTATTTATGATGCTGCAAAATTATTTTTTATAGATTTAGGAGCTTTAAAATCAGGTATAACTTTGGATGTCATGTCACTAGCTTGTTATAACGTCACGGGCCCTCCACATAAAAATGGCTGGGTACATTAAAATGATGAAAAATTGGGCACTGCCAGTATTAGATCAACACCTGAGACGTTCTGGAAAGACTGGCTTTTTTTTTTCTTTAATCCATTTACGGAAGTTTTACAAAAACATGAAGACTATTTACAGCAAGGCCTGAAATACCTGTATTTCTGCTCTGCTCCCTGTCCCTTGAATATTTTCATGCTTTCAGGATATGCACGCGCTGTTTATTGAAGGAGTAACTGTAGTCTTTTTTTCCTATATATTCTATATTCTATATGTTCTATATCAGATATAGAATAGATATGGAATATAAATATAAATATAGAATAAAAAAGAATATAAAACTGTGAAAATAACGTATGATTGCAACACGTAATTTTTGACCTCTTTTACAATTCCGTGCCCGATGATTCACAGCAGTGGGCGCAGCATAGGTAACGCTTTGTACTTAAACCCATAGATCTGTAAAACCCTCCTTGTCCTATTCAAAAGCCTTTTGTCTTTGTTCCCCCCACCTTTTTTTTTTGGGTGTCTGCTTTTATTATTGAAGGTGACATCATTTATTAACCATTCACGTGAGGATTCGGGTTTATACACAAAATCCCATTATTTTCCCTTCTGCGATGTTCCCTGCTGTGGGGAGGAGGGTGACAGTGGGAGACAGCAAAAGGCTGGTCCATCCGTGGAAGAAAACGAGGAATAAATTAGGGACTCTCATTTGCCAGGACATCACTGCAGGGGTGACATTGTGAGGGACCATGTCCTTACCCGTATCTCTCCCTGTGGATCCGGGCACCATGCCATTAGCAGAGATGCACAGAAATATCTTCCCATTAGTTTTCGTGACGGAAGCATCCTTTTCCCCCCATGTACCATAACACAGCATCCCTGCCTCCTGCTCTCAGCACAGTGACGAGGTAGGAAAGAAAACCAAAGGAGTTGCGGATATCAGGGGACCAGGTTAATTTTCTCAGACACAAACCCATCTTTTCATCAGTGGTTCTGTTTCTTTCTTATATAAGCTCTGCGAAAAATGTCTATGAAATGGGAGGTGATTTTTTTTGCTACCGGCTCTCGCAGTTATGAAACCTGCTGCTAAAATCTCTCTGGGATTAACAGTCTTAACCTGTTGATGATGATAGGAATTACTACAGTTTTTTCATTGTTTCCATTGCTAAGCTGCCCAAACCTTTGTTTCACCAGGACTTGTGGCATCCTTGACTTTTGCTGCACTCTCCTGGTTTTGTTGCACGCAGATGATGGGGTTCTTTTGTGGGTTTTTTTTGTGTTTGTTTGTTTTTTTTAATTTAAAAAGGAACAACGAAGCTAAATCGGGGAATTCAGAATTAAGAAAATTCTCTCTTGCCTCTTACAGTTATTCACTGGCAGGCAGAGACCCAAGGGTTAAATCTCCATCCTTTGAAGGGGTATTATTGGAGTTGGGATAATCAGGTGGCTGCCATCTATCAAGGCAAGGTCTCTGGGTGGTTTCAGCGAGGGTCGGACACCGTGGGGATGGCCTTAGCGTGGGGATGGAGGACCGGACCGGGCAGGGTTACCTCTGAGGCCCCTCACCTTCCTGTGGGAGAGGAGGATGGGGTGGTCACAGCTTGCCTTTTGCTGCCCAGTCCCAGCCCCATCTGCTGGCCATGGGAGGCCGTCTGCTGGCCGAGAGGTGGGAGAGGTGAAGCAGGGATGGACAATAAGGTCAGGATGCCTCAAGCGTGGGAAATGGAGCTGGGATTTCAAACGCAGCTGCAGACAGAGGGAAACCCCCTAGTTTTGAAATAATAAACCTTTGTCCATGGGAAGTTTCAAAAGGGTTTCCTTATAGCTGTTCTGTAAAGAATACATATCATAAAAATCATCTGCTCCTGGGGCAAAGCTCCGCGCAGTGAGTGCTCGCAGGGTAGAAAAAGAGCACGTTTAGTTCATTTGAGCTTTCACAGAGGCTAAAATATGCTGCTGGTATGAAGTGTGGGAAGCAGAGATGCTCAGGGACCCCTCCCTGCAGCATCCCTGGTGGGATGGGGTCTGGGGTTGCCTGAGCGTCTGGGTGAGCACCACAGCCCAGGAAGGCCAGCTCAGCGTGCACCACTGCCGGCTTTATCACTGCATTATTCAGGGGAAACATCCATCCCACGGAGCACCCACAGCCAGGTTTCAGACCAAGCCCTCTGGAAAAATTTAAGTGGAGAGCGGCAGCTCCCTGGGGCTGGGAGGGGAGGGAGGGTAAGGCCAGAGGGATGCTGCTGTGTGACTGCGATGCTGTACACCCGCAGAAGCTCTTCCCATGTCTGTGTATGCCCTGGCCCTGCGGACTCTGGAGCCACATGAGTCCTTGGCTGGTGGGCAGATGTAAGGATACATGCAATGTGCAGCACAGGAGAACCCCGCTGCTCCCCCAGCAGCAAAAACAGCTGCTGACCTTCCCATCCATGCTGGGGACAGGAGGTGTCTGGACCACCTTCCCCTTGCACTCACTGGAGGTGATCGGCCTTGCACTGGTGCCAGTGTTTCAGCAGAGATGGGGGGCCGGGGATGCACCCGAGAGCAAGCCGCCCGCTGCCTGCGCTCAGCAAGACACCAAATTTCCAGCCCCACATCAGCCTTGCAGTTCTGGGCAGAGGCTGAGCCATGTTAACATCCCCGGGGAGACCTACCCTGCCTCTGGCATCGCTCGGGGCTCAGCACACAGAGGTATCGCTCAGGGCTCAGCACCCATGGGCATCACTCAGGGCTCAGCACCCGCAGCATCTCTCAGGGCTCAGCACACATGGGTATCGCTCAGGGCTCAGCACACACAGCATCTCTCAGGGCTCAGCACACACAGCATCTCTCAGGGCTCAGCACATGTGGGTATTGCTCAGTGCTCAGCACACACAGCATCTCTTGGGGCTCAACACCCATGGGCATCACTCAGGGCTCAGCACACACAGGTATCGCTCAGGGCTCAGCACGCACAGCATCTCTCGGGGCTCAGCAGACGTGGGTATCACTCAGGGCTCAGCGCATGCAGCATCTCTTGGGGCTCAGCACACACATGTATCACTCAGGGCTCAACACGCATGGGTGTTCCTCAGGGCTCAGCACACAGGGGCATTGCGTGAGTCTCAGCACACATGGGCATCGCTTGGGCCTCAGTACACCCTGGTATTGCTCCGGTCTCAGCACACACGGGCATCGCTCAGGGCAATTCTGGCTGTCTGTGCCGTGTTGCCGGGCTCAAGGCCAGCCCCCGGCCGCCTCTGCTATCAGAGGTGGTGTTGGCCTTCAGGCTGCACCAGGTGTTTGGCCTTGGGTACGTCGCTTTGTCTGACTTTCCTCTCCCACTTTGGCTGTTTACAGTCTCCTGTGGGAGAAGATGCCCTCCCAGACCTGCTCCCCCCGGGAGCTGTTTTTCTGTTTTAACTCTTGCTTGGGCAGAGGCCATGGCTCCTTGCTCGCCACGCAGCCATGTCCTGCACTGAGTGCAGCCACAAGACACCAGTCTGCGGAGCGAAAAAGCTGAGCAGTATATTCACTATTTCTAACAACCATGCCTGCACAGGGCCTCTACAAGCTGCACAGGGACCTGCCCCTGCTGTCTGCCGGTTGCTCTCAGACTGTCCGTTACCAAAGTCTTATCAACCAGCATCAGCAGGAGCAAACCAAAAGCACCCATGTGCTGTCCCATGGACGAACAGAGAGGAGAGACAAGAAGCTCTCAGAGCATCTTTACAGCCCATCTGAATCCCTTTGGTACAGCAGCCCCGGTGCAGAGCTGGATGCAGTGTTGACCCTGCTCAGTGCCCTTTGAGAAGTGCTCAGCATGCTGCAGGATCCGCCCCTGTCCTTTTGCCAGCCATTGTATCACGAAAAAATATTAAATTTGTGGTCCATCACAGGAAAGAAACTTCTGTCTTGCAGTGCAAGCCCACATCTGTCCCCTGTAACATCCTTTCGGGGGTCCTGTTCAGGCTCAGCATCCTGCAGGGGAGGGTTGGCAGCGTCTCTGTGCCTGCCCGAGGTAGGGGGAGCTGGTGGGATTTACTGCCTGTGGATGCGAAGCCAGAGCCTCCGCCGCAGACCTGGGGAGAGATGGTATCTGTCAGCCCCAGGACCTCCTCCCAGCTTCCCATCCCACTCCCGGGCTGTCCCAGGGCCCAACACCCCTCGTTGTCCCCTGAGGCTGGTAGGATGCTTACGGTAGAAGCGGTGGGCGATGGGGACCAGGCTCAGCAGGAGGACCAGGATGCTGGCAGCCAGCGGGACCCAGACCAGGGGGCTGCAGGCACCTGGAGAGCAGGAAGGGACATGCTGTGGAGCTGCTCAACCCCAGCTCAGCACTCGGCATCATCCTGCCCTGGCAGCTTTGGGGGATGAAGGGTGTGGTGGGGAGAGGAGTAGAGCAAAGCAGGTCCTTGAGAGGGGTGGGGGACATAACCATCACCCTGGAGTATCCCTTGAGGGATGCATTACATGAAAGGCATTGCAGGGAACTTAGCTATGAGCCACAATGACCTTTTTTGTGGTGTTATCTCTGGCATGGGAATTCACCATGCCTCCAGGACTGATGCTGTACCTGCAGGGGCTGCACACACAAGGGACACCAGAGCTTAGGCAGAGCTAAAAGGAAGTACATCCTGGCCCATAAACCCTTGCATATCCCAGGAAACCGCTCCTAAAGGCAGAGATCAGCTCCATCCGGAGCGGTGGGTCTGGGTAGACCTGGATGCCCATCCCTGCAGGGTCACGTTGCGGTTGCCCCCACCCCAGGACAAACACCAGCTGAACTCTGGGCACCCCCAGGACCTCAGCAAACCCCTTTTGCAAAGCAGCCTGAGCCAACCTGGTGCCGTACCTTTCTTGCTGTAAGCTTTTCTTTTCGTTACACACCGCACGGGTTTTTTGGAGAATGGTGCCCGAGTGGTCTTCCGAGGCACAGGCAAAACATCAACTGGTGCATAAGGAGGGGAAGAGGACAGTCAATATGGCACCGAGTGCAGCAAAGCTCTCAAACAGCAGGCAGGAAGGGCTGGAAATGTTGGCTTTTAAAAACTAGCCCCATCCGGGAAACCCCTCATCTGGGTCATCTGGAGGGGCCAGGAGCATGACCTGAACCTCTCGGTGGCCACTGAAGTTACCAAGAGCTTGTAAAAGCATTAATAAAACAACATATCAGGCAAACAAGGGCAGAAGGTTAAGGAAGAGAAAAGGGAATCTTCCTTAAGCTACATTTACTGCCAGGCACCATCTCATCAGCATTGCAAGAAATCAGAGGTAGCAGGAGATTTCAGTAGCACTGGGAGGTTTTAAGGGATCCCCAGATCTCTCCTGTATTCAGGTTGCTCTAATCTTTGCTCAAAATTGGATTTTTAATTTCTTTTTTTTCTGGTAAAACTAGGGCAGGATTTATTATGGTGTATCTGAATTATAATGGAGCACACTCATCTCTCTGTAAAGTTGGTCAGGAAAATATCCCAGTAATGTCCTTAATAACTGTAGATCTGACTGCTCAAACTCCACTTATTCAAAATTTTGGGTGATTCAAAGCTGGTTTTTTTCCATTTCTATCCAGGATTGAAATTCCTACGGAAACCACCGTTCTTTTACAAGGAAAAGTGAGACATCAGGTGCCTGGGATTTATCTGGACAACTTCTCCCTTACATTATGATAGACTTAAAGAAAAGGCACTTAAAGACAATTTGTTTTATCATGAGTACTAAAAGGAAAAAAAGAAAATAACCAGCAAAGCCTGACTCCTCCTAGGGCACCTGCTGGTGTTTTGTTTTAAATTGGAGTGTCCTTGATCATGCTGAATTTCAATCCTGTTTTTCATGCTTTGCTTTGCACATAGATATGTGCCCAGTTGATAAAAACCAGTTCTCCTTTATCTTAAACCAACTTTTCTTTGAGCCGGCAAGAATCCCAAAGGGATTTCTCAGCTAGCTCAAGGTTCAGGGCGTATTTGCCAAAAAACCCAAACCAAAACAAAGTCTGGGACACTGGGGCTGCTTTAGAACCAGCAGCCATAGCTGCATCTTGGTTAAATAAGTTATTTGTCTCCCTAAAAGCCTGCAAAGAAAGGGCTGAGTCCTACTTCAAGCACATCAGTTTTTCTGCATCACCTTCTGCTCTGTGGTCAAGGGGAAAAATGGGCTGAAAAGAGCTGCTGTACGACCGAGGGTCTGTAAAGCATCACTCCCCCAATGCCACCCGCAGGCAGCTCTGGTTTCTGGCTGGAGCTCCCCAGTGACAGTGGGTTGTGAGCTTTGAGGAACAAATCCCATTTCAATCCTTTACGTGAAGGACGGGCTTGAAGCCTGCAGTCAGACCCTCCCCAGAGACCCGAGGGGTGATGTCCTCTAGCCTTGACGCTGCTCTTCTCACTTGGAGGAAGGGTAAGGAAGAATTAGGGCAGGGAAGGACCCGGGAGCTGAGCAGGGCACATATCCAGCCTCTCATGTGAAGTACCACAGGGGAAGAGAAAAGCACATCGCATGGCAACATCAGGGTCTTCCCATGGAAACCCTAAAACACTAGGACCGATGCAGTGCTCAAAGCATGATCACGGCAGAACAACTGCTGGTGGCAAAAGGACTATCACACACAGCTGACCTAAAATTTAGCTATTTTCTGTATTTTCTGCCTTATCCGGTCTCATAGGTCTCTTCAGAAAAACCCCAGAGTCCCAACCTTGCATCTCAAAACTGGGAAGTGTCTACCAACCCCTTACCCAAGGGACCTCATCACAGCCTGCCAGAGGCACATTTTAGAACACTGGGGGTGACACTTACCCACACCAAGACGTGTCCTGCTGCCCAGGAGGAGCTGGGAGGACTGGGAGACGGAGCAGTAATAGGTGCCATTGTCCGAGGCATGGAGGTTGCTGATGTGCAGGCTGTAGGAGTTGTGGGAACTCCCCCCATGGACACTAAACTTGTCCTGGCTGATGTTTGTGCCATACGTGGCTTTGCCCAACAAGCTGGAAAATACCAAGAACTCGAAATTTTGCCTCTCCTGGCTCCAGCGGTACCAGTACACCCCAGTATGCTCCTTCTTCAGCTCACAGAGGATTTCTGTTTTACTGTTAGTTTGGGCTAAAATATTCTCTGGAGTCTGCACTAAAAGTAGATTTGTACAGAAACCTAAGAAAAAAGAGACAGGAATACACAGCTATTATTTTCTTTGCATTATTTTTCTTCCATGCTAAGTACAGATTTTCTTTGAGGGCTTAATAAGATCAAGTAGTCACAGAAGAGGGGATCACATAAGTGAGAAACAGGAGCGTCTTTATCAGGAACCTCAGCCCATGTTCCCTCAGAGGCCTTTTTGGGTTCCCCAGCTATTTTCTGGTCAAGCCTAGTTATAAAGGTAAAGTTTGCTCTTAAACACTCATTTAAGGAGGAGGCTCAGTGGCAGGGAGAGGGATGGAGGGATGATTTTGAAGGGCTATGTGCAGGGAAGGGGGCATCTCCACCTGCTCCTGTGGAAGCCCCTCTCCTTCCCTCCTTTTCTCTCTCATTTTTTTTGGTGGGTCTTCACCCGTCTTTCAACAGATTTTTTTTGAGCATCTTAACTCCTTTGCCAGATTTTTGTTCTAACAGATGTAACACCAATAAACTTCATCTCGGGTGCAGAAAAAGACCAAAAAAGCATAAAAGCATCTTAAAATGAGTCAATTTCATATTAGTTTTCAGACGACATTATTTTTGTATGAATTTCAAGACCTGGGAAAGGAGAGGGAGTGAGGCACAGCGGTGGGGCTGAAAGCTTTGGTTTGCTATCGCATTGCCCTGTTTGGGCTTTGCCGCTTTTGTGGAAATTATCTGAGTGGTGTTTGTCCCAGGCAGATGTGAGCGGTGTCTCCGTGCGAGCGAGGATGTGTCCTTGTGAAAAGGATAACAGGTGACTTGTGATCCCTTCTGTTCAGCAAACAATCCTTCAAAGCGTCAGATACTCTGAGACCGAGTGAAAAACAGCCCTCTGAAGATAAGGATGCTCTCGCTTCCCCTGTCTCTTTCCCAGGCGTGTTTTAAAGCTGTGCAAAAAGCTTAAAAAAACATGGGGTTTTTTGGCTTTTTTACGTTAAATTGGCCCTATTCCTTCAAAATCCCAAAGCTGCTTACAGTAGTTGCTGCAAACAGCCCTGTGGTGTGGGAATGGGTTTGCATGACCACAAGACCACCTGAAGCCATCCCTGTGGCCCATGGTCCCGATGTCCCCCATGTCCTCGACGGGGACAAGCAGAGGAGAGGGTTCTGCTGACTGACACAGGTCCAGAGCCCTCCTTCATCCCACAGCGATGACCCCATTGCTGCTGGCACGCTGCAGACATGAACATGCTTCAGCCCTAATATTGCAATGCCGAAATTCGGGCATTGCACAGCAGCTGCAGCATTTCACCGCATCCTCTGGTGCTGTGACAATATAAATGTCTCCTTAATACTAAAATACAGCATTTTCAGGTTTTGGAGTGCAATCCTCCCAAACTTTGCCCTGGCAAACACCCGCCAGGTGTTTGGGGGGGGGATGAAATAAGTGCGTCCGTGAGGCATGGTGGCTTCAGGGTCCCCTTGGCTGCCCTGAGATCCGGCTCTGCTGGGCATGGGAAACTTAACCCCCCATGAAAACCTTTTGCTGAGCTGTTGGAGAGATATTAGATGGATCAGAAGAGATGAGAAGGGATCCTGGAAAACGCTCAGCTCTGCTCTGAGCCAGAGGTAAAGCTCCGGTGGGGTGAGCTGCCATGGAGCCAGAGCAGAAAAGCTGTGTCACACCTTCATCCCCCCAGAACCTCCCTGTTCCCTTTCCTGGTGTATATTCTTGCAGGGAACCACAGGGAATAGGGTGGGACAGGTTTGTTTCCATGTGCTTGGCCAGACCCTCTTGCAGCACCTCAAAAATGGTCTGTGTTTCTTTTGCACATTCAGCGCAAACTCTAATTTCTTGGGGTTTTCTCAGCGGGGACCCCACTGTATAGAGCTGTAGGGTATCACTACCTGTATATAGGCGTTGATAAAGTGCCTCGGGCTGTTTGTTGCCAGATCGGCCGTGTTATGCCGCAGCTGGATGAACATTACATGATGCGAACAAAACACCCAGCAGCCCTGACAGCCTCTAGCGAGGGTGCTGGGCAGCTGTGGACCCAGGCTGGGCAATGTCTCGGGGGACCAACCTGAGCCACCACCCTAATATATACATTTAATGGGTGTTTCAAGCTCTCAACACTTTCCACCTAAGAACTGATGGCACAATCTGTCCTGTAAAGGGTAATTCTACCACTTTGCCATGACATCGACTGTATCTATTCGGTCGAGACCCCCTGCAACCTGTCTGCAATAAGATTCCAGCTGTGTCCCTTGGGAAACATTCAGTCCTGTGATAGATTTAGAAGAAAATTTGATGGGATGTTATCGTCTTCGCGTTACACAGGCAACGGAGATAGCTCCTACTTTAACTTCTCCACCAGCAGCTTCCCGCAGTCCGTCTGCACTAAGAGAGTGCAGTAAAAACAAACTCTGTGGTGTATATACCATTATATATTGCACAATAAATAGAATAGAATAGAATAGAATAGAATAGAATAGAATAGAATAGAATAGAATAGAACAGAAATGGAAGGAACCTACAACGATCACCTAGTCTAACGGTCCAACCAATTTAGAGCTGACCAAAAGCTAAAGTATTGTCAAAAATTATGTGGTGATAGGTAATAATATCCCATAGATCTATACTACGCCTGTATATTTAAACTTCCATCATCCACATGTTGTGCAATGCGTCCCACATGCTGGAGCAGGGTGGGGGAGAGGCTCCAGCATGATTTTAGGCACCCTCAACCCTTAAGAGACATGTGCCTCTTACCTGGGATCTGGAGGCAGATGCAGAGATGGAGCCATGGCCGGGCCATGGTGGTGGAGTCAACGACGGAGGGGTTTTGTGCCAGCTCCCCCTTTCCACGCACAGTCACCTCTTGGTGGTAGGGCTGGTTTCACCCCAGGAGGTTCTTCCCTGTCTCGGCGCAGACGTCTTGCCGATGGCTGTCAAAGAGCATCTGCTGTGGCAGCGCCTGGAGACTCAGCCCGGCAGCTTCTTCTGCACGGAGCCCCCAAACCAGGTGTGCGTGGCAGCCCCACACGCTTCTCCAGCACTGCACCCGTGGGACCCCCTGAAATCCCCTTTAGGAAGAAAAAACCCCAAAACTCATTGATTTTTAATTATGATTTCTTCATATTTCATCACCTAGCTTTTCCTCCTGCTTTTAATCTAGGTCCGTGGAATTGAAAAATGATAAATGTAGGAGCTTGGCATTAAAAATAAAAGCAGAAAAGGATGAATTTTGGCTCGTTTTTCCTCTGTTGAGATCAAAATGCATTCAAAATAAGGAGAAGGTGCAATTTGAGCTGTGGGGTTGTTTTCTTCGGTAGAATCTTTACCAGGAGGTGTTTTTCTCCAGGCCTGGAAAATGCTGAACGTCAAACTAGATTGCCATAAAGCAGAGGTGTGAGGCATCACAGAAAACTTTGAAGCCAAGAGCAAGAAACCTCAAACAAATTTAGTGTCTGAAAAACCACAAAAGTAAGGAAATTCTGCTGGGGCTCCCCACTTTGCTGCTTTGGTAGCTGCGACACTGTGCGGCTCATACGTAGAAATATTTAAATGATAGATAAAATATCGGAGTGGCTTTGAAATGTCTTTGGGAGGGTGAGATTTGAAGCACTTGGGGTTTAGGATTCGGAAAGTGAAACAAGTGATGTGAAATTACAGGGGTGAACTGGCGTCAGCCTTCAGTATTTCCATGTTTGGGAAAAAAAACCCCATAAATTATTTATTAATTTTACTTATTCACTGCCCCCTTGGCTGCCAAGCGGGGTTCGTTTTTCTTTTATGCCCTACTTGTGCAGATACTCATGGTCCTTACAAAGTCCCAGCATCTGCCCGGGGTGAGGGGAGATTTCCTGCAGGGGGGAGGTTCTCACATGGGGACACCGAGAAACCTCCTCTGGGTTTGAGTTGGCGGATGAATAGGAAAAATCATTTTGCATCTCGTGCAGTGCAGTTTTTGGGTCCACACTGCACCAGATTTTTCCGTGGTGCTGTAACACATCCCCCCCCCCCCGATTTGGTTTAAAATCATTTCCTGCTGGAGGCAGGTTGCTAACCACCAAAAGCCTTGCCACCAAGGGCTAGGCTGCTAAAGCATAGGGTGGGCTGAATCGCTCCTTAACTCTTTCCTGGCAGGAGAAAGCAATTTCAGTGCTTTCAAACGCATTTCTGTGCTTTTAAGGACCAGTTTCTGGAGCTGAGCCCCCAGCACGGGGGGCAGCAACCCTTGCTTCTCCCCTCCTTGCCTCCTGCTTGCCTTTCCCCTCGCTCCCAAATAGGGACCTCTCCAGAACTGGGTGTAGGCACCTCTTTTTTTTGGGGGAGGGGGATGAGCTCAATATGAGAAATGCTGCTGCAAGTGAATTTTCCCTTTATCCCCATGGTGAAGTTGGTGAGCTGAGCCTGATGTCCCTCGCTGCTGCAATGGCTTCATCTCCCTTTTCTCACTGCTGCTGTCACCTGGAGCATCTTCTGGTCTTCTGACCGAGACCAAAGTGCTCCCAGAGGTGGCTTTTGTCACCATTACAACCTTGGACATAGGGCATGTTACAGTGGGCTGCTGCAAGGCCGGTGACACTGGGTTGTCTAAGCAGATACATTGGGTTGTCTAAGTAGATATTTTGGCTAGGGAGGATTCCCCGGGCCATTATTGCAAGCTTTAGAGATGCTTCCCTGCAGTGCTTTTACCTATAGGATGTCTCCTATGGAAAGAAAAAGGAATATTTGCAATGTAAAAGCATAGTGTGTGTGCCAGAGCAGAGGTTAATTTTTGATTTTTTTGGAAGCTGTTGTTTATGCGCAGTCCATCTATTTACTGGCTGCCAAGCTGTTCTCAGGACGGGGTGTTGCTCCTACAAGAAAACATGTTGGAGGTGGGATGCCTCTGTCTGGCAGCCTATCGCCAACAAAAATAAAACCATCGTGGAAACACGCAGGAGCGCAGCTGCTGTTTATACCATCCCCACATTGTTTGGAGCTGCTGTCCTGGGAAGAAAAAGAGGGAGGAAAGAAAAATGTAAGTTGAAATTATCTGTTAACACAAACAAGAGCTGTTTATGACCTTGCTAGGGTACAACGGCTCCTTGTCACGAGTGTTTGTCTCACGGCTGCGGCAAGATGGGGGGAGAATTACTGAATTTTGGTGCATTTGTGTTATTTGGCTGCACAATTTCTAGGGGGAATTTATTCTTTTTCTGAAATGAAAGACAACCACCCTGGTCCCCAGACCAGCAACCTCCCTGCCTCAACTTGGTGCTTGCCCTGCAGGTCTCCCCCTTGCCCATCCCAGGGGGAAATATCCCCTCTTTTTCTCAGCCCACATCCCATGTACCTTACCACGCCGACACTAATTCCCCGTGTTTTCACCAGCTTTGTTACATTTTCAACTTTTAATTTTCTCCCTAGGATGGGTTTCTTACGTGTTTGCTTTTGGGGGGTTGGAGCAAAGCATTGGGTTAGAAGAAAGGGGTCTGCAGACAAGAAGCAGGACCCGGCTGGGTTTCATCTCTCCTAAACTCCAACGTGGCAGGTAATTGCAGCTGGGCTGTAAATGCCAGGCTGGAGGAATGGTTGCCATAAAAATAAGAAAAAATCCATTCCCTCTGTGCTTTCTGGGATACAAAGGCTGACTTTTAGGATCAGGGAGGGCTGCTCAGCCTCAAGCCTGGTCCAACAGGGCCAGTACCACAGTACCTGGAAATAAGGGTCTGCTGGATGGAAACTCAAGCAGCTGTCGGTAAACTTTTTTGCTCCTCTAATTTTTTTAAACGATTTCATTCCAGGGAAGGTGCCGCTTCTGGAGTATTTCGTTAGGGGCAAAAGCAGCAATGAAAATAATAGCATTTTCACTAAGATGAGTGCTATCTTTTTCTTAAGTGTAATAGCAGAAGCAAAAAAGCAAGTGGGTCACATTTTCCTTTCTAAACTGCTCCAAGCTAAGATGTGGTTTGTAGGACAAGGCTGGGGGGTTGTGTGTGTGTGTGGGGCGTCCATCCGCCTTTGCAGGTGCAGATTTACAGCTGTACTTCAACTGGTGCAATGGCATGGTCGAGGCTCCGGAGATGTCACGCGGTACCCCCAAGGAACACGCCAGCATGTGGCAGGCTGGTTTGTGGCATGGAGAAAAACGCTGCTTTTGAAGTGCAGAAGGCAAAATGGACCTAAACTACAAATTGTGTGAATTTTCCTGCCATCTCGCCTCCCCCAGCAAGCAGATCTCTGCTCAGAGGCAGGGGTTTTGGGAGGCCGTGTGTGTGTGTTACAGGTGCCAGATGTGAGCCCCATGTGTGATCTCCCCCAAAAAACCCAGGTGCTACCGGGGTGTGCAGCAAGTGAGGAGGCCATTGAGGGAATTTGAGGGTATGGATCCTGCAGGGACAGGCTCCAGCTCTCCCTCTTCAGGGCACTTTGTGCAAGCAGAAGTTAGCATGAGCGAGCGGTGACTAATCCTGGCCCCCCCAAAATAGATAAGGGGCAGAGCAGCTGCTCCCTTGTTATTTCAGCTTCCCTAATCAGTGCCGAAGAGGATAAGGGAAGGCGAGGAAAGTGTCCTTGGGAAAGCGGGGAGCGATGCCGCACCTGCGGGAGCAAAAGACACCAAGGAAGTAAACAGAGGTGTTATCAACCCCAAACAACGACCCGCCATGACTATAAAAAGCCACCGGGGTGAGACCCTGCAGCCAGCTTGACCTTAAAGCTGCTGAATCCACCTGGGCTCTGCAGCGACTGCCTCCAGATCTCCGGGACTGCCAGGACATCCAGCCAAGGATTGGTGAGATCTTATTATTGGGGTCCTACTACACCTCTGCTTCGCTTTGCCCGTTCCCGCATCCCTTCCCCATCCCTTCCCCGGGAGCCGTTGGGTCGCGGCAGCTGCCCGCTCGGCCGCGGCCACCCGTCCCCACCTTCCCCTTCCCTTGCCACCAGGTTCGGCATCCCCCCGCCGGGACTTTTCGGAGGGGCAGGTCGCAGGGTTGCAGCCTTCCTCTGCGGGTGGGTCAGTGGTGCTGTTGTTATGGTAGCTTTGCCCTGAGACAGAGCCGTCTCCTATCTCGTTCCCTTCACTATGATGACCGACATCGTTAGCAACTGGAAGCTGGAGCAGTTTGTGCTCCAGAAATGTCTCCCCCCAATTTGGTCCCCAGGGGCCTTCCAGGGCCCAGAGGCATACCAGCAGCTGTGCCAGCAGTGGGAGAGCTGGTCAGAGGAGACCAAAAAGCCCAAACCCACAAACAAGTGCAAGAAGCGAGCGGCTTTGCAGGGTTTGTTGATGGTGAGCAGGGAGTTGTCCAAATTGCTGAAGGAGGCTCTTGAGAATGTGCAGACGCTGGAGCAGGCCAAGGGTGAGCTCAAAATGCAGGTGGACAACTTGCAGGCAGAGGTGCAGGGTTTGTGCGGGGACTCTCTGAGGAGCGCAGTGGAGATCACCCGGCTGGAGAACAAGCTGGGCTATGAGAAGCTGAAATCGGAGGAGCTGCAGAAGGAGGTCGGGAAGTTGATTGGGGAGACCCACGATGCCCAGAGCGCGGTGCGGGCGGTCCTGCAGGATGTCCAGCGGGACCGGAGCACTGGCCCCGATCATAAGGTATGCCACGCCAAGATCCAGGAGCTGCAGGCGGAGCTGGGGGTGTCGAGGGGCATAGTGGCTGCCATCCAAGGCAAGAGGAGCCGGTTTGGGAACGGTGAAGGGGAGGAGTCCCTGGACCCGCACCCGCCCCACTATGACTATGAGGATGACGTGTGGGGTGCCAACGGCCCCACCAGGCCATCCCCCTACGCTCCTCTGCGGGAGGAGATGTGCCAGCTGCAAGGAGGGGAGGTGGAGGCTTCCAAAATTAAAAAAAGCCCCCCTGATGAGCCGACTGGCCACAGTCCACTCCAGGCCATAGACACCAATAGGCCTGTGCTCTGGTTTAGCCCCGAGCAGCTCAAAACATTGGGGAAGACGCTAGGGCCATTGACGAAGGAGACAGCCGTCAACTGGCTGTCCAGGGCCCAGTGGCTGCCCAGGTGCCAGAGCGGCAACTCGGTGAGTGACCTGATAGATGTGGTGAGAAAGTGCATGAAATCAGATGATTTCGCGGCACTGCCGGGGGACGTGCAGATGGGCAATGTCCAGGACATCAGGGACATCCAGTCAGCTGTGCTAAAGGTGTTCTTCCCAGAGGTCAACCCCTTAGTGCTCTTCCACCAGGAGAAGCAAAACCCCGAGGAGCGTCCGGATGCCTACGTTAACCGTAAGAAGATGCTCTATCAGATGACTGGGCTGCCCGGCTCGAAGGACTCTCCCCTTGATTTTGACAGGCCTGAATTCAAGGAGCCACTGGTAGTGGGGCTGACCCCGCCACTGCGGGTGATTGCTGGGGGGGATGCGGCCAGAAAGCCGCTGTCGGAGCTGGAGCAGATCCTGACTCAGAATTTTGAGCTGCAAAAGCAGGCATTCCCGGGATACATGCTGGGGGGGAAGAAAGGGAAAACCTCGGCCATGTCCTTCCAAAATGCAGGGGTTAGAAAAATGCAAGGAGACAACCGTAAAGATCCCGATGGCAAGGGTGGTCCAGGGAAGGAGAACAAGCAGGGGCTGAGGTTTCAGAAGTCCAACTTTTGGCCAGCTGAGATGAGGAAGCGCTTGATAAAATATGAGAAGCAGGAGGATATTGACAGCTTGCCAGACGGGGAGCTCTTAGACAAACTGCTGCTGCACGAGGCCAAAAAGCACAGCAGCTCCAACCCGATTGACCCGGGGTCTAAGGCTCAGCAATAGGGCTGCCAGGCACCCGCATCGCCCCTTTTTGTGGCACCAATTAAGACCGATTTGTGGGGGCGCCTGATAGTTGATATAACTATTGGAGGAGGGGTGCTTGGACAAGTGATGTTAATTGATACCGGTGCCTCTTATTCAATTCTGAACATGGCCCCTGGCGAAGCCGGGGTCTTCCAAACCTGTGAAATTATTGAATTGACAGGGCCGAATGGCCAAAAATCCCCAGTGCCGTTCACAAGGCCCATACCCTTTGAAATTGGGACTGCCAAAGGGTCTGAAAAATTTGGGAAAATGGAAACAAAGGGAAAGCCGGGAATTTTAGCCATCTCTGCACTGACAAAGATGGGGGTGGTGGTGGACCTTGCAAACCAAGCATTGCTACACTGTCCCCAAAGCGATGCGCCTGTCATCCCGGCAAGTCACAGGGTGATGTCCGTGAAAGCCCCTGAGCTCTTGGTCCACCCTGAGTGGGAGCCCCGAGTGAAACGGGTCACAGAGCAGTTCCCCCGGGTCTGGGCAAGGACCAAGCTGGACTGCGGGCAGATTGACGCCGTTGTGGCAGTCAAAGGGCCAGACCCCCCTCCTCAGCCGCAGCCCCAGTACCCAGATGAGGCTGAGGATGGCTTGTGGGACACAGTCAAAACCTTGCTAGAGCAGGGGGTGCTGGTGGAGCAGCAGAGCACCAGCAATGCCCCGGTGTGGCCCCTGCGGAAAGCTGATGGGAAAACATGGAGGCTGACGGTCGACTTTGGTGCCTTGAACCGTGTCATCCCACTGCGGACCTCTGCAGTGGCCAAGTACCCAGACATCCTGGCAGCCTTCTGCCGGGGATCCCAGTGGTTCTCGGTGCTCAGTCTGACCAGCCCATCCTTCGCCATCCCCCTACACCCTGAGTCCTGGCAGAAGTTTGGTTTCACCCTTCGAGGGCGGCAATTTGCATTTGCCAGAGTCCCTCCGGGCTTCCACAATGCCCCCACCATCTGCCACATGCATGTGATGAGGATGTGGGAGAAGCTCAGCCACCGGGAGAGCGTGCTGTCCTGTGCTGGTGATGTCCTCATCCACACCCGGACAAAAGAGGAGAACCTTGAGGTGCTGGCGGAGGTATTGGAGGTTGTCCAGAAGACAGGCTTCAGGGTCAGCCCCACGAAGGCCCAGCTGTGCTGGAAGGAGGTCTCTTACATGGGGGTGACCCTTGGGGAGGAAGGGTGCTCTCTGGAGAAGCAGAGGGTTGAGCTAATACAGAAGGTGTCGGCGCCAGCTGATACTACTACCCTGAGGTCCTTCCTGGCTCTCCTGAGGTTCTCCCAGGAGTTCATTGAGGGCTATGCAGAGAAAGCTGCTCCTCTCTGCCACCTCCTGAAGAAGGACACCCCCTGGGAATGGGGGCCAGAGCAGGACGAGGCAGTAAAAACTTTAAAGGAGGGTGTGGCGCAAGCCCCTGTGCTGGCACGTCCCCGGGGGGACAGACCCTACGTCCTGCAGCTTGCCAGCACGGGGAGGGGGCTGCGGGCCACCCTGGGCCAGCAGCATGGTGGCCACCTCCTCCCCATCGCCCATGCCTCACGCCTCCTGACGCCGGCTGAGCAGCAGTTCACTGACTACGAGAGGGAGGTTTTAGCCTTGACATGGGCCCTGCAGCACTGGGAGTACTTGGTGGGGTCGGCCCCGGTGCTGCTGAAGACCTCCCGTGCCCCGGCGAGGTACCTCTTGTCGGGGAAGGGGGAGGAGGGTCCCCCGCGCTGCCCCAGGATGGCCAACTGGGCATTGGCGTTGAACGACAACAAGGTCCCCAGGGAGGTGGGGGGGCCCTCCCCCTGTGCTTACGAGGTGGTAATCAGTGGAGAGAGGGACAGGGAGGAGCCGGGGGGTCCCCCAGCTGAGCCCATGCTGCGGCAGGTGCCCCTGTTTGAGAGTGGCCTCAGCCTGGCGGAGGCCAAGGAGAGTGGCTATGTCGTGTGGTTTGTAGGCGGTTCCAGCTACCACGAGAAAGCAATGACCTACACGGGCTATGCCGCCATCAACCAGGGCACTGGGGAGGTGGTGAAGGGGAAGTGCCTGCCGCACTCCATCCAGGCTGCTGAGCTGGTGGCCGTGATGGTCGCCCTAGAAAACACGCCAGCAGACCAGCCGCTGGCCATATTTTCAGACTCGGGTTGGGTGGTGCGAGCGGCGCTGGAGTGGCTGCCGCTCTGGAGGGAGAGGGACATGCAGTCTGCCGATGGCAACCTCATCACCTACGCCAAAAAGCTGCTGCACCTCGTGAGGCTGGCGGAGCAGAGGGCGCACCCGGCCCAGATCATTAAGATCAAGGCCCACAAGAAGGGAACGGAGGAGGCCAAGTGGAACAAGGAGGTGGACACCAAAGCCAAGCAAGGTGCGAAGGAAGGGCTGATGTGGAAGGCCAGCAAATCCTCAGAGAACGGGCCTGTGCTGGTGGCTCGCCCCAGAAACAGTGAGAGCGTGGACCTGCTGGGCTTGCAGGCACAAGACCCCAGCATCTGGGAGCTAGTGAAAGGTAGGGAGTATAAAGGGTGCAAGGTGTGGAAGGATGTCTCGGGGCTGGTCCTGGCGCGAAGGGAGGGGGTGGACTTCCCGGTCTGGGTGGTGCCTGAACTCCTCCGGATGGAGCTGGTGGCCCTGGCTCATGAGCAAGGGCATTTAGGGGCAGACAAGACCATGGTGAAGCTGCAGGGTGCTGGGTGGTGGCCCGAAATGAGAGAGGACGTGGAGAGGTATGTCAGCAACTGCCTGATGTGCGCAGCCAACAATCCTGATGTCAAAACAGCCAAAGCCCTCCTGGGCTATCAGCGGATTTCTGGGCCATGGAGCAAGTTGCATTTGGAGTTTATCGGCCCCTTGCCCCAAACAGCCCAGGGGAACAGGTATTGCCTGGTGATCAGTGATAACTTCACGAAGTGGGTGGAAGCGTTTCCGGCTCGAAACAACACGGCCAGCGCAACTGCAAAGATCCTGGTAGAGTATGTCTTCTCACAGTGGGGCATCCCAAAGGAGATCAACTCAGCCCATGGCCAACGCTTCATCGGAGAAGTCACGAAAGGGGTGTGCCAAGCCCTGGACATTAAGCAAAAGCTTCACATCACAGGGCATTTCCAGAAGCCCGACTCAGCAGAGGGGCCCAACGAACAACTGAAGACAGCATTGAGGAAGCTTGTGAAACAGCAAAAGAAAGACTGGGATCAGAAACTCCCACTGGTCCTGCTGGCGTTACGGGCAGCCATGGCGTCTCAAGCGCCTTCTCCCAAAAAGCTGCCTCCTGGAAAAGACCTGAAGCTGCTGGGACACTGGTGGCAAAGAGGGGAGCCACCAGACGAACTGCAGCCCCGTGTCCTGGTGGACAGGTGGGTCCAGGACGTGCTGAAGGCAGTGTTAGCTATGTACCACCAGCTTGCCTCAGTGCAGGAGACCAACATCCCCAAGATGGATAAGCAGCTGGGAATGCTGCTGCGCTCTGGGGAGTGGAACATGGGGGACCTGGTAATGTATCGGGGGGTTAGAGAGAAGAAACAGGCGCTGGAATCACAATGGATGGGGCCTGTTAGGGTTGTGAACAAGGCCAGCCCCTTTGTGTACCAGGTAGAAATCAGAAAGGGGGCGAAAAGGCAGGAAAAATGGCTCCATTCTTCACAATTAAAAGCATGGAAGGGAAATTAACGGGGCTGGAGAGCCCATCTTGCTTATGTTTTGCAGATAAAGGAAAATGGAAGGCGATTGTGACCGACGGGAAGGGCGAACTTCGTGGCATCACCAGCCCTGTTTGTGCTGCGGGGAAAATGCTTTCAAATTTCTGGTTGCAGGATTTGCTTTGCTTTCTGGTATGTGCATAGCGCTGAGCACCCAACATGCCCAACCAACCCATCAGCATCTCAGACAAAAAGTCAGTCGTTCCCACTTAGAAAGGCACCCTGAAACATGGGCCACAGCCCAGCACAGGGTTAGGAGGTACACAAAAATTGAGACTGATTGGCCCTGGTCTCAAGCTCACATTAAATACACGGGAAGCATGGGTTTAAATTCTAACAAAGGCTTAAATTTGTCAACGGTAGTTATGCACGGGACGGAGGTGTACTTGGAAAATGAGTGGAGCTGGGATAGCACAAACAGACTCCCGCAGCTGCTGGGGAAGGTGGGACAAGAAATAAAGGTAGGATGCAGGGTAATTAATGGATCCACTCACCAGCGGGCAACTCAAATCTCTGTAACTGAAGTCAAAACTAAGAAGAATCTTAAAAAAAACTGCGCCGTGGAGAAATTGGACTGTTGGTGCAATTTTACTTTGGTCCAGCCAGTCTTTGTGGTTTGCCTCTGGGCCCACAACAGCGTGGGGCTGTCCTTTAAATTCAAGATTAGCACCATGACACACTCCTTTGCTGCTGTTAAGATCTCGAAGTGCCACTTTTTGGCCTGGCATACAGCCCAATACGCTGAAGTCGGCAACCAAGTAAAATTGGAAATTAAATACTCTCAAGAAAGTGTAACTGACCCCATGCAAATTGATGGCACCACTGTGACTATCACTGCCCCTAAAGGCAAGTGGGTTGTGCCAGTAAACTGCCTCCGCGAGAGCAAAACAATTAATAGATCTGAATTAGGCACGGAGGCTTCATGGTATAATCAGGATTATGGACGCTGCCCGCACCTGGTCATAAACCTCCAGGTATGGTGTCGAGGAAACCTGAGTGTAGAAATGTCCCTTGAGCTTGGAGGAAAGTGGTGGATAGGAGGCCCTGAAGGCTTTAAAAAAGAGTTTACCATCGTTGCTGTCTTGCGCCCCTTTGTTTCCAAAATAGGCCCTTATGTAGTTAAGAAAAATCACATCCAAGAGCTGTTGACCGGGCCTGTCCGGTCACTAAAGAAGGTGGTGTTGTCCCTGTCCACTGTTAATATTTCATCCATCAGACCGCACTGTACCCCCTTCCTATCCACCCTCCACACCGGCTGGCTGGCATGGCTCCACAGCCGTACCATCCAGGGGACTCGGGCCAGGAGAGACCTACTGGCCACAGCACTGGGAGGAGGAGGCGCTGGGATGGGAGTCCTCAACAGCATGAACGTTGAGGTCTTGGCTAACAAGTTGGAGGCTGTCACCTCGGGCATGCAGGGCCTCCTCAACCCCCTGAATTCATCCCTGGCCAGCCTTGGGATGGGGCAGTGGCTTGTGTCAGAGGTGTTACCCACCTGGGAACAAATAAATGAGAAAGACCACCAGATGCTGTTGCGAGCACTGGGCATTGAACAAAATAACATCTCCCTTGCTCTTAGTTGCATCCAGGCCCAGATGTGGGTGCAGAGTGTTGTTGCAGGTATCCTGAGAGACGGTGACAACGGCGTCCTCCCCACCGAGATCCGAAAGATCGTGTGGGACGCGGCCACAGAGAAGGAGCGGCAGCTCCAAGCCTGGTGGAGGCTCGTCAACTTCACTCACGACCAGGTTCTCAACGCAGTCATCGCCCACGTCCTGACCGTGGCGGAGGCCCACATCGAAAAGGTCTACCCCATCATGGCCCTGGGGGTTAACACAAACGGGTCCGTGGTCTACCCCCTGGACCACCGCATGTGGGCGAGGGTGTCTCGTGGGAAATGGCAATCGGTAGATTTGGAAGCCTGCATTTTGGAAAGAGGGCTGGGATTCATATGCGAAGATGATGCCCTTAAGGCGAGTGATGTTTGCTTTGACACCAGAGAAGGGGTGTGTCATTTTGAGATCAATCCCCAGAGCAGCAATAAAACTGTGTTAGTGTACGTAGGGAAAGGGTGCGTGTGCTTTAGAACGATGTGTGAATACGTGCAAATTAATGAAGTTTATAATCAGACTGTGTTTAATGACTCAAATATGTGTGCTTGCAACGTAGCTATTATTAGAGGCTGTGATTTTGTGTATAAACCTCCTGTGTTTACTAGCCAGTTGCTAATCAGAAACTATACCTTGTATCGTAGTATAACCCCGACTCCCATTGGTATGGATTTGTCGCTTGTGAAAGAAATGTTAGAGCATGCAAATTTGCAGCAGCTGTTAGAAAATGCTAAGGCAGAAGCCAGAAAGATCCTAATAACTGTACATCACGATGGCAATGTTATAAAACAAGTAATGGAACGAATTAAGAGGGTGGGAGAACACCGCTGGTGGGAACTTTTCTTTGGATGGTCCCCCACAGCCACCGGCATCTTCAACGCGCTCCTGCACCCTGTTGTAGTTATACTGCTAATGCAAATCTGCTTGTGCTTTGCCATGGTAGCAACTTGTTACTGGATGAGGCAGGTGAAACTCTGCATTGACAACCAGGTGAAAGGATTGGGGCTGGCCAAGAGCCTCCTACCATAGTCAAGGGCAAGACTGGGTTGGCCTCTGTGTTTGCCACCAAGAAGAACTTTTAGCTCCGCTGTTGGCTGCAACCCAGTAGGCGTTGAGCGGTGGGGACACATGCCATACCAGACCTTGATGTGAGGGATGGCCTCCTCTGCCATAGGAGGGCCATCCAGGAGGGGAGTGCAGGCCAAGTAGCCTGCAGTTGGCATGAATCACAGAATGGTTGAGGTTGGAAGGGACCTCCTGAGATGGTCCAGTCCATCCCCCCCTGTTCAAGCAGGGTCACCTAGAGCAGATTGCCCAGGACTGTGTCCAGTGGGTTTTGACTATCTCCACAGATGGAGACTCCACAACCTCTCTGGGCAAACCTGTTCCAGTATCTGATCACCCTCACAGTAAAAAATCAAGACTTAGCATAAGTAACCTGTCTTTTAACCTCCTGTCCCCAAATGCTAATGAGCAGAAGCTGCTCTTGTGTGATTTACGACTCCTTAAGCAGAGGAGAAGGTGATAAGGAACGCCAAGGACAGTATCTTTGGAAGGAAAGAGAAGGAAATGTAATGCCTGAGCATGGAAAAGCACCCACTGAAGATGGCAGAGGTGTTACCAGCCTCAAAGACTTGGAAAGATGATAAAAGATGAGCAGGATGAAAGACCCAGTAATCACCTTGGACTTAAAGGAGCTGAATCCACATAGAACTTTGCAGCAACTATCTCCAGGTTCCCAAGGCTCCCAGGACGTCTGGCCAACGGATTGGTGAGATCTTGTTTTCGGAGCCTGGACGTCACCGCTTTGCTTTGCATAGTTGTGCGTGTACTCAATAAAATTTGCCTGTTAGAGTACGGACTGTCTAGTCAATCGCCGCCTGCTCAGCTGCTCACTACCCAGGCTTGTAACTCTGGCTACACTGGTAAAAAGCAAAGACATGTGTTGCCCCCCCATGCCCCCTGCCTTTTATGGGCCAAAATCCCTCACTTGCTTTTTACCTGCAGCATATTCACTGAAACGCAAAGATTTCTGCCTTGGGCTGGAGAGCGGGGCTCTGCTCTGGTGCACAAACCTGCTCCCCGTCTTCCATTCTGCCTCTCCCAACCCGCGCCACCCCCCTGCCTCTCAATCCAGAAGGAGCCTTAAAATATACATAGGGGGTCTCAAACAACTTAAAAACGTTGGCAATTTCAAAAACTAGATTAACCACCTTGTTTCCGGTCCACGTGTCTGATCTCATCTGGGAGGTGCTGGTCTCTCTGAGAAGGGGGGTGAAGGGGGCGGTGGGGAGAAGCAGAGAAAAAGCCTTTTGCAATCCTAGCTGAAATCAAAAGGTTAAAGGACTGGCCTTTCACCTAACAAGCAGCTGCTGGGCTAGCTTGAGAAAGGAGTTAAAAACCCCGCTTTTCACAAACACGGGGCTGGGAAGCACGAAAAACCACCGTATGTCCACAGCATACTTTTTTAAAAGAAAAGTGAAACTTCAATATATGGGGTTTGATAAAGACGCTTCTCTTTGAGGAGCACACGTTATAACTGAGCTCGTGAAAATGTCAATAAATAAACCGCTGTCTAAAAACACAGAAACCCTGTTTTCCCCCTCCAAGCACCACAAAAACACCCCCTTCACCCTTGGCAGGGGAGGCTGGACTGTCCCCCCAGCCCTCCCACCTGCCCGGGAAAGGGCTGGTGCCTCGTCCCCTCTACGCTCTGCTGCTCCCTTCATTTTACCCATAACAGAGACTCACAGAAAACACCCGGTTATTTTGGTTAAAGCACATTTCTTACTTCCTAACACCTTACATGTTTCATGAGAATTAATCTCCCTGTGAATAATTACGCTTTTATACAAAGCCTTTACCCCTCTAACTTGTTTTGGGAGCCTGTAGGGGAACCACAGAAAATTCACGTTATCCCCTTTTCAGTCCCAAACTTGCACCGGGACAGCGTGGCACAGCAGGGGTTAGCCCCAGGATGACGGAATAGTCACAGGGAAAGGGGTTCCTACATCTCCAGGCAGGTTTTAGCTGAATGCAGACCCCTGCGTGGCTGCTGGATGAGGCGGCGGCAGCATCCTCCGGAGCTGGAATGAGCTGCTGCCCTTTGCGGAGCCAGCACACGCCTGCACGTAGGTCTGGAAGGTTTGCAAAACTATGAAGTTCCACACACACACCCCCCCCCCCCCCCCCCCCCCCGCTTTTAGTGTCATTTGTTTATCACCACAAACCAGGGAGGGCTGTTTTCATGGTGGCAGCAGTATTGCTGCGGCTGCGACAGACTTCGGGTGCAGCTTCAGGGCAGGACCTTGAGCCAGAGGCTTTTTCTCCTTTTCCAGTGATTTCGGTAGATCCCATAAAAGATATTACACAAACTTGCCCGCTTTTTTTGAGCCAAAAGGGTAACACAATCGTATGTATTCCCTGGTGGTTTTACCCCTGTCCTCTGCGCTCTGGAGCGGAGGGAAGTCTGCCTGTGCAGAGCACGCAAGCTGTGGCCCGTGGAGACCCCCAACCCATCCGCAATGCTCCAGCTTTCCTCCGTTCCCAGAGGGAAGGTGGAAGAGGCGGTTCTCAGAGCTAGCCCAGCCTGGCTGCCTCCGCTTTGGGCTGCAAAGATCCACGCAGGCAGGTCACTGGCCCCGCTGGTCTAGTCCTGGTGGCAGTAATTCACATTAATTTTTGAAAAACTAGGGGCTAAGATGTGGAATTTTGATTCAAGTGGAACAACTGATGTAAAAATAAGCCTTGGTGGCGACAGCAGAAATGCTGGGGTCCTCCGGAGAGTCTAAAAAGAGCCTCCAAGGGACAGGAAGGTATCAAACACAAAATTTAAGCCAAGGAGCCTGCTCTCCATGCAGACCACCTGCTTATCTCTGGATATGTCTCATGGGACTGCAGGGATACGCTATTATTTCTCTTGGGTACCTGGCTTGCTTCTGAGATGGGCCTTTCCTGATGCTGCAGGGGATCCTGCCAGTTTTGGGACATGTCTTGCAGCCATGTGCAGGGGACGCAACAGGTCCTCGCTCCAGGAGGGCACGGAGAGTCTCCATGTCCTCTGAAATAAAGGTGCTACATGGAGAGATTTGGATGGCAGCTGCATGGGGTCACCTGCAGAGCCAGTCCTGGGCTAGTGACCTAACACCTACCCTGAACATCCCTGAACATCCCACACTGGCTCCAATCAAATTGAGAAGGAATTTGAGCCTCAGCTTTCCCCTGGCTGGGCTTGTACTTGAGTGAGTTGCTCACAAAAAGCTCAGACTTTGATTTCCCAGCCCCAAACAAGTTGACACCATTGTATTTTCACGACAACATTCAAAAGAGCTCGGAATATTTTTTGTTTGTGTGTTTGTTTTGTTTTATTCTCCCTCTGAAGCCCTGAAGACTGCCAGGGTTGATGAAGTTAATGTCACGCCTCCTCGGGCAGGGCCGGGCAGATGCTGGCAGATTTCTGTCCGTCTGTCAGAGCTCTCTGTCGGAGCTGCCTCCCCAAACCCATCATCAGCATTTTGACCAATGTCACTCTTCCTGCATGACCTTTGTCTTTCCGGCTCAAGGCTTGGCCATGGCTCCCCTTTTCCTACTCTTTCTCTCCCTCTGTCTTCCCTCTTTCCCACCTCTAACTTTTATCCCCTTCCTCCACCAGCTGCTTCCCACCTTCCTTAACACCAGTTTTCTTGCTTCTTAAGCACGAATGTCACTCAGGATCGTCCTTCAGGGCTCCCTGCTTTGAGCAGGACCTTGCAAGGCTCTTCCTTCACCCAGCACCTGCAAGGTGCCTGCGCATTCACAGGGAGGGGATTCATCCGGCTTAGATCCTCTCGGTGCCCATGTCCTTCAAACCCCGTGCATTTTGTAAGCCACTGCGCATCAAAGGAATCCCATGAAAGCAGAAGTAGTAGCAGGTGGATTGATACCCTGGAGGGTTCAATCTCGGTGCAGCACCAGATGGACTGTCTGCTGCAGTGCTCCGGTTGTGACCCCTCCATAAGACACCTTTACGGTTGAGAACAAACCTTTTATTCCTATCACCAGTCCTGCTCAGTGGCTGGGCAAGCTACCCCCACCCCCCAGTTCCTTTCCCTCCCAAGCGTTTTACTCCACCCCAGAGCACACCGGGCGATTCACAGAGAAGCTGGATACTAGCCCCAACTATTTACAATCTGTAAATAGACTGTAGACCCAACCCGGTATAGCAGAGCAGTAAGAAGGAAAGAGCGAAAAAGCCCCAGGGACAGAGTAATACAATCAGAGGACGATGTAGCGCAGCGCGCTATATCCTGGCTCATCACGATTTATTACCTACGGGCAGGATGGAAGAAATGAGTTTTAGGAGGCAGAATAAAGAAGAGCATCAGGGCTCAGAGGCACAGTGAGGAGGGCTAGTAGGAGAGCTAAAAAGCTGGGTAGCTCATCTGGGACGCGGGACAGATTCTGGCTTGTGTTGATTTTTTTCTGCTTTGTAGAGTCCCAGAGAAATTCTGCATTGTGCCAGCACTCAGCGTGAAGGGAGATGCTTGATTTATTCCTCACAGCAGCCTCAGGAAGCGATCAGATGTACATCAGCCTGGCTGAGAAGGGGTCATGAATAACTCAGTAGGGAGTTAGTTTACTCTGAGGGGTGGTGAAATGACTGAAATTATATCCCGCAGAGGGAAATGCAGGGAATTCTTATGGGTTCACTCTTTTTCTTCAAAAATAAAACACAATAGAAACAATTTCCAATTTTGAGAGAGATCTATCATTAGCATGACTGTTGAGTTTGGCAAAGCTAACCCAAGTCAATGTAATCAAGAATTAGGCCTTCTACAGCACAGGGCAATCAAATGCCCTTGTTCCCCAGCTGCTTGCAGCAGTTTCACCAGTGGACGAGAGTCACAAGCACCTGGAAGGAGAACAGAAAGACACCAGGTTACTTGGAATAGTGCAGGCTAGAAGGTATGGGGGAAAAACATCCCCCTTAAACTTTGAACTACATTTCCCTTTCTTCCCAGCATCCCCAGAAGTAATGCAAGGCTTTACTCCACGGAGAGGAATGGGAAGTCGGTGATACCTGCACGTGTGATGGTGGATATGCCATTCGACCTGAGCTGAGAGCAGGACGCAGCTGTAGAGCACAGCTCCACGAGGTGAGCGATGGTGTGAATTCACAGCACGTCGGCTGCTCATGGAAACTGCTCTCCCAAGGCTTGTACCGCAGGGGGTGCACAGAGTGACTTCTCCCTCCATCAGACTGAGGTACGGCTACTCATACTGGTCCTGGGACAAGAGTACACCTTTGGGCAGCACACCCCTGCCCTAGTTTGTCTCCTGATAACTTGTTTGTGCAGCTGGACACAGATTTACGGGCCCTGGCCCTCCCAACTCATCTGCCTAGATGGGCTCTGTCCCCTGCACGCCTGTGGATGCTGCAGTGGTCCATGCACGGTCACCAACAGCGCAGGGATACCAGTCACGGCTGGAGCCACCTGCACCGTACCTATGTCCCCCTTTCCACCCCCCAAACAGATAAAGGCTTGTCTAGCGACAAAGGACCTGGTTGATACCAGCACAGTAAGAAAGGAAAATAAGCAGTAAAAGCTTCCTGTTGTGGGCAATATGCAATTAGTATTTTAATATAGCCCTTTGTTTAGTTTTTTCATGCAGTTCCAGCAAACTATTCCAGTATTATCCCCCCAGACGCATTCAAAGGACACCGACAGGCTTGCATGGCAGTATTCTCTGCACTTAGTGTATTTTCTGCAAGACAAGCGTGTTTTGTCCGTGTGTGCAGGACCGACGCAAATATTTTCAGAAACCCAGGCAGGATGAGGCATTCCTGGGGACAGAGGGAAGCAGCAGAGAGAGACTCCCCTCCCTGGGAGAGCCAAGTGTCGTTCAGTGCGGGGAGAGACGAGGCCCCACAGCTTACACAGCAAGCGCTGCCGAGGGAGAGAGGGTAGACACCGACCTTTGCAGATTCCCTGAGGAAGTAAACAGTTAAGTGCCATCAGGTAGTTTAATGACTGCAGCATTTCCACAGCCACCCTTAAATTGATTAAACATCAGAAGTCTCAACCCTGGAGGGTTAACGCAAGGCACCCAAATCTCTTTTTGGACAGTTTGTTGGGCCGTCTTTGATTTTTAGCCCTACTAAGCGGCAGGTAGTCAGCTGTTCTGAAAAATAAACCACTTTTTGGTGCTCAAACCACTTTTTGAGGAGCCTACAAGGGGATATAGGTGCTTATTTGTTAACATATTTCAAGACTGCTTGGACAACATTGGCTTAGGCTTCCATTTGCTGATCTCCTCTGAAGTCTCTCGTATTTGTCAAATGCCACATGAGCACATTCTAAAGCATAAACACAACAAATCCACCTTTCGGGGGGGGGGGTCCCATTCCACTATCTTTGCTCTGTTAGTGAATGTTGCAGTAATGCTACAAATCAAATGCTACAAAAAACTGCTTATGTTCACCTAAGCAAACGGCATCAGAGCACCCTATAAAACATTGCTAAAAAAAAGAAAAAAAAACCCCAGCCTTATTTGCCTCAACAGCACACCCACCAACGAAGACAAAAGTACCGTCACGTCAGCAGTGGTATGTCTGTCCGCACTTCCTTCACGCTTGCTCATAAACCTGACCAATAATCTTAACCCAGTTAGTTGCCAGGGCAGTAAAATCATAACGGAAGACGACGTAGCTATGAGATGAGCGCTGGAGAACGGATAAGGCTGCGCAGTGGAGATCGAGACGGACACCATCTTGTGGGTGTTGTCTCAACCTCCTTTTCTTCACCAACTGGTGCTTCTTACAGCAGCCTTCCAGTACCTACAGGAAAGATGGGGAGGGGCTCTTTACCAGGGAGTGGAGCAATAGGACAAGGAGCAATGGTTTTAAACTGAAAAAGGTGAGATTTAGATTGGATATTAGGAAGAAATTCTTTACTGTGAGGGTGGTGAGGCACTGGAACAGGTTGCCCAGGGAAGTTGTTGATGTCCCATCCCTGGAAGTGTTCAAGGGCAGGCTGGATGGGGCTTTGAGCAGCCTGGTCTAGTGGGAGGTGTCCCTGCCCAGGGCAGGGGGGTTGGAACCAGATGATCTTTAAGGTCCCTTCCAACCCAAACCATTCTATACTTCTATGATTCTTGCTCTTCTGAGCGTGGAAGATGAAAGGCAAGCTGTGCGGCGGCACACGTACCCCTGTACGCCCCTGGCGAGCCCCCCCCTGCCCCCAGGTTTGCAGCTGCTCGGCAGCAGCCTGCAGGCTCTGCTGGGGCTGGGCGGCACAACACCTTCACCGCAGGCGCAGCACCGGGGTCGGCACCCCAGCACCCCCCAACCAGCACGGCTGGTGCCTGCGGTCTGACCTCTCCATTTGCTGAGCTAGAAAAAAGAAGAATAAAAAGAGACGTCAACAAACCAGAAGGCAGGCCGCAAAGCAGCCAGCATCACCTTCTCCTTTGGGTTTGAGAGGGGTTTTTCTTAAAACAAAGCCCTTTCCATGCAATCCTCTCGTTTTGAGGGCAATTCTAAGGAAACGAGTACGCAGCACCTGCTTGCTTTAGGCTGTGAGAGCAAGACATCCCCCGCACAGTGACATGAAATAACTTAGCAGGGAAGAGATGCTCATCCTGAGAGTTTTGAAAAAATATCACAGATCTGTAAGCGCTTAAACAGACACAAATGGCAGGAACGCTAAGTGCTGACCATCGACAGAGGGTCCCAAACCCCACGCTTTATCTCAACGTAAAGGCGTAGGCTTTATGTCTGATGTTGCTTTGTAGGACGCAACTCTGCTATCATGGTCTTGACATCACGATGGCTTCCCGGGTATCCCCCTCCACCTTGAGTACCAAAGCGTGGGGCAGGGAAGGAGCTCACAGGTGGAAGAACTGCTGATGCACATTCAAATTCGCAGGCTGCCAGCCATACAGGTGCAGAAGGTGCCTCACCAAGGTGCCCTGAGGCCTCTGCATTACGGGCACCGCTGACATGAGCTATTCGGCCCCGGAACCTCGCGGCAGGCGCAGGTGTTGCTGGCGAAGGCAAGCCCGGGGGCTGTCTGAGAGAAACTAGTGTGAGCTGAGTGCACCCTGCACAGTGTCTTGATCTGGACTCGCATGAACCTACAGCGCCAAAATTTCTATTGACTCCTAAGTAGCGGGCAAAAGAGCCAGATCTTGCAAGCTGCTGAGAAGTCTCGCGTTTCAGTGGTCACACACTACCTTGCCCGGGTGACTCATTTGACCACACAGCGCTGCAACCGGTGTCCTGGTGTTGCGGCACTATGGGGAGTGCAGAGCAAGAGAGGGAGCATTACTAGGGCGAAGCTGAGCAAGGCAGAGTGACTTTTTTATTATTTTTTTTTTAAGCACAAGAGATGGACTCGAGAAAGGCTGAAGGCAGGGTAGGAAAGAACTGAGCTGATGCAGAAAGCCCCTCCAGCTTCTCCCATCGTGCTCTCAAGGCACAGACTTCATTTGCACATGACGTCAAATTCATGTAAGGATACAGACCAGAGTTTTGATTAATGCTCCGAGGAGAACCTGTATATACACCAAGGTACTTGACACAGAGGAGTAAAAAGAACTAGAAATCATAATTTCTGCTGACTACAAAAGGGAAGGTTTCACCACTCTGGCTAAGAAATAGCATCAATAGAGACTGATACAATGCAGTTCCAAAAGAAACATTTTGAGGGAAAAAAGCTTAGCTCTGAGCAAGATATTTCTCATACAGCACGATATTATTGATAGCTGTGGTTCAGCCCATGGAGCTTGAATTCAAAATTTATATTTTATTATATTGCAGATGGATTGGAAATGCCTAACACTTAGCTTTGGGAAAAAAAAACTTTATTTCAACTGTTTGTTAGGTTGGTGCTCAGAACATTGGCGTGAACAGTTTCATTGTTAATTCTAAGAAATCCTACTTCATTTTAAAGGTTTCTTTCAAATCTCCCCTCCCTCCCACACACAGAGATTTTCAGTTTTCCCCACAGCTCTCAGAGAAAAAAAAACAACAATGTACCACTTCTTTCACATTCCCCCCACTAAGATTCTGGTTTTATTGCAAACTTTCATGTCTTAAGTAGAGAAGACTTAACTGCTGGAGAGGGTGCAGCGAAGGGCTACCAAGATGATTAGGGGACCGGAACACCTCTCTCATGAAGAAAGGCTGAGGAATTTGCGTCTCTTCAGTCTGGAAAAAAGACTGCTGAGGGGGGACCTTATCAACACTTATAAATACTTAAAGGGTGGGTGTCAGGAGGATGGGGCCAGGCTCTTTTCAGTGGTGCCCAGCAACAGGACAGGAGGTAATGGGCACATCCTTGAGCATAGGAAGTTCCACCTAAACAGGAGGAGGAACTTCTTTACTTTGAGGGTGGCAGAGCACTGGCACAGGCTGCCCAGAGAGGTTGGGAGTCTCCGTCTTCGGAGACATTCAAAACCCACCTGGATGCGTTCCTGTGCAGCCTGCTCTAGGTGACTCTGCTCTGGCAGGGGGGTTGGACTAGATGATCTCCAGAGGTCCCTTCCAACCCGTGTCATTCTGTGATTCTGTGGAATAGCGAGGACCTGAGTCTGTCAATGCAAGAAGAAAAGGTCTGTGACCTGCGGGTCTGTGTTTTTGCCTGGTGTTGTTGAATACCAGTCCTACAACAAAGTCCAACTGTCAAACAAGTGGTACTCGGCCCATTGTGCAAGGTGGGCTCCTGAGGGTGTTCAGGACTTGTGGAAATGTCAGGCGTTTATAGAAATGGAGATTTATATCCATGCCCCAGTCTTACACCCTGGAGCAGGAGTGATTGCCTTGCATCCAGGAGCAAAGCTGGGCAGGCAGTTTGCTGTAGCTCTCTGAAATCAAACCAGAATTTTCTTGAAGTTCTGCTAGAAATAACTGGCTGAAATAGCACTTCGTTGCTTTTAACTGTAAATCAAGCTCTTTGAAACAAATGACAGTAGCTTATTTGGAGATGAGGAACACTGCTGCTCTTTTCCCAAAGCTTTCCCACAGAAAGATTTATGGCACTGTACCTATTTATGGTTTCCTAGTTATTCATTTTTTTTGTGATCCATTTCTGTGATACGTACATTTGTCACCAGTTTAAGGGCATAGTCAAGAACAGCTTCAGCTGGTCTGGGTTACAAAGATACTGTGCCTACCTGCTGACCACCTCACTCTGAAAATACAAGCAGGATAGGAAATGGGTATAGCTGGAATGACACGAGCAGATCTGACAGGGCTGTAACCTCCTCCCTTGGGCCATTTCCACCAGTGGATGTGAAGAAGAGCCGGAAACTGTAACATGTTAATGTTAAAAACGCCGCAACTGGAAAAACTCATCTGGTACCACGTTCCTGGCAGGTTGTAAATCACAGAAGAAGCTTGTGGAAAGGCTGCAAAGAGAATCCAAATCTCCCAGTCCTCACCCTGGCGCTTTCATCTTGGTGTTCTGGCTGATAAACACAGCCATTAAGACTCAGCTTCCGTGTTGCTGGATGGCAGCGCTGGCCAAGAGCTCTATGCTGAAAAAAACCCCTTAATTTAATTAAACTGTAATAGTCCTCTAACTAGCTCACACAACAGCTTTACGCTGTAATATGATCCCAGAGATACACAGTAAATTTGAGATGCAGCTCAAGGCATTGCATTCAGGTGACTTACACTGATTTCAGCTGAATGCCTCTCAATCTTTACAGAAATATGCTCGGGCAAGTTAGCAGGTTAGATATGATGAGGGTATGTGTCACAGGCCAACTGCAGGGTTAACTTGCCAGGTGTTAGCGTTCCCAGTGCGCCTTGCTAAAACCACAGCCCGAGTTCAGGGCATGCAAGGCGACTTCAGCGGTTCTCCCTTTTGTGGCAAGATTTCAAATGAGAACCTTCCACCGTGAAAACAACTTTTTGCTCACTGCACAGGAGGCAGAAAGATATGTCCTGTTTCAGTTGTGGCCTTTTTCAGACAGACCTCGCACTAGGATCTCACTACAGATTTTTCACGTACTGCGGACAGTCGTGAAACCAAAGTATAAAAAGTCATACAAAGGAAAAAAACTATAAAAAACTGTCAGTATTTTGCAGAACAGCACATTCGTGCCACTCTTCACAGCACACTGAACATCACAGCTGCATTCAGAGGCGAGCATCTAGGCTCTATTACGTGTTCATTGAACACGCAACTCCGACGCTTTCAGGCATTTCTTGTTATTCCTGCAACAGCAGGAGGGTGGCCTTGCCTCCCTCTAAAGTCAGCGACCCTTACAGAGAGTTGTTTAAGCTGATCCATTTGCCTGTGAATGAGAACAGCAGATGCAGGGACACAAGGATGCCCCAGGTATGGTAACCTTCAGGAGAAAGGAGGGGAAACTGGCAGCAGCAGCCTGCTTCAGGGATACATCATGGGCAGGATAAATCTGGCGGAGTCCCCGCTTCTGCACCACCTGTAGATGAAAAAAGAGGCCTCGGAAGAATTCAGTACTTGATCCAGATACAGGAGTCTTCACTTAAGTCCAGCTTTAAACAACAGTTTTAACCTTGTTTTTGTGCTCAGCTATGTGTACACAGTTTTAACTTGCCTTTTTCATTTAGGGCAGCTCTTTCACAAAGCCAAGCAGCACATAGGTTTACTGAAAGAGGAGACAGATCAAATTTAGTGCTGTTGGGCTTTCACAGAGAAACCCTTGTACCTGCATAAAACACCATTGACTCCAAGGGGTCTCCAGTCAGATCTGCAAGTCTATCTCCTCAGATGTGACAGAAAGATCTGTGATTTAATTTGTTCTCAAATCAGAATTGTAATGCTTTGGGAGTTTTAATGGGAGGAACAGATGAGCAGAATTAGCTTTCATTACAGACAGTGTGGATTCCTTTGTTACTAAGAAGTGAAAAAAGACGTATATACAGAAGGGTGAAGTCATCAATCTCTGTGCCTAGGATTTTAAAATGTCTAGCATGTAGGTAACTATTGGTACAAAAGTGAAAGGGTAGGAACAAGGCAATCAAAACACACGAACAATAATAATTATTTATGACCTCAGAAAATTGGATATCACATCTAAATTAGAGCTATAAGTCACTTCTTCTAGATGAGAATCTGCTATGTCTCATTTGCAGCATTTACATCATAGATTTATCATTGTTTAATCAAAATGTGGCAAGAACACTGCTTTTGGAATCTTATCTTTCATGTTTCATACCAAGAAACTTGGTTTAGAGCTTTTCTACATAGTTTGTGCAACCACTTTCCAGTGCTGGGCGAGGAGAGTATGGAGTTCAAGTACAGATTTGGGAATTATCACTGAAAAAACCAAAAACATCTCCCTGTTCTGCCAAGTCATACTTTTACCATATTTTCGGAGCTGTTACTCTCCTTCTCCTGACCTCCAAAAGAGCAACTCTTATTTCAAAAGCAAGTAACCTCGTGCTTATTTCCCTTCAATTAGTCTGTTCCCTGCGTACAAGCAGAGTACTGCACCATGGCCTTTCTGTCTGGTGGAGGTCTATTAGACCTGTTTTCTTAGACTGACTTCTGAAGGAGAGGAGGCGTATGTGACCATATTGGAGAAAGGGTTCCTTACTAATAATTGTGAGACACTGGCCATATTTGTAGAGCCCTATTTGCCAGAGTGGCAGAAATATCAATGCCCCAAGATTCGCTAAACTAATGTCCTGGGAGAAGAGAAAGTCATTATTTGTCTTACATGGGAGACAAGCTGCAACATTGCCGTTATTCTCACAGCAAAGAGTATACACATATATATATATATATGTATATAGGAAAGGGCACTTGAAAACCTCCCCAGTTACATTGCAGGACAGTACAAGCAGGCTGCAGTTAGCAGCTTATAACAGCTCACCACTGTCATCAACAGTTAGCTTAAGTAAGTTATGATTGAATCCTCTCTCTTCCCAAGTAAATAATGAGAAAAGCAACAATAACGAGAAAATGTGACTTGAGATTCCCTCATAAGATGAGCAGGGGCTAAGGAAAGCAAGTGAAAGAGTCCTTGGAAAGACACAGAAAGGCATGTAACTCCTGAGCAAGGAAAAAGAGCCACTGAAGAAAGCGGAGGCATTATCAACCTGAGACAAAGACCAGGGGAGATTAGAAAAGGGGACCAGAAAAAGAACCCTATGTACACTTTGAACTTCAAGCTGAATCCCCATGGACCTCTGACTTCTCATTCCTGAGACTCCCCGAAAGCTTGCCTTTTAGAGGACGGACTAAGTTACTTGACGGCTCAGATGCTAACTACTCAGATTTATAACTTTATCATCAGCAGGAAACATCTAAATCCAAGACTGCAATCAACCACAAAACACAAATCCTTAAAAAATAAAGCAGGCTACATAATTTTCATGACTTTTCAACCTACTTCTTATACCCACAAAACTAAAACTAAGACAAATCAGACAGAATTCAAGGCTTGGGGGCCCTGGTCTTTACTCTATCCCACACCAAAATAACCCACAACAGAAAATTTCAGTTGGGCAGATTTATGGAGAGAGCAGCAGCTCAGCACAGGTGCCTCTACAAACAGACTAACCGAGTGGAAAGCGCAGTCTAAGTGGTGCAAACCAACAGCGTGATGGCTTTCAAATCCCACATCAAGGCTCAGAAAAAGCGTTCTTGCAACCCAAAGGCATTAAGAGAGATGCTAAGTGTTGTCTTATGACTTTGCTTTTAAACGATCACTTTTTAGAGCTTAACTGTATTTATTCAATCCAGCGGCTTTCAGTAAGACATCATCCAGGCTTCAAATCCTCTACACAACCCCAGCGCTGCACAGTGCAGGCGGACAATGTGCTCTTCCTCTTCCTCTCTGGCAGCCTCCCTTGGCCCAGGCCCTGTAGAGGCTGGAGCATTTCCAGTGTTCATGGCTCACCGAAGGTCTCAACTGAGAGTCCTGGGAGAAAGACAAGAGCTTGAACACCATCGTCCGAGCTCATCGGTTAATTCCACATATGTAGGACGTCCGTACTCAGGCCGCAATCATGTAAATTCATATTGCAAATGAAGGTCTGGTGACATGGCATTTAAAAATGGAAATAAAAAGCTGATACTGATTTTTCAGGGCATTGTTTGGATCACAAATCTAGCTTCACTCTTCTGTACATTACTTTGAGTAACGAAACAGAAAATACCCTCATGGTAGCAATTCATTTTGCATATTGCACCTTGTAGTGTTTCTTAAATTGAACTAAAAATAAGGATTACAATGAGAAAAATCTACTAGACAATGCATATCTGACAACCAGTTGCATCTTTAATAGACTCATTTTCCACTCAGAACTGTGCGACCAAAAAACCAAACCAAATCCTCAAAACCTCCGATATCAAATAAGATTTGGAATCAAAAGCCTTTCACATTCTTGTTTTAAATCTGTGAGAGAAATGGTTACATACATGTCCAGGAACACTGTAGCGCCCTTATTTGACGAGTTTATGTACTTTCCTAGAAGAATTATAGAAACCTCAGTAGTAGGCACCATTAACATTAGAAAGAAGCTATACATTTTGGTGAAATTCCAACAGTATTCTGTGAGCTACTGACCCTTATTTGCGATATATTCCATAAGAGATTACAGACTTTCAAACTTGCATCACTGCAACGGCTGCTGTAAGTGTAAGATGATTAAAAATTGATGCCTACCTAATGCCCAAACATTTCAGAAGACAGGCTCTTTCTTGCTTCCAGATGGGAACAAAAACTTTGCTTAAAAAAAACCAACACAACAGTCACAGTACAGTACAAAATGGTTAAGTGAGTCTAGAAACAGAATCAACTTCTTAAAGCTAAGCAAAACCTTTATCAATATCCCAAGATAGATTCAGCCCAAAGTAGCTCCTCTTCTCTTTTGACATCTATCTGCAGCTTCTTTTTATCCTTTTTGTGCTTTTTGCGCTCTTTCTCAGTAGAGTTTTCTTTCAGTCCGTTGCCTTTGTAAGGTCTTGATTTCTTTTCATTTACCAAGTCTATCTCATTTTTAATTCTCTTTTGCTTCTCATTTTCTTTTCCAAAATCTGCACCTTCACTATTTGTCTTCCTTTTCTGCTTTGTGGCTTCTTTCTCATACTTCATCTCTTCACTGATGTATTTTTCCACCTCAAAATGTTTTATCTGAAATTTCTGTTCTTTTCCGTAGGAGCTGGCAGAAGTTTCAGCAAGCATAGGTTTGTAGCCATCTTTAGATTCTGCAACCGATAGGCTGAAGCTTTTATCTCTGATGGTGGCTACCTCTACCTCAGATGCCTGCTCTTCTTTACAGTAGCCCTTGTTATAGCGATAATTGTGTGTCTTTTCTAGTGCTTGCTCATAAGATGATAGCCAGCTTGGCGATTTGTTTTCCCCAGTGTTTGTAGGTGACTGGGTTTCTGAGAAAAGGCTGGAATGCTGGCCTTGTTCACACTTAAAGTTTGAAGATACAACCTCACCGAGGTCACTTTCTCCTTCGATGTTTTTATCTTGAAACTCTTTGTCTTCCTCTTTACCTAAACACCTTCTTGGCTCTAGACCTCTAGCTTTCTGAACTTTAACGTAATCTGTTAATTCATCTTGAAAGGAGCTATGTGTTTTCTTTGATTTCTTCTTGTGATTGACAAGCACTGTTTCTCTGCATAAATTGGATAGAAAGTCTTAGTTACTAATACTGACCAATTTGCTTAGCGTCAGTTGAGTTAAAAAAAAAAAGTCTTATTTTCAGAGTTACAAAAGAACATATTCCAAGTGTGTTGTTCCGTATAACTGCATGGACCCTGTTACACACAGTCATTATCTGTAAAGCTGAAGTTACATGGAACAGATTCTACTTTTTGTGAAAACTGAAAATCCAGAATAACTTTATGAAGACCAAATGAGTTCCTTGTGACACAGACGCTGCAAGAATAAGATGCGTTTAAAATGACTGCATACATTTATAAAATGAAAATTTAAGATTCTCTCGTAACAACTAATCTCCCACTAGCTGCGGATAAGAAGCAACTACGTCATATACTGACTGTCAAGTAATAAAGTTACTAATTTCTTTATGAGATTCATTCTATTGAACAGTTGCAGTACAGTAATTTCAGGCAAACTGAAAATTGCTTTCAAACTGTGACTCCACAGCAGAAACAAATCGGAACAGAAAAAACCAACCTGGATTGGTAAAAACCCCAAAGAAGATAAATGTGCTCCCAAGGCTAAACTATCTATTAGTTTATATTCTACTCTCCCTTTCCTCAGGATGGAAGATAAAGTGGTTAGATGACAAAGATATCCCCCATGGGAAGGGCAGCTCTGAAGACCTACCCCTTACACCAGCTTTATACATTCATTTCGTTAAACTATAGATAGGCCTGTAGCAGTTCCCTACACTCCTGTTTTGGGGGACTCTAATTCTGTCAACTAAACAAACATCTAAAATCAAATCAGTTCTACATCAGTCTCTTGTGGTTCTATTATTATTGCGCCTTCACTTAAAACTTGTCTTATTAAAATGCTTAACATGTAAGCAATTTTGGTATATAGCCTACTTGCACAGCAAGCCCTAAAAAGTACATCATAAATCACCACGATATCCACTCTGCAATTTACACAGTCTACAAGCCCTCTTCTGGGTAAAAGGGAAAGTACAAGAGCTATCATCTATTCCATAAATGATCTTATGCCAAACTTAAGATACATGTTGGTGAAACCTGAAAGCAACACAATTGATGGAGACTTGGCACTTTTCCGGATTAAGGTCTTTTTTGCCCTGTCAGTGGAAGTCTTTAAGTTCAGACCATTTACTTCTAGACTGAGCACTGAAGATGCTGTACCAAAAGAGGTGCTGCTACCCCCAGATAGCAAAACAAGTGGGAAAACCATATAGGTTTCAGGACATTTCCCTGTGGGTTATCATCGAAGATGCAACTGTGGGAACTCTGAGGCTGGATTTCAGTCACAAAATACGACGTTTAAATGGACAGTACCCCTTTAAACCAGTAAACTAAACAACAAAAAAAATAAAATCAAACAAAACCAAAATCCCCATGAACTAGTCAGTCACTTAACAGGAGACAACAGGGCAAATGAAAAAGTGTGAAAGTACAAACTAGAGAGGAATAGTAACAAAAGACTTATTGACTTACTTAAGCCGGTGCTTATTTCCTTGCACGTGGGACTGGTACGTTTCTACAGATGTAAGTATGACGTTACATACGGGGCACAGGTAATAACCAACTCCAATAGCTGAAAAGGAGGAAGCTGTAGGTTAGAGAGACTACAAATGAAAGACAAAACTGAAAGCGATCCCATCACGATCAAACACGATCCCATCCCATGCAAGAGTCCTAACATAATGTTCCCATGAACAATTTTTATAGACAGATATAAAGTCTCTGCTGCAATTTTACACTAGAATAATACTTATGAAGGGAGCTGGGCAGTGTAACCATAGTTTAAATATTAACAAAGAGTATTTCTGATGACTGAAGTGATCCACGGTAATTCCAGTAAACTGTTGCCAAGTGCTGATGAGAATGAACTGTACTGAAAAATTAAATACTATTGTAAATACCTGACCCAAAGTAAGCACCAACAGATACCAATCCAGTCAGCCCAGACATAATTAAAGTAAGATCAGTTTAAGCATTACCTACAAATGCTCAATGCAGTGTTGGTTCAACCCTGTGAAGATGCTGAGGGAATTGTCAATACAGTACATTATGAATTCACAGGCTGCCCAGGGAGGTGGTGGAGTCTCCGTCTCTGGAGACATTCAAAACCCACCTGGACGTGTTCCTATGCAACCTGCTGTAGGTGACCCTGCTCTGGCAGGGGGGTTGGCCTAGATGATCTCCAGAGGTCCCTTCCAGCCCTATGATTCTATGGTACATGAAGTCTCAGGCAAATATAAGGTAAGGTCAGGTGAGGAAAGCCCTTATGTTTTTTAGGTTGCCATTTTCTCCTCTCCTACAAGCTATATCATCCATAGACCCAAGTATTCTTAAACCAGCGAGTAACCTTTTTCCCCATGCAAACCCAAGTGCTTCGTCCATCAGCAAAATGCAGCATAAATTCCAATGAGCTATTGCTTTGCAACAAAATGTATTATTTTGTTTAAATTATAGCATGACTCAATGAGACACGTTTTACACTAACAATGACTTTTGACTATCAGGTAGGGTTTTGAATTTCTTACTAAAGAAAGGACTGACAGTTCTCTTGAACGGGACTAGATGATGCCCCCTCAAAATGAATAAAATTGCACAGCAACTGGGCCTTGGTTTTGGACATAGTGCTTGAGCTGGATACAGTCCTGATGGGAGGCTAGAGAACAATGATTGTTTAGGAAAAAAATTTCCTTATGTGGGAAGATGGAAATAATTACAACAATCAGTTTCATGAATAAAAGATTAAGGGAAGACATGACACTAGTTTTCAATTATTTAAAGAATGAAACAAAAAAGAAACAAATGATTCAATTCTTGTGTCTGCTTCTCATTCTGTGCACAGTGAAGAAATACACTGTGGTCAGAGAGAGCTGAGTTCAATGTCAGTAGAAGGTTTTAACATCATGAAGGTAAGTCCTGGGAGATGTTCCTTATGAAGGTTGTGGAGTTTCCAGCACAGAAGGTTTTTAAGAACAAGGTGGATGAACATCTTAAGAACGACGCAGATACAACTGAACCTGGCCTTGGATTTAGGGGACTGAGCTATTTCTATGGTCCTTCGAATTTGAGTGCAGAACTTGGTGAGGACTGGACTTGGGCCACTAAGTCAGTAAGAAATATTTTCCAATCTACAGCTGCGAGAGACAGAACTTTAGCAGTTCATAGACCAAACAGAAAGGAAGAAATGAACTTGTTCTGTAACACAGGAGAAGACTATCATTTCAGGCAGTTGGTTGAACAAATCAGAACCGAGCATGTGAGCTACACTCAGAGCTTGTAACACTTGCTCATGTTCTGCTTACCATTTGTGCAGGATTCTGCAGGGATGGCTCTGTCTCCCAGCTCCTCCAGTATCTTTTTCCGTGCTTCATTTCTTCTGTGTTTCTTACCAACATAATGCTGCTGGGCCATAAGTGGATTATTGAAGGGAGCACAGCAGAGCTTACAGTACTTATCTGCATCATTTAACTTCAACCTTATGTTGGAGGTTGATGAAGACTCTTCAGCTTTTGAAGGCAGCAAGGGTTTCTTACCCAATGGCTTCTGTAAAGCTAGAGACATGGAAGTAGAGGATCAATCTTCTGACAGCACAGCAAATGAAAGGCCAAATCATGGAGCAAAACAGGTGACTGCAGAACTACAGAGCTGCTGGGTGCTATACTGCTTGCAAGAGACTATAAAATATCTTAGTCCTTGCAAGGATATGAAAGTACAGATAAGGACGACAGTCCCAGAATATTCAGAAACCCCACCATCAGATACCTACAAAACAGCTGTGTTTGATAGCTGGTCACTCTAAGGTCCTTATGCAGTCTAAGAAGAGAGATTTACTCTGCAGAGGGTGATTCAGAGCACACACACTATGCTCCATCTTTAAATACAGTTCAACAGCTTGTACAGGACTAACACCAGCTAAGTGTTGCTTGTGGACTAATTGTTTTTTAATTTCTTATCATATTAATTTAGCAGAGGAACATCTTATTGGGACTGCAGTGAATTCTCAGAAGAACAATAAACACGTTTCTTTAATAAAAAATCAGAAATATTTGCCTTTAGTTTTGGTTAATGAAGGATAGGGAATTTGAAAGCAAGGTTCCGTGGCTTCAGAGTTGCACAGGGTAATATTTTCGTTTATTCACCTAAGGAGTCACCACATGACAGCTCCACGACTTTGGTAGAATAGAAAGGCATAGAGACATGGCAAGTGTAGAAAGGTACTTCTATATGTTTGTTTCAGGGAGTGACAAGGAAACACATGCAAAGCAAACTATTTAGTTCTTACCAGAAACAGGCCGCATGCTCTGTGCTGGCACGTGGGCTTGGTCTCCTGATAATTGCTTCAGCTTTTTCGCATGGATCTTTCCCAAGTAGTGAGACAAAGCAACAACTGGGGAAGTAAAAATCATGTTGCAGAGACTGCAGTAGTTGTTTTTGTCCACTGCTCCACTCCCATCCACCTGAAACCAGGCAAGGGCAAGCTCAGTTACTAGCATTCACTGTAGTATACAAAGGAACGTTTTATTTAGCAATGAAGAGGAACAGTCACCTGAAAATTCCCACAATGCGTTTTCTTTTGTTTGCCATGCTCCTGCCTCTCATCTTCCTCCCTGTGCGTTTGGATGTAATGATGAACTTTCTGAGCATGTTTTTTGCCCTGGGAAGAGACTAGAATTATTCCTGTTTCAGTAATAAGGATCCAAGTAGTGACATATCCAGTGACTGGGACTTCATTCATCAAAAACTGCTTTCAACACTTGCCAAATTGTATTTGTATAAAGCGGAGCCACAAGCGGACAAATGCCAACTCATGTAACAATGCTATACTTTAATCAATAATATAGTACTTAGCATTACTCATAAGTTTTGCCTCAAACACCCCTCAGACTCATCTACTCTCAACTCTTTGGGGAATCAAAAATCCTGATATGTTCCCTTATAAACAGGAATGCTAAAATAGGCAAGGAAAGGAATGCAGCCATGCCACAGAGCAAGTCTGCTGTGCCCGGGGGACTTGAAAGCCACGCCATACCGTGACACACAAGAATGACAGGAAGCACAACTTAACTTACCTTCTTAAAAAAGAAGTCTAGTCTCCCCATACAGTCAGTGGACAGAAACAGGTTTCCCTGTAAGCTGAGTTAAAGTATTTCCCGCTTAGAGTCTACAGAGATTTCTACACCTTTCTACTGATGATACGATAGTCCAGGTAACCAAAACTGGGTGTTAACGTACACTTCCCTCAGACGCAATTATTTTTTAATTCTTAGATTCCCTCTGAACTCATAACCTTCAAACTCACGCACTTGTCGTGTACTTTACCCACGTGCCACACTATACACGTGGGCACCACGTGATACAGTGGTAACCTACAAAGCAAAACAAGTAACTTGTCTTCTCTTACCTGATGCTTTTCAGATGTCTTTTAGGGATTCTGAGGAGCAGTGCAGGGTATTATAACAATATTATCAAAGAGAAAGAAGACCTATCATACCTGGCTAGACAATACAAGGACAACTGAGAAGAAAGAGTCAGTTCATTTTGTAATGACGAAGTCAGGTAACTTAACAATTGCATCCATTATCCTCAACTGGATTTTGATCCATGAAATAGAAAATCAAATTCAGGGTCTCAACTCTGTGAAGTTCTGACAGTACAACTGTACAACTAAGTTAAATCAAAGCTAGGAAACACAACACCTTCCAAGGCCTGAGTCTTAATAATGTGAATAGCAAGAAAGACTCCCGACAGCAACTGACATTTTAAACTTTAACTTTTTCAAGGAAAACGAAAAAGACAGAAATGTCTGTGCCTGCAAACTTGCACACCCTCAAGATCAAGTTTCAAAATAAAGCATGCTTTCCCATGTCTACAGCCATATCCCAAGGAACACAGTTGTTCCAATAAATGCCTTCAGCATGATTCATACAACCTGCCTCAAGCAGACACTGGTGCACAGAGCAGCACATGTGTATCACTGGGTGATGCATCAGAAGGCATGACCTTGATCCTCTATAGCTAGCACTGCCCTGTGACATACATATATTCTGGCTCACGTGGCGCAGATCTGATTCAATCCCACGTACAGCATGGCCTGAACCTGCCCAGTTCCTTCCAAAATCATGCTGCAATATGCAGGTGATTGCCCTTCACTGTACCAAATCCACAATTTTCATTTTCACGTCTGGTTAATGTCTAAGCCTAGCATAGGCCTTGGGAAAAGACACTATAAAAAGTTGTAAGTGGCCTTATATAACACTACGTAGAAACTCAAAACAAACCAATCAAAGCCCCAGTGCTTGCTAGGAGAAATCCTCCCTTCCAGCCTACCTTATAGTGTGACGCCCTTTGAGACTCAAACTGCAGCACTGCCCTGCAAACCTTACAGAAAGTGTCGGTGAAAAGGTCTTTCCTTGTTGCCTCATCTAAAGTGTCATCTAAACAGAAAGAGAAAAAGACAAAAATCAGCCAGTAGTTAGGACAAGATATATTTGCGTGTCTTTGCTTAAACAAAATATCAAAACACATGAATATTCACACATAGCACAAGACAAAGGAACCAATGTTCATCTGCTGAATCACACCATGCCTTGTAGCTTCCAAACAATGCTGTAAAGCCACCTAAGTCTTCCTATTTACAGCAGTATTGCTCTCAGGAACTCATGAAGTATTACTGTAAGAGTACCTAGACTTAAAAACAAAGAAGACAAAGACTCTTCATTGGTTTTCAGTCCATTTCAAATAAGGCACAGTGTCCAAAATACTTGATTAATGGCCTAAAAAGGAGGATTTTTACTGGACTAGGTCATAAAGTTAGTTAAATAAGGGAATACTCCTTAAAGAAGAGGTTTAAAGAAGTCTGGAAACAGCTCAATAGATGAGAAAAGCTTCTGAAACCTTATTCTGTAGTTATTCTGTGGTATAAGTCATCTAGAAGTCTTCAATATTCTACAGTTACTGATTCACATAGCTTAGCCCCACAATGAACAACTTGAGTCCACACAAGAAAATCCAATAACTTGGTTCTGGGCATTAGCTGAAAGCCCATCTTGCACCTGAAACGCATGAACTGCCAAAGTTTGTAGCAGAAAAAGCCACTTACAGAGGAAAATTGCACCAGTTTGCTCAAGTGTATTGAACAGTAAAAACATAGCTACCTAGAGAAAGATAAATGGAACAATATTCTCTATTAAAAAACAACAAAAACCAAACTGCAATGTAACTAGACACAAATCTATGAAATACTACTACCATGGTCCGTATTCACTATATTTCAATTTGCATAACCTTTCACTGGAAAACAGATCTTTGTTTCAAAGACAGACTTCTTTATATTAGTTAAGGACAGTATTCTATGCTTATTTTCCTTGACTTAGCAGTGAACAGCAAAGCATTTTTGTCAGACAAAACCCAATCAAGCACATGCTACAAAAAACCCTAAAAAGCATCGTAACGTGAAATTAAAATTGGGTTTTTAATTCACCTTCTTCTTGGCTGACCACTGCAATGAAAAGATTGGATTATAGAGACCAGAAGTATGGTTGTCCAAGTAACTCCCATTGTGACTCTTGGAGCCATGCTGAACCCTGCTGTGTCCTTGTCCTCAATGGCATTTTGCAGTAACTGATGAATTGCACTAATATACATGCTAGGGACAGTTTTAAATACTGCTTTTCATTGTTATAAGAGTTGTTTTCATTCTTCAACATCGTAAAAAGGTTGACAGGACTTGACTTACTCAGATTCTTTCTTCTTTGTAAATTTATCACATCTTCTTAGTTCTCTTTTCTCTTTATAGTATTGTTTTCTATTTCTCATTAACTCTTTCAGTTTTTCACCTAACACTGTTGTCCCTCTATTTTGGCTCTATCTTTTCTTGAGATAAGGTTATGCTTTTACAGCTGAGTCAGCAGTGATGAATGCAGAGCTACAATAATCTCAGTGAAGCTTCCTACCTCAGTCTAACAGTGGTAGCACTGTAAGCCCAAGAACTTGTTTCCCCCGAGAGAGAGAGAGATCTAAAAAAAGACAGAGAGTTCACAACATTTGCCTTGATTTTGGAACCTGAAGAGCTGCTCTGCTCAGGTTCTCTGCGTGGCCACAAGATGACTATTAACACGTATCGCATCAAATAGGGAGCGTTCCCAAACAATAACTTGGCTGGGGAATACAAAGCATGAGCATGGTAACATAACCTGTTTTAATGCAGCTCTTGGCATTCACCTGCTATTATATTAGCAATAGCCTGGGAGTTCAGTTCCGGCTTTGTCAGTAAGATGCAGTGAAGCACAGAATAACCCTGTCTGCTTTCCTTTGACTGAACTAGGACAGAACATCCTGATCCACAAAAAGGATACAGCAGCAGTACAGCATACTCAAGTCAGTCGGAACCACAGCTACCTAGCACTTCCGAAAATGCTGGGTAGCCGCTTTTAAAAACCCTCATCTGATAATTTCAGCCTCAAACCACATGAAAACTGATACATATAAACATAAGTCTTTATTTTCTGTAAAGTTAGTGGATTTTTAGGCAAATATATATGCCTTGGATAACTTATTTCTACATGGTACTCCGGTGAACTGAGTAAAATCAAATTCAGGAATAAAGTGATGTGTCTCTCACTCAAATCCCAACCGGGCAGTAAGTCGTAAATGGTCTTCAGTCTAGCCTGGGCAACTGCAGACTCCTTCCCAATGGCAACCACGCACATCAACAGGCCTCTCTGCTAAATGACACATCTCTGCTCACTTCCAGAGAAGGGTCACGAACAAGTCTGCCCTTTCTCCTTTTAGCTATGCCTCAAGACCATTTGCAACACACAAAAATGACAGAGCACAGGGAAATCTATGCTACCACTGCCTGTGTACAACCAGTTCTATAAATATTAAACTGAACTTAAGATCTTCAGCTTTCAGATTCACAAAACATCTTCCCTGGCAACGAAGAAAAGCGTTTTAAAGAAATAGCTTGCCTTACAGTTTGCAACCATGCCATCGGAAACTGAAATTTTCAGAGAACGAATCAAAAGCAGTAGCCTTGCTGAACTGCCATACTGACCCTGTAATTTTTATGCCTCCAAAATATTTAAATAAAGGTACCGGTATAATCAATTTTGGAACAACTGTTCAAATCAACTTTCCGTTATTAAGAAACGGTTCACTGCAGAACAGATCACCTACTGTTTGTCACAAAGGGATTGGCTCCTTAATAAATGGATATGGATAAAAATGTTATAGAAATACAAGGCATGAGACTAATTTTTTTTTTTAACAAAAGATAAAAACATTCATGCCACAGGATGAAGTCAACCAGTAATTTTCAGTGTAGCTTTTCCTTTACTTTTAAGCTATTCCCCAAAAAACTGTTTATGTTTGTCAACAGCCCATACTTCAGAGGAAAAAACAGGTCTTTGGACTATCTGGACTGGAGATATCACTCCAGCTCACACCTTCTATTTACTAATGACCCAATGGCAATATTTTCTCATGTGATTCTTAGTAGGTCTTCTGGTCTGCCCTTCCCACAGTTTTCTCAGCTAGGTTACGAAACCTATGGTACCTGGTACTGCCACAGACCTGCTCTGAGACCTCATGTTTTGTGAAGTCCACTGATATCCTAAGAAAAGATATACTATAGCAATAGCAAATACTAACAGCAGTTTATATATCTAAAAGGATGCACAAAGTGAAGCAGCACACATGAGGAGTTTCTGGCAATCAAAGGATGAATCTGATCCTACTGAAATGCTAAGAAGAGCTATCCAAGTGACTTTAGCGCAGCCAATTAACTCCAGATACTCAAAAGGTCTCATTAAAGGAAGTGCAAAGATCCCTCAAAGATTTAACTCAATGTTCATGGGAGGAGTGGAGCACTGTTAACAAGTCCCTCTGGCCTTTTGGCTTAGAAATCTCATCAACCAAATTGGTACCTCTCTTCAGTAACGGCCCTGTTTTCACTGTCACCTCACAGTAACGATATTGCAAGGACTGCTCCTGGGCAGCATGGCTTCTGAAAGCACAGGTGATCCAGCTTTGTTGGTGTTTACAGGTGTTAACATCAGGTAAGGCTGTCACTAAAAGACACAGGGTCTCATATGGTAGATTAAAATGATTAGCTTTGGGGCTTCAGTAGTCTTGAGGGTGCCCCATTTACATGAAGACACAGGGCTGAAAATAAGAGTGCAGTTCTTGATTTTTACGTGTCTAGAAGAACCAGGAAGGATTAGAGCCCATTTCTAGTGGGTATAGGATAAGCATAAAAAAAAAAAAAAAAAAAAAAGAGCTTCTGCACCCATTTAAGGTGGCACTGACCACAGCAAAAGGATGCACAGAAATGGGAAGGAGCCAGGATGACAATGGACAACTACAGAAACACGAGGCTGCATGCATTAACCACATGCATTTACACACTCATTTCAAGCAAACATAATTATCAGCTCACCAATACACCATCTGCCCCACCAGTAGATTGTAGCCCCACCCATTTGGTTTTGCACTACTCTTCCTAAGTTCTTAAGAAATATTTTTTTTCAGAGGAAACTGGGCTGAGAAATGTACCTGTCAAAGCTGATTGATTAGATAGAATGGGAAATGAGCATTCAAGTACCACCCCGGCATAAAGGGAGAAATCCATCCGGTAAGTCAGGTAACGTCTTCCTGCTTCAGTATGCTTCAGTTGTATGCCCAGAAAGAAAATGTGACAGTCTAGACTTCCACGAATGTACTACTTATAAGCTGTCCTTAAAAAAAAAAGCAGATATTCGCACGTACAGATAATATTGCTGTTGTTGGACTGTCAAGGCCAAAGAAAGCATACCTGGGAGACAACTGCTACCCTTCGTGACAACCTGTTAGAATTAGCATAGTCCTAAAGGGAAAACCAGAAAAACAGGTGAAGTTTTCACTTCTTTTTTCAAAGAAAGGAATAAAATATTTTTTATTTTTTTGACTACTAATTCTCAGCAGTCACTATAGTATTCCTTATGATTACTTCAGCTCTTAATACGATTCAAGAGCTTAAAGTCTGGGACTCAGAATAGGTGCCAAAAATATTTTTTTTTAGTTAGAATCATAGAACGGTTTGGATTGTAAGGGACCTTAAAGATCATCTAGTTCAACCCCACTCTAGTGGCAGGGACACCTCCCACTAGACCAGGTTGCTCAAAGCCTCATCCAGCCTGGCCTTGAACACTTCCAGGGATGGGGCATCCACAGCTTCCCTGGGAAACCTGTTCCAGTGTCTCATTACCCTCACAGTGCCAATCAAAATGCCTACAAAATGCAAAAAAACCAAAACACACAAGCACTAACGTCAATCTGTATTCCTTCTCAGTTTTGTAACACTATTAATCTATAGTAGTCATCTGAGATACTTGGGCATTTTAATAAAGGGCTGCTTTACAATCAGATTCACATTTCAGATACGCTGCAGAGGCTACAGAGTCCTAACAGAGAAGGAAGACAAAGGTGGGAGGAGGTAACAGAGGATGAGGCTGGAAAGATAGCTTATCCCTCTGCACAGAGAAATGGGACAAGGTAGGTTGATTTGAGATGGTAAAGGCTGGTTATATTTCCACACTATGACAAAGTTTGAGAAACCTACCTGAAACCAGACAGCACTATCGCTGTCTGTCTTCAGGCACTGTTTTCTAATGAAATACACATGCAACTTCTCATGCAGCAAAAACGCTGGCTGCCTTCTTGTGCTTTATTACTCAAGCTTACCAGGAATCCCAGTCTGATTCAGTACTAGATTGTTTCCCAGACACCCTCATAGTTACTTTACTTAGATAGTACCTCCACAAAATATCAGAACAGCCATGCCCTTCCTGGGCTTCCAAGTATCTGCCGTGCCAAGTGCTCCCAATACCAGATACAGATTGGAAAGCTGCCTTCCTATACAGTCTGCAGAATTAATAAATGAACACTGACTGCAATATCATGCAACCTTGCCCTAAACAATGCTTTGGTTCTCCCTGCCCATTTAGTCCTTGCCCTCCTTACCGAGCCAGAGAGAGCTCCTTACTGATGCTAAATTCAAAATGATCTGGGTGTTAAATAACTCATCTCATGCATATCTCAAGAGAAAGGGACGCACCAGCTCTGCTCATGTTTCAAATGAATGCTAAGACGGGTTGCTATCCCACTACTCATTCCCCAGCCACACAAATAACTGTTTTAGTAGTATGGATTTATAAACATATATAATTATTGGTAATTCTGGATGCCTGTGTTAAAATCGCATTGCAGGACTACAGTAAAAACAGTTCACTCGAGACCTAAGGACGAGATCAAGAAAGTGAACATCAAATATACAGATATCTATGGAAAGGAGGATTTAACTGTTGATGTTACTCAGTTGCATCCAAAAGTGACTTAAAGCAAAACAAACCCCAAACTGTTCAGTGATAGGGTATGATTGGGAGGCCCTGGGTCTACTCTCAGGTGTGCTGCCTACTTGTTAAATTCTATCAATGCCCTTAAATGTAGGTACGTTTGTATCTAGGCATTTAAGCTTGAAAACTCTGGTTTTCGTTTCTGTGCATCTCTGATTCCTGCAACAGTATCACGGGAGAAATTAGTTACCTACTGCAAAGGGATGAGTGAAAACTAATTCTTATGAACTTAACTGTTCCTCACTTTGATGGGTCCTTTCAGTATTATCCTAAACAACAGAATTGGCATAAACAGCATCCCTTTAAATTTCTGTGTTCAGTTAGGGTATGAACATCCTTGATCTAAGTTCCTTGGTTTTCTTAGAAAACAAATGTTTCAAACCAAGTGCTTTTGTAAGTGACTCCAGGTGCCAACATCTTGCTATTTAAGTATGAAATAAGTAGAAAGTATCAGAGAAAGTACCCTTCCCATCTAAGCTGCATTTTACAAGTTACCTTTTGAAAAGGACTTAGTAGAGTTACTGCCAATACAACGCACCTCCGCTATAACTTCTCACTGTGGTAGGGGGATTGGAACTAGTTGATCTTTAAGGTCCCGTCCAACTCTAACCATTCTGTGATTTTATGGTGGCTGCTCCACGCTTCTGTAACAGAGGGAATTGTTCCTCTTTCTAATGGTGCTGTGGCCTCCAGAGACTGCAAGTCCCATCGGGTCCTAGTCAAAGTCAGTAACACCAGCTCAACTTCACAGGGATCACCAGCTCAACTTCGCAGGGATCAGAGTACACTGGAACGTTGAGCCTGATGAGCTACGGCTGTAGACAGGTGTCGTGGTTTAGCCCCACCGGAACCAGGACAACAGGTACATATAGCCAGCCCTGAGCACAAGTAGCAAAGACAGGTTGTCCTGATCTGCGGTCAACCCAGCCTCGGAGGAGTTATGATCTTCACATTCCAGATGGCAAACATATACCTGATACAGAAGGGATAAAATGCTGTGTAATCTTAATTCATAGTCAGTAGTTAAAGAAAATAACATGGATCCACAGGAAAAAATGAGTATGTTTTCAGATATTTTTTTTTCCAAAGATTGGAGAAGCAAACCACAGGGCACACTGATGACATCTTCTACTCTTCTTCAAAGAAACACAGTCAGTGTATGTGCTGCATTACTGTTCCTTCTAAGTCAATGTTCTATTTAAGTCGCACTTGGAGTTCTGCTTCATAATTTTCTTTTTTATGATGCCACCTTCGAAGCTTGAGATTGAGATGTAACCTAATAATTTGATTCAGGTCTAATGTTTTAATGAGTTTGTTTCACTGTTACCAGCCTCCATCATTAAGGCAAGCCATGAATCACTGAAGATTATTAATTACCGAAAAACCACTCAAACTTTAAAGACTGGTGCAAGGAAAGTTTCCTAAACACATCCACTTTCACTCTTGTAAAAATGACTTGTCATTGTTATCTCTAACATGACTTATAAAAATGTCTAAGTAAATAGAAAAATCTGTTATGAAAGCAGAAGTAGATCATAACAATGAATGTATGCTTAAAACCCAGCATACTTTTTATTGGTATAATTTTCTGACTGGCATCTTCTGAGACCGTTCAGAAGACACAGAAGCTAAATACTTCATATGAAGTAAAATTAAGAGCAGTCTGACATAATAGTGAATAACATAGGTGAGCAAAGACAAAGAACATCAAGCATCACCTGAATATCCAGATGATATTCATTATATTTATATTTTTGCTCATTCATTTAACATTTATAAAAATACTTTTCCAGAGATGTGTTTTATACAATTATTCTTTTAATGTAGAGAATAAACCCACCCTAAATCAATACAGAATGAGGAGCAATCAATAGGCAATGAGGAACACATCCTTAAATGAAGATCAACTTGATTGTTTTAATGTTCAAACACTGAAATTGAGAAGATTGTGGAAACTGCAGGAAGACAGTGGAAACTGCAGGTGCTCAGCATATCTCTTAACAAGAAAACAGAAGCAATTTAAAGAAATTGAAAAAAAATCAAAATAACAGAGGTGGATTTTGGAAATCTGGAACAGAACAGGTTGCCTAATAATAATAAATCAGGCTCTTAGTGTCTGCATTGAAAGACAATGATTTGCTTACTGTTTCTCGATTCTTAGTTACGATCCTAGAAGCACACCCAGCATTTTTAATTTTTTTTTATTATTTTTTTAATCTTCTGCAGTGGAACAGCAATTCAATTAAGGCATTGAAACACTGAAGTGAGAAGGCTCAGGGATATTTTAACATTATCGTACATGTATATTTTACTGCTTGAGATTTTGAGAATGTCTTTTCAACTTGAAACCTTTGCTATCTCTTTTCTTACTTTTATTAGGTTAATTGTAGAGGAATCTTTGTGGCATGCCACGTAGGAAAGGCAGGGAAAAAAAGGCTTTCCTCAGGGCAGTATAAATGTGGTAGGAAAAATACTAACATTAATTAAAATATCAGAGACCAGGTAATTTAAAAAAGCCTGTTCAGCCCAGGATTTTCTACCACTTGATTAAAAAGGAAATGCTCCCAGCTTTAGTCTATTATTAATTTTTCTTTCCCCATTCTTGAGGGTAGAGAAGACAGAAAGCAGAATAATGTAGTAAAGAAGAAGTCTAGGCTAGACAAATCCCTTAAGGCAAAGGTATAAAGTTTTAAGTTCAAGGTACTAAACCCACAAAACAACACAGCCAAATTCTGCCCTCAAACGCCAATGGCAAACATAGCATTTTAATGAGAAAAAGATGGATATACATGAATCAAGTTCAGCAACTGCAAGTTGTCAAGAGCAAATATTGACCCACATTTTCACATGGCTCTCTCCAAGGCACATCTGCACGAACAGCAGGGGTTAGCGCACCTCACCAGGCTACCACCTGTCAGCCTCCCAGTAACTGAGTGTGCATGCTGAAGCCTGTCCCAGCTGCAAAGTAAAACAGGTTAATTTACATCACGTGCGCTGCAGTAATTTGCTTTATTCTGCAAGTAAGAAAGGCAGGAGCCTGCACGCAGTCAGTTATCTCATCTCAGCTGACTGGCTGTAACTTTACATGATGTGCAAACTCTATTGCTTGTAATCAGGCAATCACATTCCTACTCTGTAACAGGATGAAAGACGAACAAAAGCTTGAATGCTTAAAAGTATCAGCTGTCTGAAACTGCAGGCAAACAGGATCACTGAAACCCACTCACTCTTGGTTGTGGTACAGCAGGAAAGCATGGTCACTGCACAGCAGCAGTCAGAAAGCAATCTTAGGAATAAACTCAGATATCCACAGATACCCAACTTAGAAAGGGCAGGCAAAGATAACAAACTTAAAAACCCTTACCAAACACACTGAACTCTGGTATTACAGCACTGTATTCCTATACGAGGAAGGGAGGCTGAACCAGACAGATTTTGATTTCTGCTGTTAGGTGAAAGATGTTTCTCCAAGGAAACAATACTGTGGTAGCGCTAAATTTTCATTTTCTCAGCGAGTGTAGTCCCTGAATATCCTTTTGAATTATTTTGCTTTGTTTTGAAAGCTCAGCTGGTTATAAAAAAATGCCAAACTGCACTCTTGTTTGGAAACAAATGCTGTTAATATTGGCACTGTTTCCATAAACTAGTTTCATCACACAAACTGTAAGATTTTTCCCCAGAGAATATCATAACAAGTTAACGTACAAGCATTTATATGCATCTTTGAATACTACACGTACTGCAGACTTGACTAAGACACATGGGTAGGCCTGTACACATGCACCAGGCCTTTGAAGCGTACAACTACACTAACAAAACAGGGGTTAAACCTAGCATTGCCCAAATCTTCTCAAACGCACAAACTAAACCAAAACAGTGCTAAAAGCCTTGATGGCCAGCTGGATCTGTCATCTGCCTTGACACACAACAGAAGCAGCTTGCAATTCATGTGGAAACATAACGCTCCCCTTTTTGCCCAGGGTGAGCAAGCAGCAAGACACTTTGCTCTCTTAGTGCTCTGACCTCAGCCAGGACAGAGAAAATATTTTAAAGCATTAAGACTGAAGTACAATATATCAATCACTACTAATAAAATTACAGTGTCTCCTTCTGGCAATACAGTTCCTTGATTCTCTTTTCTCCCTGTTGGTTCAAGTCCTCTTGTTTCCACTTTTCTGTCTCTGCTGAACATCACACTGACCTCTGATCCTATCACACCCACAAGAGCTGGACAAGCCTGCCACAGCTGAAGCAGACTGGAATCAACTATTCTGCTTTTACCAGCAAAAAAAGTTGCTAAGTGTCAAATAACTTTTACTGTAATATATTGCTCAGGATTTCAGAAAACAAATTTCTGATTTTTTTAAAATTTCTGTGACTATAGTTTGATCCAGCTGTACTTCTTGAAACACACCGTCAAAATGGGAATAGGGTGCAACTGAAGGCTGATTAAGTCTATGCGGAGTGTCTGGTTCCTTCTGAATGAGAATCTAATGTATTAGACACTGCAGGATAAGCTGCTAGTTTCCTTGCCAGGCATTAAGTTATTTCCTTAGGACAACAGACCCTTTTTCCTTTCCACTCTGTTGTGGTTTAACTCTCCTTGGGTCTTAAGAACACATAAGAAATCCACCTCCCAATCCCCACTTTGCAAACTCTCTGGGGCAGGTTAAGACAAGTTACTTACCCTTCTGGCCGGCTCTCTTCTGACATATAAATGCTCCCATATGATTGTATGATAGCAGTTTGTGCAACGTTATTTCTCACCCTACGCTCAATGCTATTTAAGGTGGGCTTGTGGAATGCTGGGTGAGAAACATCTAGTCAGTGAATTGGTACCCAACTCTTCCCCCCCCCACCTCCGGTAAGTGAGGATGTGTAGAATAGAAAAGGAGGGAGAGGGGAAAATTAGTCATTTATAACATGAGAGAGCTATATACTGAGTCTTGAAAAAGGATGCATAGTTGTAACTACAGATTAACTACACTCTTACAGGTACCATGGGTTTTTATCTTGTTGACACTGAGTCAAAAGAAACCCTTAGGCCAAATGAAACCAAAAAAACCCAAACAACCCTGTTGCGTGCCTGTGAAGAAATTAGCAAGAACTGTTGCCACAGAAAATTTCCAAAGCCAAAAGTTACTACTAATTTCATATTTAAGAACAGGATACCCTCCTTCCTCAACAGGCTATCAAACCAGAAATTGCCCATAATATCCAGTTCTACAGCTCTGTTTGGCACAGGTATTTACCGACAAGCATAACCGGCAATCCTTGCTGTGTCTGGGTCACAACAAAACCTGTACCAGCTGTGCACTAAAAATAAGGGTGTGCGCTACCTCTAAACACTGAGAATTTAAGAAACACAACCTTCAGACTCCTAAAATCCCTTGAAATTCCCAGGAGGTCAAAGTACTTTTAAAGTTAAAGGCCTTATTGCACCAAAGCACATTTTGGATTTCAGGAACGCGACAACTCAGTTCAAGAAATGTGTGAAAAATGGAATTTAAACCTAAACATAGCAAGACCACATTCCTAGCTTTCCCCAAGTATATTCCTTTGAAGAACATAGATACTTGTGTTGCTTTTTTCTTCCTTAAAATAGCTGCCAGCTTTTTAAACAGATTCATTCTACCAGAGTTATTTCTGTTCAAGAATACTACTAAATTTAACTGACAATGGGGAAATCTGCTGTTAAAGGATGTTTTCCATATTTAACAAAGCCCATGTTTATGCATTGCTGTGTGTGGCTTTTTTTTTTTTTTAAACTCAATTTTCATTATACAACTGAATAATCCATGCTTATAAACTGCTGACCAAAGCCTTTCAACGTGCAAGTATTTTATACCCATTATGAACAACTTGGCATTTCTGGAAGCTCAAGACTTTTTTTTTTGGGTGCCATCTGCTTGATTTCAGGAGAGATTACCTAAGAAGGAGAGGGCACGGAAAGCTCCCATCACTTCTGAGCCACAACCGTAGGATTCAATTCCAGGGCTCCACATCACAGGTCTGGTGTATAAAAGTAACCTGTTTGTCATCTTACTGTCCCATAAGCATGAGATTAGTTTATGAAGCTACAGCAAGACCTCTTTGCACTGAAGAATTAAATATAAGACTATCTTTTACAACCTGCGTATCAAACAGCTTGGACCTATTGCAGATACCCTCCCTACTCCTTCCACGTTCAAAATACAGACAAGACTCTCGTTGCATTTTGCTCCTCATTAATTTCTACCTTTGCCATCAAAGGCCTTATCACAAAGGCACCACGAAAACATACTTTATTTCACAGAGGGAGCCGCTTTACCACGTTTCTGCCGTGGTCTGACAGCTACCTGTCACCACCTTCCCCCTCACGGTCCCGCTGGGGCCGGGCCGGGCCGGGCCTCACTCACCTTCGCGGCGGAAGGCGGCGAGAGGAGGCGAAGGGGATGATTTCCCGCCCCGCTCCGCCGCCATGGCCCCGGCGCTGTCGGCAGGGAGGAGCTGCTGCCGCCTCTGAAGCCCTTTAAGGGCAGCGCGGCTGCGGCGGGACTTTCAGGGCCGGTATGCCTTTACGGGCCCCGGCCGCCGCCTCCTCTCCAGTGCGGAGCTCCTCCCGCGGCCGCCTTCACCTCACCGGCCCCTCGGGCCCACTGGCACCCGCAGCTGCTCCCACCAGTCCTCAGCCCACCCTCGCTGGCTGGCCTGCGCCCGGCCCGGCCCGGCCCAGGCCTCCCCCTCAGCGGCCTGACTGGGGACTAGTAACTGCCTCACAACTGCCCAATAGCTACTAGTAACTACCAGTATCAGCCTAGTGTCTGCCTTGCAACTACTAGTAACTGCCTCAGAAATCATAGAATCATAAAATGGCTTGGGTTGGAAGGGACCTTAAAGACCGTCTAGTTCCAAACCCCCTGCCATGGGCAGGGACACCTCCTGCTAGACCAGGCTGCTCAAAGCCCCATCCAGCCTGGCCTTGAAAATACTAGTACCTTGAAATAGTAGTACCTGTCTAATAGCTGTCCAGGAACTACTAGTGAGAGATGAGTAACTGCCTAATAACTGCTCAGTAACTACTAGTAACAGCTTAGTGTCTCCCTAGTAACTACCAGTTACTGCCAAATATCTGCCTAGCAATTACTAGTAACTGCAGGCCTCTCCCCTCACCCTGGGTGGCTCTGATAACCACTAGTAACATTTCAGTATCTGCCTTGCAACTACTAGTAACTGCCTCAGAAATACTAGTACCTATCTAATAACTGGCCAGTAACTACTAGTAAGAGATGAGTAATTGCCTAATAACTGCTCAGTAACTACTCATAAGAGTCCAGTAACATTGTAATAACTGCCTGGTAACCACTAGTGACTACTAGTAACAGCTTAGTGTCTCCCTAGTAACTACTAGTAACTGCCTGGTAACTACTAGTTACGGCCAACTATCTGCCCAGCAACTATTTGTAACTGCAGGCCCCTCCCCTCCCCTTGGCTGGCTCTGGTAACTACTAGTAACTGCTAGTAACAGCTTAGTGTCTGCCCAGCAGTGACTAGTAACTGCAGGCTTCTCCCCTCACCTTGGGTGGCTCCTCTCTGCCCCCGGCACCCAGAACACCCCCAAAGTCCCCCAAATCACTGTAGATCCACCAGCCGTCCCTCCCCTTCATCACTCCATCACTCCATCACTCCATCCATCCGTCCATCCATCCATCCATCCATCCATCCATCCCTCCCTCCCTCCCTCCCTCTCTCTTCGGGGATGAATTCCCCCCAGGTCCTGTTGCACTCACCCCAGGAGAACAAGCAGTCTAATTTCCCCCAGATTTTCCCTGCCGTCACCCCAAAAAATGGTTTTATTGGGATACATTGGCCCTGCAGAACCATGATTATATTTAATGTTTAAAGCTGAATTATATTGACAGGATGAGTCTGAGGTGCACCTGCCTAGAACAGGTTTTTTTTTCCCTCTTTTTTTCTTTTTTCTTGCTGATACACATTTTGTCTGAGTACTGCTCACCACAGTCCAAAGCTGCAGCAATTAAATTTGATAACATTGTGCTTTTGGTAATTTTTTAGAGGGCAGTAGAGGGTGCTGTTTGTTCTCCTGTTAGGAGGATGGGGCCACTCACATCTCCAGCCGGATATCCAGACAAACCCAAAGTGCAGAACAACCTGCTGTTGAAGGGTCAGCCCTGCTCAGCGCTCTAAAATTGATGTGCCTCTCCAGCTGGCTTTGAAATTCAATGTGTTTCCAAGGGATGTGAAATGCGGTCATTTCTCCAAATAAATATTTAAGTGGGAATCCCTATTACCCAGCTTCTCTTGGCTCTTTCCAACTTTCCCGCTGCTTTCTCTTCAGACTGACAGTTTTACCATCGTATTTTTGCACCCAGCTGGCTCTGAAACCGTGGCCCAGTGGTACCAAGGGTGTGATGCGTAGCCAGGTGGCTGATCTCGTCCTGTACAACCTGACTGAGCATGCACCACCATGGCATTCACCAGGCTAGAAGGGGAGAAATGAGACTTTTGCTATGCTCTGTCTTAGCCAAAATGTATTTTTTTTTCTTTGTGATCTGAAGGGGTGAGGGGTGCATTGTACTGGGTACACCGTGGATGTCTGACTGTGCAGAGACCTGCTCTGTTGTAACTCCGTCCTAGAAGGACTACGATCTGCTGGTTTTAGTCGGCTGCTTTGAAAAGACATAATTATATTCTTTGTTATAATTTACTCTTCATTATTCTATTCTATTCTATTCTATTCTATTCTATTCTATTCTATTCTATTCTATTCTATTCTGTTCTGTTCTGTTCCGTTCCGTTCCGTTCCGTTCCGTTCCGTTCCGTTCCTTTCTGTTCCTTTCTGTTCCGTTCCATTCCATTCCATTCCATTCCTTATTCTTTGGGAGTCAGAAACAGTGTTTAGTGTGATTAATGACTGAGTTCAATATAGCCACACACCACATCAGGGTTGTTTTTTTGAAAAATAAATAAATCAGCACCTACATATAGGTAGATATATGTATCTAAAAGGCGCTTACACCCAGGGGTATTAAACATGTGTAACATGAGATCAGAGCATCCTGACATCACATATCACACAAGTAGAGCATTGCAATTAAAATTGTAATTGCTTGTAGTGTCTAGTTGTCTGTAGTGACTTTATGCTGCGCAGCGCAAACGCTGATGGATTTGTGCTGCCGGCTCTGCGATGGCTCTGGCCCTCCTCAGTAAGAGAGGAGAAGTCTGGTTGTTCGGGGAAGATTGCTCATAATCACATGAACACCCGGATCACCCTGAATTTATGGAGTTGTGGATTGATATCATTTGTGCTTGGCACACACGGGTAAACTATAACACAGAATATTTGTGCTGAAGCGTGCTACCATTCTTCATTTGCAGGCAAGGAAAATTGCCAGAAGCTTTTAGCAGATGCTGAGCAGTTCTGTGACTGCCTTAAAGAGCACAACGATACTTCCCACTGCCTTGGCAAGGTAAAGCATTTCTTTTACAGTATAGGGATGCACAGGAATTACCCTCTTTACTTCTCTACACCTCGCTTTCCCTGTTAAACCAGACAGGTTTTTCTGTGCAGCAAAGAGGTGTGGGAAGAGGTTTGCAAACATTGGTATCTGTGCGGTGCTTGGGGATCCAGGAGGAAATAGCATCAGGTTTCCTAGGGGTGGGAGGGTGAGATTAGTGGGAACCAGCCCCGTGAAATGCTATTAAATGATAAAAAAATGCTGAACAACAATCTAGGCTGGGTTCAGTTTCCACAGTGAGGTTCAGTCTTATACATGGAGGCTTTTCTTTGCATCACCCTGAACTTGTACTGGCTGCTGGGGGCAGAGAGCAAAACAAAGGCCTGGCTTCTCATGGGTTTGGTCTGTCTGGAGTACCCTCCTTTTCCACTCAGGTGGCTCAGATTCCCCCATCGCTTCCACGGTTGAGCATTGGAGGTGGGGAAAGTTCTCAAATGCAGTGTTATTTCAAAGAGGTTTAATACATTCAAATTTGTGCAAGTATCGAAGATGTCCTGCTTGCTTCCACAGCCTGTGCCGAACTGCTGCTCTCCTTCCAGCTCCTTCCATGCTGCTCCGTGTGCCTACCGCCACTGGCATTTGGGAAGTGACACCCCTTTTCCAGGCTCTGGTGTTGACGGAGGATGCTGAGAATTTCAGAGTGTGTATTTCACTGTTATCCCTGCCTCTAAACATGCCATCCATCTCCTAGAGGGTAAAAATAAAGCAGCATTGTTTAATTTCTGGAAAAAGCCAGATGACAGTGGAAGGGGTCAGAAATATGCACGCCAGCTCTCCCTGCCCCACTGTCTCAGCTGTTGCTTCCTGAGAGACAGAAGCATGTGGTTGCTAAAAATACCCTGCAAAGAGAATACGTTCTCCCTCCAATGGGAGAGTATAAATTAATCTGAGTCGTAACATATACAACTGCTTGTGGCTGGAAGAAACAATTCCAAACGTGGTTTTCGGAGGGGGGTTTCCTAATGAAGCAGAAGTCCCAGCCCTGTGCCTTCCCCGCGTAGGTCGGCAATATTGCACAGAGGATCATCGCCTCCTGCCTCATCTGCTCCCACCCCCTCGCCCTCCTATGGGAAATGGTGTGTCCGGGTGTGGCGGGGAGAGGCCAGCCCTTTTATAAGCGTGGTCTTGCAGCAAGTCGAAGTTGAGAGGAGTGACGGGAGATTTGGCTCGCTCTGAGATACCCACCTCCCAAGCCTTGGGGTCCCTGGGATGACCAAAGGGGGAATGGAGTCAGTCGAAGTGTTCACGTCTGAAGGCAAAGGCAGGGGCTTGAAAGCGCAGAAGGAATTCTTGCCCGGGGATGTCATCTTTGCAGAGCCAGCCTACGCTGCTGTGGTTTTTGATAGGTAAGAGAAAAGCACTTGTAAAACACAGACTGAAAGTCATCTCGATGCAAAATTTCATTTGTCCAGGCGGGTAAAAGTTTGAAAGCATCTGGACAGCATCAAAGAAGGGTGCAAAGGGAAGTCAGAAGTCAGCTTATAGTCACTTTATAGCGAATGTGCTTCTCAGCTTTTTTACTTTCAATATGGAGCAATCTGTTTCTAGGATGTGATCTTGCAAGGTGCTCGGTGCTGTCAGCTTTTACCAAATGCAGTGAAAGTTGAGTGTATTCAGTACCTTACAAACCTGGATCCATGTTACGCTCAGTGAACTGCCAGGAGTTAGTGTAATTCTGGTACAGCAATCTCAGACTGACTTTGCTGGAGCCTCCAATATATAATGCATGATAAAAGTGAGTTATGTTGTGCTCTGCTCACGTGTACCATCTCCCAGCTGTACACGCTGCTTCATTGCCCTTCAACCTAGAAACTAGTGGGGATCTGCGAGTGATATTGTTTCTGTTAAAGTGATTTTATATTTGTAGCTTGCTGAGTTAACTGGAGACAGGTTTCTGCTTTCACTCTTGCAGGAGGCTGGTTTAAAATTTTTGTTTACACTGATTTCTGAATTCTGAACTGAATTCTAGTGCAAACACGTTTTTCTTTTCTGCTGCTTGTTTCAAGGACGAACGACGTTCAATCAACCTGCGCTGCCAGTGTGGCTGGTAGGTGCCCACTTCTGCCCTTCAAATCAGTAAAAGATTCACTTAAATACCCTGAAAGCTAAAAGACACAAAACCAATGTCTATGTTAATCTCCCATGGAATAAATCTAGAATAAAGCCTCAGACATGAATGGAATTTGTTCAGCCTTATAAGTGTATGAACTGAGAGCAGAATTTGGCCCAAACTTTTTAACTGAGGAGCCAGATGTCAGCTGAAGGTTTTGTTCTGGGCTTAGGAAATTGGTGAGCATTCTTCAAGGGCATCATGGTGAGTCCCGAGACTGATTTTTTTTGCTTCAAACTGCCATTGACTTTAGTGAATGTTCTGCACACTAAATAGGGCAGGGAGTGATTCTGCCTAGCTGAGCTTTCCCTGATTGAATAAACTCTGCTAATGAAGCCTGGGACACAAGCAGAGCTCATGCTGCTGTTTTAATCCCAGTCATCTTGTAGCCGAAGCTTGTTCGTGCTCCTGTCTGATCTGGCAATAGCAGAGAATTGGGGATTAAATGGACAGAGCAGGAAATAAGTTTTTTTTGTGCCTTTCATTCACTTTTTCCTTGCCCTTATGCTGTCAGTGGGTGAGCATGTTTATGAATCTTTACAATAGCAGCAATGACACCTTTTAGTTTTTATTTTAATATGTCATTGCAAGAGCTCACATTGAAAATGTCATTTTTTTTATTTTAAAATGTTAAGTTCTTGAATTCTTACCCCTGAGTTCAATTATGGTAGTTAGTGACAAAACCATCTCTCCTTGACGTGTCCTTTTAGCTCTTGTACTTGTTTCACTTGTGTCACTAGCTGGAATCTTGCTGTGATACTATGTTTGCTTTGGAAGTGCCTATGGACAATTATTTCTCCTATAGGCCTTATTAAAAATACTGATTATCTTTTAAACCATTGAAAACACTTTGCCTTTTGATTGCTGGTTGAGATTTGTTTTTCTTCTATGTGAAATGTTGCGGGCATCAGGCATAGAGCTGCCCTTGTTGAAGAGCTACAACTTCACTGCATTTTCAAATGTCACTTGCGTAACGTGAGATAAGGGAAGAAACTCTCACCCCATCAGCTCTTAGACTGCAGACTGTGTCAGACTTAGGTTTCCAATGGAAAATCTTGGATGCTCTTGGATGAGAAATGTGTTTCCCTCCCTCCTTCCCTAGTCTGTGTTTGTTTAGCTCCCAGAGGGCAGGCCCAGACACTGAGCAGCAAGAGGGTGAAGTAAACGTTTCCCTTCATCTTTGGTTTTGAAGGTACCTTCTGCTGCTATCCAGAGTATTAAATTGCATATAACCTCCATTGAACTGATTGCTACCAAAGAAAGGTAGCCTGAATCTTTGAAGGACCTTCAAGAGTAAATCCACACTAGGCCATGGTGTCTGGGCTTGCCCTGAAAGAACTGCTGTTGCCTCTGCCTGGATGAAGAGTCTAATGAGGAGGCCTGTGTTTTTCCATGCCCACAAACAAGCATTTGTAGGTCCTAAAACTGGTGTTGAGCCTACACTATTAAATATGATCTCACTCTGCATTGGGAAACCCAAAGTCCAGAGCCAATCATCCTAACTCCACTCAGCATCTCCATCTCTTGCCGAGAGCAATGTATATGTGTACTATGGAGAGGGGATTCTAATATGAGGGGTAGCTTTAATTTTTCAGCTCAGGTCCTACCAAATCAGTGATCAAATTTTCCACAGAGATCTGCTTTCTTTGTGTATAAAGGCCACCATGGCAGCACAAGAGTGCAGAGTACTTGGGTTCTTCCGTACTTTGCAGCCCTTTGAGGAGCTTAGTTCTTTGGGAAGTCTGGTCCCAGTGTAGATGCTGAGCCCCTGAAATCCTGCCCCTGCTTTTGCTGTTGAAATCAACTTCTGTATAGACGTCCATCATACTACAGTAGCCACACTGCAGTCTTCTGTGTGATTACATGTGATGTGGGAATACAGCAGGTGAAGCAAAGGTCTCTTTTTCAGATTAGTAGGGGCAGCTTTTAAAAGATACAACGTAGTTTTCTTGGTGTGGCCATACTACAGGATGGAAAGCAGCTTGTGTTTGTGCCCGGGCACAAAACTCTCAAGAGATGAGAGGTTTTACAGTTCAGAAATGGGGGAGCCCCATAAAAGCTAATCATTATTTGACCTGGTGAAGAACACAATTATGAAATGAAAAATTTGCATTATCTGCTGTAGGCATTTAACTTCAAGTGTGTGAGAAACCCCTCCATAGGGCTGTTGCACAGCCGAAACATTCCTTTCATACTGTGAGAAACTACCAGAAGAACAAACCTCTTTGCCCTGACTGCACAGGGATCTAAGGAGCCTGAACGACTGATCTTGGCACCTGGTGTTAGGTGCTTACAGCAGAAAGTGTATATACGCTATGCTTTGGGCTTAAATGATGCAAAGGCCCTTCTCTATATATTGATGCGATGAACTGTGGAAGTAATTTGGACCTGTCACCCAACTGCGCTGTAGGAATGTCTGTCTTACAGTAAGAGGCTAAGTTTGAGAAGGTGTCGAGAATTTTTTAATTTGCCAGGAAAAGGAGAAATGTTTTCTTTGACAAAACTCTATAATCAGCCATCATACTCTGAGCGAGTAAGACCCATCAATTTAACTGGACCAACCTACAGGGTGATGTGGTGGCTTTTCCAGCAACATGCTTTGGGACTCAGCTTGCAAATTAAGACACCCAAAACTAAGGTCTGTTATAAGTATCTACGCAGAGCTAAGGGCAGGATTCAGTTGCTATAGGTGTTTAGTGTCATTTGAGATGCCCCGGGGTGTCTGAGACATCCTCTTAGGGATGACAGGTACAAAACAGGATTTATGAGAATCAGGCCTCCTCTCAGGCCAGATGGGTGTCCCTGCAGGGCCTAAAATAACACTGGGCTTATATATCCAGGCAAGTGAAACCAGCTCTAAGTGCCCTTTATAATCAATGGAGCACTATAATGTGCACAGAACACAGATACCTTCCTTTGGGCTGAATGGCTTTCCAGACACCACTGAGTGTTTTGATGTGATCTCTACTTAAAAACTGTGGGTACAGATGAGCACATCTTGGTGTCTAAATCTGCAGACTGCATCCCATCCTGGAAGCCCCTGAAGGTCACAGGGACGCTGAATGTCCCTGAAAGTCCCTGAATGCATTGAAGCTGATGAGGGCTTGTACTGTTAGACTCAATAATGGTTGTCTGAGAAGCAGTTTCTGACCTGGTGCCAGAGACCTTTAGTCCAGAAGTACATAAAAGTCAAAGTGAAGCTAAAGAAGGTTCCTACAGACATCAGCCAGCTCATAGTTTCTTAGATGTTCAGGCCAGGGTATGACTCACAACGCTAACCCTGCACATTGCATGGAGGTTGGACTAGATATCCTTTAAAGGTCCTTTCCAACCCAAACAATCCTATGGTTCAATGATTCTATAACCTTTTGCTTAGCATAGTGGTTACTGGGCATTGACTCCTGCATCAAGCCTGTTACTTCTACATGAACTAGAGCAGGCTGTTTAGAGTGATGGTGAATATTGATTGAAAGGGGGTGGAGAACTCAGTGTGATCTCCAGTGTTTTGCTCTTTGGATAAAGTCCAGACAAGCTCTCTGATCTGTGTTTGAATCAGCCTTGCTGTTATCAGCTGAAATAGCACTTAGGAAACACTGGTGTTAGGCCTGCTTTGCCCTAAAATAGATGCAGAATGTTGGAAGTATATCTTCTCAAGGAATTCTGTGCCTTTGTTGGGGTCATTTTTTGATTTCTGAAGCCCCCATGCATTCCCCATTGACATTACCTCTCACTGAAGCTTTCCCTACTGCTGTGCTTACGTGCTGGGATTTAATCCTTCCCTCCTCCCTCTTTACTTTCTCTTTTAAGATCCCGGGTCTCCTTTCCTCACTGCCACCTTCAGGATGATGGCGGTCCCATCGCCTGGAACCAATGTACAGTATGTGACCTTCTCTTCTGGCATGTCAGTTGGCTCTCAAGCCTCTAAGAGTTTACATTTCCTATGGGCCTGATATATCTCTGTCAGCCTTCGTCAGGAGAAGGTTTGCTCTTTAACTGGTGGGGTTTGAGAGACAGTAGTCAAGGCAAACAGTGTCATGTGGTAGAAGGCCAAGATCACCTGAAGAGCTGCTTGATGAGTGATCTGCAAATTGCTATGAACTTGAGATCATGTAATTTTTGTACTCCTTTTTGATGTATGAAGCAGGCCCAAAACATTTGCTAAGGGAAATGTTCAGTTTCTAATGGGAAATGTGGGGAGCTCCGTTATTGTAGCTGGGATGACCTAGGGATATAAGAAATGCAAAATTTTCCGTAAGAATATGACTCTGAAAAGATTGTGGAAGCAAATACTTTGAGTTGATATCATATTAACTCATATTGAGTTAATATGAGAGTTAATGTGATCGTATTCCAAAAGTCTAAAATTTTCTGGGGTTTGATTTTTTATTATTATCTCATTTGTTCAATAGCTTAAATAAAACCTGGGAGAAAACTTAGCTTTTTTAAAGGAAAACACATCCACACCTTTTTAAAAAGAGGCTGAGAAAGCTTGTAATGAAACACTAAAAGTAAAATAGTCTAAAATAAATTCTCCACTCAAATCAGACAAACTAGGATGTGTCATCCTTGACATTTTAGAGGTAAAATTACTAAGTTCTAACACCCTTTTTTAAAGGAGCAAAACTATTCTTGTGCTGATAATTCACCATTATAGGTATCCTCAGTAGAAACCAGCAACTGAACCCTTCCCTTTTCCTTTCACTGCTGAAAGAGGAGGTGCATTTCCTTAGGCAGTTGTGCTTAATGAAGTGTTACAGCGTCTTCTTTGAAAGCCAAGTGGACTTTGTCTACATCTGAGGTTATTCTTACGCTGTCCTCTGTAGAACGTTGAGGAGAGAGTTGCCTAGCCAGCCAATAATAAATATGAGTAAGGTGGACTTAGGTGTAAGTTAGGTTGTTTGTGTATGTCATCTCTCATATACAGAATAGCATAAACTCATTAAATAGTTCGTGAGCTTCTTACTATTGTCCATTAGCCATCTCACTTTGCTTTTCCAGATCAGTGAATGAGATGCTGTGGGTGTTGGATGGGAAATGATTGACAGATGTTTGGGTTGCGCATGTCTCAGAGATGAGGTTAATATATTCCTGTGGCAGTGTTCAGCCCTCTGTCCTGGCAGGTCCAACAGATCTTAATCCATGTGAATCCAGTCCAAGCAGTCACAAGAGCTATTTGTTTCTTCTGCTTTCACCGAGAGCCATGCTTGCAGGAGCCATGGTTTAGCTGACAGTGCTCTGTCACCTCTTGTGTTTGTTGGCTGGCATATTGAATCATTGCTTTTGTGACTGTAGCTATGTCCAGGATTGGTAGTAGTTGTGCGTCTCGTCTACGTAACATCAGAGCTCATGAGTCTCTGAGAATTGAGCTCAGTTGATGCTTGGATGAGGGGCCAAGGAAACCTGATGCTCTCCAGAAAGTAATTTAGTGAGTCAGTCAGTGGCACCTGCCCTCCAAGTCAGTCCTAAATCCCTGACCTGGCAAGACTTGGATGGGCTGGAGAAATCACTGTGTTAATGAAGATCCTGCTTTTGGGCAGGGTGGAAAAAAGAAGTTCTCACTATGTGTGGAAGATGGCAGTGAATGAATGGCCAGAGATCACCCCAGAGGCCATGGTGTACATAGACGCAACAGAAAGCAGTTGTATTGTCCCCGTGTTAAAGCAAGGGAAGCTGAGCACTGAGTCTCTAAGGGTTCAGACCTCCAGGGCTCCTGTGTAGGTACCACATATCTCTCCAGAAACCTTTAGTGCTGCCTGGCCATGCAGCATCCTGACCACTTGGGCATGGGTGGCTCTCTTTACAGGGAGAGGAAGCTCCATCTAGGCCACCTGGAGCCATTTTGTATTGTGTTAAACACTTTCTAGGCCAGACAGAGAAGGCTTTATAGATCAGTGATTTCCACAGGCTGAGAGACTTGGGTTTAACCTGCTGCTTCCCCTCTCCTTGGGGAACATTAACCGTTGCAGAGGGGATGACAAGGGAGACTGAACCACTGCAAACCTATGGTGTCCTTGTTGTTGTTGACCTCCAGGACAGATGGTATCAGAGTCTGCCATAAGGTCTAGTCCTGGGGCCAAGGAAGAGCCGCACTTTGCCATCCCTATTCAGGGCATCCGGCACTGAGCTTCTCTGAGGCAGCAGGAGTTTTCATGGCTGCCTAGGGATACCTCGGGGATTTAGGTGCTTGCAGGGTCAGCTTGAGCAATGCTTATTGAAAATTTAGGGAACAGATATCAAATACCTGTGTCTCCTGATTTTTTTTTACTGTGCCAAGAGTTGAGCCCAGGCCTCTGGAGTCCTGGTGATGCACATTCTCAATAAATCCAGTCTTCTTTTAAACCATTTCTGAGCACGGAGGATCCCGCAAGGGTTTTATGAGAGTTGTGGTATTTCTTATACCTGCCAGTCAGACTACCTATGAGCAATTGTGTCTGCAGTTTCAATACCACGTGATCTGTTCCTTTTCCTCCTCAGGAAGTTGTATATAACTATTTTTTTGGTGCATTTCTGCATCTCCTTAGAAACGAGGGCTTTCCAGGGCTGGTGGTAAGTTCCACCAGTTGTGTTTGCTTTGGAAACTCTGGACACTATATGCAATAAACAGCAAAACACAAAGCCGACATTTTAGTATTTTTCTGTTCCCAGACAGAGCTGGGGGAAGACAAGCCTCTCTCTGAGGACTTGGGTTTTGCTGCACCATACTCCCCTCTGACCTGTCACTCCTCTTTACAGGGAAACTTCTTTAACTGCCTTTTCACTTTCTGACTGCCCTCAAAGCACGCAGGCGGCAGGAGGGAGCCCCATTCCCTGAGTGAGATATCTCCCCGTGCTTCCCGGCACAACGTAACCATGCAGCTTTTATCAGCTGTCTGGCTTTCCTTTGCCTTACAAGGAGTGCAATCTCTCTTGCACCTCTCTGCCCCTCTGACTTGACAACTGACAGAGCACAGCCTCGCATTTCTCACCATCTCCCAGCTCTTCCATTTGACTTAATGGAGTTGGCTGCGTCCCCCTTCCAGGACACATGATCCCTCCTGTCCCATCCCGGCTGCTTACCTTGCATTGGGCTCCCTCCTGTGTGCTGGCACTGCTCACTGTCATTTTCCAAACCTCATTTTTGCATGTGGTTTTGTCTGCTGCAGGTTGTCCTGCTTTAAATCAATGGCCCTCTGCTTTAAATCAATGGCCCTCTTCATCCCACAAGAGCCAAGGCGCAGGGTGGATTGTATCAGCAGCTAATGCAATAGTGCCAGAGGAATAAGAGTGCATTTTAAGTGTACTGTGATAGATATAAATATGCATATGTGTGTTTATATATCTATCTCTATAGTGGAGAGGCAGGACAGTCTTGGGGCTGTGAGTCTGATTCCTGCCTGTGGCACAGCCTCCTTGTGTCATCATCAATATATTTTTTATTTCCTTGTGCCTCAGTTTCCCCACTATGGGCTCTGGATGATGATAATTTTCCTTTGGTAATGAAGCCTCTGTGGTCAGTGAGCTTTTTGCCATGAGAACCTCACTCCTGGGGCCAGTGGTGTCTGAGTGATGGGAATTTAAATTCTCCTGCACTGTCGAGCCTGGCTGGAGGCAGAGGTAAAGTGAGCAGTTGCCCGGAGAAGCAGGCAGCTGGGGACACCAAATCAGGCAGTGAAAAGCCTCCTTTAGCAGCATGGCAAAAGTCCCAAAGTTGTTTGGGCAGGAGATCAAAGTGTCTCCCCTTCCTTCCCAATGAAGGGGCAAGCAGCTGGACATGTGCAAGGGGGACATGGGGGAGGTTTCCTCTTGGTCCAGGACCCTGAACACTCTCAGAGGGAGGATATCAGGTGAGATTTCTTCATCAGTGTCCTCTGATATATTCCACCCCCCCAGCCCTTGGTTATAGTAACATACATGCAATTGTAGAATGCTTTTTGGAAATACTGTTTTGAACTCCGCAAAGAAGAAACCTGCTCCTTTTGAAAGGTGTTTCTCAGTTATCCCATGACCGTCTAACTCACAGTAACCTATCAACTAGTTAAACTGCAGAGCCAGGAGCAGGAATAGCTGGTGAGCAGCACTTATAGCTGCTGGCACCAGAGAAAGACACGTCAGGCTTTTCAATTTGGAGGAGAAATCTGTGTTCCTAACCTGTCTGCAGGAAGGCTTTAAGTGGCCAAAAGAGCACAGTGCTAAAGCTGACACAGGACTAAACAGGGAGGACTTCATGCCCTGAGAGCAGGGCACGGCCTCACATTGGGCGCTGTGATCATTATCTTTAATGTTTAACAACACCCCCATGGGCAGCATATTCTGGGTCACTGACCAGCCCTAAATCATTGATGCTCTCAGCTCAGCCACGTACCAGCCTTGTGAAGGTGAAAGATCCCCTGAATTTATTAATAAAATCTTATGGTGGACATAAATGCAAGTACTGCTCCCTAAGCTTGGCGCTACAGTTAGGCTACCTCAGGTCCTACCCAAGCCAGTGCTCCCGGGAGCTCTTGAGATTTCATCTTTCCTCTGTCTTCAGCTATTTGATGGTCCTCGGCCAACCCTGGGCAGCTGAAAATCCATTTGTTCCCCAGCATTTGTGCTTGGGGGCTGCTGAATGTCTAGGAGCCTGCCCTCGTCCCTCAGACCTTCATTAATCCATGCTAAGCATCTATCTGGAGTCACTGAGAACAGGAAAGCCCCAAGCCCATCCAGCCTGGGGCTCTGTACTGGTGTCTCCTGATGGTGGACAGCCACGTACCACAACTGAAGGAAGGAGGAGAAGACATAAACCACAGAGATCTCCCTTGAAGGAAGCTGTTCTTTTGGTTTCCTCTTGTCATTTCCAATACAATGCCACAATTGCCAAGTGCAATACCTCCAGTACAGCCACACCTTTGGCCCGGTGACAAAAAGAAATGGCAAGCAAAGCTGCTTTTAATCCATGGAAATGTATTTTGGTTTCAAGCAGCACAAACACAGGGTTTCCTTATGCAACCACTTCTATCTATCACTCTTCTTCATTGTGATACACCTCTGGTCTGATCACTAGCAGAGCATTTCTGATGTATATTTTTATCCCTGCAGCATGCTTGTGCCTGAGGAAAGCTTAGGAGAGCAGTGAGGATGGCTCAGAGACATGGTACCTCTCACCCAATGTTTTCCTAAGTCTCAGGCATGGTGGTGGCTGCCGCTCCATTTTGTGACCTGCTCCATGTGAGGCCCAGGAAAGCCTTAGTGCTCAGCAGGCGTTCACTTCAGCCAAATTCAGAGGCGTTGCAGGCAGGTGAAGCTCTCAGACTGGCTCTTTGCCTTCACGGTCTTCTTTATGCTCCCTGGAGCCACAGGCTCATTAGGCATCTGCTTTCTGCTCAACAAATGGGTGGCTCGTGCTTCAGCACGGGCCAGACAGAAAACGAAAACAGACTGAAAATCCTATTAACAGAGGCAGTGCTGAGGAGGAGCGGACGTGCTGAGGAGGAGCAGATGAGCTGCAGACAAGAGGGCTGAGAGCTGGGGAATGCTTTATGGCCGTCTTCCTCTAAACAAAATATTTGTCTCTGGTGTAGCCAAAGAGAAAAGCAACAGCACTGGGCAAGTGCACAAGCATTGTGCTCGGTGGGAGGTTTCTCCATCCTCCCAAAAAATCTCAGAGGGTCCATCCTTAGTGGGTGTGAGGAACCCAGGGATGCAAAGCGGGCAGGACCCTCACTGGGCGGAGCTGGCCCTTCACTGAGGTACAAACCAACGTGTCCTTCTGTCCTTCCAGCTTGACACACGTCATCTGTCACACCTGCTTCAAACGACAGGAGAGGCTCCACCGCTGCGGCCAGTGTAAGTTTGCCTACTACTGCGACCGGACCTGCCAGAGAGCGGCTTGGCTGAACCACAAAAATGAGTGCTCCGCCATCAAGAGGCACGGCAAGGCACCCACCGAAAACATCAGGTGAGAGCTGGTCCCCAGGGGCTGAGCCAGCAGCCTGGGGATGGTGGGAGAGGACAGGGCATCCCTCTGGAGGGTGGTGTGGAAGAGCCAAGTGGTCTCATTTGGATGGAATGGAGGTGGGAGACGGTTTGGGAAAGGCCAGGAGCATCCCTGAGCTTCTGGGATGGGGACTTGGAGGAGCATCCAGGGTGTGAGGGGGTTGTGTTCCTGCTTTTTTTTTGGTGCTGGGCCCCAAAAACTCTACTGCAGCTGAACGTGATGAGGCAAACCTGCCCCGGGTAGTTTAGGAGGTGTGGGAAAGTGGGGAGTAGGTAGAAAAGTGGAAGAGGAGATGGGCTTTTCCCCAATTTGTCTACAGGATACATTGATTTGGATTCAAATCCTGGCTCCGTTATAAGAAAATGAGAGGAATCCCCAAAGAAATGAGAGCTGTAGAGGGATGGGGACCCACTTCTCCAGATAACCAGGGCAAAACCCTGCATCTCTCTCTCTTGCCTTCAAAAGCCCGTGGGTGGTGACCAGCCATCAGCCATTCAATTCTGAGCCTGTCTCAGTCTGTCTGCACACAATTTCCCACCCATGAAATGAATTTTTTATGGTACTTTGGTCCTTCTCCTTGCCCTTGGTGGTGGTGTTGCTGACGCCTGGGGCTCTCTTCTGGCCAGGCTGGCTGCCCGCATCCTGTGGAAGATAGAGAGGGAAGGCAGTGGGCTGGCAGAGGGCTGCCTCGTCTCTATCGATGACCTGCAGAACCACGTGGACAGCTTCGGTGAGGAGGAGAAGAAGGAGCTCCGCACCGACGTGGAGAGCTTTCTTGAGTTTTGGCCACCCCAGAGCCAGCAGTTCGGCATGCAGTTCATCTCCCACATATTCGGAGTGGTATGTCAGAGGGATGGGAGAGCAAATGGGGGGCTACTTTTAATACCAGCTTCATGGAGAAAGTCTCCAACCAGCTTGAGTTGAGGATGCCCAAGTACATCCCTCTCTTGCCCTTAAGAGGCCATAGCAGTTGGGATAGCCGAGATCAATATTTGCTGCAGGTGGTTTGAATACTGCTTGTTCCCCATCTGCATCACTTCTGCACTGACACTGGGAAACTGAGGCACGGAAAGGGTGAGGTCTGTAACCTTTTATTTGTTTAACCATGCAGGCAAGTGGCTCACTCAACCGTAGGTGCTGCGTTGTTATCACAAGTCCTACTGGGCATCTCTCTGCAACTGGGAGAGCTGAGAAAATCTATTTAAATACATTTTTAGTAAATATACTTAGAATATATTTGAATATTGCAGATCTGGTTTAGTATTTACATTTATGTCTATTATATATTGTGTGCATTAGATTTTTACATGTATATTATAAATATATATTTTGTATATATAAAAAAATAAAAATAGGTAAAATATATTAATAATACCATCGATATTAATGATCAATAATTGTTAATTATTATTTTTATATTAATATATTATTATATGTATATCTTATATGTGTATATTAATATATTATTAATAATAATAATGTTAATAATACTAAATATAATTAATAATATCTATTACTAACTTGTTAACTACAAATTTTTGTTCTCAGTGTAGCCGAGAGGGAAATTCCCAGAAGCCAGTTCAGGCTGAGCTGCTTTGCCCGCAGCCCTGGTAGAAGTCGATGTATCCCGGACTGCACTAACCCCTCACCTAGCAACACTGCCAAAGGGGCCAGGGTGAGCTCCGCTCGCACCTCTGCTCATGACTGGTGTGGCGGAGAAGTCGGCTTTGCTAGCCCTAGCATAGGGAGGACACACAACATCCTTTGGTACCCACCCCAAAAAGAAAATCGGGTCCGCTGGGTGCAGAGAGACTAAAAACTGTTCCATTCATGTGTGATAATAATGTACCACATGGAAAAGTATAATAATTCATTGTTGGTATATATGTCATGCAAAAGTAGTCATTCTGAATATTGTTTGGGACTCATAACAAACAGTAGTAATTGGTTTTTATAAGCTATGTGGGCCACCCAGCAAATGTGACCACGTTGAATGCAGCTCCTAAGGTTCATTTCTAACTGATACCTGTTTTAATAAGCGTGAACTTTGCTTTCTGCCAATGCTCTGCTTGAATTGCCTCAAATTCATTTTCCTGTGACCTTTTTCTGAATTATTTGCAGGAAGCGAATATAAGGAAACCAATGCATGGTCAAACCAAATTTATCTTAGACATCCCAAATGAATATTAACAGCAAATATTCTGCAACATTTACTCAGCTCTTCTCTGGGCTGGTCCATCTGCATGAGTCCTGCATTGCTTCTCTTCTGATGTTTTATCTCAACTAAAGATGTTGTTTCTACAACTACCTTCTGCAGTGATCTCATAGGCACTCCTTTCTCCTTAGAGTTTGGAGATGGGGTGCTGGAGATATACCTCTTCTAAAGCATCGATGGGAATTGAGAAATCCTGGATGTAGCTGAGTTCAGCTGTTTCTCTAATGCTTCTTCTTGCCTATGTTTTGGGACTAGATCAGCTGCAACGGCTTTACCCTCAGTGACCAAAGAGGACTGCAGGCTGTTGGAGTGGGAATCTTCCCCAACCTCTGCCAGGCCAACCATGACTGCTGGCCCAACTGTACTGTCATCTTCAACAATGGCAAGTGAGTGGATTTCTTTCTTTGGGCACAGCAGAGATGCATCCTAACAGGCAGCTCAGCAGACCCTGCTAGCCCCACAGTGTCAGATCCCTATCCCAGAAAATCTGTTCATTGTTGTTTCCTTCTCTAGCTCAGAAAAAAAAATCAGGATTTTCTTTCTAAAGGGGAACTGTTTTCTCTCTCATTATTGTTATTTTAAAAATAACAATAATAAATTTTAAAAATTGACTGACGCACTAAACAAATACACAAGGTTTGACCCCAAATCCAGTGAACCAGCAAAGAATTTTTCCCTGGTTTCTGTGAATTTTGAAACCAGACTCAAAATAATCAGATAAAGTACTAAGTAGCTGGCTAGATCACCCCTTATATTCAGGCTTTATTTATAAATAGTTGAGGAACAAATATGATTAATAAATTATTAAAGATTATACTGAGTCCACAGTCCAAGAGTTTCTTATAACCAAAGCTTGCAATCAGCTGTGTACCACTATCTGCCGATGTGTTTATAACCATCCCTAACACAAACCCTCATCTTTGTGAGAGTGTACCATCTCTAATAATCACTGATTAACTCTCTAGCAATGGGATCTTAATGACTGTTATCTGCAAAGCGAGTCACGTGCAAGTGCAGGATGCCCTGAGCAGCTGGGCATTCCCCATTCTCACCCAAGTCCTATAAGAAAACTTCTGTGGGACATGTGAGATGGAGAGAGTTTAAACGGGAAATGCAGGGATGTTTCAGCAGAGCTGGGAGTGGAGGCTGCTGCTCTCAGTGCTTGCGGCAGCCTGCGGGAGGGATGTTCTGCCCTTCCCAGTCTCCTCCCAGGCCAGAACAGGTAAAAATGCTGCTGATCCAGCAAGTTACCTGTGGGAAACTGCTTCCCAAAAACTGCACAGCCACAGTATTTCATCCGAAATTTCCAGTAGGTCTTAAGATTTTACGAATTCCCATATTCACCAAACTTTAGTGATATAAGTTAATGTCCCAGCCTCCCCTTCTTTAACTAACACATTGCTTGTGTGCTCCAGTTCTCGCTGCTGGTTTTACCTGATAAAACTGTATCAGCATTTATCAAGCAGCTGGTAAATGAGCAATGGAAAACAAAACTGCATTAGGATGATTACCTTGGTGGGAAATAGAGTCTGATCCAAAGTCAGATTGGAGTCTGTGCTCTGATATCCAACTGCCCTGGATCAGATCCATAGTGGGATGAGGAGAGCCTCTCCCACCAGCCTGGGAAGTGGAAGAGGTAACTAGCAGTGATAGCAACTCTGAAGCTTGAGTTTCTGGGCATTAAGTAGAGGAATGGCATTTTGTTTGCCTGGCAGCTTGTCAAAGCTCCCACATGTATCCTGTAACTGACTTTAAACTTGACCATCTGGTTATTGGCCCAGTAAATTATGAAGGTTTCTTCTCTTTCTGGGGTAACCTGATGATAAGCCACTGTTGTGGGAACTGAGCTGTCTATCAACGCTCAAGGCACAATACCGGACTTGAGGATGCATTAAACTCATCACACAGAGCCCAGTCATTGTCGCTGATATCCCTGTCTGATGTCCATTTCAAGCTGTGTTTTAGAAAGCATGACTACTGATGGCAGTGGAGACATTTCTGTGCGGGAGAACCAGTCCCCTTGTGCCTGCCAAACATCAGGAGCGGGTTTTGCACACCCCGTGGCTGAGACCACTCCTAAAATCACAATGCCAGGACAGTTCTCTGCCCCATACTCCATGGCCCAGTGATGGGCAATTCAGTTACGGCAGCTGCATAGCGAAAGCGAAGTTCTCATGCAGTGAAACATGAGCCCGGCACAGGGAACCTCCTTGTCTCTGGCAGGATGATGTCCTGATGCTCTATGCCGTGTACCCATTTTTTTTTGTTGTTGTGCTTGTACCTGTGTAAACTGCAGATGTTTGTTTTGTCTTTCAGTCATGAGGCTGTAAGATCAATGTTCCACACACAGATGAGGTGGGTCGGTCTTGAAAGCATCATCCTCTCCCCTTACCCTGTATCCCTCATGCCCTGTATTTAATGGAAAAACTACAAACAGCCTGAGGGGCTCCCTCTGTTTGCAGAAAATTTACAATTCCCTGTTTTCTGAACTTCTATTCCTCCCTGTGTAGGGGAGGAGCCCCTACTAAACACAAACCTCACTTAACTCTGCATTTTGTAGTAAATTAAAACGATAATAGTAATACTGTGACTGTCTACCCCACTGCAAATTCCCTCTCTGCCTTCCCACTCTCTCCCTTGGCTTCCTCCCAGTCACTATTTCCCCTCTCCCACTTCTCATTTCTCCTCCCCTGACTACAGCAAGAGCATGAAAGTCAGAACAAGGTCTCGCTAATCTTGTACAGCCCAAAATAAAACCTTGCGTATTAGGAGATGAGAAATGATTGCATTACTGACATACTAAATAGTCCACGTTTCTTCTGCAACAAACGGTGCCTGTGGAATGCGTTGACTACAGTAGCAATACTATGAGATGTAGGTTTCATCCTTTTTTATCATAATACCCAATTAATGTTTTACCTTTTAATGATGCCACTGTTACCTGATCCGAACTAAAGAAATCACGAAAGTATATGCAAAAAAAAAAAAAGTTGTCTGCTTAGCTCACTGCACTTGGTATATTACAGACAGTCCTGTTAAAGGGACACAGTTGTTTTGTCTTTAAACTTCAGTTTCAAGCAAGCACGCAATTTCCTCAAATAAGATACGAAATACTTTTCGAGTGCTCTTCTTCGCCATTGATACTTACTTGGTGCATTATAGATAGGACCATAAAAGCAGTCAAATGAGTTTCACTTCTGAGTAGAGTTGCTATTTTGGGGCATTTTGAGTTGTGAGCTATCGGGCACTCGCTGTGCCTGTGCCTGCGTCTTTCAAGGTCCTCGGTGCTTGGGGCAGACGCTGGGGAAAGAGCACAGGACAAGCTTGGTGGGGTGCTCTCAGCTGACACAGTCTCTTTAACTGTAGCGTTTAAAATATGCCATGTGTTTCCAGGCTTATCCCAAACGCTATCAATCCCCTCCACACAAGGGACGGCTGCTTAAAATATACCTACAGTGCTTAGGCTATCAGGGGCATCATAAAAGTCAGAGGCTTGATTTTGCTTCTCTGGTTGCATGACTCCCTTTAACGAGGATCCCATTAAGTGTGAACAGGAATGTTTATATGTGTGAGCCTTTCTGATGGGAATTGCTCTTTTTCATGCACTTTCTCCTGCAGTAGCAGGTTGCACCTTTCTCTGGCTGGCATTTTCCCCTGGTTGTGACATAACTAATAGCTGCCCTTTGTGATGATGGCACATTTAGTGATAAACTTTGTAGGAAATATACTGTTGATATGATCTAACAGCCAGAGAAGGTCAAGACCAGCCTCGGGGAGTAGTTTTCACAGCAGCTTTAGCACAGCTGAAAGGCTCAGAGCTACGCCCTTGGTCCTGAGAGCTTGTAACGGGAATTACAAGGGAATTACCATCCCTTTGCAGAAATATGATCACACAGAAAAGGTAATGTCAGAAAAAGTCATGTCCTCCCCAAAAGACTTACTTTTAATGTACCTGGTGAGACCTTTGGGTTCTATGCCACCTATGCCTTTGGTGAGACCTTCATTGGGTCCCATCTAAAGCCCCTCATGTTCAGGTGGGAGCCAGCAGGTCCCTCGCAGGTCCCTCTTGTAGCAGGTGTGTACATCAAACACGCCATTGAGCTCAGCAGGAGCATGATCAAGGCACACACTGCCTGCAGTGATGCAGTCCCAGGACTGATGTACCACACTGTAGGGGGACAGTAGGGTGGGAGCTCAGAACATGGGACTGGTTTCATTTTGGTAACCTGTTAGTATGCCTAGCTGCAAAAATATGTTTAAACAACTGACTGGTCTGAGCAGAGAGCCCAAGGCCACTGGTCTCAAGTGAATTATTTCTAACTGTCACTAGTAGATGGTGGAATAGATGGTACAGAAGCACCATCTTGCAATTGGTATTTGATGGAGGTTTTTCTCAGTCTGGCCAGATTCTTCAGCCAGTTGTGCCTCTCCAGACTGCATGACTGAGAGATGACCCAGAGTAACGGGGAGATTAAGTGTGTAGAGTGAAACAGCAAGGGAATAGTTTTGAGTGTGCATGTTATTTAAGACCTTTTGCAGGGAAAGACATGAGAGCAAGGCAGGTACAAATACCTGGCTTTCCAAAAGCCCGTCATTAAGGATTTGCTGTGGATTTTGGTTTAGTAACAGAGACTGGCAATTTCCTCCTGTTTAATATTAGCAATATCAGATCAAATGGGATATATAAAAAATAGACTGTGTCCAGAGAATTGTTTCTAAGCCTTTATGTAGATATGCATGAACAGGGCGAGGACATCTCTTTCCCAGGACCCAGAGGGAATGTGTCTTAACTTTTCGGAGTGAAAATGATACCGAAAGCAACACGGATCAGGATCTGGGAGTCTAGCCAAGGATGTACCGGGAGCATGCAAAGCGGTACTTAAAAAAAGACCTAAAGTCCAAACTCAGCATTTTGCAAGGCTTGTTGTGTATTTCTGGTCTCAGTGTTTTCTTCTGGCCAGATCGCCTGCAACACAATAAAAGCGTATGTCTAGGTTCAGCCCCCTCCCACAGAGAGTAATGGGACTTCAATCTGTTTATAGCTCAGACCCTTACGTACCCCTGCCAGGGATGGGCAGAGGGGCAGGAGGAACTGGTGTGACCATCTTTTTACTGTGTATTCAGTTAACCAGACTGCTGTCCGTCTCTGCATTGCCTCCCTGAAGAGCTAACACAGTGCCTTAGGGCAAGGGCTCACCCCTGCAAGGCAGGGGCAGGTTGCAGGATTCATCCCTGTTGGCTCTGCTGCTGTGCCTTTGCTTCTGCTTCTTCTCCAAGTCCACATGTCATCTCCTTTGCACCCAGGATTGAGCTGCGGGCACTGAGCAAGATTTCTCCTGGCGATGAGCTGACAGTTTCCTATGTGGATTTCCTCAATGTGAGCGAGGAGCGGCGGAAGCAGCTGAAGAAGCAGTATTACTTCGACTGTGCCTGTGAGCACTGCAAGAAACAGATTAAGGATGACCTGATGCTGGCAGTGAAGGAGGGGGAAAGCAAGGTATGGTTTGTCCTGCTGTGTCCAAACCCGGAGGTGGCTGCATCTCTTCCACCAAGGCATCTGTGTGTCTCTGTGACCATGGTTCCTCAGCCCGGGGACACTCTCAATAGGAACAGAGTCAGATTTTGTCAGAAGCCTGACTGGTGCCAATGTAAAAAATGAGAACAGAACTGAACATTGATGGAGCACAACACCAATTCAAGCCCACCATGCAAGGCCAATTTAATCCCTATTATGCAACAGAAGTGCAGTTTTTTATTTACAAAAATCCACAAAAGTTGCCTTTAACTTTGACCTAAAAGTCCATCAACAAGCAGAATGCTAAAATATTGAAAAATTAGGTCCAGAGCTGAGAAAAATGCCAGCATTTAGATTGTATTTTTTTTGAGGAACTGAAAGGGAATCAAAGTTTTGAACGGCAGAAAAGAAGATGCGCTGCAGTTGATTCATTCGACTAACAAGCACTGAGGAAGCTGTACGGTTTGTAAAACACGTACCATCACATTGGTGCCAGGAAGGTGGGAAGCCTTAACTTCCAGACCTTCCTTGCAAAGGCCTGTCACAGGGAGTTTTTACCGTCGCTGGACATACATGCATGGTTGTTTTGGGCAGACTGACTGTCAAGAATTAACATGTTTGACTGCTCATTTTTAAGTAATCTGTGTTTTCCTTGGAGGTCTCACAAGTCATTGAGTGGGAGGGTGTAAGGCTGTGTCTTGCTATCGGCAGTGAGATGTGTTACTTGGCCAGCAGCTCCACTTTACGAGCATACTGGTAGCTCTAAGAGTGTATTTTAGGTTGCTCTGCCCAAGGATATAATTGCTCATATTTTTTGTCCTCTGTGGCAGTGTTAGCTTAAGGGGTTTCTACTCCTGCAAGCTTTACAAAGCATAGAAGGGAAGGGAAGGCAAGGCAGCGCAAGAGCATTTTAATGTATTATCAAGTCACTTAATGTGTTATCACTTAACAAAGCAGACAGTACCGCTCAGGGGCTGATGTGGGGCAGGACCAAACGGCAAAGGTGGGATGAGGAACCATGACCTCTTAGATGAGCACTGCCACCAGGAGAGGCCGGTGGAGCTGCACCTTCCTGGGAATGACTACAAACCCCTCAGCTTTCAGCTCAGTACAGTTACCAGAAAGCCATGCTCAGTCCCGTGACTCTTCTTTCATATAGGTGGTGGTCAGAAAAGGCTGGATATTGCAGAGCAAATGTCTCTCCTTGAGCAAGGTTTGGAGAAATGGGATCAAACTGATACCAGGGAGCTGCCATGGGAAGAAGGACACGGGACTAGAAGAAAATCTTTGCTTGTTGGGTTCCCCATTAGTGCAAAAGAACCTGCTCTATAATCCTATTACTAAATTACCAAGCTTCATCTTAAAGCTAATTCTGACTACTGAAACTCCCCACTTCTAATGTAAAGCTGTCACAGAGCTCAGTCCTCTGATGCAGAAGCATTTTCATCTGACTTTCTTTAGAAGTATTTTCAAACATCTCCTCCAGTGGATGGCATAAAAAAATCTCAGCTCTCATTTAACACCTGCTATCAAGCCTTGATTGAGCAGTGAAATGTACTATCCCCTTTTCATGAGCATTAGAGGTGCTCTGCAGCATGCAGCGGGAAGGCATGCACTTTTGGGTAAATGTCCTCCACAATCTGAAGTGCTTGTATAGAAAAAGCCTGTAACTATGCAGGGTGCATGATTTCAGCTATTAAAAATACACTCCATCCACAGACAATAAGTATCCAGACTGACCTCACCCGCAGAACACGTCTGCTGGCCACTGGCTGTATCACATTTTCTGAATTCAAGCTCACTTGCCTGAGAGTGGAAACACTCACAGCTGCGTGGAAAAAGCGCTATGAATATATGTAAGATTGACAGCTTACATCCTCAACAGCCGCTCTGACCTCCAGTCCTTCACCCCTTCCAAATAGTAGCAAAGTTCCCATTGTTCATAATGGCAACAGGCTTAGGGGTCTAGTAAATGCAAGAGAGGATTTTTATTAGACAAAGCTGCTGTGGAAGTGCTGGTTCAAGTACCTATTCTGGGAGTCTTTACTCAGACAGCATAGTGAGGTGATTTGCGCTGATGTTAACGTTGCCTTTGAATGTGCTCTGTGCATCAGGACACCCTGCATGCTGCTCAAACACCTGCCAAGATCCGATTAGCTGGGATAGCTTCGGTCTAATAATATAGAGTAATAAATCATAACACGTACAGATGTATCCATAAATAGATGGGGGGTATATGGCTCTAAAAAACTACTGGTTTTCCTTCCATACAAAACTTTCAAGGCCTTTTCCCAACAAGCTGAATTTCACAGATTCCTCAAAAATCTGATTGACCAGGTGTGGGAAAAAGACAACAGGACAGCCCCATGGTCCTGACTCCAAATCTTTGCATCCTTTGTTGCAACATTGGGTCTCTGCTTTTGGTTCACACTCAGAGGTCCTTCCTGGCCGCTGGGCACATGCCTGTGCTCTGGCTCTATCATGTGTCTCCAGACCAGGCTCTTCCTGCAAGCTCCTGGAGTCAGGTGATTATGGGCTAATTTCAGGTGTCCCATTTATGCAAAGGAAGGGCATGTTAGCTAGAATAGTTTGTAAATGCAAATTTGAAAGGCTCAGAAAAACAGAAGATGAACGATAGTGCTGGATAGCATATTGTTGTATTTCAGCATTAAATGAAGGGAGAGGAGGCAACTAACTAGGAGCTGGTTAGTGTTTTGTCAGGTATGCCTAGATGTGCATCATGCCTTCAAATACACGGTGAAATCCAAACTTCTTTAAGGTATGTGGGAAAATACACTCTCTGGATGGAACTGAAACCTGAGGTCAACAGTCTTATGGTGGTTGGACCTAATGACAGCATTTCTCAGGTTGGGTAAAGTTTAGTGATCTTTCCTGTCCCTATTCCACCCATCTCTCATTCAAGAGCCTCATTTCTCTCAAGCAGCTGTGCTAGGAGCACCTGATACATGCTGACTCTTCAGCATCTTGTGAGACCTTCCAATTGCAGGGTCAGTTCTGTCCCATTTCCAGAGGAGAGAAGTGGTAGGAAGCCAGTGGTAGGAAGGTAGTGAGTGATATGGGAAGCATCTTGCTAAGCTGATTTGTGTTCCTAAACTGTGGAACAAGCATCCCTTCAATCAGGGTATTTTGGCATGCATCAGGCAGTGCATTTTCCTCACTGTTTTTCCTGATGTTGTCCCCAGCCCTCTGCAGAGACGGTGAAGGAGGTCATCCAGTTTTCCAAGGACACGCTGGAGAAGATCAACAAGGCCCGCATGGAGGGACTTTACCACGAAGTGAGTCCTGCTACTTTTACTCTCTTGCTGAACATACACTGCCAGGAAAAGCAGGTCTTGTCCCTCTCTACATCAAAGGATCAAACAAACCCCCATTGCTGTAACCTGAATATACCCATGTCCTTCCTGCCCTCTTGACAGCTCAAATTGCAAAAGCTGACACTTGTTTCTGCCCTCTGTAAAAGCACAACCATGTTTGAGAGGACTTCCCAGCCTTGTCTCTTTTGTAGTGATGATACAATGAGATTTAAGTGGCTTCCAGCACCTCCCATTGACACAGGTGTTGAACCAAGGGCCCCTGGGCAAAAAATATGTATTAAAGGGCAAGACTCATCCCTGCCAGGTAGCCTCATTAAAAGGAGGACAGTGGGTTTGGGAGAAGGACAGGACAGTCAGGAGACTTGCCACAAGTGTCAAGCTATGGGTTTATGGGCTATGTTTGCTTGTGTTGATCTCCTCTTCATTTCCTGGCTCCTGTGTGTCGCTCATTCATTGGGTGCTGAGGGTGAGTGTGTGGTGTGGGAGACCCATGTCCCACCTGGAGCACAGATCAAAAGGGTGTGAGACCTAAAGTCACTGCCTCCTTTCTCTCTCTTTTGCTGACCCAGGAAATATTTTATTGTTCTCTTCAGAGCGTAACAGCTTCAGGAGACACTCCAGGTTGAGCAACAGCCTGTGGGTTTGAACTTACTTTGGGAAAAGGCTGAAGCACCCCCGAGCAGAGATCTGGACATTGTGTCAGGGATAGATGCAGCCAAGATGCAGCAGAGCAGACAGGCATGGGACAGTGCAGCTTTGTGTCTCCAGCCCCATGGGGTCATTAAGAGCATTCATTGCACCAAGTGTTCGTAGGAGGTTGGGTGGATGGTGTTGGAGTATGAGTCCTGTAGGCACTTGGTCTCTGACAAAATCCGGACTCCTGGGATCTTTCTTCTCCTGAACAGTAGACATCACTTTTTCCTCATCACTTTTATGAATGTAACCTTGGGAGAGAAAGCTTTGGGCACCAATCATTTTGGTAGCCTGATGCTTCTCAACAAATCAAAGCATATCCCATCTTCCCCAACCTTCATGGAGGCTAACTTGGCCTTGAGGACTGGTATTGACCATGCAACCCAGAGGGCTTTGGTGTGGCAGCTTCGGGGCCAAAGGTGCTCTGACTTTCCCTTCCTCTCCCTGCTTCCCCCGAGTGCAGGTTGTGAAGCTGTGCCGTGAATGCCTGAAGAAGCAGGAGCCTGTGCTGGGGGACACGAACATCTACCTCCTGAGGATCCTCAGCATTGCCTCTGAGGTGCTGTCTTACCTCCAGATGTTTGAGGAAGCAGCTGATTACGCCAAGAGGATGGTGGATGGCTACATGTATGTCTATGCCCTATTTTTGGCAGAGCTCTCTTGTTATGCGATGTTAGGCAGTGTGTTATAGGAATAACTAACTTAGCCTCCTCCCTTCAGGAGGGCTGATGAATCAGGTCCCAATCTGAATGCCGGCATTCAGATTGGGACCCAATTATATAACCAGACCCTAAATGCACAAGACCTCCCAAACACCTCGATTTACTAAAGTGTAACAGGGAAATGGTTTGGGTACATCTTTCATTAGCCTCTTTGTTTTATCTCAGAAGCATCTCACGGCTGCCCTGGTAGCAAGACACAGAGCCTGGGTGCAGGACAGAGAGGCTATCACTGCAAGAGATGGTCTGTTCCCTTCACTCTTGAATAATACATGGGTATTTGTCTTGGCTAATTGGTATGCACAAGTCCTGTGGTAAAGGCTCAGTGAGAATAAAGAAATTCAGGCTTAGTTAACATAGATCCAGGGCAAACCTCAGACTAAGATGTACTTCATTATTACTGAGGTTTTACTACAGGACCGGTAAGTATTAATTAGAAAAAAAAATTAAAAAGTAACATAAACCATAGAGAACAGAAGAGAGAAGCGCCCATTTTGTCATCTTGTTCAACCTCCTGCTGAGAGCATCTCATTCCTATTACTTGCCGTTTTGGTGAGTTTCATCCCAAAAGGCCTGTGATATTTTGTTCTTTTCCAAAACGGTGACAGAGTCTAGAATGAACATCCCTGGCTTGCAAGCCTGACAAGGCACTTCATGTCCCAGCCCTGGCACAGAGCTAATTGAATGACACAGGGGAAATTGCTTCCGCTCCCTGTTTCTCAGCTTCTCAGTCCAGACTGGGGACTGCAGTAATTTCTTTCCCTGTTTTAAGATCTGCCAATTCACTATGCCAAATAAGCCCATGAAGGCAGGTTTTCAGGTAAATCCAAGCAGCTTCTAACTCTGCCTGTGCTTCTAAAGTTGGATGTAGAGGCCAGGGTTCATCATGCCCACCTCGGGTACTGACTGTAGGAGACTGATCTGACAGTCCCTAGAGGCAGGGATGCATCTCCAGGGTGTGAGATGAACATTTCTGGATTTTCTGGAACCACCTGTTTCTCTCCCCGCTTTGAATGAGAAGCTGGCGGTTGTTGGATTCTCAATTCAGGCACCGCATTCAGCATCTAAAGTTAAGTTTGTGCTGTCTGGGCTGTAGGGTCAGATCTAGATTTTGTTTGTGCCAAAATAATGTGGAATGACAGAGCTTGGCATTCTCCAACCCAGATGTCCAACTTTCCCCGTTTGCAGGTTGTTCATCTTCTTTCACAACAACTCATGTCCTTGTGTAACTCGTGCCTTGTGTAACTCGTGCCTGCCCTTTTCTAAGCAGGGTTGCACATTTCAGTGGCACCAAATGCAACAGGGTCTCCACTTGAGTAAATAGTCTGCTCTTTGTCAAACACATCACGTCACTGACAAACATTTGGGAACCCAGGTCTTTCCTGAACTAAAATGACTCAATGTTTTTCCAGGAAAATATACCATCCCAACAATGCACAGCTAGGGATGGCCGTGATGCGGGCAGGAGTGACACACTGGCATGCTGGTCTCATTGAAGCCGGGCATGGCTTGATCTGTAAAGCCTATGCCATTCTCCTGATAACCCATGGACCTTCCCACCCAATTACCAAAGACCTGGAGGTAGGTGTCATCTCCCATGTTGTCTCTGCTGTCTGTCTGGGCAAAATCTGTAGAAGCAACCCATCCGTAAAAGCTGAGAGTTGTATCAAGTACTGACTGCTTCTTACTAGTGCTGTGGTTTTCTCTAGACTATGTTATAGTCTGCTGGGAAGTGCATTTCCCTTCCTGTGGGAAATTTTCATCCCTGAAAAATAGCTTTTATCCTGCACCAGGACATACATTAAAAATGGCTACTGAGACCCCGAATCTTCTTTGAAACTCCTGTGACCAAGGGCAGAGCCTCCCATTCTTCAGACAGCCTGATTTTGCTGCTCTCAGGTGGATGGCATTATAATTTGACTATATCAAACTACGTATGGATGTTCCCAGTTTACCAACTGATTTTCTATATTGGTGTCCATTCTTCTTTATTTACCACTCCCCAGTCCTTCTAAGCTGCAATGTATTTTTTCCTCAAATGACTGATAGGTGTATTTCCTAGCTTAAGGTTAAGAGCTGCAGATCCCAGGGAATTACACCTGCTTGGATATGATGAACTGTTTGCAATTGCAGCCGGGGATCTATCATCTCTTTAGCCTTTGACTCACCTGATGTGACCTGTTGGCTTTCAGCACTCTCCTTTATTAGCCAAAGAAATTACATGATACCAAATGAAATCCTTTATTGATGTCTTGGCCCTGTTATAGCAGAGCTATAACCTTTATTAGTGCAATTTCACATAATCAGAAAACTGAGTATCTAGTACCTAAAGCCAACCTGTCTGTTGACTCTTTCCCTATGTGTAGCAGAGGGCGAGACGCCAGCACCTCCATTTCCTTTCCCACTTACTTTAGGAGGAAAACAGTGGATATGTGGCACACGCTTATCTCTGTACTCTTAAACCAAGGGTTGAATAAACTCACAGACAGCTGTAAAAAGATTTCCTAAAATCCCTTCTGAGCTTCTGCCGTAATGCAGCGCTGGGAATGACTCTGCTCATGATGCATCCTGGGATGCAGGGGATGCAACTGTGATGTGGGTGAAGAGGGGTAGAGGATCCCTCTCCTCCTCTACCTCCTTCCACATGAGGTGACGCCTACGCTGGTGATGGGTCACACCAAGGGTCAGGCCCGGGGTGTGGATAGGAAGAACATTCGCCCCCTGGCGCTGCATAGCATCGCCTCTAGGTCCTGCATCAGGTTTAGGAATGTGAGGCTTCCCAACAGCCTGTGGAAGAGCTTGGTGCAGGAAGGGCTGGTGCCTTCTTCACCTTCACAGTACACAGGCAACCAGGTTTGAGAAAGTAACTGGATATCTGTGTCCAGTCAGCTTTGGTCCTTCTGGTGGGATACCTAGATTAAGTTGCATCAGTCATTACATGGCCTAGGACATCCCTGAAGGATATTCACTTGCTTTGAGATCCCCTGTGTCACAGGTTTTATAAGCTGTTGTGTCCCTCAGGTCATGCGTGTCCAGACGGAGATGGAGCTGCGCATGTTCCAACAGAATGAGTTTATGTATTACAAGATGAGGGAGGCTGCCCTCAAAAACCAAAAGATTCAAGTCATGCCTGAACCCAGCAATGAGACCTCACCAAGCCTCTTCCACAAGAAGGAATAAAGCCCGAGCTTGACACAAATGCATGCCTGTTGGATAACATCACTTGTGGCACCTCCAAACATGGGGGATGTGATACAGGAATGTGATATACCCGAAAGGATTGTTCCCAGTGGCACCAGTCTGAGAGCATGGACCTGCTAGGAGGGAGTCCTGAAAAATGTTCTGAGGATTCAAAGCAGAAGAGATCTTGGCAGCAACAACATCCTTTTTCTACCACTATTATTAAAAATCAAAGCAAAAAAACCTGTTATAAAATTATTTACATTCTTGTTGGAAGCCTGTTTCCCTCTACACAAGTCCTGACCCTGAAGTCCTTGGCTAAATTTTAATTAATTCTTTCCCAAGTGTTTTTTTCCCCATTACTTCCTTATGATGACATAATTTCTTTCCATGATGTCCATGGGTGGTTGACCAAGGGATGGCAGAAGTAGGAAGCTGGTTCCAGAAAGTGTTATGTATGCCTGTGGGCATTAAGTGCAAACTGAATAAGACGCACAGATGGTGTTTTGTGTAAAGCGGTGTTTTTCTGACGAAAAACTGCTGAAAAATGATTCTGTGGCTGACATGTGCAACATCAAACTTCGGGCACTTTGCAAATGAAACTAAGTGGAATTCCTACATCAGGATAAATTAATTAGGGTAAATTAGTCTCCTTGGTTAAAAATCAGAAAACATCTGCAGTGATGGCAGCAGATGGACATGAGATGAGTCTGTGCCAGAAGCCAGTTGTACTGGTGTGGTGCACTGGCTGTGTGGATTGCTCTAACTGAACAACCGGTTTCCAGGGACGGGAATCCACCTTTGCTCACCTTCAGCGTGAGCTCGGGGCTCTGATGCCTTTCAGCACCTGCCTTTCAGCTTAGACAGGTGCTTAATCAATTTTGCACTGAGCAAAAAAAGGGATAGTCCATGGATCAGCTTTCAGTGGGCAGCCAATGGAGCTAAGGAAAAGTCTAAAGGCAATGGTTGGATTTCTAGATAAACAAAGGTCTTTGCTGTCTGCCCACCTATCTCAAAATGCAACTGGTTTGCTCCAGACCTTCAGCGGCAGCCAAGAGATGAAAAGGAATGGTTTGTTTAAGAATCCCCTATCTGCTTCTCAGCAGAATATCAAGAAAACAAAACCATGTCTTTTCCTCTTTGATATTTCTCAATGTTTTTGCTGATGTTTCTCCAGATAAGATGAGTTCACTGGAGACCAACATTTGCTCTTTAGGCGCTGTTGAGCTAAGTCCTTCCGTTTGTCCATGAGGTGCCCATCTGATGTCCTGTGTGACAATCCATATTGGTTCAGTTCTCAGCATGAGGGTCAATGGGGACCTGTAACATGAAAACCTTCCCTGAGGAGAGAGGAATCGAGGAAAAGATGCACGTGAGGGTGAATTGGTCCTTTAGTGGCACGTGTTGGTGTTGCAGGAGTAGGTAGGGAAGCACTTGTGTTGTTTTCCTAACATCCTGATCAGCTTTGAGCAGTTGTAAGAACATCATCCCAGCGAGGTATATCACACCAGCCATATATTCATTTCCCAGTGTTGATTCCCAATCATAATCCAAGCACAGGGCTTGGGAAAGGCAGCTAAGAAGGAAGAGTTTCCTCTCCTGTGTGCATCAGAAAAACACATTTCCTTCTAGCCTACAGTGCCAAGCGAGAGCATGGGAAATGACTTTGGTGCTCCTTCTGTGTCTACGCGTGAACAACCGGTGCCCATCTCCTGACAGGAGAGGAAACCTGTATTTCACCCCGGGAGGAGAGTTAATTCCCAATTCAGCCTAATTTATCAGGCGCGGTTTGAAGTAAAACACACACTAGACACCTGCAGGCCATCCAGGACTCTCCTGCTGGTAGGGAGGGATGCGGGGGAGATGAGGATGGGGTGGACAGAGCCTGTAGGGCTGGATCCTGTTGCAGAGGTGTGAGGATGGGGATGGCGGTTGGGACATTCGAACTGCCCCCCTTCTTGTTGTTTCCCCAAGGCATCTTCCTATGCAGGGTCACTGACATTTCCTTGAGCCCACTAAACCTCCCCATCCTTTGGTCCTGCCAGTCACTTTGTGGTCAGTTTGGCCATATTTGTAAGCAAAGGGAACAGAGACCTTTCCCTGCCCAGTGCTCCTTCATCCACCCAGCCAGGCCAGCCACAGATGCATGACGCACTGGGACATCCCCAGCAGCATGCTGGCACCTGTCCCCAGGAAGGGTCTGGAAGAGAACTCGTCAGCATGAAGCACATCTCAGAGGGTCACTCAGTTGCTCTGAGCCTGTGCCCTAGCCCAGCTCCGTTCGCCAACATCAGCACAGCCTTGGCTCAGCCTGTTGCCCAATTTCTACCAGGGCTTGCATGAGTTTTGGAGGCTTGCATCTATTTATAGCAACAACGAAGAGGTTGATGATAATGAAGAGGCCTTTAATACAAATTTTACTTTAATGGACACATTTTACACAGTAAAATGATTGGCGTGTGCAGGGTCTCTAGATTCTCTTGCTGATTCTCTTGTAGGTGAGGTCTCCCATGGTCATTGTCTGAAATACAAATGGAAAGCATTAGCTTTTCATGGTACTTGGCTACAAACTCTACTTGGAAAGGATTTGATCTTGCAAATCAAAACAGGAATGGTCCCCAGCTGATATCCTATAAACTGAATTATTAAAGCTTTGGATGTCTTCATGAATACACCAAAGCAGGTAGGGATACCTGGCATCCCTCAACTGGCATCAATCTGCTGCACCTCTCTTGTAAAAAAATGCCAGGCCCAGCCACAAACATATACATCTGAGACGGTGAGAACATGCCTTCATTGCATGAAACTTTGATCAAAAATGCCTATTAGAGCGTCAAAGAATACTTTTTGGATCAGACTATACTGAAAAACTGCCTTCAGTGCCTGGCTAACTGACCAGCTTTGGCTACAGAGCCTGAGTGCAACCATGTGTTCATCTCCAGAACCTCTCTAAGGTCGCCAGTGTCTCTGTGGGCTTTGTAGGGCCAGGACCCTGAAGGCAGCTGTAGGCACCATAACTCCGGCCATTGCCCCTCTCTTCTACACTTACGTTGGTGATGGTGTCTCCATTGAGTTCGGTGACGGATTTCAGTCCTTTCAGGTTTGCGACCAGTTTGTTGTTACCCTCCAGCTGAACAACAGCCTGGTAGGAGGAGACAGAGGCATTCGTGTTATTGCTGGAGACCATCTCAACCCCTGCATTTTGTCCTTCCCCTTCTGTCCTGAGTTGCCACCATCCCCTCTGCAAGCTCTGTTAGATGTCAGAGGTGAGAGGCAATATTTGCCGGTGGCACTGTCCTGACGTTTTATGAATCATTGGAAACTAATGTCCAGGAACGGGAGCTGACCCAATTTCAAGGGTGATAAATCCTCACCTTGCCAAGTCATCTCACCCAGTGTAAACAGAAGCAGTGGAAAAGGCTATCAGAGAAGCTAACAGCCGCTAGGACTTAAAAGGAGAGCTTTATTGGTTTATGATTCATTGGCTGACTTTCCTGCACTACCTTTAAGTCAACAAAATGAAGGTGGGGGTATGTTTTGTGTTGCAACATGACAGAAAGTCAACCTTTTTCCACCTCACATCTTTCAGATCTTTTGCTGTCAGAAAAAATTTGCCAAAGCATCTCTATCCTTCTTTTCCAAATGGGCTATTAAAACACTGGCTTTCAGCGTTTTCCAAAATGGCTATTAAAATAGCTTTAGAAATGCAAGGCTTCGTCTGCAGAAGTGCTGGTTAGAGATCTTGTTTTGTAAAAGCAAAGAGGGAAGGTGGGAACTTCAGAGTCTTGGGCTCTGAGTTTCTCAGGAATGTGGCTCAGAAATGGACTGTAATTTTTGGAAATATGTCCCTAAGAGACTTGCTGAGGACCTGCAGGGAGCAGGGCAGTGAGTGTCACATCTACAGACTCGATTTCAGCAATTAGCCCCTTCCCATTTTATTAAATCGTGCATGCAAACTGTGAGAGACAGAACCAGGCTGGGGAATTACCCAGGTCTTTGTCCTTGTCAGCTTTAACATCTGTGGTCTGGTCCCCTTTGGCTCAAGTGCAGGGGGGATGGCTACAAAGGAAATTTAATGTCCCTGAGCCCCCACAGCCCTGGCAGAAGAGGCTCTGATCACTCACCTTGACTTTCTCTCCTGTCAGCATCTCAATATCACACTCCTCCCCGATGGTGAACTCATTGTGCATGACTTTAGAGCCAGTGGTCACAGTAATCTTGAACTTTTTCCCATCCTGCACAATTTCTGAGATGCTCTTGATGTCCTTGCCCTTCTGGATCTGGTCATCAGGAAGCCCTGCCCAGAAACAAGAGACGTTAGTTGGACCTTGGAGCCATCAGTGGGTAGATTGCTGCTGCCAAATGAATGTGGTGGGATTTGGGGACCCACAGCTGGGAGAATTTCAATTCTAGTGTGGAAAAGCACAAGGACGATGGTTCCTCAAAGGCCACACGGCCCTGAGTCTGCTGGGGAGTAAGAATAACAAATGCCATCCTCCTGGGTTTGTGTGGGAACTAGACTTCTCCTTTGTCCCACTGACTTGGCTCGGAGCGGAACAGCTACCTCCATGACCAAGCATCAGAGGGAAAGAAGGAACCCTGTTTTCCTTCTTTCACTGAGAGGCAAGCAGAGAAAATGGAACAAATTGAGGCAGAAGGAGGGAACCAAGTGGTTGGTTTTTTTTATGAGATTCAGGGTCCCTCAGAACTAGCTCACTACAGTCTTCTTCCAAAGCCTGAAGCTGATCTGCCAGGTCGAGCCCCTCTGGCACATAACTGAGGAGATGCAGTGCAAAGCCCCCTGAATGCCTGCAGGAGCACATTGCCTGGCACAGACACTGGTGGAAATCTATCTAGTCACATTCATCTTTAAGCATTTAAACAACCCAACTACTCTTTTTCTGATGAATAGTGTAATGTGGGGCTTTGCAGCATTGCTGAGCAACAGCACGGTGGGCTGAGCGATGTCCTGGTCGCCCTTAAATTTCATAGCTTGCCAGGGCAGATCTGCAGTTGCCCTAAGCCACTTAGGTCCCGCTGGCTTAGCACGTGTGCGCATCACTGCTGCGCTGGCCCATGGCTGCAGAGACTGCTGGGACCATTTTCCTGCAAGCCATAAAATTTCACCCAGCATCTCTTGACCTCCAGCCACCAGCCAGAGAGATGCTTTCTCTTCTATTTTTATATCACACCTCCATGCACATGCATTTAAAAGACACACACAAGTACAACTGCAAGATGACAGACAGAAATAGGAAATCTGAGAGATATTTTCAATCTATGTCATCAGCACATCAGCACAGTTGGAGTCCCAAATATCAGTGGGATCTGCGGAGGCAAAGCAGCACCCAGCACATGCAGGCACTTACCAAGGGCTTTCATAAAAGGCTCAAAATTTTCCTGGGACTGGAGTTCGTACTTTCCAGTGAAGCTCATGATGAATAGGCTCTCTGTGCTCCCAACACAAGAGAAGGTGCCTTGCTGGTAAGCAGAGCTTGGTTTTATAAGGTCCTTTTGCCCTAAAAGTTGGTCAGAGGTAAGATGATGTAATTCTTTTATGGCCATGTTCAAACATGAACATTAAACTGGGCAATGTTCAGTGATAAATTACTCTACATTTTGCAGACCTCGATTTACAATGTGGGGGCAGGGAAAATCCCATAAACCCTTTTTATGGAGGTAGCAACGTGGCATCCAGAAACAAATGATAAAAAAGATAACTGTGCAAAGAGATTAATTTTCATAGGAATGAGCCAAATCACCTGATGATCTTGCAGTCTGGAAGCACACATCTGGAAGAGGAGAAAATGGTAAAAAATAATGGTGTCCTCTGGAGTCACAAAATCATCATTGTCCCTTAAGGCAAAAACACAACTCACAATCAAATCCTGGGATTGAAGTGGCCCACCCTGAAGACTGCAGTTTAATTCAGGATCCATCACTATGGCCTTACCTCCAGAAAGGGATTTTATGTGGATAGAGGGACAGGTGCCATTAGTGATCACCCAAGGCTATTGCCAGGAGACACCGCTAAAACCTCCTTTCCTCTCCTTTCCCCAGAGGACCCACAGTCACTTGTACTTGAGAAGCGTCTCAGCCCTCGGAGCTGCAATTCTCCCGAATGCCACATCAGCAGCCTCCAAGCTGAGCCCAATTCCTTCCTCCAAGGCAGGACTCGTGGCTGGTCTCCTCTCCCAGTGTGATCCCCTTGGCTGAGCGTCCCGGCTTGCTGCATGGTGCGTGAGCATCCATCCTCTGGGTCTGGACTCCCGGGCTCAGCCTCTCGCTCACATCTCATCCTCTGCCCCAGTGAATTCCTCTTGCCTCCCAAAGTCACCAGCTGAGGGATTTTCCCCCTTTTAACTCACATGCCTTCTCCTCTTTGCAATTCTTCCATTCTGCCTTCTCATAGCATCTCCGGCCTTTTTTAAAGTGAAATCATGGATAAGCGTGAAAAAAATCTGACTCCTTCCAATTTGGAGGTGCTGCCAGAGCCCTCCGCAGCTGCCCACCTCCACTCTCTGTGCTGCAGTGGGGAACAGTAATGCTGCCCTGGCTAGATTCAGCCTGTTTCTGGTTAATCAGTACAGGCAGTGTCTGCCGGTGGGGTGGGCGGTGGGTGAAGTTGACTGGAGGGGGGTACATCCGTGGGGGAGATCATCCCTGTGTGCTGCATCGGCGCCAGGCGGGTTCAGAGAATGCTCATGGGGTGGTTGGTTCAACAATTTCTCCAAACAGCTTTTCAGCCTTTTTTCCCTTTTATCCCCTGCTTCCTAACAGGAATGACATCACCTTATGAATTGCATTTCATTTTTTCCCCTGCCCTGGGTGAATGCCCCAAGTGAATACCCCGGTGTAACATGGGGCTGCACTGCCACATGTCCCTTTTCAGTATCTTCTTCATGGGGACAGCGGTGTCTGACCTCTCTGGCCAGGTTATGTGAGTGGCCGCAGCTGACAGATCCCTGTGTCCCGTCGGGTAATGTCCTCCAGCCATGGGCCACCTGGAAGCACACAAGTACCTCCCACACATTCATGCCCTGGACCCCTGTCTGCTCCTCCAGGCAATTCGTATCCATTCTCTTTGCATGATGGGGAGAGAGAATCAGACTTGAAAACACACCTGAATATTTTTCTATCACCTAACTCATTTCGGAGCCCAGCACTCCCAGCGCACTCTGGGGTGGTCACCATGGGAAAGCTCCAGCTCTGCATGGCTCATTTTCCCCCCACCATCATCAATTGAAGCAGCCTGGAGTTGTGTTTTTCATTCATTTTTCAGTGAGATGCGCTCCCAGACTCATTACATCTGACCACATCCCACTGCTGGGGTGGATGTCCAGGTTGTCATCCATTTCCACGTGCAGGCTAGGGAGAAGCGGTGGCCCCTAAGTCAGTAGGGAAAGACCTTTCTCAGTAACCCCAGCCATGTGCAGTGCCATGACTACATCTGAGCTGAGGTCTAGATGAGCTGAAGGAGACAAATAGGAGAAACACATCATGAGTAGTGTCCTAGGGCTGCCTATCACCCTCCAGCCTCTCCAAAAGAAGCCTACATGACTAGGGCATTTGTAAGTGTTTCATATTAGCCAAGATGAATCCAAAATTAGGTGCTTGAAGCCCCCCATCTCAGTCACCACAGGCTTTCCAGGCCCACAGTCTCCCTGGGAGACCCATGACAGCTTGAAAGGAGATAAAACCACCAAGGTAATGAGACCTGAGCCTAAGATAGGATTCAGAAAAGCCCACCAGGTTTTGTCCCACAAATCATTAGCTGGTTATTATGTGTAATCTGAGTAGCTGGGCCACTTAGAAAACCACCAGAAATTGGGTGAGAACTCCCCCTGGTCAGGCCAGGCTCCTAAGGTCTGGATGTTGCCCACCAAATGTTAAAAGGAGAATATAATTGTTCAGGACTCTCTTGGCAGTTGGCAGAAATTGGCAACTCATGAGAGAATTCACCCCACTTGGGACCTAAGTTGTTTTCTGCAGGTATCCTCTCCTCTCCTCACTTACTGTGGATAGATATAATATACTTGTGCTCCCAGCCACACTGCATTGGATAAGTGTGAACTATGGATCACTGCTGGGAGGTTTGGAAATGCAGCCAACTGATTTTTGATCAATGATAAAAAATAAAACCTCTTTGTTTTGTCTGCGAGTATTCTGCTGGACTTGTGTCCGTTTATTTCCCCTAGTAAAGAAATGCAGAAGTTCTTATAAAAAAAAGAAGAAACCCTTACTGAATGAAATTTGGCCAGGGTAATTATTATCTAGCCAGGCTTGCTGAGCAAACGCCAGGTGAGATAAACTTAATCTCAATAGCAAAGTTCAGAATACTTTTACATCTCCGCACCAGAATACACGATCTTTTAAAACATGATATCACTTTAACTTTCCATGGCCAAGAAAATGCACCTGATTTCCATTAACACAAGGGCGAGTCAGTTGACCATTTGGTTAAAACTAAACCCATACCCTAAAACATAGATCTGGTTTGTAGAAAGAGAAGAAGCATGGATCATTTTCAAAAATTATTGAGGAGGCTACTTCTTGTGGGAAGCCAGCAGGTAGTTCCATGTTTAAGTTGCTTTGAAAATAAAGCATAGGACCTTAGAATCTTGTCAGAAAAAAAGGACACAAGTATCTCATTTCTGCTTTTTGCACCTGAATCAAAGATATGGACATGAAAAACTCCTCAGCTTCTGCCTAGCCATGGAGGTAACCAAATGCTCTGTGTCCCAGGGTGATGAACTGGGGAAAAGCCAGCTGGCAGGGACCTCTAAAGGTCTCTGGTTCAACCTCCTGCTCAAAGCAATAACATCACCAGCACCAGATCAGCTCAGCCATGGCTTTGGCCAGATCTCAAAAACCACCTCCTCTGCCCCTCTGGATATCTATCCTGGGTCTGCACCACCCACCTCTCGAAGAAGAGGTGCTCAGCCCAAACCTCCCAAAGTGCAGTTTGTGGCTGGTGTCTCATGTCATAACATCTGGCATAACCAAGAAGAGTTTGGTCCCATCATCTCTGTAACCGCCCGTGGAGCAGTTGCAGGCTGTTATCGCTTTCCCTCAACCCTTCCCTGGAATTCCCGGTCCCAGCTCCCACTTTCACTCAGTGCCTGCCAGGGCACTGGGAAAACTATGTGCACTGCTTCTTTAAGATTTGGGCCTTATAGCGGGGAACAAGGTTTTGAGACCAAGGGCTCCTGCAGCAAAAATCCTTCTCTGCCTCCTCCTGTTTGAATCAAAATTTTCATTTAAGCTTTGAACTCTGAAAAGGACTTTACAGCGCTGTGCGGGGAGAGGCACTTCGCTGTAGCCCAGGACAAGGTACCTGGCAGCCTTGTGGAGGTCTGGGAATGCCTCACCTCTGTCTCTTCTTGCTCTTCTTATCTATCCCACCAGTGACTCCCCAGACTTCGTGAAGCTTTTGGGAAGCTGGGACTGGGCTCCACACTAGGATTTTCTTACTTGAAACATGAAAGGCTAGAAGCCAGGGCTTTTGTTGATTCTGTCACGGATTTCTCCAATGAAGGTCCAGTTGGACAACCCAAAAGCCCCTAGATATTTTTTTAAGGAGCTTGATCACAAGCTTGCCAATCACAGATCCCCAGGTGGGCTTCTCTCTGTCTCAACCCATACATCTGCTTGGGTCATCCCTATTCCTGCTGTGAAATTTCTTCTGTGCCTGGGAACTTGGTCTGCTGCCCAGTTTTCACATCTTTGATCTGATTATTTTCAAACTTAAGGAACAAAGGTTTCTGCAGCAGGCCACATGGCTGCATTGATTTGAAAGCTTGGATGGGATGGGAAAAGATGCTGCTGCCGCCGTGAACTCTTTGTCCCTCTTGGTTTTCAACAAGTTTTCATTGTGCTGCATTACCAAGACAGCATTGAGATGAAATACGGCACCTTTCCCAGCTTTTTCTATTTTTAAAACAGCTGTGGCAATATCCCGGAGGCTGGCTGCCTCCAAGCTGTAGCTTCCAAGCTGTAGACATGCAAGCGCCACTTCGTATTGGTTTAGATTAGATATGCCATTATCAGAGCCTTGATAAGACTGCCCAAAGCGGCAGCTTGTACAGAGCACTGTCACTTGATAAAGCTTTACATTAATGCCAAAACCGAGCGAAGGGTAGCCCTCAGCCCTTGTCATCTAATTACAAAGGTCCCAAAGTGAGCAAAGGCTCAGTACTGCTTCTCCAAGGGCAAGGCGGCAGTTTCCCTGATAGCATGAGACCTTAGCTTTGCTTGCCGATGATCACCTGGGGAGCAGAACTTACAGAAGAGCTGGCCTTTGCTGTTGGGGTCTTGCCTTATTGCAGGAATAAAGCTGCTGGCCGTGCCAGTCACCTCCCACTCTCTTGCCTCAAACACCTGCGATGCAGTGCCATTGCGTCTCTCCAGGCACATGGACCCCTGCTCACACCCTCAGAGGGCAAGTGTTGCTCTTGCAACTTGGCCTTTGGTGGGATGAGGCTGTCTTCCGTTCCACCACCCAGCTTATGGGATCAGGGGACAAGGGCTGAAAATGATGCTTGTTGCTTATGGAGCCAGTTTGTGCCAGGGCAGGGAAAGAAAATGCTGAGAAAGAAGTGGAGCCATTAGCAGTTAATGCTCTTGAGTAGGAAAGGTGTGGAAGAGTCCCCCCAGGCAGAGCCAGTCAATGTTTAACCAATGCAAATGTATTTCGTCTCACCCGACCACACGTCTGCAGTGCAGATGTTTCCATCTGATCCAGGCATATGTAGAGCCCCTGAGACACAGTGGAGATAAGCGAACCTTTGTTGGACCAAGTGGAGAATTGTATGTTGGGATGCAAAGAGCAGCAGCCTCCAAGTGCCTACAAGTGGTCAGGTGAACTCCAGCCCCGGGGGGACACCCAGCTGTCGCTCTGGGCCTGTGCTCACCTCTCCAGCTGGCCCGCGCTTTCCTTGATCCTGATTTATCAAGCACGGTGGCTCACTTAATGACTGCTCACAGTGGGTTGCAGTCAAGGAGAGGTACTCAGGCTCATGCAGGCAATGAGGAGGAGCCTGTGTGTCTGCGTGCCCTACATGTGAGTCCTAGTGTACAACCCATCTTACCATACACATGCACTATATGAATGTCCCGTTCCCTGAAATGGCTTTTCATAAATGTAATAACACTGTCAAAACAATAGATTTGGTGTCCCACACCCGTAATATCTAACGGAGCCTCATGCTCTGGGGTGACCATCACCCCGGTACCTTCACTTCTCCAGAGTGAACATGTAGATGTGCTGTGCCAAAGACCAGTGTTCCTGTCTCTCCCTCTGAGCCAAATGTAAAACCACAGTTTATATTTAAAACAAACGAAAGTCCAAACAAAAGCCCCTAAGACAACCTTCCTTAGCAGATGGCGCTCCTTGGCCAGGGAAAGCAATGACACAAGAGCGATGCACAAACTGGGTGCTTGGCGCTGAGGCATGACCCTGCCGCGAGGAGGGCAGAGTGAGAGGTTGCATAAGGTCTGAGAGCATCTCAGTTTTCACCAGGCTCACGGCCAGGGAGATGCTCCCGGGAAAATGACCACGGTGCCAGCGAGGCCAAAGCCGTGGACAAAGTCCAGGATTGCCTCTGTTCATGTACTGCTTTGTGCTGCTGCCATGTTTGCTGTAGTCAAAGCAACCTCCCTGAGCACAGGTATCCCCATTTTATACATGATGCAGTGCGCGGAGACTGAGTGATTTTCCCAAAGTCACCTGGAAAAGCTGATAACGCAAACACGCTGTAACTGCTCAGCCTCCGCACCATCTTCCTTGTCAAATCCCCGGTGGGTGGCCATAGAACCCGTATCCTATGGGATTGCTGATTTTGAAATAAAAATTGGCCCTGGTGTTTAATACAATCTTTGGTGTAGTAGGACCAGATTGCACAAGCCTCTTCAGGTAATAGCGTCTTCAACGTCCCACCACGGGAGCCAGCATTGCACAATCCCATCCTCGCGCTCCCTTTGTGCTCTGCCTTTATGGGTGCATCTTACACTTTGGTCTACAAGACCTAAACCACAACACAGATGTCCTTGAGCCTGTTGTGAAACACCTCATGCTGAGGAAAGAGCGTTGCACCCAGCCGTGGGGAAAGGGCCGACGCTCTGGCAGCTCCTTGCTCTGCAAAATCACCAGAGGTAGAGATGGAAAAATATGTGTGTGCACATTGGTAGGTGAGAAGAGATGTTGACCCATGTGGAAGTCCTACGTCATGTCAGCTGAGATACCTGCAATTTGTATCAGATTTAGAAAGAGGGAAGAAGAGCCACATTCACAGTAAAAAAGGGGCAGCTTCCTGCACTTAATAATTCATTTGCAATTGTACATTTCTGCCTTATAAATCCTTGGCATGAACCTCAAACAAATTATTATGGGTGTGCATCTCCCTGTGCAGCTGCAGACACTCTCTGCAAACTTCCTAGCTCCCTTCCAGCCATGGGTCCCTGAACCCCACTGATGTGTGGGTCCGCCTTATGCAGACTAAAGGAAGGCAGAACTGAAATAGTTTGATTTCTGGCCAAAACCTTACAATTTTTACCTGGAATTTTCCTGTTTTCCTGTGAAAGTTTATGCTACTGTGCATCAGAGGGGAGGGGGACACATAACTCCTTCATCCACCCCCAGCGACAAGCTTATGTATTTTTTCTCGGGCGACACAACATGCTTCCCACTGGGATGTACTCCGTACAGGACAGTAAGTGGCATTGCAAGACCCCAAACATCCTTATCGCTCACTCACTGGACCTGCCTGTGTCACTTATAGGTCTGAAAACTTTTGTTTGTGTACTGTTTACAGACACCAGCCTGCTCACGGGCAGAGACAGGACTGGGAGACAAGGGGGAGATTTTTGTGCTTTTCAGGCTTATATGATTTTTTTTTTTTAAATAAATTTAGCACGTTCTGGTGCTGGTTGTGAGTTGGGGTCTTTCCATGTGCCCCTTTCCCAGTCTCTGCCTGGGTGTAGGCTCCAGACACCCACAGGGAAGGAGGGACCAGGCTGGAAGAAGGGAGATGAAACCCTAGGATGGATCCGGGGAGAAGATGAGGTGAACATGAACAACCTTTTTCCTACCTCAATGAGCCCTTGCGTTGGCTCAGGCCACCCACCTTCATAGCCTGGCATCCTGCTGCAGGACATTGCCCCTGCCTCCTCTTCCTCGGCTCCAAAATGGGGCTTTTTGGAGGCTGTTGCTTGAAATGCTAGTGGGATGGATGGGTGTCCGTGGCCCAAAAAGCAGAGGGACCTGTATGAGGGTGGGAAAAGCTGTGTGCAAGCAGAGCAAGGCTCCCCCCAGGCTGCGTTCGTGCATCTCCTCCCTGGATGCAAGGCATTGCTGCCATCTAGTGACATTCACTGGTGGCTCTGGCACGGCCTGGGGATGTTCTGCGGCGGGTATGGAAAGAGGAGCCAAACCCAATGCCTTGCTTGTGCTTGGGACATATAGAGGCGCCCATTGGTGGGGGCGATAGAAAGCTGCTCCGCAAACACGAAGCTGGGAGGGCTGCAGTGCTTTCCTTCGGGTGCGGCAATGCTCTGGGGGGAGACCTGAGATTTTGGGGGACTGGTGCAGGAAAAGCATTGGCTTCTTGCCCCTGTATGTGCCCTTCTTCACCATGCTTTGGGATATCACTGGTGGAGAGGCTGAGGAAATTCTGTCTGGAGGGATGAAAACCAATGCAGTATGAAAAAAAGTTGGGAAAGTCTGATAGCAGCCTTAGCTGTTTTCTGACAGGTGAGCCACACAGAATCACAGAATGGTTCAGGTTGGAAGGGACCTTAAAGACCATCTAGTTCCAACCCCTCTGCCATGGGCAGGGACACCTCCCACTAGACCAGGCTGCTCAAAGCCCCATCCAGCCTGGCCTTGAACACTTCCAGGGATGGGGCATCCACAACTTCCCTGGGCAACCTGTCCCAGTGCCTCACCACCCTCCCAGTAAAGATCATGAACTGCTCAGAACAGACAAGGTCCAAAGTAGAAATGCAAATCCCAGCAGGAATAGGGAGGCACCGGGCAAGACCAGGTTCATCAAAAGCTGTTACGTTTTCCAGCTCTTGGTTTGTTGCTGCAGTGGATGAGCCCTGGTGGGCTGATGTGCTGCAGCACAGGCACAATTTTCCCCTCCTTTCTTTTGAAATTCAAAATACTATTAAAGAAATGGCGCTTTAAGTATGAATGCATGGAGCTTCCAGGGCCAAGCGTGGAAAAAGCCCTCCCAATAAATGCCACTGTTGTCCCAGTGCGTGTCCCAGGTGCTTCCCTTGTGCTCTGTGCTCACCTGTGGCTGCCACATGAGCAACCCCTGCCACCACAGCATTAACCGATGATCTCATTAGCGAGGGCTATCAGCGCCGACAGGCCCAGGGCACAGATAAAGCTGTGGCAACAGCCTTGCTGCTATTTCTGTCTCCAAGTGCAGAATGGTGAGTATGTTGGTATATCCCTTTTTTTTTTGGCGGTGTTCCTGCATGCACACCTGAGGGACGTAATGCTGAAAGGATCGTCCATCTCACTGTAAGCTTTTCACCTGAAAAAACCAAAAAATTTAGATGAATCATTGAAATTATCTCACACAGCTAATGTGCACGTTAAAAGTATTAGATGTACAGAGAGTAAATGCCCAGAGGCATAAAGTCCCACGGTGGTGGGAGTAGGTGAGGTCTCATCGGGGTGTGCCAGGTGACTTTTGTGGAGATGCTCAGATGCACATTGGTGTTATTACATTGGTAATAAAAACTATCAGCTCGTGCAGCTTTTCCTAGGAATGTGATCCTTTCCTCATTCTAGCCTAAATTTGAGCTACGCTAAAAGTGTGCCGGGCCTCTGTATGGGCAGAGGCCGCTGCAAAGAAAGAAAATCCCGAATTCACCTCAGCATGTTGTCATGGGAAAGGTTAGGATAGAGGTGGTGAATCACGTACCCTGCAGCTTCCAGTATTTTCTTTATTCCTATCACTTCACTGTTTTCTGCAGACATGCTACTTGAAGGTTTTTGCGTCAGCACGAGGGAAGAAACCCTTTCAGGGGCGGTAAATGAGGAAGGGACTAATAAGTAACCCGCCAGGGTATTAAAGGATCGTTTGCCTTCCAAAAATACACAGGGCATTAAAAACATATGGGACTGAGAACATCATCTCTATACACCGCTTTGCCAAAGTAGGATTCACCCTCCACGTTGGGGCCAGCTGAGGCGAGCGGTCGACGTCCCCAAAACGGAGCCTTGGCTCCGTTTCGGGGACGTCGGCCGCTCGCCTCAGTTGCCCAGGTGACCCTGGAGGCTTTCGGTGGCTCCAGGGATGGCCCTGGGGAGGTTTCACCACCAATTTAAACCGAAGCCATCCCCAAAGAGCACGGTCCTGCCCCGCTGCCTGTCTTTTTTCCAGCACCTAGTGAAAGGACCTGGGTGCACATTTGGGATGGGGATGGACACCTCCTCCCCCCCACCATCACAGTGTCAACACATCGATGTGCCACGACGTACAGGGGAGGACCCTGGTGCCATGGCAGGTTTGGGTGGCTCAGGCTTCATCTTTGCAACGCGATGAGAAGTGTTGGGCGCAGAGATCTCCCTACGGTGGGAAGATGCGGGCTGGTTGGGTGATAAAATTTTAATAATTATAAGTAAGTAGCTCCCTATCTATCTGATTTCCTAGACGTAGGGAGAAAATGGAGACTGTTAATGTTGCTCTGGCCCATTGCGTAAGCTCAGGTATATTATTAAAAAGCTGCTATTTGCTTCCTGCTCTGCTACAGCTGCCCTCTTTGACCTTGAGCAATGCCGTCACGGGAAACTTTGCCCAGAGTCTGAACTTTAGCTTCTACCTCCCTTTGAGGAACTTGCAGAAACAGTCCTTTTTGGGTGCTGGGTGTAGAAAAGCCTATTTCCACATCGGTGCTCAGGGCAAGGGCTGGACCACTCTCTGCTGGAGACTTTTCTCATGGCTCATCAGAGAGTTAGAGAGGCAACGTGTGTTGGGTCGGACTCCGATGCTTTGGCGAGGTGATGTGTCCCTTACCGCAGACGTGGGCTTCTGACTCACCTCTGGCTGTTATCAGCCATCCTTTGTACCTCTGCACCTTGCCTTGCTGGGCTGAAGTCCCCACGCACGCTCCAGCAGCACACTGGTCCAGCTGCATCACGGGTCCACGCAGCCATCAGTCCTGTGCTGACCTTGCCCTTCAAAAAATTTGTTAAACTAAAAAGTAAGAAAAGAGATGCACAGCCCTTCCCCGCAAAGGAGAACTGAGTATTTTTTGCACAGCCCTGCACATGTCCCCTCTCCCTCCTGTGCCTCAGTTTCCCCACTGGTGGGACGGGGCTGTTACGGCGACCCAGCCTTCCAGGCTGAACACTTGGCTTTGCACAGCTGAATTACAGACTGATTTTGGTTGGAAGGGACCTCTGGAGGCTTCTGACCCAAATCCTGCTTTAAGCAGGTTCAATCTCAAGTTTAAATCCAATGTCACAGTTAAATCAGGTGGCTCAGTGATTCCTCAGTTGAATTTAGAGTTTCTCCGGGGTTATACTGGAGACAACAAGCTCTCCATGCTCCATGCTTGATCACCCTCACGGTTAAAATCTATCTCCTAATATTTAACCAGATTTCTGCCCAGCTGCAGCTCGTGCCTACTGCCCCTTGCCCCGATGCCCGGTGCCACCAAGAGCAGTTCGGCTCCATTTTTCCCACATATTCCCATTCCCAGGCTGGGTGCAGGGCAGCCACGTCCGCCGGCTGCGCGGCGGCGAGGGGAACCTTGGCGAGTTGCAACGGGGAGAAGTTTTCCGTGAGCACAAGTGCAAAGGGTGGCTGGGTTGCAAGCGGTGGTGACGACGAGTTGCTTCGGCCGCTTTCCTGCCTCTGCGTGGGGTCAAGCGGCCTGCAGCCGTGCCGTGCCGTGCCGAGGGGCTGCACCGCTGGCCAGAGTGCTCCAGGTGGGAATGGCTGCGGGGGTTCACGGGATCGGGGCGAGAGGGTGACGCTCCCGGCAGCGCCCTGCCCGCGGCTGCTGGGTGGGATTTGCATGAATCCAGCGGGTTTAGCTCAGCCCGTCCTACGCCGAGTTAAATCCCGTCCTTAGTTTAACCCCTTTGAACAAAAGCAGCCTGCTCTGAAAACATAGTGATTTCCTTCCTTTTTTTTTTTTTTTTTTTTTTTTTTAATTTTAGAACTCCAGCTTTTGCAGACAGCCTGCAGGGGACATGACGTGCCCGCACAGTGACTTCTGCGCTGTCAGGGCTTTTGCTCAGGCTGGGAAGTGTCTCTGGGGCAGGGTGGCAAAGGCACAGGGAAAGCGGGATGAGGAGGCTCCAGCCACCTCCGTGCAAATCTCAGGCAGCGTTTCCACCGCCTGCAAAACCCCGTGTGCCTTCCCTTGTCTCTGTCTGCTCTAGTTCACCATGGTGTGACACATTTTTAGGGGAAGAGGCATTTTCTTCCCTGAGGGGCGCTCTTTGTCCACACGGGAATTTTTGGGGGGAGTCAGCTTGGGACGCAGGACTGTTCCCGGTGTGGGGGATGCTCTGGGACCCTGGCAATGACTGCGGTGCCTCCCCAGGACCCAATGGAGTACATCAGTACACGGGGCAGCACAGGGGCCGTCGACTTCGAGGGAGCCCTCTTCTCCGGCTACGCACCCGACGGGGGCCTCTTCATGCCCCGGCGCATCCCCTCGCTGGACGGGGACACCCTGAGGAGGTGGAGCTGCCTCTCCTACCGGGACCTGGTGAAGGAGCTGTGCTCCCTCTTCATCACGGCCGAGCTGGTCCCGCGGAGCACACTCAATGGTGAGCCTCAGCCACACAGGGAGCTGCTCGCAGGGATGTGCATGGGGATTTTGGGGTGTTCAGATGCATCTGCCAGCCTTCACCCTATCCCCTTCTCAGGCCCCAGAGGACAGAACCTGTTGCACCATTGCCCGCTCCTTTCTGTACCCTCTTCTACTCTGTCACTTTGCTGGGGCTTGTTACCTTCTGGAAAAGGTGTCCCCTGCGTGCAAATAGGGATTCTGGTGACGGCAATAGCACTGGCGGATGCTGTGGTCCTGCTCACTGCCCCAGACCTGCCCTCCCACCAGGGCTTTCTGCTGTTCCACACTCTCATTGAGATCCAAATTTTAATGTTTTTAACATTTAACAGCTATTGCCTCCACCAGAGGGCAGCTACAACCTCTATCTCAACAGTGTGTTATGATAAAATTTGAGTTTCCTCTATTTTGTATTTTAAGACACTTTGCTCTGATAGTGTCAGGTGTCCCCTGGGGTCTCTCACCATAGAGTTATAGAAGACAATAAAGCAAGCTGGTTTACTCCTAATAACTAAGAATAACTTGTTAAATATCTGTCGCCTCTCCAGCAACTGTGAGTCTTTGGTTGTGCAGAAAGCTTTCCAGGACCGTGAAGAGCACAAATGCAGGGGGGCATGGGTCAGAAAAATACTCCTTTACCCAGTCTAACAACTCCTTTAACCATTTTCCCTCTAGATCTGATCGACAGGGCCTTCAGCAGGTTCAGACACAAGGACGTCGTCCATCTGTCCAAGCTCAAAGACGGGCTGAATGTTTTGGAGCTGTGGCACGGGGTTACCTATGCTTTTAAGGATCTGTCCTTGTCCTGCACAGGGCAGTTTTTACAATACTTCTTGGAGAGAAAGCAGAAGCATGTCACTATTCTGGTGGGTGAGTATGCCTCTTTGTGGGAGGTAGAACTTCTGGGCAGGTTTTTACCTTGAGAGCCATCATCCCACGGCCCTCCCCATAGATGTCCTGGGGTGGTATTGCCTCGTGGGTGGCTGGTGAGTGATCTCTGGGCAATGCCAGTGTGGCTGCTCTAGCCAAAAACATCTCATGGAACATTTCTGCATCTTTTTCTTAAAGTGCAGTGGTGCAGGTTTGACTGACACATCAATTTTTTCCTTTTCTTGGTTCTCCCTCACTTTGAAACAGGGACTTCAGGGGACACGGGGAGCTCAGCCATTGAGAGTGTGAGGGGGCAGAAGAACATGGACATCTTTGTTCTCCTGCCCAAGGGGTTCTGCACCCAGATACAGGAACTTCAGATGACCACCGTCATTGAAGACAACGTCCACGTCTTTGCTGGTTGGCATTACTGTTGGACTGTCCACTCTATGGCCCTTCTGTGTCAAAACCATAACCCTAAAAATCTCAGGGTTCTGCTGCTTTAGCAGCTGTAGCCATCTGGGTTATTGCTACCATGGCCACCATGCCCAGATGTCTGGCTAACAGAAGCCTACAGCAGATGTCCCCTCTTTGGTGAAACATGGTTCAAGGCCTCCTTTTCACCTGCCCACAGATCAGAGCTGCCTCCATGCAGGTGGTTGGTGTTTAGCTGCACTGAATTCAGCACCATTTCTTGGCACTGAAAGCATCCAGAGTGACCCCTTCCCTCTGTCCATCCACCTTCAAGGGTGGTCCATTCCCTCCCTCTGTGCCATCCCCACGGTGGGGATCACCACGGGGTTCTTGAGCTGTCCCATGGACTCCTCTGCTCAGCCAGGTCTCACCTTGGCATCTCACAGGGGATGCAGGCATTTGTCTTCCTGGCAAATATATCCTTGGTGCAAGCAAGAGCGCAGGGTGCGATGTCTGCAGAAACCACCCGGCATCCACATGGTGCTACTCACCCCTGGCTTGTACAGCCCCTGAGGCAGACGGGCAGCTCAGGACACCCCTGGCCACAGCAAACCCCAGGGCTTGAGACTGACCCTATTTCTGAGCAGAAATACCTTGTGCCCGATGCGCTGATGTTGGCAGATCTAATCTTCCCTTTCTCCTTTTGACAGCTCATGGGAACAGTGATGAAATCGATGAGCCGATCAAGGAACTGTTCGCTGATGTCAATTTTGCCAGAAAACACAATCTGATGAGCTTGAATTCGGTCAATTGGTCTAGGATTATGGTGCAGATTGCTCACCACTTCTACGCTTACTTTCAGTGTGTCCCGTCCCTGGATGCCACCCCGCTGCCAGTGGTGGAAATTGTTGTGCCAACAGGAGGAGGAGGAAATATCACAGGTGAAGGGAAAAAAGATAGGTTAGATATGAAAGAGAGAGAGTGTTGTGACCTATGGACTAAAAGCACTTTGCAGATGCCGGGTATTGCTATTTATTAAAACACCCACTCTCTGGCAGGATTTCTTCAGAACCACTTATATTTTATTACTCATGTGTGGTTATTACTCATTTAGGTGTCACTGATGCAAGGTGCAGAAAATCCCAAACCACCCCTTGATGATGACTGTAGCTATCTTGAGGATGGGCACATTAGAAGAGGACAGAATGTGTTTGATCCAGAAAAGAGGGAAAATACCATGGCTCTGATTTCCTAAGTGAGACAATAACAGAGGTGTGGAGTCCTGCCTGGTCCTATTCTGGTTTGCATGGTAGGGTGCAGTCAAGAGAACCAGTCTTAATTGCGTAATCTGGCCTTCTAAATGTGAGTTCTTGATTGCCTCCATCCCAAAATAGGCATACAACCATTTTATGAAAGCAATAAAGGACTCAACACACTCAACTGCATTCACTGTATTTTCAGGCTGCCCATCTGAGGCAGCATTAACAAGCTGCAAGAGCCCAAAAGCTTCATCTCTCTTGCTTAAACAGCAGCTATCTGACCTCTCATCCCCTGCCCATCCATCTTTAAATGTGGAGATGTCCAAGGGTCAGTGTGGATGGCAAGTGCAGCATTGCATGCCTGGATTTTATAATCTGGTGCTCTACCAAAACATTCAAGACATGTATCTTAGAATCCATTAGGTAACGTCATTTGTGTCTGCTTCTGACGACTTCTTTGCTAAATATCCTTTGAATGTTTCTTCATCAACATGCATGTATTTTTTCACTTTTTTTAGCTGGCTGTATTGCCCAGAAAATGGGTCTCCCGATTCGACTTGTTGCCGTGGTTAACAGCAATGACATCATTCATAGGACTGTTCAACATGGAGATTTCTCACTGTCAGAGAGCATGAAGGCTACATTAGCATCAGCAATGGATATTCAGGTACATAATGAATTGGCTAAAATGGGAAAATACCAAATATTATATACTTTTTTTTTTTTTTTCCCTTGTACTCTGTTCTACCTGGTTTAAGAGAGCATAATTCTGCCACTGGCAATGCCTCTCAGCAATACATTAAGAGCTGTGACTCATATTGAGCATTTATGCTGCAGACTGTTGAGCTGAGATAGACCAAACACCTTCTTCCTCACTTTTTAGGGCTTGATTTTGTAGTCTTCATTGTTAAATGCTGGGTTTCTGGGGTTTCATTATGTGCAAGGTTATCAAAAGAGGGACATTTTCTCAAAATGTGACTCTTAGAAAATGATAAATCTCATCATGTGTCAAGGGCTTTGTTGATACTTCTGAAAGGCTCACCAAGAGCAAGAGAAGAGACCAGGAAGAAGGTAGGGAAGCCCAGAAGAAATGCCTCATCTAATGGCCATCTGCAGCTTGCTCAGAGCAAAACAAGTCTCAGCAGGCAGGTAAAGGCCTCAGAAATGAAAAGTCATGGATGTTCAGAAACCAAGCACCTGGAAACAAATACCTCCCATTTCATACCTACCCTGTGATCCACAGGGATTGGATCTGCTTCCAAACAAGAGACCAAAGTGTGAAACACTTGGTGTTGTATCATTGTGGCCTTAAGCTACATGGATTTTCCAAAAGCTGTTCAAACACATTGGGAAGACATTATGCCCTTATCAACAGGTTGCTGTGGTCTGCAGCTTGACTTTCCTCCCAAGGCATGAATTTGTGGGGCTCCTCAGAGCTCAAAGGGTAGCTGGGCTCCTCTCTTGGCCCATGTCTGTTCAGTAGCACTGATCTGCTGAGGCACCTAAGCATGTGCCAGACTTTGGGATCATGAGAGAAGGCAGCCAGGCGAGGTCATGTCCAGAGATTCCCAAGGACCTGGATGGGTGCATCCCTCTGCACATCCCTCTCCACGGCTGCATGGGACATCATCGTTCAGCTCATATCTGAAGCATCCATGCAAATATTTCCATAGCTTAACAGATCATTCATGCTGGAGGGGAATTCAGGAGGTCTCTAGTTAGGACCTGCTCAAAGCAGGGTCAGTCCTGAGGTCAGACTGGGTTGCTCAGGGCTTTGTCCAGTCAGGTGTTGGAAAGAGAGTGCACAACCTCTCTAGATTGCCTCTTCTGCAGACTATGCTAAAGCAGAGAAAACTTTCCAGTTAGACACTAACTGAAGAGTTGAAGGTGAAGCAGAAAGTCTAGGTTAGGAAGTACCATGCAGCTCATGCTCATATGCCAAAACTTTCCTTGGGAACAGTCACCAGCATGACCTGTCCTCCAAACTGGACCCAAATGTTCTCCTGGGCAACATTAGTGGCATGGGACAAAACCACAACAGAGAGCTGGCTAATAATTTAAACGGCAAGGCCAGTGCTTGCACCAGTGTCATGGCCTAGTTTGACTTACTGGTGTCAATGTAGTGATCTGTAGTGGAAATCGTAAGGCTGGTACAAATGGAGGGTGAAGGGGAAGCTCTGGACATGGGAGCAGCAGAAGGAAGGACAGGAGAAGGGGTGTCAGGGGGATGGTCCTGGAGGCACCTCCAGTAGCTTGTCATCGAAGTCCAGGCAAGCTGACATGAAGCTTCTCAGGACAGCTGGGTTGGGAAGCAGAGGACAGCCTAAAACAACGGACAGCCTAAAGCAAAGGGCAGGCTACACCCAGACTAGACTGAAGATTACAGGCTGGAGGCTCTGGGAGATGATGGTGGGAAGATGAAGAACAGGACTGGGGCCATAAGCCACCCAGATAAAGACACGAAAGGCTGAGTAAGTCCTGATGACTCGTCAAGGTAGGACAGAATGAAGAGACAAAAGGTCACAGGCACTGTCAGCTGCTAAAAGGTATATAGAGCTCAACCAAAACCAGCACTTGAACCAAGAGATGTGAAGAGGACTTGGTAGTTGGTGCCCCTTGTCCTCTCTGTCCCTACAAGGTATCTTGGCCAAACCACCTGGATGAATGTTTCTTGGTGATTGTGAGCATGCAGGAATGAGACAGTGAGCAGTGAAATTGGTTTGGGACCCTCCTGTATGGTCTTGCACTGAGTTTTGCTGCAGTGTTGCAACAGCGATTGCCACATAGCCATACAGGCCAGTCAGGCCCTATATGTGCCTTATATGTTCATAAAGATTATCGGTCAGCCCTGCAGGGAGCTGGGTGTCTCATTAACTCACGCGGGAAGTGGGTGACTCACAGCAGCATCTGCAACACTGAGTAAACAGCTGGATATTTCTGGTTCTCAAACACATAGCATGTTATTAGCCTGGGTTCCTCAAGGTGATTGTACAGTTGTGGTCACACCATCGATTTATCAGTCATCCCTTCATTAGTTTTTTTTTAATCTGATGGTCACTGCCAGACTGCTCTGACAGGTCAGAGGTCTGAAGGACATCGTGTTCCCAAAGACTTGTCTTGGCATGTAGGTATGCAGGGGGAAGACACAAAGCCCACCCTGGCTTCCACCAAGTAGTACCTCAACCCTAATTAGACATCGGAGAATCCACACAGGTCCTCTCCCCCGAAAGACAAATGCTCGAATTTCCACTGCTCACCTTTTGTCTTGTTATCCCAGGAGCCTTACAACATGGAGAGGATCCTCTGGCTGCTCTCAGGCTCCGACAGCAGCCTGATGAAAGCGCTGATGGAGCGATTCAGTGTGTCGAAAAGCCTTAAGCTGCCAGAGGATTTGCACAGAAAGGTCAGTTCCTCACACACGCGGCACCATGTCTCTGTGTGTGTGTATGTGTAAGGAGATTTGCCACTACCCCTTGTTTTCAACTAATTTTCAGAATAAAAAAAAATCATAGTGGGAAGTTTACAACCAAAAACTTAGGCGTGAGGCCAGAGGAGTTTTATATCAGTGTGTGTGCATGAAGATGTTAAAAACTCCTTTTTAATTTTTTTTTTTTTAAGAAATCTCTTTCTTCTTTGTAAAACTAATTAAAAACTACCTACAGTTATTTAAGTAGAATATGCCGCCACCCCTTCCTTGGCCACTCCAGTGCCGGCATTGGCCTTGCACCCAGGCATCGTGCAGCGAGTGCCGGCACAAGCCGAGCGTGGCTCTTGGGAGTGCGTCTGCTGGGTTTGGGGCTGCAACTCGGCCTCGGTGTTGTGGCAAATGGGAGCATGAGCACAAAGCAGAGAGAAATCCAGAAGAAAACCAAACATTTGAGTTGCGAGGCTCTTTGGGCCAGATGGAAAGTCCTGCCTCTTCCCATCCAACACAAGCTGTCCCCCACGGAGCATCCTTTGTGTGGCACTTGCTCCTGCTTGCACAGTAGCAAAATAAATACTGAAAAATTGCATTATTAAAGGAAGGAAGAGTTATTACACTGAGGTGGGTTTTACAAGCCCTCCGAAACTCCCTTGGAGCATGCAAATAGCAGTGCAGAGCTGAGTCCCAGCTCTTCTCCACCCACGCTTCCAGCACCTGGAGATGGAAACCCCTTGCTCACACCCACCCTGGGCCCACGGCCTTTCCAACAGTGTCCCCCAGCCACAGCAGCCACCCTTCTTCCTCCAGTCCCTGGGGAACTCCATCCTCCAGTCTCCCTGTTTCCAACTGCTTTGCTGAGTGCCCGTAGCCCAAGGCCTCTGGGAACGCGTGGGGTGGAGACACCCTGGGCAAACCTTCCCATTTCCCCCGGGGCTGCAGCTCTCCGAGACCCTGCGCTCCTGCTCGGCCTCTGACGAGGATATTGTGCGAGCCATGCAGCGCTGCTGGGAGGAAAACCGCTACCTGCTGTGCCCCCACTCCGCCGTGGCTGCTCACTACCACTACTCGCAGCCAGACAGGTAAGGACAGCTGTGCTCAGGAGGGTTGGGGACCACAGCATCACTTCCCCCGTGCTCCTGCAGCATCTCCAGCTCAGGGCTTGCTTACGTCAAAAGTTTTCTTGCTTTTCTTTCCATTTCAGCACGCCCCGGTGTTGCTTAGCTCCAGCCTCCGCAGCCAAATTTCAGGATGCCCTCCTCCGAGCTGGCCTGGTTCCCCAGCTCCCCCCTGAAATCACTGCCTTAACAGCGATGGAGACCAGGTCCACTCCCCTGGAGAGGGGGCAGGACTGGGCACAGGCACTCCGGGAGAGGATTGAAGCCGCGGCACAGCGGTGGGAGGCACCAGGGGGTCGGTCAGCCCCCCCAGGACAGCAGGGGATCACCAGGCAAGGAGTCACGCAGACCTAAGCTACTGGGGCATGGCTGGGTGATGCCTCCCAGGGCTCATTTTCCATTCCCAAGAGAGCCCCCGTGTTATGCTGGGAGAGGAGCCTACGGTCCCTGTGCAATTAATTATTAGCAGGAACAGACTTCGCCGTTGAATGATATAGGCTATTTCACAACATTTTCAGTAAAGAGTTCTGTGATTGTATCCCCTTTTTCCTAGAAATCCATAAAAACTTATTGGAACTCTGAATAAACCTGCCTGTTCCATCGTTACATGCTACTACAGAAACCTCCCTTAGGACTGCCCGCAGTTGCCAGCTTCCTGAGCATTATCCAGTGATTCTGGCCCCATGCTGGGACGTTCAGCCCAGCGGTCCCAGTAGCACCCAAGACACCGAATGGGAAATGCATGCAGGGCTGGGGTGGATCTGCTTTACCCATCCCCATAATTTTAGCAGTGACAGAGATAATTCCCAGGCGTTCGGACTTGCTCAGTGATAGCGTTAAATAGCAGATATTTTCCCATTTATTTTAAAGAGCTACTTTCCAGTGCCATATCTTGCAGCTTTTTGGTCCCAGTACTGCTGCAAACTCTTCTCAGGCAACTTCCTGAAGCAAATAGGAAATGGGAAATTCCCCTTATCTTCAGCCTGAAACTTCAGGTCTTTCAATACTGCATTCCCATCATATACATATAAATATATAAATACCTTGTGTGGGAGCTGCCTCCACAAGTCATGCATCTGGCAGGAATCTCTTGTGCCTAAAAAAGGGGGGAAGAAAAAAAAGGAATAATTACACCAGGGGGGAAAAATCCCCCTTTGCCATCAAAAAAAATTCCCCCTTTGACATCAAAGGAAGTCCCGTAATGGGAGGATTAATTTGAAGGTTTAGTGGCATTTAGCAGGGTAAAAGTAAATTCTGTGAAGTGAATCAGCATGGGATGTTGCCGAATGTGCGGGATGAGTGGGAAGCTTTGCCTGGGCTGCAAGCCACCTTGCTGGCACCTGGGGAACGTTTTCCTTGGCTCCCCCCAGCACAGCCGGCCCCGTGCCACCTCCTGCCATCCCACCAAAACCCTGCAGGAGAGGAGGGACCCGCGCCTCCTCCGAGGCAGGGGCTGAGGCCACCCATCCCAGTTAATGGGGTGAGGGAGACAGCTTAGTTGAAAATGATGCAAAACCCCACAGTGCTTGGATGCTGGTTGTTTTTAATACTGATGGCTCTACTAGTTGCGTGGATCAAGCATTTGGGAGGAGAATGGTGGTGGGGTCCAGGGAAGGTCTGATGCTTCACCAGGCCATCATTCACTCTTCTGTAAGAGCCAAACCAACCAGGAAAATATGTCTTATTTAAGGAATAAAGCAGCCTCATCCTCAGGAATAACTTTGCCCCAAAGGGTTGCTTTGCACTGCGGAGGGGTGCAGCAAGTCACTGATGGTGTCGATGAGAAACCCCTCTGATCCCATTTGACGCCTGCGACGGGCTGGCCCTTTCGTTGATGCACACGTTATACTTGTTGGACTCCACTGCCTTTAATAGGTGCCTCCCCAAATCTTGCGGTTCTTGGCCAGGGACAGCTGTCCGGTTGTAATTTAGGTCTTACTCATAGCTTAAGACACGCCGCGAGCGGGAAGAGGCCTGAAATTGCATCCAGCTCCTCATCCAAGTGAGAGGTTGCAGATCTGGCTTGCTGGCCAGGACCAGAGCAGAAGGTGGAGGTGGGAGGGCAAGGGGTTGGACCCAGATGCCCGTCCGGGGAGCACTGGGAACGACAGGACAAGGGGTGCTGGGCTTGCAATCCACCAATGCCCTGGTGTGTTTTGCAAGCAGAAAGTGTGGTGAATACGTCCCCACACTCCCATCCTGGTGCCCCGAAGCAGTCGGATGGGTAAAGGGTCCAGCCTCACTGCGGGAAGGCAGCAGGTGATGCTCGTGCGGGGTGAAAAGGTGTTTAATTCTCAAACGTCCCTGAGGATACCCCTATGGGGCGAGGGGGTTGCTTCTTCCCTAGTCCAAACCAGATGTTTTTTGTGCAGGACACTATGAAACCTCTCTCTGGGATTTCCGGGGCAGAAGCGCAGCAGGAAAAGCCTGTTTCATGCCCGGAGCTGAGGCGGAGGGTGCACAGACACGCTTGGCTTGCAGGACGGCAACGGTCCCGCGGAGGGCAATGCACAGCCACCCGTGGCAGCCTGGGATGTGGGGATGAACCTGGCCTTGTGGGGATGCCATGTCCCACCACCTGCTTTGGGACCGTGGTATCCGCAGCTTTTGCTCCCACTTTGGCCCCAAAATGGGTGCTCAGCGCTCTCCTCGCTCCTCCTCAGGTCTCCATCTGAGGGGGAGGGTCAGCTTTGTTTGGTGGAAAAATGGAAAACACAGGCAAGAAAGTCGTGCAGGAAGGCGGTACGTCCTTGCCCGTCAACACTTAATGGGCAGCTGCAAGCTCTGGCAGCTTGACGTTTTCCTGGGGTTAATGATATATTACTTCTGCACCTTCCAGAGCTGTTCAAGCCAGACTTGTGAAACAATTCATCTCATACATCAACTGCTCACGCTTTTCCCCAGCAAAAATTCCAGTTTCAGGCTCTTCACCCTGAGCAGATCCAACCCACACATCGTAGGAGACAGCATTGCCCATGAGATAGTGGCCATCCTCTGCATGAACCCCATGTGTTGCCAGGGATGGTCCCCTGGAGGTTGGGATGCCCTTCACAGAGAGATGTGGCTGGGACAAACTCATAAGCCATAAGTACCTCAAGTAGGAAGTATCGTATTGGGATGGAGATGCAATGTATTGGGATGGAGAAATAGGGTCCCTCATAGTTCAGCTGGAGGTTTCTACCCAGTAGCCTACATGTACCAAAGCATCCTGCTCTCTTGCAGCCATTTGTTGGTGTGTCCAACATGGGATTGGGGTGCTTGTCCCAGCGTGGGTTGGGATCTGTATGGCTACACGCGGGGTCTACCTTTTAAGACGTCTGCCTCTGAGCTAGTGATCATTGCCTGGCGTTGCACCCTGTGGAGACACCAGCAGCAGAGCCATGCTGCGGTTCATTGCTCCAACCATTGGCAGTGCCATTAAGAGTGCTATTAATAAAGGGGGACATGGGATGACTGGCTGTCTGCAGTGCTGGCCAAGCAAAAATTAGGGAGAACATACAAATATACAAATCCTCAAGGGGCTGAGGATGAGGATGCTATTTCCCACAAGAAGAGCAGTCCAGCCTTCCCTTGCGCTTTGCCACTATGTCCATTCCCATCTTCCAGCTCATGGCTGCCCACCCCATCCCTCACGCCCAAGGAACTGATTTTGTGGCATTTCCTCCGCTGACCAGGGCATCACATCCTTCTGCTCCAGCACTACCTTTATGGGCTGGGAGGAGGAGTCTGCAGCGCGGTGAATTATGAGCCAATTCTTTAAAACAGTGTTCTGAAGGTTTGGGAGTTGAATTATTATTTATAATGCCCTGGGGGTGCCATGTAATTTATGGACAGGTATGAAGACAAGTAGGCGCTCAGACATGGGGATGAGCCCAGTGTAAATGCCAAGATAGAAAGACAGATAGATGGATAGATGAAGATATGCTGCTTGGCCAGGAGAGCTGGAGATTGAAAAGCCTGCCCTTATAGATCTCTGCTGTCCTAGGGTAATACTTACTATCCCAGTACTCCCACTCCATATAAAGTCATCTCAAATCTGGTGCAAGTGGTTTGTTTACTCTTTTTTTAAATTAATTTATCCCAAGTGCAAGGAAAAAAAAACAAAAAAAACAGGAGTTGCTTTGTTGTTGCAATTTGCTGCTAGGCATTCCTATGTGTGCTAATGATAAGTATTAATTAAATAGCTTGCTGTTGTCTTTTAAATGCAGTTCTTTCAGGCTGTAATTAAACACAGACACCCAGCCCTTTCTGTCTGCATAGTAAGAGGTAGGCAGGCCTCTGGAGCTCTGCACTTCTTTCCTTGTAGCAGCAGAGAAGTGGAAAATGAGGCAAAACCAGTTTCCATTGAAAACTCACCACCCTGTGCATGTCCTTCACGGGGAAAGCAACCAGCTCAAGGAAATTAAAGGAATGCGACTTCCAAGATCCAAGCCCTGCAATCAAAGTAAGTTTATATGCCCTTAAGATTTTGCAGCTTCATACATTTTAAAGGCAGAGAAGATCACTTTATTTGATCTCCAGCGCGAGGCAGGCTGTTGAAAATCACTCTGCCGCATTCATCAAGCCCAGCAGCTTGTTGGCTTATGAACATCTTGATCTGAAGATCTAGAGATAGGAGTCCGTCCCGCTCAGTTTCCCCAGGTTTTTTCACCCTTACTGTGAAAACCCAAGCACTGCTGTAAATCTCTGTCCCTGTGCTGCTCCCATGGTCAATATTAATCTTCCAACACAGGGTGCAAACCTGAGCTCCCACCATCCTACTGCGCTCTTCCTTCCCTGGCTTCAAATAGAAACTCAGCACTAAAGCCCTCTAGAAATGCAAACAAAAGAGTCAGATGCTCACGTGATGGAAGGCAACTCCCAAATAAAATTTTCCATATGCCGAATGGCTCCTACACCCAATGTTATTCCTGCCATCAAAGGCAACTGGGTTTCACTTATCTAAAATGCTGCTGTTAATCAATAAATACATGAAGTGACACTGGCCATCTGCTGTATCACTTATAAGGATGGTGGGGGAAGATGCAGCTCACTTGGAGGATGCCCTGGTCAGAGCTGGGCCATGAGAGACACGTTTCTACCCCCAAGACACTGTGGGGACCGTGGAAGGGAGAAGAGGAGGCATGGGGGGAGTGGACCCACCTCCTGCCAGTCACCCCAGATCCGCACGTCAGCTGGAGCCACTCCTTGACAGACAGTGACAGTGAAGAGCTTCGCCGCGGTGAAGACAGTGGGAAGTGTGTTCAACAGCTGCACGTACATATTTTTTTGAATGGAAAAATTTAAGGATGCATTTGTGTAATTTGTAACTCGAGATCTGTAGAGTAAGTATGATAAATACATAGAGAATGTAAGACAGCCGCAATGCCTGCCTGGGCAGGGGTCCCCTGTTTGGGGCAACGCAGCCCTTTGGGCACCCCAAATGATGCTCCTCCACCTTGATGGCTCCCCACCTTTTCCAGAAAACACTCATGGCCCTTTTGGGGTCCTATCAACCCAAGACTGGATTTTCGGAGGCCTTTTCTGTCCCCCCAGCCCTGCAGCTGGGTCCATCCTGTGGTTTCAATGCAACCAAATGGGAACACCTGGAGAGTGTGGGAGGGGGTCTGGGACCCTCTGCAGGCTCCTTCCCCAGCGAGGGGAGCACAGGGCTGGGAGCACCCTCGGGGCTTTTGGTGTTAGTGTCAGCAGAATTGGCTCAGAAGAGGATTTTTCTCCAGTTATTTGCATTTTAGAAATGAGAAAGAGAGAGAAATCAGAAGGGAAAAGAAAAAAAAAGAAGTAGAAAGAATATCTAGCTTGGATTCAGAAATTAAATTTCTGAAAAAGAATTTGGAGTTTTTGGAATGTAACAAAAAACTTTGTTCCAGTAAAAATGAGTTTATTTTGAGCAGACACTTTAAAACATATTCTGAGCTAAAAAAAGATATTTTGAAGCCAAAATGACTCACTTTTAGTCCAACTGGTTAAAATTGTGTTTCAGTTGCGGGAAAGGAAACAAATTTAGGAATTTAGAAATTTCAGAAATCTTTAAATTACCATATCACCAAAAAAAGGTGATATGGTGGGGGGGGAGGAAAAGTGTTGCCTTGCTGGAGCAAGAGGGCCTGAGAACGGAGGAGCTAGTGGATGCCCTGTGTGGCTCTGTCCTTGCCCTGGCACCCCTGAGATCACCCTGAGCGCTTTAAGACCACGAGATACTGAGAACAAAGAGTTTGTGTTCTCTTTTTTGCTCTCTAGTTCCCTGCTTTTTGGGGCTCCCAAAGCTGTTCGGTGTTTTTGGGGCAGGTTAGAAACTGCTTCTTAAAGAATGCAGCGAGAATCACATATAACTTGACTCCGGGTGAGTGACAATTTCAGAAAAATAGCAAAAATAATCATTCCTGTAAAAAAAAAAATAATCAAGAAGCGGTGAGCACAGGAGGACAGTGATATTTTATGCAAGTCTTCAGTATCCATCTCCTGACTCTTGCTTTGGGACTCCTTGAGCAGAGAGCGTCATGGATGTCTGCACAGCCCTTTGCACATGAATATGAAAGAGCAGTGGGATGCTGCGGTAAAAGATGGGGGAGGCAGAAGGGGCTGTGTATGAGCACAGCATTATTTTGGTACCTGACATGTAGAGTGGAGCAGGACTGGCTGTGCTAGATCCTGGACCAACACAGAAAAAGAAAGATGACATTTTTGCCATTAAAGTTTACAATCAGAGCTTTAAGCAAAAGAGTAGCTTTTGGGGATGGGGTCTTTGCTGCTGCTGACTATCTGCGTGATGCCGGGGAGCTTCAAGCCAGGGATGGGGACCAGGGAGGCCCTCTCGCAGCCCACCCAGCCCTTGGCACCAGACACGTGAATGACTCCTAGGGTCCTGAGATGGCTGGGGACAGGGCTGCTGCCACCTCCTCTCCCTGAGCTTGGTCCTCTGCAGCCCCACTCGGTCCCTACCTGCCCAGCAAAGCACCGGCGTCCAGCCCCTGGGAGCTCCTCGCCTCTGCTCCTCTGGGATGCTTGTGGGGATTAGCCGGGCTATGCTCCCTAAACCCATCACATGCGTTTCAATAGTTTTAATTGTTGCCTTTAAGATAATTACAGGCTGGAGAGAGGGAAGGGGAAGAGCCCTGTGGATTTGCACCGGACCTTGGGCACACCATTGTGTATGGTACAGGAGATTTGCCACTTAGCAGTGTTTTTCCTGCTTGGGAGAGCGGTTTGCACTCCTCAAGGAGGGAAGGGCTGCAGGTCCCTGCTCCCCATGGCTGGAATGGCTGGAGCAAGAGGTCCCCCCCCGGCATGTCCCAGCACCAGCCTCAGCGGGTGCTGGCTCTTGCCACTGCATTTAAGCCACAGCTTTTTTCTCCTTCCCAAGCCCGTTCAGAAGGGAACGCACACCTGAAGTCAACAGGATGCTGAAAAACAGACTCACAGCAGGGAGGGGAACACTCAGGGCCCTCCGTGCCCAGACATGAGGCATCATCTTCACCCAGCTCCAGCACTCTCCTTGGCTCTTAGTGAGGTGGCCCATACTTAGGTTTTTTTAGGATATTACGGTTTGTCCTGGTCCCTCGCTGGCTAGCCATCCTCCACAGCCAGAGAAAACATCTCCCCGATGTTAAAGGGAGTTATCTGAGTCCCTCCCATGGCCTGGAGTAATTCAATATTGAGTGAGAGGAGCGCGGCAACTGCTTTTCCCCTGTTAGCACCTTTCTTGCAATTATTTTGTTGGAGCTCCCCGCCGGGGAGCAGGACAGGCTGCCTCTCAGGGATAACAGGACTTCCCGGGTCCTGCCTTGCCACAGAGGAGCCAGGACAGCACTGAGGACCCCTCTCGGGGCACAGACCTTCCCCAGGGATAACTCTGCACACAGGGTTTCTCTTCTAAAAATGCAGCAGCCTCTTTCAGTCCCCTCGTGAAGTGCATCTCCAGCACCCAACATTAGAGCATCCAAGTTAATCCATATAGACTCGCACGCCCAAGAGCACCAGTGTGTTTTGCTAGCCAGGCGGCTGCTTTGCCATGGTTTAAGGCACTGCTGCTCAGGATTGGATCCTTGAGATCCCTCCGATGGATGGGACCAGCCTGGCGGTGGAGCAGCAGCGGTGCTGAGCCTGGAGAGCTTCCCTCTCATCCGTCTGACTTTGCGCTAAAGAGGATGAGGAGCTCTCCCTGCCTTGTCCTGGCACCTTCCCCAGCAGGAGATGGGAAACTCCCCACCTCTTAAATATTTCCTGTCCAAATGAGAGAAACAACCCAAACCCAGTTTTTCTGAGATATTCTGCAGCCCGGTGTGTCAGCGTGAAACCCAGCAAGGGGTTCTTGCCCTTGCATTTGTACTAGCCTCTTTATCACTGATGCGTGCTAAAATAAAGACAAGATTTCATCTAAATACAAGAAATTGCTCTAGTTCAGCCTGCTGATTGCAGGATGTCTCTTGGCTGGTGCAGGTTGGGGGATCAGGCTGGTCGCTCTCAGACATCAAAACCAGCAGTTAATGAAGGGGTAATGTGGGGCTCAGCACACTGAGGATGCAATTTCTTTTAGTATTTAATCCATAGAAATCCATTTAATAGCACTTCCCCTATATTGCTGCCCCTTTTCCACCCTAACTCCTAACCTGGAAATGATCCCAGCAGAAAAAAAGGGAAATAGCTCAAATATTAAAATGTGGTGGAGGTGGGATGGCTCCTGGGTGCAGATGAAGGGGATGGCCATGGGTCCCATCGCTGCTGCCAAGGCGAGTTTTGGGGACCCACTCTGCCCTCCTCGTGGGGTTCGGACCGACATCCGCAGGCAGTGGGTTAGATGTCAAACCCAAATCCAGAGCTGAGCATCCCAAGGGGCTCCTCGAGGATGGGATATTCCCCTCTATGAGCTGCCGGCGGCTTTGCACCGGCAGCCCTTTGCATCCCAGCCCTCTTCTCCCTCTCCCCTCCCCCTGCGACATGACGCACTGGCAGAGAAATAAAATAATCAGCTATTGCTTTATTACTTTCCACCCGTACTTCCCTCACGGGCATCTGTATTTCTGCAAATGTTTTTAATATTTGCTAATAAAAGCAGCTCCAGTAATGACATGCTCGCTCCCCAAGACAAAATTGCCGGGACTGGCGTTATCTAACAAACTCGTTTTGGCACAAGCGCCTCTGCATACGAGCCATTTCTGCCCATTCACGGGATTATCAGCCATCTCTGCAGCCAGCCCCAGCCCTCCTCTCTCATTCCTAGTTAATTGGTGTGAAATTGGAGCAAGTTCTCAGGTGATAATGTGTTTGCATTTACTGCTTCACTGAACCACCCTAGCCACTCAATCCCAGCTTCATTAAAGCCTCAATCTCAGCTTTTGCTCCTGGCTGTGAGCTTCAAACCCTATTTCCTGCGTGGCAGACATACAGCCTAACACATGTCAGGAAGACAGCTTGAGCGGAGCTGCTGGGAACAAGCAAGGCTACTGCCTGGGCGCCGCTCCGGGAAAATCACGTTCGCGGCGGGAGAGATGCTCGGAGTCCCCGTGATGGCTTCACGCTGCGTTGGTTGGCTCCCCATGCTTGAAAAAGGCATATTTTGTGCCCTTTAATTATCTTTGATTAATGAATTAATTTTTTTTTTTTCTGCAGCACTTTGAAGATAAAAAGCCTTCGTCTGAATTCTGTGATTAGTATTTAAAGACTCAAGTGAAATATTTGTAGGCAGAAAAACCTAACCGAGGAATGCCTGTGTTCAAACATTCAATAGGGCCTATTCACAGGGTCGGATTCCAGGGTTATTATTAGCAATAAGGTTATCTTTGGCATAATCTTTTTATGCACAACACGCTATTGGATTCCACCCTCCCGTTTCGCTCGGGCCCTGGGGCAGAAGGTATACAAATTAGAGCTGGTTCAAGCCTTGCAAGTGTTCTTCATGCAAGCAGAGCTGAAGTCTGGTGAGGTCTGCCGCGGTTATATTTAGGACCATCCGTAAGGTTTTTTGGTGCAAGATGCACGCCCTGGGATGTCCCACGCAGGGGGAGAAGTGTGTTGCCCCTGGGGTAGCACACGCTGATGTGGACCTGCCATGCATCGGGGACATCTGTGACACCCCATGGGGTGACCTTTCAAAGTGTGGGTGAAAAGGGATGGGTCAGGCTGGTCCTACACCCGCAGGTCACGGAGGCGGCTCTGAGCATCTCCCTGGCGCTTGAGATTTCACAGGTCCGGACGCCGGTCAGGGCACGGACAGGTCTGGACACAGCCAGGGAGAGCAAAACCCTGCCAGCCGCACTGCCGAGCGAACCTCTCTTTTGGGGGAGCTGAAAGCACCTCTCTGTGGGGGTGGATGTGCCCCGGGGGTCCCGCCTGCCCCCAGCCCCAGCCGGGGAGCAGAGACATGAGCGGGGCTGGCCAGGCTGCGGGCTTGCGGGAATGGGTTGATCTGGGCATGAAAGCAGAGAGCAGCTGCCTCCTGTCTCTTAATTTGGTGTATTTCTAGCTCTTGGTGAGCTGCTTAAAGCTAAAGGTAGGAGTTGGGGTTTTGTTGTTGTTGATGTTGGTTTTTTTTGGTGGTGTGGGTTTTTTTTTGTTTTTTTTTTTCTTTTTTTTTTTAATGGATGGTGGGTGTGATTTTTCAAACGCGCTCTCCTTTGGCACGTCTCTACCAGTGACGTCAGCGAGAGCCCTGGGATGCCTCTGCCAGAGCCCAGAAAAACCTTCCTTTGAAACCCACCCCATGTGTCTCCCCAAATACAACCACTAAGCATCGGCGGTGGAAGGAGATGAGGCCACATTCAGCAGTGGTCCTTCACCCTCAACAGCTCAGCCACTGCGCAGGGTCCCCAGGTCACCCCGAAACTGGCTGCAAAAATCCATCAGGGCTGCACACCCGTGGCCGGGGTCCCCAGCCGAAATACAAAGAGGCACATTAAAGGATGGCCGGTGTGGCTTTGAAACGGCGCGGCAATCCCCTGTAGCTTAGTTTTTAGAGAAAGTATTTTGTAGCTGGTTTTTCTCTTTGTGACTAAACGTGGTTATTAGGCCCCGAGTGCATCATTAAACCTGTTATTAAAAGTAAACATGTTAAGGAGAATATACTGGTGTGCAGCAAGCTCATCCAGGGTGCTGGACCCTCTGGAAAAGTCATTAACATTTGTATTTAAAGTGAACGTACTTAAGAACATATTGGAGTAATTCAGGGCCTTAGAGCTATTAAAATGACTATCATTAAAAATAAATATGTTAGGCAGAATATGTTGCATAATTAGAATTATTACAGTGTTTACTTTGTTTTTTATGCTGGCCTCTCATTTAAGAAGTTATTTGTATGCATATATTATATATATGTGTTTTTTATATATATATATATATACATGGTAATGTTTCTAACTATATATATTTGGTTATCTATTGTGTTAAAATGACTCTGAAGGATAAATTTGACTTCCTTGTTGCAGGATGAGACAGAGCCCTGGCGGGATGAAGTCTTCGATAAAACCGTGGGGAAAAATAATAAATAAATCTTGGCTATATGTAAGTGTTGTGGCTGCGGTCCAGTGTCCGTTGAGTTCAGTGGGAACCTTTCCTTGACTTTGCTGTGCTGGGTCAGACCTCAGGAATGCACCTCCTGCTTTGATGGTTTTGCTATTGGTAGGTCAGCTCAGAAAATCAACATCTTTGCTTTCCATGGGCAGTTCCCAGGCCGAGCTCCACCAGGTTTTGGCAACTCGCTGCAGCTCATGCTGTCTCATTTTGACCCATGTGTCCCTGGGAAGGTGGTGGGGTGGGATCATCTCCCTGCCATGGGGTTCTCCCCATCTAGGGTCCTGGTGCTTCCTTGCATGGGAAAGTATGCTCCCAGGGAAGAGTTTCTCCCAGGATTTTTGGACATGAGCAGTGACTTTTGCCTTGCCAGTGTCTGAGACAAGTGGCATCACTGTCATGGTCCCTGCATAACATACATACAATCTACACAGTGTGTATGTGTGTGTATATATATATGTGTATCATAGAATGGTTAGAGTTGGAAGGGACCTTTAAAGGTCACCTAGTTCAACCCCCCTGCAATGAACAGGGACATCTTCAACTAGATCAGGTTGCTCAGAGCCCAGTCCAACCTGACCTTGAATGCTTCCAGGGATGGGGCATCTACAACCTCTCTGGGCAACCTGTGCCAGTGTTTCACCAACCTCATCGTAAAAAAAATTCCTCCTTACATCTAGGGACCATTGTGCTATTACGCATAATGCATATGCTATTATGCAGTTACCTCCCGGGGACTCTTATGGGAGCTGAGGCTTTCCTAAGTCTGGGAAGGACCATTAAAAAAAATCTCCGCCCTTACCATACCAACCAAGGGACTCCCCACTAACTCCTCCAGGAGGCCCAGTAACTCCAGCACCCCACTGGATCAGAGGAGGTAGGCCCACGGATCAGGGAGGAAAAAGCTATACTAAGGAATTGTATGGGATGGGGGATGACCCTTGAAGAGCAGCCTGTTGGAGGGGTTTAGGTTCGTTCATTAATTATGGTGAATGGGATAAGAGGCTAATTAAACCCTGTTGGGTGGCAGTGATCAGCAGCTTCCCCTCTAGCTCTTCTCCCGGGGGTGCTCAGGGTCTGCATCACTGTACCAAGGTTGTCCGAACCATGGGGCCACCCTGGATGTCCGTGGGGATCTTGGGCTGTCTGCATGACCCAGCCCTGTGAATGGGTCACTCGTGGGGTTGTCCCACCAGCATGGCCCTGTGTGAACGTTTCTCCAGCTGGCATTACCCTGAACGCCCATCAGCATAAGGGAGATAAGCATCCACCCCTCACTTTCTAGGAATAGAGTTACTAATGTCAGTAGATGGCACTATTTCTTCTGCCATAAATGCCGGTGGTTCCCACCACTGCTCTAAACCATGAGCTGGACCTGGCAGGTGAAGCACCAGGCTGAGGGCAAGCTGCTTCTCAGGACCCCTGGGAGCCAGCGGTGGGCTCCACGAGAGGCTGCAGCCGGCCAACACTGGGAGCTGGGTAGAGAGTCTCTAAGGTCCCTGCAGAGACCTGTCCTTCTGGAGGTTGCCTTCCTATTGGGTTCGTTGCCCAATGGCAAGTCAATGATCATCAGCCCAAACCTCAGAGAGGGCTGCCAAACCACGGCACTGCTTGTTTTGTATTGGCTCTTTTTTTAGGGTTGAAATTTGGTGTTTGTTGCTGATTCTCCAAGTGGAAAGGGAGGAAAAGACAACTTCTGTGCCCCTCCCTACCCCAACTTCACCTGCACCCAGCCCCAGGTGACACTGCTGTCCCTGGATGCTTTCAGCTGGCAAGATACCTGAGCCCGGGTCTCATTCGAACAAGTCCCAGGATGGGGCTCACCACTCTTATAGGTCCTATGAGCTTCTAATACCAGCTGAAAACCCCCTTGCCCAGCCCTGCCCCAGCCCTTGGGGAACTGCAGGACCCTGGAGCCACTGCCTCCTGCCCCATCCTTGCTTTCACCAGCACCAGGGCTGCTCCTGTGGGCAGCACCAATGGGATCCCAGCCGTACCCGTGCTGCAATGGTGGCTGCCAGGGGGTCATTCTCCACCTCGCTGAAGTAAACTGCATCTCTGAGAGGTGCTACTGAGAGTAACTGAATATTTAAATAATAAAACGAAACCCTGCTGGTGGGAGTACAGCTGCTATTACACTTATTATTTAATTGTGGTGGTGTTTCAGAGCCCTAGGCATGCACCTGGACCCCTCGTGCTAGGTGCTGTACAAACAGGACGGAGGAGAAGACTTTGGCGTTTAAAGGCACTGAGTCATTCCTTCGCCCTCTCATCTGAAACCTCAGCTTTGTCTAAAACCTTTAGGATTTTGTTTAATGGGTGCAGCTAATGGTGAGGTAATCAGGGAGCCTTTCGACACAAAACTGAGTGATCAGTGGGTTGGATGCCTTTTGATCTCGCTGCGGAGCAAAGGCGTTTCGAGGAGAAGCCGCGTGGTGGGGTACCAGGAGAAGCTGTGCGAGTGGGCGGTCGAGATCAGCCTGGGGCTGTGTCTCACACATTGAGCCCCTTGTGTCAGGATCTGGCCAGGGACCACCGCCCTCGTGCCATGTGCTGGTGCACACTGAGGCCTCATGGGCATGTCCCTGACCCTGCTTAGAAGCCACACAAGAAGAGATGGGGACTACCAGGGATGACTGTCCCTCCCTGTCTCCTGCAGAAAGGGGACATCTGTGCAAGACTTGCTACTGGCAGGACAACAATTTGGACCTATCCTCCCTGAAGGCACCCAAACCGAGCAGTGGGTGCAAGCCGTGTCCTTCCCAGGCTCCTGGATGTCCTGCTTCTCTCTGGCCAGCTCTATAGCTTTACTTCCCAGAACAAAACCATCGAAAGAGGAAAAGGTCCTAGCAGGTTCCTGCAGCAGAACGGTGGCTGATGGATGCCCTGGGGAAGGGTGGACAATGTCTGCTAGGTGGTTAGCTGGGGAGCCTGGGCTACCCCTTCTGTGGCTGTGTGCACCATGTACAGCCAGGCCAGAGCAGAAGTTCTCGTTTTCTCCCCTCCCAAAGGTGACTTCACCCAAAACATTTGCTGTGTGGCAAGATCTGGCTGGGGTGTGAGCCGGGGCAATAGTACTGCAATGACAGAAGCCCCAAGGTAAATCCATAAAGTTATACTTGTAGGTACATTCTTTTGCACTGATCTTTTGCCTGGCAAGCTGGTACAAGTTACACCTGCAGGACTTCCCTTTCTGCTGGTATGAGCTAGGTCTACCTCGGGAGATCAGTGCTGGCACAAATGGGGTGATGGGGGGACACCGGGGTAGTGCTGCTCCTCTCCCTTCATCTGGCACAGGTGGCATGTTGTATGTACCTGTACATATGTATGGCACGTACAAGATCCCAACCTTGTAGAAACAACCTTTTTCAACTCAGCTGGGATCAAGCCCTGTCAGGTTAGTGTTCAGCTAGATGAGCCACTGCATGGTCACAAGGAAAGGGACAAGGGATATATGGGTAGGGCAGGGGACAAAATGATGTGGGTTGAGCACACTACCTCCTTCTCAAGGCTCATGCTAAGGTGATATCATTTGAAAGGACCTTAAAGGAGTGTGTTTAGAAGTGCTAACAGTGGAAACAGTAGCACTGAGGGACTCCTTTTCAGTGGCAGCCAGCTCATGGGATGGGGAAAATGGGACTGATGGAGGTAGATCTGCTCCTGCTGGTGTCATATTAGGAGGCCCCAGTCTGTTTTGGAGATGTGATGTAAAGAATAACCTCCCCTACAGTTATCACACCTGGCTCACAACCAAGCATAAATGATAATTTTATCACAAGGAAATTGAATGAACAGGGTAACGGAGGGGATAACACAACTGTCAATCGCAGCTAAAGCTACAGTTGAGCAAAAGAGCATCCTGTTCAGCACAGGAAGGGAAGGTCTGCTGCTCTGCTTTGCATTGAACATCATGTATCTGCAACACAGAGATCTCAGGCTGGGAGATCAAGCCACTGACAAAGACACTTCTCCAGCAAATGTCATGGTACTCCTGAAAAATGACATCTCCCTTGAGTTGGCACCAGTGTAGTGGATTGGGCTAGTGCAATGGTAGGTTATCTAGGTCAAGCTAAAGCCATGAGCTGATCTGCCTCACTATGTCACTGCATGGCAGTGGTGAGAGCCCAGGGAGATGCTGCTCAACCTGTAGACTGGCTTTAGGTGGGGTGAGGAGCTCTGACATGGGAGCTGGCATCCACCATCTTTCTGCCCTGAGCAATCATCTGCACATATCCCATCCATGCAGGGACATCCCTGTGGGGCAGATCAATCTTTTCACCCTCAAACCAATTTTTCTGATCTTTCTCCATGTTCCAGCCATGAGGGCCTCACCTACCCTGGTTTCTCCTCCATTAATGCAAATCCTTATGTCCCCCAGCTTCAGTTACCAAGGGTGGGAACTATATGACTAAATGTAGACAGGTAAAAGGCCTAGAGGTCTCACTGTGCTTTCTTTGTAGTTGATGGAGATCTAATCTGTACAGTCAGGGGAATTTAGGGGGCAGCTCATCTTGTCTTAGAGCAGTTGCAAGCAGGCTGGATGAATTGCACCTCTAGTAGAGAGTAGAGCAAAATACCCATGTCCATTGGGCAACTCAACCTTCTTGCCCTAGACACATCTCAGAAGATGGAGCAGGGTGACCCTCTGGGGCATCCTGTCTCTTGCTGTGGGCTGTAGATGTGCCACAGGTAGCTTCTAGGAGGTAAGTTAGGAGATGAGCATCCTCCCTTCCTTTAGTCTAAGCTCTCTGCCTCCCATCAGGCTACTGGAGAGCTCGTGAGTGTGGGCCCACCACTATGGCTAAAAAAGGATGACTGCAGGGCAGAGCAGTCCAGAGCTGTGTGCTGCCTTCACCACTTCAGGGCATTCCTGTGCCCCACCAGCATGCTTGGTGTGTCCCAAATGGGGCTATGTCACTGGCCTGAAAGGCTGTGGGCTGTGTGAGATCCACCTGCAGAGATGAAGCTTGTGGCTTGGAGAAGGGTGTGAACAGAGATTGAAACACTAACTTGTTGGGAGGTGACCCTATCAGGGTCCAACATCTCCATTAAAGAAACCTTGGGGACCAGCTGCATGCTTGTAGAAGAAGGCATCTCATACCTGTTTCTCCCTTATGTTTATTCTCCCTAGGTCCAACCAGGTGACATGTGGGGAGTTTCTGGGAGCTACCATCACCCTCTACTTCCATGCCTATGTGGCCATGGTGGTGGTGTCCAGGCCTGGGACCTGGGAGACCACTAAACTCATCCTTGGCTTTCATTGACATCTGTGGGCTTTGAGCCAGCCCTCAATAACAGGACAAAAAAGAGACCTGCAGAATGTCCCAGCAAGGGAGAAGGGCAAGCGGCACAATATGACTGGAGAGGGGTGGTGGGATGCTTCTCCCGACATTCCACCGCTGTTCCTGGTCTCAGCAACGGGCAGTGAGGGTGAGGTGTCACACAAGTGTCCCAGTGCCAGTGCGCAGGTCTCCCTTCCTTTATCTGCAGATCGCACTATGCTAACGAGGCACACGTACAACGTTTGTGTGTGCATGTGAGAGACAGAGTGTTGACTCCCGGCCAAGTGAGAAAAATCATTAGTTACAGGCTCTGCAGGACTGAACTTGATGAGGAACTTGGGGCTTTGCCCCGACAGCGCTAGGCGCTGGTGCATTATTCAGTTTGTGGCTATGTTGATTTGCAGATCTAATCGCTCCAACAACACATACAGAAAATTAATTTGGACGTGGGCCTGGTTTCTAGAGAAAGTTGGACCTAAAGGCGGGAGGTTGGTCGTGTGGCTGAGGCGAAGGCCCAGAGAATATCCCATTCCCAGCTCTTGAGCCTCATGAAGGAGACAGGATGGGGATGGAGCGGCATGGAGCTGTGGAGGTTGGTGGCACTGGAGCATGTGGTAAACGGGACTTCATCCCTATTGTGTCTTCCTAAACCAAAGCCCTAATTGCTCAGACCTGGTTGTGTTCATACCTCTTGCGCTGGTGAGAGATGAGTAGGTAAAGGAGGTGATGCTCTCCTCTCCCCAGTCAAGGGATGGCCCCCAAAGAATATTGATTTAACAGATGTTTAAAAATAAATCTTGTTAGAAAAATATTGCTATTGATAGTCAAACCAGACACACTATTCCTGGACTGCCAGAGGCTTCATCCCCTTTCCTCCTCTTCGCCTTGCTAATCGCTCCTGTCCTCATCAGAAATCAGAGTCTCCTCTCAGCGGAGAAACGAGCAGTCCCCAGCACCAGTGATTCCTCCGTGGAGAAGAAGCCATGGGTTTGGGCTGCCCCCAGCTGTGGGGGGTGCTGTCCACCCTGCTGCTCAGCCTGTGTGAGAAGATGCTGTGAGAGCCGGTACCTGCCCAGCACCCTGGCCTTCTTGAATTACCTGGTGAGCACTCTCCCTCCTTTTGATCGCAGACCCCTTAAGGTTGCCTTCAGCCAGGGCTGTCTCAGCCCTGGATGTGCTGAATGGCTCCCTTTTAAAATAGGATTTAAGAGGGCATTAGGGACTAATTAGGTCTAATCAACAGGAGTGGCTGTTTTAGACCTGGTGCCTCCAGTTGACATCAAAGGGCAGAGGGGATGGGGTGAAGCCGGAGGACATGTTATCAGCAGCAGGAAAGATTTAGACCCTGCAAAATCCCCCTCTGGGAGGGGGTTTTGTGTCCCTAATCCCTCTGTGCCCATCAGGCAGGGAGGCGGCATGGTCCTCTCCCACTGGAGACAGGCTGGATGGAGAAGTCCTGATGGGAGCCCAGCATCACCATCACCCTTCCCTGGGGCCCACCTCCTCTGCGATCCCCCACCATGAGTAGCTGCTGATGAATTTGGGGCATCTGGGGGCACCCCAAGACATGGACACCAGGATGGGGCTCCTGAGGGTGGAGGTGAGGAATGAGGCGGGGGGTGGGGGGAGCAAGAGCAGTAGCAGAGGCAGGAGCTGAAAGGGGACATGGGGACACATTCATAGCTGGGAGAGGAAGGGAGGCAGCTATTTGCCTCCCCTGAGGGCTTCCTCGGATGGAGGCAGAGGTGAGTCAGGGCTGTTCATGCACGAAGCTGCTCATTAGCAATGTGAAGTCTGTCGGACGCAGGACCCCGAGCCAGGTAGGGTTTATTTGCCCAGGGTGCAGAAATAGCAGCTGATTCACACACAGCTTACCCAGAAAGTAAACATTTCTCACCATTTTTGCCGTGTCAGAAGGACCTTTATTGTAAGAACCCGGATTGCCTAAATCCTACGGCGCTGTCTGAGGGCACAGGCGCTGCACAAACCCGGCGGCACCTGCCTCCCATTCAAAGCACCACCAGTTATCTCTCTTACGAGTGCTGTGATGACTCGGGTGGTTTTGCCGCTTCTGGGAAGTCAGGGGTCAGGCTCAGCACCATGGGAGCCGTTTTCTGCCCTCTGCCGAAGCCCACGGTCCGGGATGAGAAAGATGGAGTTTGCCGAGAGCGATTCTCCCCGTGATTCAGTTTACGCAGCAGTATCGAACAGCAGTTTAGTCAGAGGAAGGCAGGGGGGATGTTACAGATATCAAATCCTGTTAATGTAAAGTCAGATCTCAGCAGACGGCATTTTGGAGATCGCACGGAAAACAACAACTATTTACAGGGTTATGGACGTAAATGCCCTTGAATGATACAAACCGTCTTAAGGGGAATTTTTGCGGCTGATTAAGTGTAACCACAAAGCTTCAAGAAAACATGTGTTTATTTTAAGTAAGTAATGTTGATTACTAATGAGAATACTTAGTAGATATGATCAAAGGTAGCTGAAGTGCCGTCATGATATCAAAGACTGGGATGGAACGCTTAATTTAGATGTTGAAAAGCCAATCTAAGGTGAGCGTCTTGAAAGTAAATATCATTAACAGTATCTAGATTAGACCAAGGTATAAAAAGAGTTGGAGGTAACAGCTTTCAAATCTCCCGTATAAACAGGCAGGTGATGCCGTAGCTGGGGGAGGCGAGTCGGACGCGGAGCCTGGGGTAGGGGACGGAGCATGCATCTGGCGCACGCAGCCCCTGTCCGGGCTCCTGGCTCTGCCCATCACCATCTTGAGGGATCCAGCTCTTGGGAGTCAGGGTGGCTCCTTTCTACTCCAGCTTACACAGGGGGAAGGGGTGGAAATGGGTCCCCCTGCCCTGAGCATCTCCAGGTTGAGCTCTGGTGCAGGGCTCTGCTTGAGGAGGGAGGGCTTGTGCTGGGACTCTGGGCTCGGAAGGGGATGTCTCTCCTGCCAGCTCACCCCAGGAACATAACTGCTGTTGGGAGGTCAGGCAGACAGATGGGTGGGTGGGTCCGACAGTGCAGCTCCGCGCTCATCATCCAGGTGTCTTTGCCTCCTGCTTCTGAAGCTTGTTTTCCTCTTCCATCCCCATCTTGTCCTATTAGCCAGGAGGTGCTTGAGGAAAGAACTCCACATGTCCCCAGTGTCACCAGCTCTGCTCATGGTTGTAACGTCCCTGCAGTGAAGCACTGACGAGATTTGAGGCAGGCAGGAGCTTACATCCTCTCCTTTTGCCAGCTGTGCAATGCAAGAGGGGATATGTTATTCATTTACCCCGTATTCATCCCAAGGACCTGGGCTAGAAAAACAGCCAACATTAATTGTAAAAAAATCGAGACATGGCTGTGCCGTGGTCCATGCTGTCTTCTTCTAAAAACCTGGTCTGGCCACTCCCTAGTGGCTTCAGGAGACCTGTGTCCCCACTGCTGTCTCCCCAGGACCATTGCAATCAATCCCTTCCCACTGCCAAGGAAGACAGATCTCATCCCTGCCCAATATTAGCAGGGACCCTCTCAGCCCAAATGCCCTGCTGATGGCTGGCACCCCCCATTTCTCTCTCTAAGAGCCACCTCAGGACTACGCTCCGCTCCACACGTTTCCCTGGACCGAGCCCCTTTGATCGAGCGCTGCGGGGCAGTAAGTGGGTGCCAGATTTTTGCCCTGCCTTGCGTAGGTTGGGAGTGCTTTGCCTTCCCATTTGGGGCCCAGGGAGGGCAGAAGGAGCGTGGAGACACTGCCTGCGTCTCTGGGACTGCTGGGCACGCCAGTCGTCCGGCTGTGGGTCCAACGCACTCTCAGCTCGTGAATCATCACCCCTTCCCTGGCTGCACTGCTGATCTCGCGTGGTGCTGGGAATGCCGGAGCCAGGGAGAGGTGTTTTCGCAGGGATGTGTCTCAGGAGGGTTAAAGGAGGGTGGCTTTGGAGGCAGCTTTGCCTGCTTCTGAGGGCAGATACTATTTGAGGAGCTGGGATGGCTGCATGCTGGTCTTTCATGAGCTGATGCTTTGCTGCATCGTTAAAATAGAGTTAAAAAAGGTGCTTTCCAGAACAATAAACTTTAAGCCTCTGTGTGCTACTTTCAAATACAGACTCAAACCCCTGCTGCACAGAGGTGCCAAAGGTAAAGGGCACTGAAAGCTTTTCAGAACCCGGTGCCCTGACTGGATACCCTGCACAGCCCACGCGCAGCTTGGGCACTGCTGGGCACAGAAGCTCCAACATCTCAGACGGGGACGGAGCATCTTGGCTGCCCCGAGCATTGACAGTGCCATGCTGAGGTCTTACCAGAAATCTCTTTGCTCCCAAGTGTTTTGCAGGCTCTTGAGTTGTAACAACAATAACGACAGAAAGGTACAAAAGGCGGTGATTTAAGTAGCTTGAGAACAAATCACTTCCCTGTTTGCTCGAGTGTCACCTGCTCAGTATCTGCTCCATGATACGGATGTACTGTTTTCTCTTAAGCAATGAAGATCTGCATTTCTAATACCTTAGTAAAAAAAATAAATAAAATCTAACATGAACAAAGTGATTTCTGGCCCTCTTTGCATATTACAAAGGAGCAAGATGGGCACAAACCCAATTCCTTTGTTCTTTTCAGATCTCTGCTACTGCGAGCAATATTTGTCAAGAGATTTAAGGCTGCAGATGAAAAGTGCTACCTACGGACCAAGTATTATTAATGCTTTAAACTCACACCCTTCGAGCCAGCTGGCTGTCCTTGTTTAAAGAGAGGCGTGTGGCCAAACAGGTAGGACTGACACCGGCTGCCAGGATGCCCTGGGTCCTGGGCTCATCCTCACCACTGACTGCTCCATGGCCATGGGCACATCCTGCGTGCTATCCAGCACAAACCCTTGCCGTTGCTAGCACTGGGGTGGCAGCAGGGGACAAAAACCTGGGACAGGGAGCTGCTGACGAGCATCTTTTTAAGAGCTAGAACACAAGCTGGAGCCAAGGGAGCTACTTCACCGCTGACCCTGGTGGGTTTAACACCAGCAGGTCACTGCGCAGCGTGCAAATGGAGTTTGGTGGCATGGTGCTTGATGTTGAGCAGCACAACCCCGGGGGGACATGCAGGGAGGCAGGATGTCACTGTCACACCATCATTTTTTTGGAAAAAGCTGGGCCAAGCTTACCACAGCTCTCCACGGCCGAAGTGCGAGTGCACAGGGAGGAGGGATTTGATTTTATTTTTTGGATGACCTGTCTACGCTGACAAAACCCTGCCACACGAAAGCAACTGGGAGTTGTCCTGCTATGTCCTGCTGTCACACGGGGCTGCAGCCCACGAGCTGGGAGCCGTCCCTGTGTCCCCAGCGCTAACAAAGAGAAACCCATCCATGACATTCAGTTCTGCACAACAGCAGCTCGGATTAAGAAGGGTTTTCTTGTGCTGGAAACTCCATGAATAAGAATGTTAGGAATTGGCTCAAGCCACCAGTGACATAATTAGAAGGCTTTTGATATGCCAATTTGGCTGATCTCAGTTACTTCCCCCTGGTGCTGGGGAGTGTCAGCAGAGGGATTAGCCTCCAGTCACTTCCTGACACTCTGCTAAATCTTCTCCCTCTTTGTTCTTCATCCAAGACAGGGGAAAAAAGGAAAAACAGGGAAGCAGCTCAGGAGATACTGAAGCGAAGCAGTGTGCGCCGAATCCCTGACCTGCCTTCAGTTTACACTACAGGCTCTCCTTAGGGGTGTAATGCAATTACAGCTATAACTGGGTGCTATACATTTTAATCCCATTAGAAACAGCCCTTTAACAGCTCCCGACTGACTATAATATGTAATCTCATTAGAGACACTACCTTTATACCTTGTACAAGAACATCCAAGCAGAAATCAAAGGCTGGGATAAGGCTAACATGGTTTTCTTCTTTTAAAACAACATCTGCTTTCTTCCTTCTGTTTGGGGTACTGGTGCACAAACAGGGCACAAAGGGTTTGGTGGGGCCAGGCTGGATGGGGTTTTGGGGCCACCCCTGGTTTCTCTCTCAGGCCCCCTGCAGCACCCATCCAGCTCTGCCGGGAATGGGGTACAGCTGCGTTTGGAGGAGGCGCACAGCCCTTGTGCCTGCCCAGGTCTCCTGGCCTGGCGCGCGTGGGGACATGAAGTCGTCCTCGCTGACTTCAGAGCTGTCTCTGTGCAAACTCAGGACAAATATTGACCGAGGCTGGGCCAATGCTGCAAGGATTTCTCCTGCTGGAGCGTGTTTTGCTGCACTGCCTCCCACGATAACACATGCTACGCTGACCAAAGCCCTTGTGTGCGGGTACAGCTGTGTCTACACCGCGTCTGCTTGTGTTGCTCTGCCAAAAAGGGGAAGGAGAAAGGGAGGGGTGATTTTTTTAGCTGTTTTCCTCAGGGATCTATCAGCTCTCAACCCTGTCCTTCCACAGCAATCTGAAGCTTTGGGCAAACTTTAGACAAATTTTCAGGAGCATAGGCAGACTTGAGGACATTCAGTTCCTACATCTTATATGAAAATAGACTCCTGGGCAGTTTCCAGGTAGATTTGACCTTGGTAGAGAGCAGCACCCACATGGGAGAGAGACAGCATCAATGCCCTAACCGTGGGCCAAGCTTGATGGGGTTGTGCTGCCTATCCGAGAATTGAAACTCTCAGCTGAACACCCGACCACAGCTGGATGGGGGTCCACATGTCACTCTGGTCCTAATTCATCTCCGGTGATGTTGAAATAGCAGCTCAGACTAAAAAGCTTGGAAGGAGAGCACAAGGCTCGGACAGACCAGCAAAGGTCAGTCTGGGAGGACAGGAGGACAGGACAGACCTGTTGGGTGGGGACTGCAGGGCGGTCCCGTCTCCACTGTCGAAAAACCGAGATACTACAGCCAAGGACAGGCAGGACCCAGCCCTGGTCTCTTGCTGAAGGGAAATCAGCTGTCCCCGGCTTAGTCTGAACCATGGTATGAGTCGACACGGACCAGGTTGGCAACCAATTACTTGGGCACAAACCTATTAAAAAGCGGGGAAAAGGGTGCCATAGAGCTGAGCCACACATCAGTGCAGTGTTTGGAGGTCACCGTACTTGTCTTTCTGATGGGACTTAATAGATCATGATCTTTGGGATCTTTAAAGACTGAAAAGACACTTATTTTTGCAAGGGGGGGATGTTAATCCCAGCAGATTCAAAGGGGCGATAAAGCACTTTGTTTCTTGCTCTACAGTAATTGCAACTTCTGACAACTCTGATAAACTAAAATGAGGTTCTCGAAAGCATCCACCCAAGGCTTTGTGGGGCTGCAGTCAGGGTTGTATTTAAATGCTCCTAATGAGTACCTACATCAAATGGGAAAGACATGCAAATCAGATGTCTAATTGAATGGGCCTTTGAAGGAATATCCCAAGCCGCTGGGTAATTGATGGGTTATCTTTCCACCGGCTTGCCTTGATTGCATCGTCTTCCGCATTAGTCTTTCCTAGGAGTCTGGTTTAACAGGAAAACTGGTGCACCAGGATTCAATGCAGATCTTCTTCACAGACTGAATGAGGACATTTGCTGCCCAACAGCACGACCCTTTTGCAAGGCAGTCATTATTAAAATCTCTCTAGACAGGTGTTTCTTCCAGGCATGGAAGTGCCTTATCATATTGCATCTGAACATTGCACTCAATAAACTGCCTTACGACCCTCTTCGCAAAGTGAAGTCATGACAGATGAAATAGCTTTCCTATCAAGTTTCTCGGGTCCACTTCTCTAGCAGGTGTAAATTGATGTGACTGCCTTCATTTGAATGTAGTGAAACTGATTTACACCATATGGAAATGTGACCTGTCTGACCCATCGACTCCGTTGTTGTCTCATGAGGACTTATCAGTGTTGTATGTATGAATTTTACTTTGCTTAAAGAGACTCGTGTCTTGCTTGCGCAAGAACCAGTTGATAGCAGCCACCGTTATCGCCGAGAAAGCTTGCAGCTCTGTAATAAGCAGGAAAAAGATTCCCCACTAGGAGTGCGGAATTACTCTCAACCTGTTTGGACTCAGAATTGAGGCATAAATCCCTAAATTTGGGGATGTTTCTATAATAGTAATCTGGGTCATGTGAGTGCTCTCCAGCATCTCTACTGACTCTGAGGACCAAATTTTGTCAACCACATGTGGGCACCTGAGGCCATTTGAGAGGCACTGGGGTGTCTGAGACATCCTCGAGGGCTGGCTTATTTGTCCACGGGAGACTCTTCTGGAGCAGCAGCCTGGGAGCTGGCTGGGGGATACTTGAGTATGCACTCAACACCTCTCTTAAGGCAACAGATTTTTTGCCAAAGAGCCCGCTTCTCAGCTGAGGCTAAAATGACTTTCCTGTTGTCCCTGATGATGACAAGAGGGGCAGATTTTAGCCATAGCTTCAACTTTCCCTGTGTATGTTTCTACCGCTTTCAGAGCAGAGTCTCAGGGATGCTGAGCCAGGACTGTCCCCAGCACTGAGCCCATTACTCAGTTTATCTTCATTCCTTACAGGCACAGAGAGCCCCAGTTTAACAACCCCCCACCTCAACACCACCCTCAAGATCCCCATAGAAAACAAGCACCAGGGTCCCAGCTGTGGCTTATTGCATTTGAAGGGCACAAATACATTTGCAAGCATGCTGGCTCAGCCCTGCCTTTATTTTCTATTCCTCCTTCTCCATGGCTTTCTCCTGCCTTCAGCTACCTTTGCCTTTGTCATAATAAATCACCCAGTTTTGGGCTACATTCATGCCCATTATTTACTGTTCCTTTCTAATCCATGACTAAATACCATGCATTGCTCTTTGTCTTTAATTTTTCAGCCCAAACCAAAATACCAATACCAATAACCCTGCAGATTTCCCAGATCCAGACTGTGCATTAGCAGCTCTGCCTTCCTGCCTTCCCCCTCCCAGCACTTCATGAAGACTTTGCTCCTCGGTAGTCCTGGGACAGGGCAGCTTGTGAGGGGTGAGGCCGGTTTGCAAAGCCCCCACAGGGGCAGCAGACAGAGCACAACCCGACTCTCGCTGGCATCTGGGTGCTGTGACTGTCTTGCCCACTCTTTGGTTTGTCTCGATGCCATGGGTTGGCGTTGCCAAAGCACCGCATCCAGGGGGTGCAACACAGGGGCTTGGCCAGAGCGGGTCTCCTCACTGCCATCTCTGTGCAGGATCTAGGTCCTGGTTCCTGCCCGCCAGCCCTGCTCGCTGATGCTGGACCGCTTTTACTCTCGTCAGTTCGCTCGCCAGCATTTGCCACCTGGCTACACCGCAGCCTTTGCACCACTGGCCCCTTTCCTGAGGAGCACGCTTCCCACGCAGCTTTGACTCTTCCACCAAAGCTTTCACCCAGACTGTCCACACACCAGCCCTGAGAGCCAGGGTTAATTCACGGTGCGAACCTGGATGTGTGCCTGCCTGGGCATATAGGTTACAGCCTGGGTTTCGCTTCAAAGCAGGCTTTGACCTGTCTGCTGTGCTGCAAGGATGGAGTTAAAACCTGGAGAGAGAAACTCTGATTTGAGTAGCTCGCCAACAGTGGCCACAGTTCACTGGGGCTGTATTTCTGACCTCTGTATCTATTCCCTTGCTTCCCAGACATAAGAAATTGCTCGCTGTTTTTTGCTGTTAGCCCAAGACTTTTATTGGAGATAGGTCTCAGGATGGACAGGCACATGTAGTAGACACAAAACTGCAGAGGCCTCTCCCAACATCTCTGCTCTGACAAGAGGGCATCTCCAGCCTGGGAGCAGCAGGTCATTCAGGTCAGAACCAAGGTGACCCTGTTACAGGTGCCTTGAGATAGCCTTCATTTCACTTTCTTTTGATCTCTTTGTACCCCACAGGATAAACTTGGGCACCCAAGGGGAAGCCCTTCAGCCTCATCCCTTCAGGTCGTCCTTCAGCAGTAAATGGAGTTGAAATCCTTCCTGGCTGGAACGAATGAAGTAGGGTCTACAGTATTACATGAGTTGCAGAGGCCCTGGAAGAGTCATTCCCTCTTCCAGATTTGCCAGGGAATAAAAGCTCCTCAGACATTACAGCAGCACTGGTAGGAGGCCTGAGGATAGATTGTCACCACTCTGTCCCGACTAGACTTGATGATGAAACTCAAAATCCCTACTGCCATGAGCTGGGGACGTGCCAGCAGCTAACCCCAAGCTGGTTAGCCATCTTCTGCCACCACCTTGGGTAGCCAGCTCCTCACTGTATTGCTGTGGTCTCCCGCACTTCCATGTCCCGGTGCTGGCAAGCACCGTTGTGTGACCATCTCTTCCTAAAGCAGATGTTGCAGAGACACTGGTGATGTCCTCGGGGCTCCATGTCTTTGTGATTGCAGCCTGCCCTGTCCTGCATCACCTGTGCCTCTCCATAAAGAAAACCATGTAGTACAGCAAGCATCAGTTTTTCCTTCTACACTGGCTTGCTTGATGTTCTCATACACGGTGTATGTATGGCAACAGTTATCATTGCTGCTTCCTACTGAAGAGCTTCATTTCTACCATGAATTTCAGCCATAGAAAAGTCAGACACCCATCATAGGTGGAGAAAACTGCCTTCTGGACCTTCCTTTCTCTCTGCACTGGGAATAGGGTAGGTTTGGACTGCTTTCAGACAGCCGATGCAAGGTCAGGTGAATGAGGTGAATGCCACCTTAAATGTATCAGCTTGTCTTGCCCTCAGGTGGGTCGCTGCTCCCCTCCAGCTCATGGCAGCACCCGTCTCTTCCAGAGGAACTTGTCGTGCTCCATGTACCACTCCAAAGACTTACAGCATCTTTTTAAACCTCCAAAACATTTACGCTGTAAAAATGTACGGTCCCTCCTGGTGTCTGGGACTTGCCCCGCTGTTGATCCCAGGCCAGAGATCTTAGCTGGGCAGACCGCTTTTCTCTCTCCTCAAATAAAGGAAGCCTGGGCTGTTCTTCAGTTAGAGATGGTCTTCATTTGTGCCTTCCCTGCCTTGACAGCTTTTGCAGGATGAGACAGCCTGCTTCCCTGGACCTGAGCACCTCAACCCACTTCCCCAGCCATGCCCACTGTCTCCTACAGACTCCCTTTTTCCCCGTGCCCAGCATCTGCTCCCTGTTGGGGACTTGTAGCAGAGTCACTGGATGCCTCAGGATGACTGGAATTAATGCCTCTTTACCTGCCCCTCACCTCAGCCTTTCTTACCCCTTTTATTTTTATTTAAGTAGGTAACCCCCCCCCCCAACTGTTACTGGTTGTTACCTTTCTAGCACCCTTCATTTTTTGGGGCTGTTTTTTTTCTTTCTGTTCCTTTAATATGTACTTTTCTTTGCTGACCTCTCTCCTTTTTCTTCCTCCCCTTCCTTCCTGTCTCCACTTGGTATCCCATTTCTCCTAACCCGACACCTGCCCATGAGTTCCTACAGTAACGGGGGAGGTGCAGCATTGAGCCTGCTTTTGTTTGAAGGCGAAAAGAAGCACCATTTCACCAATAAAAAGTTCTGACTGTCAAGCAGTGTGTTATTCAGGGCTGATGAATAACTTAGAGGAGATCAAAAGATATTAAACTAAAAGAATTATTATACAGGAGCCCACGGGACCACACAGATCTCCTGTTCCAGCTAAAAAAGTCCCAAATTAACCCCCCACACCTCTCCCCCTGAAAAAAAAAAAAGCGTGTGTGGTCTTGAACAGCCAAAGAAGCAAGCCATTATTTGTAAGTCTGCTATATAAAGCATAATTATTATCCTTTTTATCATCCAAGTTATGGGGCAGGCTTTTCCATCTTTACTCACGCCAAGTAGCACCTCGTGTCAGAAATAGCCTCACCGGTTTGAAGGGGATGAGTCATCCCGCAATCAGGTAGGAGGAGAACAAAGATAGACACGACTTCCCGGACTGGATCACCCCACCGCTCTCTCTCCGATGCACAATCTCGCTCCACGGCACCTATCAAAGAGCAACCGCCGGGAGCGTTGGTGCAGGCGTGCCTTCCCGATGGCCTGCAGGCTGGAGACGGCCCACCAGAGCAATGCATCTGGTCCGCAGCTCCCTCCTTCTTGCTCGCCTTCCCGACAGCTCCTCAGATGTGGGCAGGAGCACGCTGTGGGCTGTATGAACTGTTCTGGCAGCCGGCGGTCCCACTCCCACTCGCCTCCTTTCCCATAGCCCCACAACCATCATGTGACCATCATATACTGGGAGGACTCCAGTTGGGTTACTTGACAAAGAGGCCCCTCTCCAGTCATCAGGGGGGCCTCAATGCCATATCACTGTGTCCAAGAGGGCAGGCACCACTGTCTTGGAGGAAGGCGAAAATAAACAGCAATGCCACGGCTTGAAGAGTGGATATACTGAAAAAAAATCCTCCTCCCTGACCAGCACCAGTAGCCAGGAGGTGCCTGGGACCAACAGTCTGCTTTTGTCAAGGGCCCAGTTTTGCTCCAGCTGAGAGCTTGGACACACCCTCTGGAACCAGAATTTAGACTTTAGCTACTTTTTGGGCATTTGTTTCACAAACAAAGGAATACTGAGGGGAAAAAGGGCTGATTGTTTCCTCTCGCTCGCCTTCGCTGTAACGATTTGAAACCCGCATCTGGCATTCAAAGTGTTGAGCACAACTTGGAGTAAATGGATTGGGCTAATGAACCGCCCTGGGTTTCGGGGGAATTAGCTGTTTGCCCAGATGCTCTGGGGTAGCTCTTTAATATCCCAGTGGGAATAACACTACTAAAAAAGGAAAACCCATTAGTACACGTCTGCTCTTGCAGCGTCTCCTCTGCTCCTGTAAGGGTGAGACCTTACAGAAGGCTCCTGAGTTGTTACAGGTCTCGCTTTGAATGGCTCTTGACAAAGAGCAATTTTAGGGCAATTTTATTCCCAGCTACCCCAAAATGTCTCCCCAGCCCTCATAGTTGCTACCATTGATGATTAGAAGAAGTCACTCTAATTTAATCAACCCGTCTGCTCACTGTGGTGAGCGCTGTGCTTTGAAGATGCATTAGAGCACACGTAGGGAAACACTGAGTAATGTAGGAAGATAAGCAGCTGTGTTTGAAGCTGAGGATCCAAGGAGCCATGGAGGAGCGCAGAAGGCACACAAAAAAAGTGGCATCATCCCAGCTTCCCGCGGGAGACCTGAGGGCCCAGATCTTCACCCTCGGGTAGGTTGGTTGCTTCATGCTTAGCATCCAGCCCTGCCTCCCGACGCTATATGCAACGGCTTTTTTCCCCTCTTTCCAGACCTCCTCTCTTTTGATGGTCCTCTGCTCCACGATGGAGACCAAAGGCGGTGGCCACCATGTTGTCTTGCGGCCAGTTTGGGTGGAGGTATGAGTGAGAACAAACAGATCTGGTTCCTTCTCTCACGTAGTCCCTGCCTCTCCTTGCTTGCTCCCTCGGGTTCATTTCTTAACAATAATAACTTTAGTAATGCAAATCCAACAGCAGAGAGAGGCCACCCCAGGCTAGCTCCACATGGAGAAGAAGAGCTAAACAGCAAACCCTTGACTCCTGCAGGTGGAAGCTCCAACACTCATCAGCGAAATTTGGATCCTATAGGGATGTACATCTGTGCAGGAAGCCAGACAGACTACCCAAGAGTCATACCAATTATTAGGGTATGGGGTTGACAATTGGGAACAGGTCTGTAGACTCACTTACAAGAAGGGTCACCAGCATATGATTTTTAGAAATTATGTGATCCTTGGTTTCCCTCCATGGTCACTGGTGGCCATGGGCAGCTGCTGCCTCTGGAAACTAGACTGGCAAGCCAGATAGAGCTTAGTTTTGAACACATCTTATTGCTCGGTCACTATTTTAGGGCAAGAGGAATAGCGAAGTTTGGGAATCCTAGACCTAAGGAGGGGAAGGGCTCTCAGCTTCTCTCCATAAGTCCATTTTACCAGCTGTGAACCAGCATCAAACCAGCCCCAAAAGCAAATTATGAAGATCATCTTCATCTGGAGAAGTTCAGGTACCAGTTTGTCTTGCAGCACGTCCCAGAGCTCACATAGGACCCATGGGCAGTTGTCCCAAAGCAGGCAGTCAGGACATCTCTGAGAAGCTCCCCAGTGGAATAAAATCCCAAAACTCATGAAAGGCAAATCGCCTCTTCTAATACCTGGGTGCTTTTTCCATGTGAGCAGGTGCAGATGTTTTCTGGCTTGTGCCTGCCACCGGGCGTAGGTTCTGCAGAGCTGTTATCTCTCTCATCAGATGATACAAGTTCGCAGGCTCATCTCCTTCCAAGAATGCAACTGACTTAAAAAGAGTTCAAAAGAAGATTAGGTTTCAAGGTAACTGGAAGCTATTCAGTCAAAGCCAAGCTGCATAAAGCAAGGGGAATCCTCCTTCTACCTCCATGGCTGTGCAAGGCAAGTGAGAACATGAGAAAGGAGCTGAGAAAGTGTGTGTCTTCTTCACAGACACAAACAGGACGGCAAATTGGAGACAACCGCTACAAATTTAGCTAAAGATGCTTTAGAAATTGCAGCTTGCCAATGTTTTGCTTATCAAGCTACAGTGTTTGCCGGCAATTATCTTGGCAAAGCTAGCACAAATAAAAACACATGGGATCTCGTCACTAGTGCTCCCTTGTCAGTGGGGAAGGCAGCGCTGAGGATGGCACTGGGGGACACGGAGGCCTCAGCAATGTGAGCATTTGGGTGCTCTGTTGGTGAAAAGCCCCCAGCCCGCAGCTGTGGGATCTGTGGTGCTGTGCCGATGGCAGGTGGGAGCCATGGGCTGAGGACCCGCTCTGTTGGTAGCTCTCTGTGCCTGTCCTTACGCCTCTCATCCATCCAGAAGCAGCAGGCGTAGCCACCTCCACTCTCCCAGCTGTACTGCCACCGTCCTGCCCTGTCTCCCCTCTTCCCATAACAGGAACAGACAGCCTCAACCTACTTCATCCTCCAGCCAGTTTTGGTTTCCTAGCTGAGATGCTGTGAACCAGTCCCCTGCTAGAAATGGTTTGGGGCAAGAGCGAGAGAATTAGGTGATACTAGACAAGGTGTAAATAAACTCCCAAAGGTGGGGATGGCCAAGGCTGGAGCCTGGTTTGGAGGACAGGTAGTGCATGGGCAGGCTGCAGGGGGACCTGCATTGTGTCCTCCTGGCTTGGCCATACACCCTCAGGATGTGGTGGGGACAGGTTCTTACACCTGGAGACACAACGGTGCCTGACTCCTGGTGAAAGCCTGTCCATGGAGCTGGGTATTAACTTTCCCATACTTCTACTGTGTAACATTTGTTTTACGACAGGATGCTGTTGCACTGGTCGGGATGGTAGTGTCATTATATCAAGAGACAGTATGACCCAAGCCCTGTCTGGAGGTGTTTTGGATATGGCTTCATTACAGAGCAGCAAGTGATGTGCATCTAGCTGCTCCTGCAGTCATAGGGAAATTCCTCAGATCATGGGATAATTCAGGTAGGAAGGGACCTCTGGAGGTCGTCTAGTCCAACCTCATCTCTCCAAGGCTTGGCAGCAAGCCCTGGGGCAGCCTGACCCAAAGCCTTGCTATTTGTAGAATGCAAAGGATGGCTTTGCCGTGCACCATGGGAGAGCGTTGGTCCTTCACAAGCCTCTGAGTCTTGGCTATCATTAAGGCACTTGCAGCTGACTCCACCGCTGCAGGGGTACCCACCACCAAGGGCCAAAGACACACGGCACATACGTGTTTGGGCAAGCCAGGCCCTTTTTTAACATGACTGCCAGAGAGGTGTCCACACCCTGGGTTATTTTAAAGCTCTCTCGCCCACCACCACCCAGCCTCTCCAAGCCCTGCCCCAACCACAGAGCACCTGGCGGAGGAAAGTTTAATCCCACAGGGCTGGACAAGAGGAGAAAGTGCATTCAGTGGCTGAAAGCCAAGCAGTGCTGTAAAGCTGCTGGTCCAGCCAGTGCCACCCAACCCACCAGGTGCTGCAGGACCCCACAGAGATGCTCTGCTCCCTGCTCCGGGCACACAGCTCTGATAGCTGCCATTTATTCCTGATCATGTAAAGGTCTCATGCTGCTTTCATGGCCAGGCATGCTCTGCTTCCCTCGTCCACGGCCCAACACCAGGACGCTGTGTGGCCAAGTCAAAGGGACTAGTAGGTCTGAAAGCCATGAGAAACGGCGCAGACCTGTTCCGGGGCTGAAAGGGTCACCCATGGAAGATTGTCTAAGCACCTCTGCTGAGCAGCTGCTCAGATGGCAGCTTGTGGTGCTCCTGTCCTTGCTTTCTCACCCGCTGAGTGCTCATGGCACTGGTTGGACATTCTTTTGCCCTCTCCAGGGATGGATGCTGTTCTGCACTGCTCCGCGTTCCCCATCACTCAGACATGGCCTTTTTCTTCCCTTCCTTTTTCCTCTCCCTACCCAACCTGGGGAAAAACTTTTCTGCCTCCCCCGCACAGCTCACTCAGGGCTGTTTCTTGGGGTCCTGCATGCAGGACTCCTCGGCAGCCTGGGTAAAGGCTGTACCCGTGTGAGGGAGCTGCAGCCTGGTACCTGCAGCAGTAACTCTCATACTCACTAAACCTGTCATCCCAGTCCGGATTTTCTTTTAATAATCAGACAGGAGTAAATGATTCACTTGTTCCTCATCTGAAGTTTGTTTTTCCCCTCCTGAAAACCAGCGCTTCGGGAGGGACGGATGGTGCCAGCCGGCCCCGAATTGCCCCCGTTTCCCAGCGCTCCTCAGCACTGACCGTGCCGGCAGAGGAGCTGGACGTGCCCAGGCACAGGATGGCCAGAGCAAATCCACCATCACCTGTGCATGCCTCCTCTGAAAACCTGCTGTTTAAAACGAGCTCCTGCTATTCCACTGTTTCCAGCCGCCTTGGCCCGTTTTTGCTCAGTTTATTTCAGAGGACTCCTTCCACCACCTCCTCAGAAACAAAAAAAAAAGGAGGATTTAGTGCTGTTGCACTTGGGCATGGCACTTCTGGAGCTGCCTTTCTTCCCCAGAGGAGCGGAGGGTGAGGAAAAGGATTGCACCCGCTACTTGTGTCTGTTTATTTACAGTGTAAACAGCTCCTGTGCTGGAGCTTTGAAGAGGCGCCGCGCATTTGTACGCTGAGATCCCTCCACGCTCTGTGCGGTTTTCCCACGTGATCTGAACTCTTCGGAGAGGGAGGTTTGCTCCTTTGCCTCTATCCCAGAGAGGATGGGGAGGCCCAGAGTGATGCGGAGCCGCAGTGAGGGGTGAAGCCTTCAGCAAGGGAGGTTTGGGCTGAATTACCCTGTTTATGGTAACCTGATGCAGCTCTGCTAACGAGTGGTAATTTGATAAATCCCCATTAGGCTGTTGACCATAAGTCCTAAAGTGGCTCTCGGGAAATCGTGGCTCCCACCAAACTCAGCTGAATGACAGCAGCAGAAATAGCCACCTGCCGGGACCTAGCACCGGTTTTGGCCAAAACGAATAAAAATAGATAGATAGATAGATAGATAGATAGATAGTTAGATAGATAGATAGATAGATAGATAGATAGATAGACAGACAGACAGACAGACAAACAGACAAACAGACAAACAGACAAAAAGATAAACTGATAGATAATAGACAAAAATGGTTAAATATCTCCCAGGATTGTCTCCCACCGTATTCATTCGTGCAACAGTTATTTAAGATGCTATAGGGAATGCTACCCGTTTGCAGGGAATTATCGCCACAATCTTTGCTAAACTCTCTTTGCTAAACTCTAGAAAGCCTTTTAACAAAGTGAAACCACGACAACTTCTTATCACACTCACAACCTCTCGGGTTTGACAGAAGCAATGATGGATGTCAGAAATCTTATCTTAGCAAAACAGCTCTTAACAATACCCTAACCCCTGAATGTGATTGTTATCCGCTAAGCTGCCTGACTTACCTATTTACTGTAAGCTACGGGTATGACCGTGTGCCCCATAATAAACTTAGGCTACTCCATTCTCTTGGTTAAATATTAGATTTACATAGCTTCAAAATTAGGAATGGGATTTAAGTCATCCAGTATGCAACTACCAAAATTTGGTCTTGTGTCTGGAAATATTTGGCGGCAACACAACTGTGCCCCAAGGAGACTTAGTGCCTTTCACCTTGCTACGTGCTCAGAACACCGTTGGCACTGCTTCATTTTTCCCCTTAAAATGGTCCAGGGGTCATGGTCCTACATTGCTTCATACAGGCTCAAACATCTCCCTACCCACCTTCTCAAGGGTTGAGTTGCTTTTTCTGCCATGCTAAAAGCTTCAAGACAAGACAGCGGCTGTTTACCAGCTGGTGAAGAAGAAAAATGGGTATATTCTCAAATTCCTTGTTCATTTGTGAGTTTGCATGGATCTTCTTCTCTCCCTCATGCCTCCACTACCACTTGTAGGGGTTTTGCCATGTCTGGGGCAGCTGCAGCCTCCTGGCACAGCTAAGCGTCCCAGTCAGGACCCCAGCCAAGCCAAGCCAAAACCATTCATCCCATGGGGTGCTGGGCATGGAGTGACAGGAGGACCATGGAGTGACAGGGCATCATTGTGTTTTTCACAGGGGAGGGGCAAGTTTCCAGGGCAAATCATCCCTCTCCTGTAGCCTCGCCTGCCCCAAGGTCTCATCTTTGCCTGTCGATGTCGCAGTTACACCCTGACTCAAGCCCTTTGCAGTGACTTTAGGAACATCCCTGATGAGCCTGCAGCCCCACGCCTGACCTCCACAGGAGGGCCAAGGGCTCCCTGGTGTGTCTCCTCGCCCTGGTGGCTGTGCCTGGCTTTGGTGACAGTGACAAGAGACCTGTCACCTGGGGAGACACAGTGGTGCAGGTGGCAGTGGCGGAGGCTGTGCCTTGCAGGTTGCCATTAGGCTGATGCATGGGGTCGGCAGGAGGACACAGGGCACCAAGCACCCATTGGTCTCCCTGAAGGCTTCATGCTGCTTTGCAACCAGGTGTGAGGTGTGAATGTTGCAGAAACAGTTACGTTGATGTACCCCAGCATCGCTTGTGTTTCCTTCCAGGGGAAAAAGACCCAATAGTTTCTGTGCTCACAGGAGAAACCCTGCAGGAGAAGGAGACCGAAGCGGAGCCATGTTTGCCCACCAGCCTTGCAGACCCCTGACCCTTGACACCAAGCCCCGGGTTGAACCCCAGCTGCCCTGGCAAAGCAGTCCCCCCCGCGACCTTGAGCTGTGCCGTGGGCTGAGAGAGGCTCCACGCAGCTGCAAAATCCCCGCTGCCCCCATCAGCTCCGCTGCTGCCATGCCCGTGGGATGGTGCCGGGGATGCAGTGCTTTTGGGATCAAGGGCGACGGCTGCTGCGTGTGGGTGAGGCTGCCTCAGCCTGGAGACCCAGCGGTTAATTTGTTTGTTTTCTTTCTGTATAGGATATTGTTACCAAAAAAAGAAAAGAAGGGGAGGAGAAAAAAAAAAAAAGAAGAAAAGAAGAAAAAGGCTGAGGCCAAATGATGAAAAGCCCTCTCTCCTGCAGCTATGAAATCTCACCCGGAAGGCGGCGAGGGGAAGTGTCTTCCAGCAGGGTACAAAGTCAGCAGCAGAGCTTTGAACTCGGGGGAACTCCACGGCGGCGCACAGCCCTGCCAGCGAGCCCCAGCTGTGCATACCTCAGCCGCAGCTGAAGGCGCCAGGGGCCGCATCCTGCCCCCCTGCACCGCGCTGGGGTGAGCCCCGCACCGGGCTGCAGACCTGCTGCTGGAAAAGGTGTTTTCGCCGGACAGGCAGAAGAAGGGCTCGTTCCCTCTGCCAAAACCACACCTGCCCCTGAAGTCCCGTCTTGTTTTGGGGTCAGCTGCTGCTGGTGGGGAGGGAGCCTGGCCCCAGAGCATGGTGTGTGGCCAACACCTTTCCCTGGCGTGGGTGGGGGTCTGCAGTCCCCTCGCCTGTCCCCTGGCAGCTCACAGTCCCGGCTCTGCTCCTCCATCGTTTTCACCAGCCTCTGAATGCACCCAGTTCCCTTTGCCACGAGTGCTCTGAATACGCCAAACAGGGGAAGGTTTTACTCAAATATGGTAACCAGAAAGCCGGGGTTTGGAAGGGATCCCAAGCTACTTGGGGGAATCTGGGCAATTATCCCACCGTACCTTTTTAAAAATTCTAATTTTACTCTAATGATTTCAGAAGTACCTTTTCTCCATCTCATTTCCAAGTGAAATGTTCAGTTACTGGACTGAGGAAGGAGTTTAAACATGGATTTAGTTGCCTCAAAATGAAAGTAAACTTTAGGGTGAGCAACATGCTCTGGGTGGAGCTGGAAGCCAGGTGGAGGTGCTGCTGCTGGGATTTGCTTTTGGCTGAAGTGTCCCTCACCCTGTCATCAAGCCTGGTTGGATATCTGGGGAACGAGCATGAAACTATGGCCTCGTTTTTTGGGGTGGATCACAGCTGGGCCAAGCCAGAGGAAACTAATGCTGGGAGCATCCGGGCGAGGTGCGAAGCAGCACAGCATCAGGCTTGGAGGCTCTTCTCCAAATTACCCCCAGTATCCCCAGCAGCAGCCTTTGCTGCAAGGGCCTGCCAGCTGCAATGCTTCTCCTCCTTTATCTGCAGTTAATCCCGTAAACAGCCATTTAAAGGAGATTTTTGCGGTATTTGCCCATGAAACAACTCCCAGATTTGCTGTTTTCTCAATGACTTACAGCCACTGGATCACACTGCTGCTCCCAGGGATCTGGTGACAGGCACACCTCCATCCCAGGGAAAACACTGCCCAGCCCAGAGCGGATGAGACGCCGCAAAATAAATCTCCATGTCGTAGGTATTTCTTAGGGCTGTAATCCCCGAATAAACATCCTGCCACTTGAACCTGTTGCACATTGCATGATGGTCACTGTCCCCAGCAAAGATGCCATGATAAGCTGCCACTGGTGCAGGGATGGGGAAGGAGGATGGAGGTGAAGAGCAGGGCTTTTTGGCTGCTTCAGGGCCGATGGTTTGGCTGGGGCTGAGCCTGTCCTACTGCTGAGGAATGATGCCATCAGGTTATGGAGGTTCAGGAAGCGGTGACATGACTTCTGGGCAACCCACACTAAGACCCAGTCTGCAAACAGTTTTATTCTTTGAATTGAGGAATGAAGTCTAGAGAGCCTGCAAAGGATGATAGAATCATAGGATGGTTCAGGTTGGAAGGGACCTTAAAGATCATCTAGTTCCACCCCCCCTGCCATGGGCAGGGACACCTCCCACTAGACCAGGCTGCTCAAAGCCCCATCCAGCCTGGCCTTGAACACTTCCAGGGATGGGGCATCCACAACTTATCTGGGCAACCTGGTCCAGTGTCTCACCACCCTCATTGAAAAGAATTTCTTCCTAGTATCTAATCAAAATTTCCCTTCTTTCAGTTTGAAACCGTTACCCCTTGTCCTATCCCTACACTCCCTGACAGAGAGTCCCTCCCCATCTCTCCTGTAGGCCCCCTTAGGTACTGGAAGGGGCTATAAGGTCTCCCTGGAGCCTTCTCTTCTCCAGGCTGAACACCCCCAACTCTCTCAGCCTGTCCTCGTAGGAGAGATGAGGGTGGGCAAAGGGACCTCCCCATCCTCGCACCACCTCGGTTGCTGGTTCCAAGGCTAGCTGGTGCAAACCCCAACCCCATGCACAGCCACTGGAAAGCATCTGCCTTACAGCGTCGGTGTGGGGACACCTGCAGACCACTCTTGAGCCACCTGGCGATGAAGGGAATATCCTGGGAACACATACCCCACCAGACTGGGAGCACTATGTGGCTAAGGGCTTCCAACTTCTCCCTTGCATTGACAATGAAACAATGCCATCGTTTGAGCACGGTGGTGGTTAATTAGGTTTTACTTGAAGGTAAAGGGGGTGGGGGCAGATAGAAGGAGGTGCAGGGGGGGAGCAAAGCAAAAGACCAAGAGAAAATCCCCTTTTCTTGGTGCGGAGAGGGACGTTGCCTGGGTGCTGCCGACCGAAACACCTGCTGCCCGGAGGGAAAGCGAGTTCCCAGGAAATGCAAGAAAGGCACTTTCCAATGTGGAATATGTTGAAAAGCAAAGAGGAGGAGAAAGGGAGGGGGGTGGAATGGCTGCGGAGATGCATGAATATTAAAATGATTATAGCGCTTAATAAAGCGCCGCGCAGGGGAGGAACAATAACAGGTATTGTTGGCAAGCCTGACGTTCAGCTTCCCCTTGATTTGATGGGGTGATAACCATCACAGTATCTCTTTCATGATCCCTGGCTCCGTATCTCTCGCAGCCCGGCAGAGCCACACACATTCCAGGCGAGACTTTGATGTCTCTCGCAAGGCGCAGACCTGCCAGCCCTGGGCAGGCTGCGCTGCGTGGCGGCTCCCCCGGCGAAGGGCCGTGGGTGGGGGACGCGGGGAGGGGATTGCGGAGGGCAGGGGGGAGGTGGGGGGGAAGCAGCCAGCAGCCGTTCCCCTCAGCCCATGGGTTTGCCGCCCCTGTCCCTCGGGTTGGTCCAAAAAACCTGGTCCCCTCTTTTAGGTCAACGCCAAGAGCTGAAACCCCAAGAGACCGGGCTGCTGGACACCGTGGTCCTGTGAGTGTCTGGTGAGAAATGCCCAAGGGGGTCAGCCAGGAGGGAAAAGGGCACGTTCCACTCATCCGTCTCCCCAGACAGGCCAGGATTTGGGATGGACAGAGAGACACACTTAAAAAAAAAAAAAGAAAAGAGCAATTTAAGAACAATTTAGGGATTTTTTTACAAGGTTGAGCAGCCCAGCTTGCACACCGTCAGATGATGGTCGTGTGAGTGAGCAAGGCTAGCCTGTGGAGTTTCATCCCTTGGGAGAAAGTCTGGAGCCCAGTGATGCATTTTGGGGGCTGGCAGAGCAAGCCCCTCTGTCTACCGCTTCAGGGGGGACGTAGACATGCCTTGTGTGACATGGGCATTCACCCATGACAAAGGGAAAGCACAGAAAGATACAGCTGTATATTGGTGGGACCCTTGATTTGGGCTGACTTAGTGGCTGGGACCGAAAAGGCGCCAAACTTTCCCCAAGAGGTAAGGAGGGGAGACGTGCACGAATGGGAAGGGACAGTAGGATTTTCTCCCTGGAGAAGAGAATGCTCCCAAAAGATGCTTAGCGGGGATGGGTGGTGCAATCGCACCCATGAATGCAGCATCTCCTGTGCATTTCTCCCCGATGATCCTCTAGGTCTCAGAACTCTCTGATTTTGGGGCAAGATTGCCTTATTTCAGGCAAAGTTTTGAACAGCCCACGAGTGCTGGAGATGGTGGAATGGAGCCCGTGCTGTTCGGGGACAGCCACCCAGATGCTCCTTTAGTGCAAACCAAGAGGGGGAAAGTGTGGCTGTAACCCACATGCCAACTCCAGAGGGTCCCATGCCATCTGTGGGTCACACCCCACTTTAACCATGGTTTCTCACCCGCTTTCCCTCCCTCCCTCCCTCCCTCTGGCTCTCTGACCATCTGTATGAGACAAACTATCAGGACTCCCAACCAGAAGTGCTTGCTTTGCCGTTTTCGAATCAAACTTCTGCCGGTAGCTTAGACCTCATACTTAATTTGCTGTAATTGGTGTTGGGTTATTTTTTAAGTTTAATTATTGGTTTCAGAATGCAGCAGAAAAAAAAAAAAAAAAAGAATTCCAGCCGTTCGTTTCGCGTGTGCGTGTTTTCTTTCTCGTGGGAGGCAGCCGCAGCGGGTTCACCCCTCTGAGGGTTCGGCTGGAGAAGTGGGGTGCTGAGAGCCGGGAGGGAGCCCGTGTGAAGCCTCCCTGCACCTCCATCCTCCCCGGCACGGCATCCCAGGGCTGCGGCACAGCCAGATCCAGGAGAAGAGGCCACGATGCCTTTGATGCCTGCTCTTCCCCCGCGAGACTGTGCCGATAGGTGTGTGTGTGTGTGCGTGTGTGTGTGTGTGTGTGTGTGTGTGTCTCACGCGTTGGCTCTGCCTTTGAGATTTGCCCCTGGTCATTTCTGCTGGGAGGGAGCTGAGGTTGGTGCTCTGATGTGGGTGGCCCGGAGTTTGTTACCCGAGGACAGCCGGCTTACCTCTGAACTCCTGCCTTCCCAACGGTTGTTTCTCTGCTTGTGCCTGCTTGCATTTTTGCCGTGTGTCTTGCTGGTACGCCTTGACCAAGCTAAGGCGAGCTGTTCCCTGGGGAAGGGGCTCGGGTTGGGACATCAGGGTGGTGGTGGGAACATCTCCCACCTCAAGGCTTCCACCCTTCAGACACACTTAAAGGTTTAGTCTGGGTGAATCCAGCAGCCGTAGGGATTTGAAGTTGAAAAGGAAGGACCTAAAGGCAGAAAACTCCCGCTGTGCCACGGAGGGAGAACGGGAGATCTGAGGGAGGCAGTCAAAAGCCCCAAGAGAAAAGGCAGCCCGATGCCGGCACAGGGCTTTGCCCCCGAGGTCCAGCAGAGCCATGAGCATCTCCCACAGCCCTGCTTGCTGTGAGTGCTAATGGGGACCTTCCTTGAGGACCCTATGAGCACCTATCATTCCCTCTGTAATTTTTCACAGCTATGCAACACGGCAAAAAAGTAAGTTTTAAGAACCAGAGAGTTTTTTGGGATGAAGCTCAAACTGTGCTGATGCTGAGCAGCCCCCAAGCCCAGGAGGAAAGGGAGGGCGAAATTCCTCCCTGACCCTGCAGGCAACCAGCTTATGCCTTGGAGCAGAAGATTTGATTGCCTTTTACCATTAGCTCTGCTTGCGTTGGTACAAAGAGTTATAAAAATGATCCCCCGCCCCCCCGCTCCACTGCCTCCCAAAGCACAAAGGCATAAGAGCGGCAGCGCACAGCCCTCCTGACAGCCCAGGCTGCGGCGATGACCTGCAACGGGGGGAGAATGGGGATGGTGTGGGGGTGGAAACACAGTGAAACAGAAAAAGATTGACCCAGTATCACCCAAGCTGGAGAGATGTCGTTATTCCATTTAAACCCGCTGAACAGTGCCGCAGCAGGGAATCTGTCTGTCTTGGATAAAGGTCTCGCTGCCAGCCCAGCCTTGGAAGTGCCAACACTAATCTGCAAATTGTTGCAAACCCTAAAGAGCCGTGGAGCTGGGAACCTTCCTCCAGCCCAGACCCCTATGGACCGGGATGCCCTTCCCCATTAATGTCCCGCTCTCTGCCGCCACCGGGCAGGCTCGGTCCGGCACCGCTCACTCCAGACAGGCTGTAGTAAAACTCCTGGGCATTAAAATACCGGCTCCTGCTGACAACCCTGCTGCAGTGGGAATGGGATGTTTGCCACCGACAGAGATTAGATTCAGCCCAGGGAAACTCTTGCGTGCTCTGGAGTAAATTTGTGCACGTCTTTCTGATTAGTGTCTTCCGTCAGGTCCCCAAATAGACGATGATTCCCTTGTCCTCTTCTGACCCCACGGATCACACTCAGAGCCCGTAGCTTTTGCTGAAATGCTTGGTTTTTGGCCTGGAAATCTCTGGTGCAACCTCTGGTGTTGGCCAGGAAGAGGGTTGTCACATGTGCTCTTAGACTAACAAACAGCACTGTTCTTCTAAGACCATGGGTAGCAATAATTCAGGGTCAGTGAAAAGGGCATATCTAATAAGAGGGCCTGGTCTAGAGGATAAAAAAAAAAAAAGAACAAAAAAAGAAAAAAAGACCAGCTAAAAAATCCTGGTTAGCGTGGTGGAAGGAGACGGATGTGAAAACCTGGCTGCGGAGCTGGCGACAGGCGGCATTGGGGAAAACAAAGTGATTCGTGGAGAGGGACTGGGGATTGGGAAAGCCTGGGCTTAGCCATGGAAATCAGGGCACCTCCGAGATGCAAGGCATGTTGGAAGCTGCAGCACGCCAGCACCAGGGCTGGCCCCTTGCAGCACATCCTAAGGACACCAGACGTCTTGCTGGAAGGGTCCCCACACAGTCTTTATATGGTGCTGATTTCTGTTCAAGAGAAACAGCTAACCCAAGGATGAGATCTGAGTCCAAATAAAAGACCGGAGCTGACAGAGGTGGTAAAAAGCTATTCTTAGTAACCGTATTTATTATTAAAAATATCTGTTGGAATGAGAAATGCGAACAGCAAATTTAGAGGTGCATTAATTCCTTTTGGCAGGAGCTTTAGAAGCAGCCAGGGCTTTAGTCAGGTTTTTTGAGGTATGCAATAAGATGCCAAAAAAAGCACAAACACTCTTCAGAACATTAAAAAAAACAAAACCGAACAAAACCTCCAGTCAATCACAAAAGGGGAAAAAACAACGTTACTATAAAAAAAGAAATTGCACAAAGAAAAAAAGAAGGCTCCCAGAGCATTATCCTTAAGTCATGTAAAAATCAAAAAACAACTATGCAAAAAATAACCTGTCTGCGCAGAGACTTGCTTATGCATATGACTGTAGCGTGTGCCTTTGCTTGTAGTAAACATGCCCTTTGCCTTCTGCTGATGACATGACACTGGCATGTCACAGCTGATTTATAAACACAATTGGATTTTCAATCTTCAAGTCTAAATTCATTGCAGCAGACCCCAGCAGGCAATGTATCTCTGTTTATCTATAAATACTGGTTACTGTGCTTTCCTGGATAGAGGCAGGTACAGTAGGATGTTGTTTATTTTTACTTGCTTGCAATAAGAGGAAACGGTGTTTGGTATCAGTCGTCATCATGAGCTAAGTGGCTGCAGGGCTCTTTCGAGGGCTCTGAACTGCATAATCAAAAATGCAAGCAATGCTCTGCAGTGAATCCTTCAGCTATCGCTGAGGACTCACCTTGCAACTCAGCGAGACTGAGGAAGAGGAGGTGGAGGAGCAAGAAAGGCTTAGAAAATACAGCAGTGGTCAAGACTGGAGTGTGGGTTGCAGATATTCCCAAACTGCTGGCAAGCTAGGTTCAGTGGGAGCTGCTGTGCCCGTGCTCTGAGGTTCCCAAACAGCAATGGTTCATATGGGGTGGGTTGAGTGAGGGTCTCGGACTCATCTCCTAGAGGTCCCTGCCAGGGTGGACAGGTTAATTTGGCTCCTCCAGCCTCCAGCTCAGGATCACAATGGCCACAGCCACAGGACACTGCAAGTGGAGCACTGTAGAAACATGCCAAATTGCTCACCCTCAGGTGTTCCCTCTGCGAGGAAGATCTGAGCTTCAACAAGCTTTCATGGACCAGAAGCAGAGGCCTCATCATTTAGGTTAAGGGTGGAAAGATAAACCTACCTGTAGACTTTCAGCCTCCCTGTTGCAAGCCAAGAGCCAAAAAGCCCGGGGACCCCCCTCTCCCACCCCACAAAGTTGCTTCCCTGGGAAACTACTAGGCCATCAGCTCCAGGCTTGAGTCCAAGAGCCAGACATCCCATGACGGGCTCTTAGGATCCTCCATAACCTCACGTGATTTTAGGCAAACTTGTACACCTGGGTCTTGCAGCTCTCCCCCGGCTTGCAGCATCTCCTTGGCTCCCCTAAGAGGGAACCACCTAACAGCCTACAGGCCCTGAAATCTCCAGTCCACATGGAAAGCTGGCAGTTGCTCAAGAAAATGGTCATCCTTGCTAAAAGCTCCTGCAGCTAAAGGTGATGGAGCATCAAGTTCATGTAGTAGTCACCAGGGAAGTCCTTGGTCTGCAGAGGTGCCCATCAGAGTTGAGAGGAGCTGAGCTTTTGCTGTAGACAATATGCTGGTTAATTGACAGGAACAGAAAGGGTAAAAATGGCCAAGGATTTAAAGGTGCTTGGAAGAAGGGAAGCAAAGCTGGGAAATAGCCCTTGATGGTCCCTAAGCTATTTAAAAGGGGCTTAAAGTGATTTGGTAAAAAAAAAAAAAGACAACAGATTAGAACTAATCAGAAATAACAGCAGCTATGTGTAGCCCTGTGTGGCTAAATGACCATGAACATCAGAGATGATCAGTATCCAGGATGGTTTGATTTTGGCAGAGAAGAGGAGGGAAACAGGAAGGAGACAGGGGAAGAGATGTTCCCAAGTTTGGTTATCAAGTTGTCCATGGAAGGGCTGATTCTGCTTCCAGGACATGAGTAGGTGCATGGCCAGTGGGTCCAGGACCAGAGCAGAGCCTTGCATTAGGCAGAGCTTCTGCCTGCATGTGTCTCTGGAGGGATTCATGCTGTCTCAAGGGCTGGTCTCCTCAGTAGACCTGGTTTTCTTTCACTCTGCAATGTGATAGACAACACCAATTGCAAATTGAACCTGCGATCTGCCTGTGATGTGTGTCTGTCTGTATTTTTGTGAAGGTGACTGGTTCTTGCCGCCTGCAGCACCGCAATGAGTGGTGAGGTCCAGGTGGTTCCCCCAGCAGTGATAACAAATGGAAACACTATGGGCTGCAGCCACCTAAACAATGGCAAAAAAAGGCAGCTGGTCTAGACTTCCCTCTTCTGCCTGTGAGGAAAGCCTTCCCAGACTCCACTACACAACACCAGCCTACCGGGGACAGGCCACCAAACCACTGTTTAGATAAGGAAAGCCCTTATCAAGCAGAAAGGAATTTTTAATGAGAGGTCCCGTCGGTGACTCTGTGTTAACAAGATTTTCCCATAAGCATGACGTTTTATATCTAAATATCTTCTAATATGGTAACATTCCCAGAAAACATATTTGGAAACAGCCATAGATCCTCAAAGTCTTTCCAGATGGAAAATAACAGCAGTAACTGCCTTGGTCTGAGAAAAAACTTCAAAGCCTTGGTGTCTTCTTGTTTGTCTCGTGTCAAATTGGGAATGTGCATGCAGGACAGTGTGAAAACACCATATGGGTCAGTATACCATGGAGGTTAGTCCCTTGCTGAGGAATTTCATGAATAGCTTGCACTGTGGCTTGGCAGAGAGATGGTTCCTCACTCTTTCCCTTTTTTATTAAGTGATCCTGGACACATGGCTGGTATCCCAGGTCTTGAGATGATCTATCTGGATCATCCAATGGATGTAGGTTTCAAAGTTTAGTCCCGAGTTAAGTGTCTCCTGAGATGGATTTAGTGTGAATAGACTTTCCTGGATGATTTCCATGTGGATTTAGGTCTCCTTAGGCAACATCCATAAGAAATTAAGTGTAATGAAGTGTCTCCTACTCACCGTGTGCTCACGCCATTAGATCTTCTCCTGCTGCCACCAGAAAAGCAGACCTCTGTTTTTTCAAGGTTTGGTAATCAGGTTTACAGCTCGTAGCTCTCTGGGAGCTGTGTTGAGGTGGTGTGAGAGCTCAGGATGCTCCAAGGCCCTCACCTTAGCCCCCTGCAGTAGTCCTGATTGTGAGGGGCTTACTCATGGGCTGAATGGTGGAGGCAGGAGAGTTAGGCAGCTTCTGCAGGCTTGCAACCAAGTGAGATGATATCCAAGAGTGGAGCAGGCCAGCCCACGTACTGAATGCAGGCAGAGAAAAGCTCAGCAGGCAAGCTGCACACAAACAGTGTGCGTGGCAAACAAACAAACAAGCTGAGCAAAGGCCGTGCGAGCAAGCCAGAAATCACCGCTCGGTGCAAAGGATGCTTGGACCAATGGTGTGAAGACATGGGAGAAGCACATCTCCCTTCTGCGATTGCAGCTGGACTGAAACAGGGTGTAAACATATGTATGGACAACCACGTGTGGACACTTCTAGATGGGCATATGGACACTTTTAGATGGGTGTGTGAGATAGCTTGGGCATGCAAACATGTTTGTGCAAGCTACGGGCATCCTGAGCAGTGCGTCCTTGGCACAAGCTTCCCTCCAAGCCTGCTGTATCTGGCCCCGCTCCCCATCAAGGGGGCAAATAATTTGGCCATTGGATTGAAGAGTGAAGAGCATGAAGCTAGTGCAGAGCATCTGAGCTCCGAGTCAAAGCTCCACGTGAGGCCTGTTTCGTCTTGGAGTAAGGCTGTGCTCAATGGCCTTAATTGCATCAGAGAAGGAAGCCGTTATCATCAGCCAGATCCCAGGGTGTCCACCCAGTGGTACAGGAGGGTGTGACTCAGTTGGGCTAAACCCCTTGGAGCTCCACCAGGGTTGTTGTGCCCTTCGTACTGCTTAACCCTGCAGGAAGCCCAGTTTCGGGGTGAGGGGCACGCAGCAATGGGTGGGACGTGCCTCTTGATCACGTCGTGAGGGTGGGAAGCCTGAAAGAGGAGGGCTCTGAGATCACAAAAGCCTTTTCAACAGTGTGAGAGGGGAATTTTCAAAAAACACCCCGAGCAGGGGGGAACGTGTGCTGTTTGGGTGTAGGACTGGATCTCCAGCACGTTCACCTCTGGCATTTGTTTTGGGCTCATCTCTTCTCCCCGGGGCCTTGGGGCAAGCAGGAGTGCCACAACAGGGAGCCGTGAAGAGAGCGGAGCCAGCCAGCGGCAAGGATTTTGTTAGCGTTTGGAGGAGAAAACGGGGAATTTCCACATATGGAAAAATGTTCCTTTAAACTGTGATTATGTAAAAATACAAAGCCACAACTGATAATATCTCTCACTCTGGGGAATGATGGAGAGTGTTTGTTTCTTTAATTGCATTTAATACTCATGAAAGTTACCAACTTGCCGCCACTGCAAGCGAAGCTCATTTGTTGGATTGCAGCACGCACAACACCAGCTTCCTTTCCATGCTCCTTCAGCAATGCATTTCACCCTCGTTATTAAAAGGCGGCTCCTAATTTGCCACGCATGTTTGATCGCCGGTGTTTTGCCTGCAAATTGCCAGTAGAGGTGCGAACTAAAATTAGGTGTGTGATGAGTTTCTAAATGAGGACCCTTGACTAGTCAAAGGCAGGTTGACTCCTGCTAGGAGGGAGCAGACTCACAAGCCAGGCTCTGATGCCTGCCCTGGGTGAGCATCCCGTGTCCTAGATGGCTGCAGACAGTCTTGTTATCCCTCTGGCTGGTTGTCATCTTCTTGAATCTCACCCATTTTTTGGTCTCAAACAATTAAACAATTAAACGATTTAACCAGAGCCTGGGTGGAAAAGTATTTCCCCCATCGGTTTTGGATGTGCCACCGTGGGATTTTGCTTTGATTCCCATTCAGAAGCTCCCCGTCCTCCTTCCCTCGGTATGCTTTTATCCCATCCTCTCCTGTGTGCCTTCTCGCTAAGGTAAACGATTTGGGATAACGTATAAAGGGATGCAGAGGAAATTCATATCGTGGGCAGGAGCCTGTGAGAGCTGACACGGGCTACGCTCCTGTTGCTGCTTTAATTCATCAGCATTCGAGCATGTAAAACCAGGACAGTCGCCAAAGCTGCAGCGCATGAATCACCCTTTGAAAGAAACGTGTCTGTGCGTGCTCCAACAAGCCCTTCTTTTCAAAGTGCTATTGACAAACCTGGCTTGCTAAGAGCGTGGATTTTAAAAGCTCTCGCTGCAGAGGTAAATTATATACTGATCCCTGCCTGCAGTTTGGTGCTGTGCCAAGTAGGTGCCGAAACCTCCCAGTGAGTCATATAAATCATAGACCAAAACCCCGAGGGAGTTGGATTAATACCGGATCAATGTGAACGTGCCACAAAGTTATTTGATCGCTACAATGCTCGTATTGACTGTTATACACCTGTTATATCATTACGGATTACATCTGTTGTAAACACGCTGTTTGATGTTGCAGGCTGTGCTAACCACATGCACCATAATCATGGCTTGTAGCTGCTGTGGTGGCCTCAACATGCCCAAATGATGCTAATTTTCGTGTTGTGTGGGGTGGCCCGACAAAAGAGGTTTGTTCAGGGTGATCCTGTGCAAAGGGAGCGTGAGTGCGGCCGGGGGGGGGGGGGAGACAGGAGGAGGGGTGGAACGACAGTCTGCATTGCAATGGAGGTGACCAGGGAAGAAGGTGGGAACAAAAATACCAGACTACAAAAGACATCAGCTGAAGGAGGGAACTTTCCCAGTTCTGGCTGAAGTTTATGACCAGGTCTGAAAGGATGAAAAAATCAAATAAGGATGGGCAAATGGCTGGACAGGCGAGTGGCAGGGTTTAGCTGCAGGAGGGGCCATTGATGATGGGAAGGAGTGAAGTGAGGTTGTTCAGCTGGGGTTTCACACTGTGGTGGGGTGGTGAAGCAGGCTTGGTGATTGCCCACTGCCACCGGCAGCAATAGCAGCCTCTCAATCCCTCCTCCCATAGCGTGGGCCTGCAATTTGGGACCTTAATAGAGCAATTTTGAGTTCACACCAGTGGTTCCCAAGACAGTATCAAACCCTTCCTTGCTGGGTGTATTTCTGTGATCTCTGTTTTGGCAACTTGACACTTTCTTAAGCCTGAGAGACGAGTTACCTCATGCCGGCAACCTTCCTAATCCTCATTTTTCCCATCTCAGATGCCAGGTTTCTCCCCCTTACACCTCTGCTTTCTAACCTCAAAGAGGAGACAGGCTTTCTCCAGGAACCGTCTTCTTAATGTCCCATGCTGGACATGCTGACAGCAGGACTGGGAACCAGCCTCTCCATCTGATGCTGCTCTTCCAGCTGAGCGTCCAACACAGGCAGGGGACCTGACCTAAACCTCTGCATTTACATTAGTCACACTGTGACTTTAGGGTAATGAACGACCTGTCCTTCCCAGATGCTGGGGCAGATTAGGATGCTCCAGATGGTGGAGCAGGTTAGGACCTCCTTCCACCTCCTATAATTGGGTGAGGGCACAAGTGAAGGGCATGTGGTTATTCCGTTCCCACATGGGGACATGCCGTCCTTGGTCTTTTGGGACCATAGTGCCTTTGAAGTAACACGGCTCAGCAAGAGGAAAGGAGGATGAAACATTTAGAATTAGAAGTGGCATCTCAAAAAAAACAAAACCAAACAAACCAAAAACCCAAAAACGATCTCTGTGAAATGTTCTTTCCTTCTACATTTGCCATGGGCTAAAAGTCCCTTCCAACCCGAACCATTCTATCACTCTAATAGCTATAATTTCCTAAATTCAACCCTTTCCATCTTACCTGTTCTTTATTTTTTTCCTAGCAACATCCCAGGGCTAACCCAACACCAGCTAGAAAACTCACGAAGACCTGGGGAAAAATACAATGCAGGAGGTGTTCCCCAAATATTTCAAAACTTTTGGGTTGTCATTTTTAACCAGTAACAAAACATTATTTGCCTGAAACTGAAGAAGAAAGTTGATGCCAAGACTTTTGAGCTTGGAGGAATGAAAAGTCAGTACCATTTTTCAGTCCCCTCTTGGAGGTACCTAGTGAAGGATCAAGTTGGCTGCCTGACACATGTGGACACTCCAAAGCTGTGCTGGGAAGGGGTGTCTGAGGCTTTCTGCCTAGCTCTGCTTTACAATGACCCTGTCCCAGGCTAGTGCTAAGAGTCAGAAGTAGCCTCTGGGTCGCACTCTCCTCCTTTGCATCCAGAGGTCAGTTCAGCGATGTAACTTATTGGAGGCTAGAAAGAGAGAGAATAAAAGTGGTATTTTGGAAGAAGCAGGTGAAGAGAGAAAAGAACACCCAAACAGGGTCTGACCAGGGGAAACGTCCTGGTCTGTCAGCAGCCTGGGGCTTAGGGCAAAACCTGCCTGTAATAATTGAAATACTATGTTCAGGGTGGGACGAATAAAGAATGAAAAGGATGAAAGTCCTTCTCTTACCCCAACCCCTCCAGATGAAAAAATGATGGAGCAAGAAGGGCTCTGATTAGGTGGGAAATGCCGAGAAACCCCAGCAGCTCTGAAGAAGAGCACCCCAGCTCTCACCCCAGCCATCTCAAGTATGAGCCAGGGATGGGGACAGCTCCAAGAGCTGTTGGTGTGCAGGCCAGGGTGTGAGCGTGTGGGACATTGGGATTGTATCTCATTGGGATTCCTGCCACCTTTCCATCCGACCCCTCCTGTAGTCTTTTCCAAAAGTGTATGCATGAGTCCAGGTTGTCTTCTGAACTTTACCTGGGAATTCCCAGTAAAAAAATGCCCTACAACTGTTGTGGTGCCCTGGAAGCACCATCACAGCCCTTCAACCTGTGACAAGATTTTCCACTGAACTTTGCTCCCCAAAACAACAGACAGCCAAAGTTGGCATGTTTTGGCTTTTACCCAGCATCTCCCTGACAGGTACAACACCCAAAGGCTGCACTTTGAGCTCACCTTGCTGTCATCAGGAGGAAAGTAGGGAGCAGGGTTTCATGAACTTTGGTTTGGAAAATGAGGCTTTGAGTACCACCCCAGTGAGCCTGCTACACCTGCTCTTGCCCTTGTCCTGAGCTGCTCACGCAGAGCAGATATCTGGGACATGTCCTCCTCAGCTCTGTGCATTACTAAGGTGGTTTGGAGGCTGTTGGTGCAGCAGTGAAGGCAGAGCATTGCAAAGGGAGCTGTGGCAGCAGAACCGTCACCTGCATCTCTCCTGGACTGGGCTCTGGGCTCACTCTGTTCCTTCCTGGGTCACCAGCCAAGCGCTGCACTGGGAAAGTTAAGTCATGACCAGGGATTATCAAAGTGATGATCATGACAATCAGACCACTCTGACCTGACTGCATCAGTGCGACATCCAGCCTTTGTCACCCAGAATTGTATTACCCAAGGAAAAACTGACCCACTGGGTAGCTTCTGGGGTTTTTTCTTCTTGTCCAGCCAGTGCAGAAATACTCTGAGACACCTTCCGAGGGTGTCCTGGGCTCTTCCTCACACCAGGTCCTGACACACGGACACAGGCCTTGCAAGCCGGGCTGCTCCGAGGGTAGTGCTGCCCCAGAGCAGATGCACAGATTAACTGCTTCATGCCGGGAAAGACATAGATGGGCTCTCACTTTCTGGGAGCAATGACTCACAGTTTGGGGCAGCAGCATCCTCCTTCCATGCCAAAACCTTACCACAGAGCTCCCTATCCACCCTGGCAGCCCAGCAGCCTTTCCCCATCCATCACCTTATTCTCATCCTTTCAGTACCTGGGCCCTTCATGTGCTGCAAATATGACCATGGCCCAAAACCCCACATTCTCGTTTCTCCTGTCCTCCCTCTCCCCTGCATCTCACCCCCCTCCCCCCACCTGGGGATGAATGAGATGCTCGCTGTGGCTGCAATATATCATTCTTACTATTTGTTATGAGGTTTTAATGAGTGCGGAAGATTAGGATGTTTGCAACAGCGTAACAATAAAATACATATCTCGCTCATTCCTTGCCAAAAAGTACTTACAAATAATAAAATTGAGGCTAGCTGAATGCATAAATCTCCTTTCACAAGCCCCCACCCACTGTGCAATAATTAGTACAAAGTGCAGTGCTAATAGATCATCTTACTTGTGTGGGAAACTTGACATTATGCTTTGTTTATATTATCCCTTTGGCAAGAATCTGCATGGCAAATCCTGGCAGCCAGCAAACAAGAGGCTCTCAAGGAAGGTTTCCAGACTGTCGTGCAGAAAAGCAAGCCACAGGATTGCGTGCTGGTCAGGATGCCGAAACCAGCTGGGGAGCTGAAGCGTTAGATCCAGCTTTTATGGAGTTGAGCTACCAAGTTTCCAGCTGACTAGGAGCAACATCCTGCGACTGATTTGCAAAGGGCTGTTCCCACCCTAGCCACAACAAATCAGTGTGAACCTTGGCTTCAGGATGGTGCCCTTTGCTTAATTATATATTCAGGGCCCAATTTACCGCCTGGGCCTCCTAATGGGAACAGACGGGGTCACCCAGACTTGAGACAGGCACCAAATGCGGCCCTTGCAGTCTCTGGCTGTGTAAGTAGAGGGTTTTCAGGCAGTGCCCAAATAGCACCAGCTCCCAAGACCCTTCTTCTCCACTCAGCCCCTACGGAGACCTTGGCTGATGTGGGAATCACCTCCACTGGGACCTCTGTCTCTGTCCCATGGCGCAGGGTTGCTGCAGTACGACTTGCCCAGGGCATGAGGGGTCTCAAAATGCTGCTGTTAGGCACAAGGGTTGTCTTCAGCTATCTGATGACCAAAATGAGCAGTGGGTTGGTGTGCTGGCTGGAAAGCCAGCCCTCACTCCCCATGTTGCTGCTCTTCACCCCACAGACCTTCTCTCTCTGGTTGGGCTCAAATCCCTTCCTTTTTCTTGTTTCTCCATCCCAGGGAGCAATGGAAAAACCAGAGCCCAGTGCTTGGACAGAGAGATGCATTCCTGCCCTGTGAATCACAAACCATTAACACCCCAGGTCCAGCTATATTCACAAGAGGGCACATTCTAGGGAGGATAAAAAGCGTTCCTTGCCAGTCGGGAGAATGGGGAGGGGAAGCTTTCCTTTCTTTCCTTGAGAAATTTGGGAGTCACCTGCAAGCTGGTTATTTTGGGAGTTCATTGAGGGCGTGCCACCAGACTCAACCTTGTCCTAAGGACATATCCCAACAGTGACAGCTTGTGTTTGCAAAGACCTTACAACCCACTACCCAGCACTTTCTTCTGCCGAGGGTCTCCCCAGACTTGTCCCAGTGCTACCCAGGAAGCTTTTTCCCATATGCTGTGGGTCTGGGCAATAACAGAAAGCCAACAATACCAAACTACACGCCTCCATGTGGGCTTTTTCTCTGTTGTCTCATGAAGTACTTGCACAACGTCCCTGTGTGCTGCCACGTGTGGTCATCTACCCCAACTCAAGCTGGCATTGGGGTGTGCTGAGCATGGTGTCCTAGTACCTTCCCTCCCATTTCTTCTGAAAGGCATTTGGAAGGACTACCCTGTGAGATGAGCCGATCTGCTAGACAAGTCCCAGCAGCCTTCACAGCGGCAGGTGTGGCTCAGACTCCACCTTCGAATAGGATTTAGCCATACACGCCCAGATTCACTCCTGGTCCAGCAAAGTCTCAACATGCACTTGATTCCCCACTTCCCTGCTGGACCCCTCCTTATTACATCCCACCCCCTGCTTTTGCTCAAGGCTGGCCTTCCAAATGCACTGAGGTTGTCCTGCTTTGCGGCTGGGGAATGGAGATGAGGTGTCTTATCCAGACGGAGAGGTGACTCATCCTCCTGGGAAACATGCAGAGGAGTCGCCCAGTGCAGGCTGCCCTCTGCCCTTCTCCTCCAGCTCTGTGGTGAAATTACCGGGCAAGGGAGAAGGGTTTTGCCTATGGGCCCAGAGGACATGTTCATTTGCAAATTTACACCCTGCCTGTTTGTTTTAATTTGGGTGTGCATTCTCCCATGGGTTCACAGAGGTGTACTCTACTGCTGGATGAAACCTGGAACCAATTCCCTGACTTTGCATGGTATTTTTAAAGCTTTAAAATAGGAGTTGGCAACTATGGCAGTACATGAGCATGACAAAGAGCTCACTTTGTGAGGCGTTGGTCAACTGGGAAGAGTATTGCAAACACATGCTCTTCCACGCCAGACCCAGCTTGCTATAACCACTTCAGATATATTTATTTTCTTTATGCCAGCGGGCTCAGGGAATCCCGGTAACGTGCGAGTAATCCTGAACAAAGTGTGGAGCACGAAGGCAGCATTGCTGTGCTGACGAGGCTGGTTCAGGCAAGAGGAACTGGGCAGAGCCCTGACATTTTGGTGACTGGTGAGGTTATTTGAGGGGAAAGCATTGGGAGCCCGGCGTCCGGCAGCCAGCACAGGCAGCAGCCTCTCCCGCTACCCGCGTTGACTCCACTGGCTCAGGACAATGGCAAATGGGCTGAAACATAGACAGTTTCCCCACAGACTCTTCCCAGAGTTACTAAAATTAACCTTTTTATTCCCCCCCACTGGAGAAATATAAAGCTTTTACTTCCCTTAACCTCTCTTTCCCACCCAGTGGGCAAAGAGTTTGTCAGATCTACAGTTAAAATAATATATTAAGGATTTCCAATGGTGCAAGTCAAACTTCACATTTCCTAATGATTCCAGATGCCTTTTTTGTCCTCAGACATTTCGAGTTGAACCTCTATGAAACTGACCTTTTGGCTTGTCAGTCTCTGTAAGGACCCCAGAGATGAAACACTTCTTTCAGTCTGTCACTACTGTCCGTAGACCACCACCCCCCTCCCCCCGCCTTATCCCCTCTCCTCTATTTTATCAGCAAGAACCCATAATTGAGCCCCTTGACAATAGCAGGACTGTGCATTTCTTTGTCAACAACAATGGGCCGTCCAAGTTCATTACTGGAGATTGTTTAAAAATTGATTCATGGGCCAGTAGTAGTAGCTTATTATACAGCATAAGTGACAGTGTGATCTGGATGGAGGCCGAGTCATTCTTGACCAGTCATGTCCAATTAGAAAGAACATTGCACACATTCCTGTTGGAGCCACATTAATGAATTAGTCCTACCACAAACTGAGAGAAGCTTGCAGGACCCTAATACCTTTTGTTCCTAAGCATAATTCAGTAATTTATAAAGAGAACAGTGCGGAGCACATTAGCAAAAAAATAGTAATCGCAGGATTCAGACAGTCCTTACACTTGCCTTTCCTTTCAGGTTTCTGGTGAGCTCTGCTCCCTTCAAGCTCTGCTCCCCGTACAGCACAGACCTCTGATAGCCACCCCCACGGCTCCCAGGGTTGTGGTTGCAGCGCTGGTAGCCACCAGGGCTCTGAGGGCCTGTGTGCACCTGAACTTGGGCCAACATCTGGCATCCAAGCTCTGCTTCTCAGGATAATAGAACAGCCCAGGCACGTGGTACGTCATCGTCGTGCAGAAGTCACATCCAAGTGCTTTAATGCGTTGTGGTGCTTACTCCTTGCTCTGCAAATAGGCGCCGGTGGAAGTCCGCTGTGTTGGCAGAGTTTCATCTGGCCGACACCTTGTAAAAAAAAAGAGAGGACCATTCAAGGCACAATTTTCAAGCTTAGAAGTCTAGAATCAGTGTTTAAGCTCTCAAACCACAAGGCTGATTTTTAGGCATGCCAAAATCAATTTAACTCCCCGGGACCAGGAGACTTAATTGGATTTGGGACATCAGACACCCAGCGCTGAGGAGAGTTTGTGTGTTTAAAGTCCTTGCAAAGGCTGTGTTAGGAGGAAAGATGGAAAGAGGTGAATGTGACCAGCTTGCCAGGTGCTGACGAAGTCCGTGAGTGGAAGGTAGGAAAGCTGTCAGCTGGTATCTGAAGGATGCTGAGGAATTTCTTGTGTACGTACAAGCAAATGCAAATCATGGATTGAATTATTTCAGCAGAAAACACCTGTACTTTACCATGGGAACTGCAGAAAGAGTGAAATGGAAATGGTATAAACTCCCAACAGAGAGAAGGTTAGCAATCTTCGTTACAAAATCGACTCCCAGGAAGAATCGCCCTCCCCAGGGATGTTTAGAAGTTAACTGTACAAAACACAGTTCAGTGCTACCTACTCAGTGGATGTGATCACAAGCGGTTACTGCCGCCACTGTCTTCTGAAATATAACAATTTTTGATGTGGAGCAGATTCTGCCTATCGCTCAGTAAATGTCCTTCATTAAGGACCATAGAAACCCATTCTTGGTTGGCCCACATGTCCTTAAGTAGCCTTAGTGGTAATATAAGTAGTCAACTATGTATCAGCACAGTAATGTCATCTTTCTAATGACATAATAATATTCTGACTTCTCAAATCCACCTGAGCAAATGAAAAATAAGTAATTCGCAGAGAGCAATAGCAAACTACGATATTTTAATAAGAATTGTTATTTGTCATCAAGCTGTCCTTGTTGTGGTTGTAATGTTCATGTACCATCACTCAACAGCCTGTGAAATTTTAATGTTTACAACTTCAAAAGACCAGCAAATTTTTGTAGCTAGCAATCACTGATCTCCATTCTCCCTGTCTATGGAGGGTTTTAAAAATATGCAGTTCACCATGTATGCTACATCACACCTGTCTAGGTCATGCAGTTTTAACTTTGTCTAAGCAGAAATGTAGATATGTAAATGATTGTTAAATTTGTCAGTGTCTCAAAAACCAGAAGAGATAGCGTATAATTTGTCTCTAATCTTAACACAGTCACAATTAAAAATGTATACAGTTGAAAGTTCAGTGATGAGTCATGCTACTAAAACGTGTTTACATATCTGTTTTGAATGGGGCCTGCATCATCCTGAGGATGGTTAAATAAATATTCGCTTTTGAATGAGATCAAATATCTGTTGGAAAACAGGGATTCTGTTACGCACTCAGTACTGCACCATTGCCATCAGTAAAAAAAGTCTGAAAATGAGAGAGTATACAAACACACGTATATTCATAGTAGAGAACTAGGTAAACGCACATGCTGAATGCTTACTGAACTGCAGGATGGCACTCTTGTTCACCATTTTGATAAGACAAGGATTTAATGGAGTGCTTCAGCTCCTCTTCAGATTCAGGAACTTTTGGTTTTATATCGTGATTTTATAAATTATGCCTTTTATATCTTGGTTTGGCAAACTGTGGTGCACAGGTGATCCCAATGCTACTGTTTTTCTTCTCCTCTGGTTAACATTTTCAATGCAGGGTCATGAATCCTCCCATCTCCCATTTAAAAATTATTGAAAATAAAAAAAAAAGCAGAGATATTAGAAATCCAATTCTCTAACCAATGTCTCAGTTTTTGGCATCATCATTGGACTGGAAGGGACATGATAAATCCTATCTCCAAATCCCAAGGCTGTTGGGTACATTTTCTGAAGGTGTCCAGTGGTGCAGGCATCCCAGCCTGCTCAGCAAAACTAGCCCACTGCTTCCTGACCTTACTGCTGAAAGGTTTCCTATGCCTAAAATGAATTCAGAGGCCATTACTGCTTGTGCTGCTCTATGGGCATGGAGAACAGACCATTCCCTTCCTCTCCACAGTGGCCTTTTACATATTCAAAGGCGACCAGCCTATTCCCACTCTGTCTGCTCCCTCCTTAGGCTAAGCAATACCAGTTTGTCCAATCTTTCTGTGTAGGTTACGATTGATTTAGACATTTTATTTTTGTTAACAACTTCTAACCTCCCCCCAGTGGCCCACATCTTTTTTGGATGCTTATGCAGAGAAACTGAAATCCTATTCCAGCAAACCCCTAGTGGTGTTGAAGGGACTGAAGGATTGCTTCAAGGGGTTGGTGTTTACACGCGTAGGATGGTGTTTGCTGCTTTATGTTCTGACTTCCTTTCAGCTCTCCAACCAGCCTAGTCCCCAGGTCCTGTCATGAAGACTACTACCCAACCAGGCATCATATATCTGTGCAATTGAAGTAACGACATTTTGTGTTCTCCAGCCTGAATCTGTGATTTGGCAAGCTCATTCTGAATCCCTTTCCTTCAATGTGCTGATGGTTCCTTACACTTGATCCTCAATGGTGAGTCTCCATGACTATTGCTTGACACATCATCACCTGTGTTGAAGGGAGAGCAGACACTTCTGAAAACCTGGGAGTGAACTAAAAGTCACTCTTTTGGTAAGCTAGAAGCACTCTTTGCACTATGCACAGACAGTCTTTTCTGCAGCCTACTGTCCTTATGATCCAGGAAGGTACCCCTGAAGCCAGCTGCTTTGCTTGCATAATGGTCTGCAGTACTAAATCCTTCCTAGCATGTCCCTGCTGCTTGATTGGAGCCATCCAATCTCTCCCCGAAGAGTATCCAAGCCTAATTATTTTTGAAGGAAGTGTTGAGTTTTCTCGAAGATCTTCCAATCTCCAAAATCCAGGGCTGAGTTTTGAAATGCATCCACTCATTCCTCTGTGCCTGAACTCAAACTTCCTCCAGCAGATAAAAAAAGATAGGAAAGACACGGTGGCAAGTCTCTTTAAATTCCATCTCTTAGAATTGAGATTTACTACTCTGTTACTTGTAAAAGCTGCAAAAAGTAGCAGGGGACCTGAAGTGGGATCAATTTAAGAGGGAAATAAACAATTATTAAATAAAGTGTGGTCTCTGCAAGTCATTAGATGGTGACCATAATGGCTCTTTATCAACAGTTAATCGTTACCTGCATTTGGATTTTACTTCGCTCTCCCTGTTGGTTTTCATTGTACCCCGCATTTACATTTTGTACTGAATCATTAACAAAATCGTGAGGAACCGGATGGGTGGAGTAACTCTTTCAACATATGTCAAGGCACATGTGAAATAATATCTGTGGAGTTTATTACAATTGTAGGCAGAGTCATCTTATTGTCTCAGAGAAGTTTTGGGGAAGGGAAGCTATTTGTTTCTCAAAGTGAGCTATTGACTGTCTCTTGTGTGTATTGAACACACATGAGATCCTGTCTTGTACAGAAAAAAAACCCTCCCTTTCTAAGCGTATGGGCTTTCACACTCTAGACATCTAGTCATCACCATGGTTGGCCCCGTGTCCCTGCCTTGCGCCCAGCGCTGAACAAATCTTTCAATTTTTAGCAATCCAACATATTTTAACGATTGACAAATTAAACCAAAGTTTGTTTCTGGGCTGGTCAGAAGCTCTGTCTCACAGCAGAAGCATCCGTTGTAGGCAGTCACCTCCCAATAACAAAACGCTGGCTCAGGGTCTGTGGACCGTGCCTTAGTGAACACGCAATTTTTATCACCACATTGCAGAGGAACTCACCTGCTGGGCTCTGAGGGCTGGTGTGGAGGGACCGAAGGGGCACAGCAGTGGCCACGGGGCCGACCAAAGTCAGAGTCCTCCCCACAATGACTCTTCAACCAGAGACCATCCTGACAGAGATCTTCAGGGATAAGCACGGAAGACAATTAACAGTAGTAAGAAAGGATCAATATCTTCATTTTCTCGATGAGGAGCTGGCTCACAGGCTTGTAGGTATCTATTCCAAAGCCACAACTTAACTTAATTTTCTGCTTACTAGCCCAGTGCTCTGACCACAAAATTGCTCTGCGTGTGAAAATTCCCATAATGATGAAGCAGCAGAGAACCAGAGTCAAACTCTCTTTTGCCTGATAAAAAGAAATGCCTGCAAGTTGGGAAGGGAGCTGTGGGACTTGAAGAGCCACTTTTGCAGTAAAAAATGTCAAACCATCTGGTCACTTATGGCGACACGCACATTTGCCATGACACGCTGCTCATCCTTCCTGTGACCATCCCTCTCTACACTAGCTTCAGTGACAGCTGTCATTTTGCAAGATCACTCCCATACAAAGGCTAAGGGATACTGTGACAAGGCTGATGCTCAGTCATAATGCAGAAATATATACTGACGGCAAGACAGATTTCTTGAGCATCTAAATGTGAAACCAGATGCCAGAAATCACATTCTCCCCCTCTGATGGATGAAACAATTCTGTAGTTCATCTCAAAAAAATGTTGCTTGTTGCAGGCTATTCAGGCGTGACGTGACCAATTGAATTAATTTTATAGGGCCAGGTATAAAAAATGACGATGGGCTTCCCCACGTAAGTGAATGACAGGGAGTGCTGGACCCGTACGAAGGAGATAGCAAACTACTGCAGAATGTTGGCTGCGTGCTCACATTCGCCGGACATGTTTCAGAGTCTTGCCTCTATATTTTCATGTGCTGTGCACTAATCATTTGGAAGATGCTGAACATGAACAGGAAAATGTATTAAGTGCTTCTAGTCCATTTGGTGCATGCTTAAAATGTACAGGAAACCATGCAAAAGCAATTACCTTTTATATGTGACCCCCATCTTGCTGTCTAATCAAGAACCCGCTTGAAGGCTCCCTCCTCCATCACACACCACAAGGCCTTTGCAGGGGATGTGCCAGAACCCATTCTGGGATGGACAGACAGATGAAACTCTTCTTGGAAAAGTTGGGGAAGGAAAGTGAAGTGGTCTGGAAGCTGTAGAGAATTTTGAATACCCTAATTTCTGCACAAGTAGTTTTCCACATGGAATCTACAGAAGCTTTCCCCTCCACCAACTGCTAAAGACACACGGGAAAGGCAGAAATCTCTATGAGAAGAAACTCGGATGACTATAGGTATTTTGAAACGCCTTAGGGTTCCAGCATCTGCAATGGCAGAGAATTTTCTCATTGCCATAGATGCAGAGTCCAGCTCAGCTATGTGCACACCAGCTGCCACGACCGCAGACAACCCGTATTGGAGGTATGCTTGCACGGAGGCATGCTGACTCTCCTGTCTGACAGCAAGCAGTTCTCCCAAACTATGAGTACATTATTTGCAAGCTTCCCCATATATATCCTGTTAAGGAAAAGTATTAAAGAGTGGGAATTACAATGCAACACGCTGGGCAGGAAGGGAGGCACTGCACAGCTGGAGGCAGGAGACTCTTCATCCTGACAGGTGAAGCCAGGAGAGATGTTGCCAGCCTCAGAGCAGAGTGTGAATCTCAGGCAAGATCAGGAGCAGTGTTATCTAAAGTACCTTTCTGCCAAACCTCCCTTTCCCTTTCTGCTCAGAGAATTCCCTCCTTACCCTCTGCATTGGGTACTGTGAGTACGTACACACTACAAATGCTGATTTTCCTCTGAGCTGATTGAAGCTTTGCCAAATCAGGTTTTGTTCCCTTTTGGCTGGTTTTCTGTTAGCTTTACAGCAAAGGTGTCACATCTTTTCTTTAGCTGGACGTGTTACATTTGATTGTATTAAGGTATATCTGATGGCACTAACACACAGTCAGATTCAAAGTCATGCAACATGTTCCGGCACAGACAGCATTATGAATTTACACACAGCATTGTTTAGATCTCATATCGAATATCCTCTGGCATCAGATCTGAAATGAATCGTATATGGCAACCAAAGAAACACTCCATCTGTCTGAACAACAAAAAAAAATAGAGAGAGAAAGAGCTTTGCTGTATCACCAGCTCTAATCTGGACAAATGGCAGGCATCCCAGCGAGCAGCAGGCAGGCAGCCCCATCGCTGCAAGCCCTGTGCTGTTCCCACAGCCCCCTCCCTCCCCCCACACCTTCCTTTCCTCTCTTCTGCCTGGACTCCCTTCCTGCCATGAAGGGCTTTCCAGCTGTCCTGGCACTGGAGATCCTCTCCACCTTCTAGCAGCTGAGCAATGGTCTTGTCCATTGCCTTCCCCTGGTTTGGATGGTGACCTCTCTGGGCAAGTTCAAGGCTCCCCCGTTGTCGTTCAGCAGGACTGTAGGCAGGTCTCTGATGTCGACTTAAGCCAGTGTAAGGATTTGCTGAGCGGAGATCTAGAGGCAATGGGTTTCCAGCCCTTTGGAGCTATGAGCAATGCAGGGCACTGCGAGAGCGAGGAGAAGTAATCACTAAGCAGGACTCCTTCAGGAAGATGGATGGGCCAGGTTGGGACAAGGTCTGGAAGCAGCCTGAAGACACAATAAGCCACCTGTCTGTTTCACAAGGACCCACCACCGCTCTATCTTCTTGAGCAGGAGAGGTTGCTCCCTTGCCCCCAGCACCACAGGGATCCTCAGCTACTCGCCATGGCCCAGGGAAGTTATAAAGACCTATACCAGTTACGGGTCTGTCTTGAAACTTACATCTATGACTCTCAGGGTAAGTGGTTTTCCAATGAACAGTTCTGCTTACACCACTGGCTCCCTATTGGTTTCCCAGTCCATGCCCTAAAATCTGCTTATTTCCCTGAATTTCCATTTTCCATCTAACAGTGACATCTATAAGGACCTCTATGCCAGACAGCTCGCCACACCAGCTAACACTGAAAAACTTAAAAAACCCTTGTCCTTTCTCTTCATAGCAATGAAACCAGGGCATGGGGCATGAGGGGCCGGACTTGTGTTGAGTTTCACAGGTCTTCCACCTCTTTTCTGATCTTGTCCAATCCCACACCAGACAGGTCAGAGCTGAGGGGAAGGATATCCTTGTGAACCCTTCTTCTGATCTGTCATGGGCCTCTTGCCTCACCTTGGGCATGTCAGGAATAGGCATTTAGGCACTTAAATCCCAATAGAAATTGATTTTAAAGGGAATTAGGTGTTTGAATAGAACTGAGGCATTGACGTATCTTCAAAGATGTTAATATCTGACTCTCCACCTCTCAATGGATGGCAAAAAATAAAAAACTTGTGAAGATCTTGAATACCCTGGCTAGAAGGCCCAATGAACACATGAAGGTGCATTTCAGTGGCGCTGCCTGCGTACAGGCACACATGAGCAAGATTTACCTTCCCCACCTTCATCCATCTGGAAGTTGAGGATCTGAAGTGGACTAGTTTCTCAGGTCTCCTCCGAGGGAAAAGGGGAAGAGCAGGAGCCTGAGGAAGGTGTGAGGTCTTGTTGGGGTGGACAGGATACCTCTGCCTCTTCCTTACTCAATGGGGCTACAGGGAGAGCACTAGCTTAGGCACAGACAATAAATTTGGTGAATCCAAGCCTCTCTGTGTGTCCATAGTGGGTGAAATCACACGGTCCCCGATTAAAACTTTCCCAGGTTTGGAAGGAGACCAGGATTTTATTTAATTGAGCTGCTGTGTGCCTGTATGTACATTTTACATAATGCCATAAGTCCCCAGAGTGTCCTGAACTCACTCCAGACCTTCCCAATGGGATTCTCTGGTGTGGAAGGTGACGTGTAAACGTAAAACATCATTGTTGGCCTGTCTGTAACGATACAATGGAGCATTGAAATTTTGTGTTAAAGTTTCTGAACATGATTTTAGACAGCGTGTTAAAGGAGCTGGGTCATTGCTTTGATAGCTCTGACTGTGAATTACTCGGGTCTGCTCAAGCATGCAACCCCTTCGTGAGCCACTCTGTTTTTGACAGTGCCACAAACCACCGCTTTCACATCACAGCTTCTCCAGCTGGACCTCTTGCTGGCTGGTGTGCCCCACGCGGCTGTGTTTCCCATGGAGGAGACCCAGGTGCCTGATGTTTGCTGAGACCTTGCGGGCTTGTGTCCCTCTGATTCTCCTAGGAAGGTCCCAGTCATCCTTCTCCATGTGGGGGCCTGATTCATAATCACCCTCAGATGGATCTCTCCATTCCAGTAAACTGTGCAACTTCAGGACCAACTTAAGCCAGATGAGCATTTGAGTGTTTATCGGCATTCAGCTCTGGCTGAGTGGAGATCATTTCTCCCTCCACCGTCACAGAGGGCTGTGAAGAGGCCAAAAGGAGAGATGCATGTACAGCCAGAGCTTTCTGGCAGCTACTTTTAGTGCAAATTAACTCAGTACTTGCCCCCTTGCTACCTCCAAGTACCTTGGACCTCCATGCTCCCCAAAGAGAGTTCCCCTTGTCTTCAGGCTGTGTTTGGAGATGCTCTCCACAGCGAGAATCAGCAGCCGTGTGGCCCTGCCGAGGGAGGAATTACAGCCATGGGTCAGGCTGTGCCAGCACCTTGCCCAAGCCCATCCAGGCATCGCTGAGGGCAGCGCTGTGTCTCAGAGAGCTGGATAAACCAGAAAGTTTGGTGAACCCCAAGAGCAGGTAAAAGAAAGCCCTGTTAAATCATTGCTTTTCAAAGAACCTACCCTGGAGCTAGCTAACTGATCCTGTTAGATCTTTCCTAAGTCAGATAAGAAAAATAACCTGGCAGTAGTCATCAAAGACCGAATGATGCATAAAAAGTTCATTGTGTGGAGACCCTGCAATCAAAGGTAGAGGGTTTGCAGACAAGACTGGTGGGACTCATGAGCACCAGCCCCATGGAAATTTCCACTCCCTTCCTGGTTGTAGGAAGCAGGTTTGCCCCACTGCCTTTGACTGAGAGCTGCTCTTCCCATTGATAGCAAACACCTCCTGCCTTCCCATCTTGCACAGTGACTCATTTCCAGGGAGCTGGGGATGAAGAAAGGAAGGGAATGGCAGTTAAGGGCATAATCAGTCCTTTATTATTGTTTTGGCTTAGTGGGAAACAAGTGAAGGCTGCATAAACGTAAAGACAAGGGTCTCGTTTTATCCTGATACCCCTTCCCTGAGCTCCTGCTCTTGGCCTGTTGGAGACGGATGACTGGTCTGGGCAGAGGGTTGATCTGAGCCAGACTGGCTGCTCTTAGGTTCTTCCTTTTCCTGATGATAAGAAAAATACCCAACAACTAGATGGTGCTTTAAAACGCTATCTGGCCCTCACACCAGCCTTTGAGGTAGATAAAAGAGGTAAGATTCTCTATCTTCGTTTACAGTCTGGGAAAATGGGACAAAAATGTTCTGAGATTCTTTATCCCTTGAACAGCTTGAAGCAGTGTGGCTTTCATCTGCGGACATGTGCCTAAGCAATATCTAAGTCACAACTGTCCAAGGAACATTGGGGCCCTCTCATTTAAGGCCTAAAGGTGAGACATGAAAGAAAAATCAGGACAGATAAGCAGAAATGGGAGCTGTGCAAACACAAGGTGTTGCCAGAGGATCCATCTCGTGTCTTGCCAAAATGCCCATAAGCCAGAGATCTTGTCTTATGTTGCCATATGTCACACACTATACATAAATCAGTTTAGTTTTGGCTGCCTGCTATTCCTCTTGTTATAATCTCTTGTGCCTCTTTCCATGTATAATTAAAAGTCAAGCCCTTGGAGGAGAGGGAAAGTCATTAAATGTCCTACTGGCATTTCCTCTGAACAGTATCACTTGCCACTTGAGATGTTGGAGAAAGTTGTGGAAAAAGGAGAAATACAAATAGGGCAGAGAAGTTACACCTCCAGGTTGAAATCTAAAGATCAGCAAACAGTTACTTTTTGACTCCATCCCCTGTTTGGGACTCAACTCCAAAAAAACCACCAGCAGTGAGGAGGACAGGGGGGATGCCCAGGAGGAAGAGGTTACAGATAAATGTCCACGATGTTGGTGCTATCTCATCAGCCAAGCAATATGCAGATGACCGTGGGACTCTATTCCTGATTCGCAGTTGTGCTGGGATGTCAGAGTTTTCCACCCCTAGACTGTGGACAGGGTTTCTGGACATGACCTGGATAGTGTCACTGGTCTTTTTGGACCAGGCTGTGAGGGGTCCGTGGTGTTCCTCAAGGGTGTGGTAGCACATGGGGATGGATAATGGAGGGTATATATGTCAAATCCACAAAAAGCTATGCTGTTAGTGGCCTCTGTAGAATTTAGCTGGATTGCTGCTCTGTTTGAGCTTGAGTTGTAACTACACCAGAGTTCCTATATCTTTGCCATTAGAGGGGTTAAGTCCTCACTTCAGTTCCACACTGGCAAAAAGCTTGAGGAAAGGCAGATCACAGTGCTGATGTCCCAGATGTTGAAGGGGGTAAATGTGATGGGTAGTGCTTGAGAAGCTTTCCTGCTCCTGGACTGGTTGGCTGGTGTTTCAGTGGTTTTCCAAGGCAAAGGAATAGGAATAACCAAGTCAGTTGTGGATAGATAGTCAGGACTCATCTTGCCTAATCGCAGATGTCTCTATTGTAGATGTCTGCTTCTAAGCTGTCCACCCCACCTTTAAACCTCCATACTCAACAAAGGAAAAGTAGGGCATGTTTCATCAGTCAGATGCAGATGTTGAATTAAAGAGTGATGGAGTCAGGCTCTGAGAAATCCAGTTTCTCTCTTCTGATGAGAAGAGAAGCCCGGGGGTTGGCTCAGATGGAGGAGCTGGCTGGGCAAACACCTATGTCTGATCCTCACGATGAGTCTCACCTATTTGGCCCCTAAGCATGCTGCACCTCAGTAGATACTCCAGCAGCAGAAATACTCTTCAGAAAAAAATGAGTCTCCGGGTGTAGCAGGGGACTGCCCGAGAAGTCTTGCTGACAATGTTGCAATAGTCTCCAAACCAGCCCACGCAGCACCGGTGCAATCTCACAGTGCCTGAAGCTGGCGAAGTCCAACCTGCAGGAAAGACTGGAGGGAAAGAAGCTGCAGCAGCTGCTAGGAACCAAGAAGGCCATTGGCATTAGCATCTACTGTCAGCCGGAGAAGGGATTTGCTTTTAAATGACGGATCCTGAAAACAGAAACTTTTCTTCAGACAGGGTTCATTTTTACATTTTTTCACAATCATTTCTAAGTCCTTTTTGAAGCTGGTTTGATCCTATCTCGCTGTTTTCTCCTCTCAAAATTGCCATGAGTAATTATCAGTTTAAAAAGCATTTTTTATTTTTTTCCTAAGGAAAAAAGAAATCAAAATCAAACATTTTGGTTTGCATCACTGTTCAAAGCATTAAACCACGGAGAGTTTGGAAAAATATGTTGAAAATATGTCCACATGTTGACACTTTCAATTTATGAACATTTTGCAGGGTGTTATTTCCAGGAAAATGATGGTATTTTAGCTTTTAACTCCAGTTTTAGAAATAAATAATTGAAATAAGAGAATTTCCTGCTTGCAGGAAGAGGTGTATTTCTGAAGAGGTGTATTCATGACTGAATCAACTATTGTGCGGAAAGCCATAGTCTGATTTGTGTAATGACCCTCACAAATACTATTGAGAGATCTACTGTATATATATATAATTATAATCAAACAGTGACTCTTCTCCATCATTTATAACATGGCCTTCATTATGCTGTCAAAAGAGCTAGTAGCATTCATTAAACTAAGTTGTTCTCACTCTTAGCTCCTTTTAAATACTTGAACTTATATTAAACTCCCGAGGGAAGGGATTTAAATTATAGACAGGAACAAGAACGATTATTGAAAGAAAACAATTACTCCAACGACTGCTGTTCATATTAATCAAGAACAGTTTCTTAGTTAGTTTATTTTTACCAAGCTCACTTTTCCTTGCTCCATGCTAATTATGAGGATTTCTAGATCAGGTATTTTTTTGGTTTTGTTTGATTGCTTGTTTACAAACAAGGTTAAAGTATCATTTAGAACATTTTATAATGGAAAATGACCTACTCACTGCCTTACCTGGAGTCACTGACACCTCTTTGTAACGTGCCCTACTTTCTTACTCATTTCCAATTAACATGGCCCAGAGATTAGATTACAACCTAATCAATGGCTACAACCCAGTCAAAGCATTTAGCCAATGCTTTTTATGGTATTTTATCTTTAAAGACTCTGAACTCTGACCTGAAGATATTAAAATATCAGTGTTTTAGAGGTTTATTGTCATCTGTAATTATTTTTGCTCCATACTCAGGGTAGGACTATACCAACATTATTTTAAATGAACACACATGGGAAAATCATTCTGGAATTGTCTTAATACTTACAAGAGGAGGAGGTTTTTGCCATCATGATATACAATGAATCAGGGAAAACTTCAACCTTGAAAAGAGTCAGGAGATTTTCCTTAATCTGGTTTTAAAAATATGCGATGCTTAGCAGGACATTTCTAGATCTCCCCTCAGGAGCATTAATTAGAACAAATGCAATTAGCCTATAGCATCCCTATGAAGGCAGAATTCTTAAATTAATCAGTACGATTTTTGCTGAATTAAAGGATTGTCCCAGGTCTTCCCATAAAATAATACTGACTTGGCACAGGAGCCAGAAAGAATTTAGAGGACAGAGCCAGAAAAATTTGTTGAACCACAGGAAGCCTGAACAGAAACTTGAAGTTTAGCATCATCTTTATCCTGTGGTGGATCTTACCTCCCTCATGCAATGGTTGACTTCAGTTGACTTCAAGGGATTTTGTCATAGGGCTCATCTGCTCATGGGGAGCTCATCCATATTAGCTAACTGTGTGAACTGAAAAATTCCACAAAGGTGGGATTGTGACCTTCTAGAAGCTGCAAAGAGAAAGATTTCTGGGCAGATATTGGGGTTCTCTGTGCACAAGTTGAGCATTCATCTCTCCCTTGGCAGAGTTCCTGGGGTGCTGCAGGAAAAGGCCAGGTGAATACTCCTGCTTTGCCTTTTGAGCTTGCACTGGGACCTGGCCAGGGTTCACCACAGACTGGCTAACGAGGTCACACTTGCTGCACACACTCCATTTCCCTTAATGATGACATCTCAATCAGAGAAAGAAGAATGAATAGTAAGACTGCGGGGAGGTATGACGGCGCATTGCTCTGTCCCATATTCCCTTGTAGAGCAGTAGATGCAAGATTGCTCTCAGCCTCATGAATCTGATGAAGATTCTATGAGGACACAGCTCTGCGTATCACAGCATCACCTGGCTTAGCAGGGACCACAGAACATCTCTGGTGCAACCTCCTGCTCCAACCAAGCTCAATACTGAATTCAGACCATCTTACCCAGCTGTAGTATAACCAACAGGGCTGCAAGAAAATGGGGTAGGTACCCTGCAGTTAGGATCCAGTTCAACTTTCTCTGAGAGCACATCTCTACTTCTACCTGCTTTCTAAGCAGCTATATTTTTTACTAAGGAGATGGCCTTTCTCCAGCAGTGTGTTCCGCGTGATAGGCACTTACCCTGAGGGTGCTGGGACTTTTGGGACTGAGGTCTGAGCTTGCACTGCTTTCCTGCTCTTCCAGCACAGATAGCTCCTCTCTGTGACTTCCCTTGGAGATCAGCAAAAAGCAGGGGGAAATGTGTCAGTCTGATGTTTTCATCCAACTTAGAAAAGCCCATGCATGAAAAAAAGTTAGATGGAAAAGACTGTTTTTACTCCTGGGGTAATGTTCTTGGGATCCACTTGAGGGAATGAGAAAAGCAACTTTGTGTATGTGTAAATCCTACAGTGGAGGAACCTTTTCCCCAAAAGGGTTAACGCAACCTCTCTTTTCCCCCAGTAGCTTCATGGCCCTAACAGCTTTCATTGTGAAATGGGTGCAGGTGTGGGCTATGCTTTGTTGATCACAATCCCTTTTGCAGAGGAAGCTTTGAATATGTTTGACATAATCAGCTCACAGCCTTTGCCCGCACTCTTTCATAAACAGGCCATTTTCACATCCTTTTCATGGGATCCGACAAGCGGAAAAATAATTAATGTTACCTCAGCCTAACAGTGACCCAGCTTTGATTCAAAAAGACGGCATGTTGCATAAACTAACCATTTAATTGAGTGATAGAAAAAGCCCACATGTATCAATTCTGCCTCCACGTATTATGATTACTGGGGCTTTGCAAGGATTGTGCTCCCTTGGTCATAAAGCAGAGCTTAAATTCAAGACCATGAAGTGGTTTCAGAAGGATCGATTGAGCATGAGCTAGGGATTATCTGTATTTACGGTGGCAGGACATGGGAGCAGGGGAATATGTGGGTACCCAGCAATCATGGCACATGCTCAGGTTATGTCCAGGTTATGTCACATGTCCTTGTGGGAATTGACAGTGGCCAGACATTATCCAACCATAGGACATTTTGGATGCTGATGGCACTACACTGCCACCTTGCCATGACCTCAGAGCCAAAGCTAACTGGTATATGCCACAGTTAGGGCTACACCTAATATGAATAGGGCAGAATCACCCGTGAGGTAACCCACCAAAAAGAAATGTCCAAGACAAATCTCAGTTAAATTCAGATGTGGTTTTGAGGTAGCAGTGTCTCCTCTAGTGAACCACCTCTTCTTGTGATTGCAGAAAGGCAGCCATTTCAGTAGAAAGGGAACGAAACCAGGAGCCTCTATTACTAACCACCATGAGTGATCATGAGCACAGTGTGGAGGTGTCATGCACTGGTGGAGCAGTGTCTCCCCAGGAGCAGATCAACACAAGCTCATCACTGGCTCACTCAGAGACAGTGCTGGTGGAGCCACTCATGTTGCCCTGGGCAAGGAGGCTCTGGAGACCACTGGGCTTCCCTTCTATAGGGGATGCTATAGGATCATGCTATAGCAACATGCTATAGGAACAAACAAAACATCTTGAAATGGCTCTGGTTCCTCTTCTCAGGCCAACCATAGGCATAGAGCTTATGCTCTCATGCTGTTAAATAGAAGGGGTTTCATAAAAACAGCCATGCAAGTGAGTAAATCTGGGTAGGTTGGTATCTCACCAAGTCTTATAATGCAGAGGCAGAGGACTGTTACCACAAATTCAAGGGGAAGACATTTGAACCCAAGGGAAGAAAAAGTCTTTCCACAGGTTTGCAGCTGGGCTATCAGACCCTGCTCTATTAGATGTCAATCCTGTCCATAGCTTAGAGAATTTTAAAAAGGTATTGATTGTTTCTATGCTCACAAGAATACCCCAAATTAAAACTCCTGAAGTCCTCCTTCTCATGAAGAAGCAGATAATAAACAGGAGCTAGACCTTGGTCTGACCCCAGCAAGGCTATGTTCCTAACCCATTTTACCTGTGGGGATCTCAAGATGCTCAGAGTCCTTCCTCTGGCTATTTAACATCTGTACAAGCTATGCTACCTATGCCAGACCCAGGTCCAAATTTCTGGGACTTGCAAGCACAGCATCATTGGCCAAGATTGAGTGAGCTCCTCCTGGCAGCACTGGTGCTTTGAAGGTGTGCTGCGAAAATTGCCTTTCCTATATCCACTTCCAAGAGGCTACATTCACCCTGTAGCATGCAATCAGCATGAAACCCTGGGGTTGTCTGGAGAGCCTCCAGGAAATGTCCAGGTGAGTGGCAAGGCACCCACCTCTTGCTGCAGCTGGCCAAACATCAGTCTGTGTGCCTTAGGTGGGATGATGTCCAGGTTCCATACTATATTTCAGGAGGAAGGTGCCTTCCCATTGACATTCAGCATCGGGCAGGCAGAAGGAACGTCATTCCATTTGAGCCAGCAAGAGGCAAAAATTCTCAGAATAATGCCACCTTCACAACCAACTGTTGAATGCACCATCTTACATGGCTGCCTGCCAGTAATTTCAATGCAAGCCCTTCTTGCTTACACAACAATTTCCCCTTGTAATGTAGGAGGGGAAAAGATTGTCCTTGCCCATAGCTTTTTTGTCGGTCTTCTCTGATTTTTTTCACAGCGGTCCATGTCTTTTCCACGTCCAAATATCCCAGTCCAGCCTGCTGGGGAAGGAGGGCCTGAAGAAGCAGCACTGATCTCTGAGTGTTCACCAAAGATGGTGGTGGTACCTGTGGCCACAGGAACCAAGGTATTGTTCCTCCACTGGCCAGTGCGCAACCCCTGAAACACCATGGAGGAGGCCTACACTGTGCATCTTCTCAAGGAAAAGCTTGATGGCATTACAGGAACCACAGCTAGGACCGGTTGCTCCAGCTCCCATGTCCGTGCTCAAATGGGGCTGGGTGACCTCTCCATGCCTTGGGGACAGGCATGACCTTTCCCAACTTCCCCGCTATGCATACTGCCTCTAAAGTGAGCCTGCACAGGCAGGGACTTCTCTCTCTTCAACTTTAAATCTGTCCCCAGCACAGGCATGCCATAGAGAGAGTATCCCAAGCTCTGCTGTTTAATGCTCCCAGCCTGCCCTCCTCTGAGCTGCTCTCTTCCCTCATCATAGGGCTGTTGCCCAGAAGTTCTGTGGGTGACCCACCTGCAGGAGAGTTGTGCTTTCCCTGGAGTTGCCTGTGATGGGGCAGCTTGCATGGGTGGGCTGGCATGCCCATGTGAGCTGCTGAGGCTGAGAACTGAGGGTATTAAAATGGCTGGGTGTTTCCCCGGGCACGGAGGTGGGCAGCAGAAAACAGGTCTGAAGTGCTGCTTCCATGCAGTGATGTCCAAAATATTTTTGGAGGTAACTATTCAGTGTTTGTGGCACGAAAGCTTTACAGTGACACAAAGGTAGGGCTTGTTTAAATCCCAGTAAGTGCATCAGAGACAATCCTGCAGCCTACCTGCCAGCTCAGGGAGTGCATGCTCCTCACACCTCATTCATCTCTATTAGTCCCTAACGTACACAAGTTCTTCAAGTACCTCTCTCTTTATTTTATATAATCAGTTGCTGCATAATTCCTATTCATTTGTATCTGGGAAGTAAAAAGGCTACGAACTAGGATGCTCTTAAGTGCCTAATTCTGCCCCCATAGGAATAAAATAGGGACAACACGGGCAGCTCTGGGACATTAATCAGAGGGAGACGCAGGCAAAATCCTGGCCCTGGTGAGGTTTTTACCCTCAGCTGGAACCAGAGTATGCTTTGAGGCATGAACTGCACCAACTGTCTAAAAGCAGTGCCATCTCGTTCACCTTTATTTTGGAGAAGGCTACAGATTTTATACCCTGCGGGGATGGCAGCTTGCTCGAGGACTGATCCTGCCAGCCCTATTTACAACGGGTATTACCTTACTCTGCCTGTTCATTCCCGCAGAGCACTGATAGAGTAGGATGCTCTTCAAGATGAAGGTGTGCGTGGGGGGATCAGCCCTCGGTAGAAGAGTTTTAATGTGAAATAAGATCAAACATCACTGCCACACCTCTACCTCCAGCAGTTTCAGCCTACACAAGAAAGGGGAACGTGCAAAGGAGCAGAGTGCTTGTTCTGGTGCAACTTCAGGAAAGGTTTAGAGAGGAAAGAGAAGAGGAGGGAATGAGAGAGGAAAGGAAAGGAAAGGAAAGGAAAGGAAAGGAAAGGAAAGGAAAGGAAAGGAAAGGAAAGGAAAGGAAAGGAAAGGAAAGGAAAGGAAAGGAAAGGAAAGGAAAGGAAAGGAAAGGAAAGGAAAGGAAAGGAAAGGAAAGGAAAGGAAAGGAAAGGAAAGGAAAGGAAAGGAAAGGAAAGGAAAGGAAAGGAGAAAGAAGAGAAAGGGAAAGGAAAAGGAAAAGGGAAAGGAAAAGGAAAATAATGTCTGGAGCTGAAAAGTAAATTTGTTTCTCTACTAACACCCATGGAACTTAATTGGATTTACTGCCTGAAAAAAAAAACTTGAAAAGATTATGGAAAGAGAAAAGAATTTGAGATTAACACATACAGTACCTCTTAATACAGGTGGCAGGACAATTAGAAATGTGGTTAAGCTTTGGAAAATCTTTATGAACCTGGAAGGGATTTAAGTCTGAATGTGATTTGGTGTGCCCAGCCCTGATTTTTCTAGACCATGCAGGTGTTGTAAACACAGCGTCAAAGGATGGTTTGGAGGCTCTTCCTCCCCTCCATTGAAAACCTTGAGTAGAGGGAAGGAAATCACAGAGGCCCCCACTGGCCCCTGGAAAGGGTGAAGGGAGATTTTCCCTTTACCTCCTAGGACTGGTGGTGGTGGACTCCAAGCAGCAATACTGCTGGAAAGCCTGCATGGGTCAGAAGATAAAGCCGCCTGCGTCCTTCCAGTGAAACACAACTGTAGCGACTCAGTGGTTAGGAGAGCCCATGCGGGCTGTTTCTCCTCACTGCTTGAGCGGCATTTAACAATCAGAGCTATTGAATTCCATTTCTCGGTGTCAGTCAGTCAACCTGGGCCCAGCGTGGCTCCCTGTGCTGCTTTCAGAGCAAATGAAGTTGTCCGTACTGTGAATAGCAGGATGCATCGAGGGGGATTTACATCAGAAGAGGGACTTGGCCTCATTCCTTCAACAATTAGAGAAACACAGTCGTTTCTCTAGGTGTTAGAGCAAAAGAAAAAAGACCTCTTCCGTGGGCAGTGAAACAAATGAATGGTTCCCGATGAGTTTTTCCCACCTCGCAGCAGCATGGTCTGAAGGCCAGGGCTGATGAATTATAACTGTTTCCCCGGGGGAGGCACTAATTTAGGTCTCTGCCCTCCATGCCCTTGGTGGCTTTCATGATATTTGCAGTACTACGGGGAGGGAATTGATCCGACTACAGCAGATCTGCCTCTCTCCTTTTGTGGTAGAGATCTAGGGACCGATTCATCCATTCCTGAAGGAGACCTCAAAACAAACAAACCAAAAAAAAAAAAAAGCAGGTGCATCGCCCCAATTTCTCTACTTCAGCTCAAAAAGCTAATCACAAGGGTGATTAGCTCAGATGTAAACATCTGTGCTGGAAACACCTGAAGATGGTGAAACCAATCCCACTCTTAGAGAGTTGAGGAGTTTTGGTGAGGATCTGACAGCCAGACATGTAGGTGGGCAGGGAGGGCAGGACGCAGCTTGCAGGTAAGACACTGAATCGTACGTGTCTGCAGGTGGGTGTCTATAAGTAAGAAAGGTGTCCAAGCCCTGCAAGGATCAGGGGAAATATGCTCTGTACAGTCAGAGGAGTCTAGAGAGTGAGTCACACAATGAGATGTCTGACGTGATGTGAGCTGGGGCAATTCCTCTGCTGCAAATTGACATGTTTCCCTGGACTTATTTAACCAACACCTCCTAATAGCTAAGGATCTAGTCGCGGTGGCCTGGCCAGGCAAAGGCCGCTTCTGAGGTCAGTTCAGAAGTCATCCCTCCTCCTGCTTCCAGCACCCTCCCTGCAGAGGCACTGAGCATCACATTCTCCTGGTGGAAACAAATTGCCAGTGGCAAAGGGAAAAGCAGCATTCCTGCATTCAAAGCATTTCATCAAACCAGAGGTCAGCAGCTCATCTGTCCACCAAAACTGGGGCAAAAACTCCCCCCACCCTGGGAAGAGGGGGAGCAGATGCTCTCAGTGCATTGCAGCAGCTACGAGGGGGTGCACAAGCGCAAGCAGCACGTGTTATGCAGGGAACAAGGCTGCTGCTTGGAGAGAGCTCAAACTGGGTGGAATCAGATTGGTATCACTCCTGGATGCAAACATGATTGCACTAGGGGTAGAGAAGGGACCTGAACTGCTGTAATTAGATTATCAGATCTCCAGAGCAGGATTCGGCTCATAACACATTTTAACCCTTTATTCTAAGATTGTGGTGTGCAAACTAAATGTTGCTACTATAAAACCTGAGCAGATTTGTGATGTATAGAAACGGGTCAGAAGTTTCTGGTCACTGCAGCTCCCAGATGCTGGTATTATTTTTGGCGGGTTTAGCACATTTCCAATTGTCCTGTGGTTAAGAACAGTTCTTACACACTGCAAAAATCCCTTGGGAGAGAAGTCCCTGGCTGTGCAGGTGACTTGTGGGGTTTGAAGGGAGGAAGATTAAATGGTACTGGATTCCCTACGCAAGACCAAAGTTCATCCATCAGCATGCATGCATGTAAAGCACCTATAGGCAAGAAACATTGTGATCTGTTGTGCTTTCCTGTAACAGCACCAAGGAAGGATGAGTTTGGAGCCATGCCAGAGTGTTTCAGGCTGACTCAGCAGGGACAGTTTTGTGATGGAGACGTTGGGAAGTATGGATTTGACACCTAACTCTGCTATAGCACTGTGTGACCTTTAGCAAATCACTTTCCCATGATGTTCCTTGACCCCTTGCAGTAAAATGGGGCCAGTAACACTTCCTCGGTCATACTTGTCTCTTTGGATTGTCACCTTTTCAGGGTAGGGGAATGAGGTTTCACACTGTGACAAGCAGCTGCTGTCTAGAAAGAAACAGCATTCAGAGTTATGATAAATGACCTTAACATTCATGACATGCTCATTGCTCTAGTCTTCCCACTGCTTACACATTCCCTGCCAGGGACAGTGAAAATAAATACAGCCCCTTGTTCAATTATAATAAAGGCATTCCCTGATTCTTTGAAGGGTCTCCTTGGTTTCTTGTCAGGTCTGCTTCCCTGCCGTGCTGCCAAGGACAAGCTGCAAATGTTGGAGAGGAAGAAGACAGTAATTTTTTTCTCCACCAAAGTATGACAGCTCTTATTATCTTTTGACAACAAATATCCACATTTAGGCACACACTGCCTTGACTACCAAACCCAGCTGCTCTCCATTAGCTCACATGGCTTTACACGCAAGCAGGGACTAAGTGGATCCTCCCTTTCGTCTGAGCTGAGAGCTCTGTCTGAAGAGACTATGGTTTATTTTCACTTGGTAACTTGTGGGAAAGCCACAAACTCGTGTTGTCTTCACTAGGATGTAAATCTGTTTCCTTGAACTTGAAGATGAGCTCTAGACTGATGAAGACCCCTAATGAAACTTCATTAGTGCAAGGCCAGGGCATCTTGCCATAGTTGTCTAATGAATGTTCCTCTCCTGTTGCCCAGCAAAGGTTGTCCAACCTTCTGCCACTGAGACATCCAATTATTTTGATGCTACTGATCAAATAATGATTTGGGCTCGTGATTTCAAAGCTTCTGCCCCAGGGGCTGGGGATAGCTTAGGGTGCAGTGGAGCTGCAAATCTCAGTGCACCACAAATCTCACCTGCTGTCTTCAGCCAGGATGCCCTTCACAAACAGCTTTTTCTACGAGAAATGCAGAACAGCCCGGACATGTAGGAGCCAATATTTCCCTGCAAAAGCCAAAGCTTTACACTTCATGAGCAGTTCCTGCAGCAGGGAGGAGACAATACAGCTGACGTATTGATCATGTTGCACTGCTGGAAGGTGCCTACACTGATTAGGGCAGTACGTGAACAAGAATACAATGAGTAAAAAAACTCATTAAATCTTCCTGTCCCACCTCAAAGAAATTCCCTGGCTCTCCCCACGACCAAATGAACCAAAGCAAGGCTGAGATGCTGCTGGGTGCGAGAAGGAAACACTATGCAGGAGATTTCTTCTCCTGTACCTCTCCCATGATTAAGGAGGCTCACCTATGGATTAAGCCTGTGTCTTGCTTTGAAACCTCCTTGGACCCCTCTATGTCTGGTGGCCATGGTACTATTTGTAACCAGATATAAGATCACACATGACTGTTGCCCCATATATGGAGATATCCATACATTCCTGCCCTAGGGGAGGTCTAAAAGCTTGGCCTAAAATAGCTCTCCAGGCTTCCTCTGCATTGGATGGAGAGAAACAGGCACCTGCAGAGAGTAACTTGCCTGCCCTAACTTAGCCAGCTTTTTTTTAGGGTGAGAACTGCTACAGCAAGCCGAGTGCCTTCAGTGCTCGTGCAAATCAATGGGATTGTACTAAGATGGAAACTTGAAACGATGCTTTCAACTACACTGCTACAAATATAGGACCATAAACAGGCTCTGTTGGATCAGACTGACGAACTCACTGTCCTGCCTCACAGTGCCGAAAGGTGGCTGCCTAGGGAAGGCTGCCTCATACAGTGGTACTTCCCCAAAATACATGCCCATCCTCCAACATTTTGCAGTTCAGGAACTTTCTACCTAAAGAAGGAGGTCTTTGCAATTCCTAACCCCTGCTGGGTTTCCTTTCTATGAACCCGTCCTGCCTCCCTACAAGTTTCTATCCTCCTGAAGCAAGGAGATCCCCAGGGCGCCTCCACCACCAGAAAAGCACCTCCACTTCCTCTGGTCTGCTTCGGACCTGCTGCCTGTGAGCTTCGCTAGATGGCCATTGCCTAGACTAGAAGAACACTAACATGAGTGTAAACACCATTTACACACACACACGATATAATTTGGCCCCATTTGAGTATCATTCAGTTTGCTGAAGGAAGTCCAAGCTTGGTTCTTCTATGCGTTAGCTTTGACTCCCTCTGCTTTATTGGAGTTAAGGCACTAAAGCCGCCTGTTTCAGGGTCACTGTTCCTGGTGGCCCTGAAGTGGTAGGTTCTGCCAACCTCCAAACCGGCCTGGGAGGGAAATGGCACAGCTCAGTTCCGCTATTTACTTTAATCAGATATAAAATCAGCACCACTTGAAGGGTCCAAGGGCAGATTAACCATCGGTTCTGACCTGATTTGCCACTGTTTATTGCAAACGTGGACTGGCCGCACGGCGAGAGCTTTGCTTTGTCAATAGATCCCAGACACAATGGACTGCAGGAAACGGAAAATGATCCGAGGAACCCGGGCAGATGGAGAAGACGGCTTCTGCTCTCCTACGGCAGCCAATTGCCCGGATCAGCCCTACAACGTTTAATTCACAAATGTGCAATCTTTAGCTCCTTTTACGTGTCCCCGGGCAGTCTCATAGACACCACCTGAAGTATATTAGAGCCTGGCTGATTATGGGTCTGCTCCAAAGCCCTCTGAAGTCAGTGGGAGTCTTTCCCCTGACTTCACTGTGTTTGGGGCAGGCCCTGGATGAATATCCCTCAGGTTAGACAGTTTAATCATCCATTCAGCAGTACACAAAGCAGATCACATACACTTTTAGCCTGCATTGTATGGTGTTATGAAATGAGAAGATTATTTGATATGATTCAGAGATAGCTCAGGTATAAGGTAAAAAAAAAATAACACCTTTGATGTTTTACATTACACTTCAGTTATTCCTTGAGGGGCAAATTCTCGTCACCTTACCCAGGTGAATATTGCGCTCGGTAATTTGGTCAAAAACATTCCATCAACCTTCTTTTTAAAAGGCGGGGGGGGCGGGGGGAGTTCAGCTTGATGGAGATTTCTGACAAAAAGAAGCAAAGAGAAGAGGTAAATCCATGTTTTTCTTCTTCCAACAATCAGAGAAAAAAATAATTGGGAACAAAAATCAGTTTTGGAGGGATTTTCGAACAGGACAATAAAACTAGTCTTTTTTTTTTTTTTTGCCAAAGCCTAAGGAGAAACAATAATTTCCCAACAATTGCAGTCTCCATCTGGCACAGCTATTTCTAGCTGAGGCATCAGCCATCCATGTATCATCAGCCAGGTCTAATTCTCATCTTGCCTCTCTTGGGTCAAGCTGCAAAATGAGACTTGGGTCCTCTTATCTTATGTGCTATCAGAACGAGACCAACAGGACCGCCTCCCGTGAGGAGCAGGACAGGATTCAGGTACATCAGATTTGAAGTCAGGTGAGATCTGCGCGGCTCGTGGCTCTACCTCAAGAAGTCTGATGAAGATTTTCCATTGCTAGAAATACAGTGAGGGGAAGGCCAAAATATCTGTAGTTTCCTTGAATGCTACTACATCTTTTGAACTATTCTTAAAGATTTCAGGGCAAAAATCAGCCTCAATCAGCCTAAAAGAGGCAATAAAACCTTCTGCGCGGGCACAACGTACCGCGGCCAACCTTCATGGACTTTTTGAGCGACAGCACAAATCAAAAGCCTCTTCCTTCAGAGGAGATGCAAACCACAGTCCATGGCCAGTGGCAGTAATTGAAGCCCTATTTCCAAAAGAGTTGGCGGGCGATGAAACCCAGTGCGGATGGCTGTGTTCTGCCTCTTGAATCCCCTCCCACCACCCCGCAATATACTCGGTGTTGCTGGGGGTGGGGGGTTTAACTTTACTGGCACAAGAGTTTCCTTTGTTGATGGGAGCTGGGTCTCCTCTAGGGGACTGGGCCGATCCAGCTGTACTGGCAAAGCCTTTGTACTGTGGAGCAGCTCAAGTGCAGACCTGCAGTGGGTGCCTGCCTGAACCTTTGCTGGCATGTCGATAAGGCCAGCGCTGAGCAAAGTTAAACGACCCCGTGCTGGAGAAGTGCCACACGTAGGAGCCAGCAAGCATCTGTGTTACTGATCCAACGCGTCTCTTGAAACGCCTTTGGACTGTACCTCTTTTCAAGCGGGGACTGCCTTTTTTGGTAGTTGTGTGTCCAAACCTCAACTGGAAGAGCCACGGTCATGGCCAGGAGAGTCGGAGGGTACAGGCAGAGGTACCAGGCAGTTGTGCTTCCAGTCATCAGCACGACCATGGTTTCACATGGAGTATGGTTTGTTGAAGTGGCATCTTTCTAGATGCTTAGGAATTATGGAGAAACCAAGCAAAGATGAGACTTCCTGTGATGCTTAGCTTTAGCATCCAGCAGTCGGGATCTGTGGGCTCCCAACTACCCGCCATGAGATCACTGCTCCCTCAAAGCCAGAAGTCATTTTACAGGGCGATTCCTACAGCTGCCAGAGCAGAGAGGGCAGAGGCCTGAAGTCTGAGCCTCTCTCCAAGGGAAGGACATTTTTCCGCTGACTTCCCTGTGAGCAGGCTATGCCCTGTGCTGCTGGGCTGTCACCTGACCCAGGCTGGGAAGAGGCTCATTGTCATGGAGAACTGCCCATCCCAAGCATGGCCTTGGCATTTAGAGGGGAGTGGGGACTCAGGGTGGGACCAGCAGGCTAATTGCCTTTTTCTTCTCCCTCCTTCAATGGGGGAATCAGTAAATCCCCAAAGCCCATGACAATAGCCCTGCTGCTTTTAAGTGCCTTTCATTAAACTCAATCCTCTTGCCCTCCCTCTCCCAAGATTTGCTAAAAGAAGAGTCTCTTTTAATGACAAAAGGAAACCTAAAAGGCTGACATTACCGCATTCGCTTGGCTCCTCTCTGCAGACTAGGTGTCTATTTGCTGAAATCTACTCTCAAGTGTCCCTTGGGCAGGTTGCTTTATCATGAGCACACCAGCCTTTGGGGGGGTGTGCCTGCAGGAGAGGCCACAGCCCCTGGTTCCAGCTAAGGGCTCACTTTCCCTGGAGGGAGCAGGATTTGGTGTTAAAGACAGGAAAGGTGCACTGGGGACAGTCACATCTGCCAGAACCTCCCTAGAGCCCACCACCACCCCTTAGGAGCGGGGCTGGAGCACTGTGGTGGGTGAATCCTTCCCTGGCTCTGCTCTGGCAGGCTCTGGCTATACCACCACCCAACCAGTGTGGCACAAGGTCTGTTGAGCCATGGGATATTTGCTGAGGACATACTGCCAGAAGCAGACCACGCAGCAACACAAATCTGCCACCGATTCGGGATCCTCAGGAGCAAACGTTTATGGCTACTGCGTGCAGAAACATACAGCTGATGGAAGTGGCAGAGGGTAAGTCCTGAAACACATCTTCTGAGTGGAAGAACATGAGCTGGACACATGCAAGTGTCCCACATTGGCCCACTGCTTGCTAAGGTCTCACCAGAGGCTGGTGGAGCAGAGAAGGGGTACAGTGGTCACCTAGATACGTGAGTAAGCAGTTCCTGGCTTACTTAAGGAGCAGAAAAGGGGTGCAATTGTCACTTCGGTACATGAGTAAGCGGTTCCTGGCTTACCTAAGGGCTGGCTCTAAATCTTTTGAAGGTGTTGGGAATCCCTCCACTGCTTCTAGGTGAAACTCAGCTGTCCAAAACCCAAATAAAGCCATTCCTCTCCTGGTGCGATTGAACCCGAGCAGGACGAGACTGACCACCTTGTCTTTTTGCTGGTGGCAATCTGCCCGTTCCCTCCCATTATCGCTACTGCTGCATCACCTGAGACGCAATTAAAAATCAAAACACGGAGGAATTACCCCTAAAGCCAGGAAGATGGTATCTGTGCTGGGAAGGGGTGAGCGAGAGGGGGATGAGGCAGGAGTTGCCACCCGCCCACTGGTCTCCGCTATTGCACAAATGGCGGTTGGCCAGTGCTGGGGAAAGTACTTGGTCCCAATCCCAAGCACATGGAAGTCATCTGACATTTCGTCATGGCTTCATTATATTTTGGATCTGGCCAGCGGTTTGCCTTGCATCACTACCCTGTGCATTGTGCAGGTAGCCAGTGGAGAGGCGATGCATCGCATTGTAAAACAAATTTTGTTTTATGAATAGCCTGCAGGCACGGCCTTACATCACGGCAGATGCATATATGTTAAATAGCTGCAATTTCATGCTCCACTTCATTATTGATGCTACACTCCTCATGAAGACATTTATATTTACGCTCCACCTGCCCAGAGCGCCCAACAAGCAGCTTATGCAAACGGCAAGAATTGGGAGGAGTCGATGGTTTTGCATAATGGCTGCTGCTGGAGGATGGAGCCTCCTTTCCCAGCAGCGGGAATCAGGATACGGATTCTCGGGAGTGCCGGTCCACAGCAGCCGCTCCGCCTGCCCCGTTAGCTGACAGGTCGCATTTCTCCACCAGCCTGACGCTTTCAGCAGGTGCAACCCCCTTTGAAAAACGGACTTGCAAAACAGTCGAGCCAAGAGTCAAGTTCAGGCTTCCTACCTCCCGCTAGCTAGCACCACGCCAGAACCAGCCCCGCTTCTTTTACTTTTGCAAGCTTTTATTTTATTTCTTTTTACTAAACCAGGCTGAAAAAGGACAGTTGTAATTCAGACTGTTGACAAAAACAAAACAAACAAACAAAAAAAGCCCAGAGTGCCCACTCTGCCCAGTGAGATTATGCGAGGCTGCAGATCAGCTCAGATGCACCTCCTTTGGGCCCAGAGCAGGTTTTTTCCATCTTACTGCGCAGATTAAATTGTTCATAAATCTTTGCACCTTTTATCCCAAACCACGTGAAAGCAAAACCTGTCTCCCACAGAGTTTTAAAATACCTCAAACATACTGAGGAACAACCAGGCAGAAAAATCTAACAATTGTTAACATTTTATTCCCAACAGCTGTTTGGCCTGAAAAGTTTCATTAATACACCAACGAACAAAAACAAAACCAACAAAAAAATTCAAAACAAATAAAACAACAAAAAAGAAGGGGAAACAAAGTAAAATAAACTTTAACAAAGTTTAAAACACGTTATAAATAAGTACAGTTCCAGAGCATAATTTACAAATATAAAACCACATAGAAACATATGTACAGAAGAGTTACATTACGTACAAATATGTATAAAAATACCCCAGTGTTTATTCTCGTGCTAAAGCTGCATGGCTAGAGTTATCTTTGGTACTAAGCTCAGGGAAGATTGTTTTACACCAACACAGGGCCCTGGCTGTACAATATGCCATACACAGGAAGACCAGAGTGAACCTCTGTGGATTCTGAGGAGGTTTTGGGTGGGTTTTTACCCAGAGAACCCCCCCACACCCCGTGCATTGCATATTGCAAGATCAGGGCAGAAAGCAAGGGCTTACAGAGGCAATTGCTGGTAGAAGAGTTTTTTTAATACATTGTACAAGGCACTTCATAAGAAATCTCTTCATTTTCTTTTTCCTGTTCTCTTCTAAGACTCACTGGATGTCTACACTTTGTTCTTGCTGATATCACTTTATGGTTATAATTTTTAAACTTCTTATTCTACATTCAGGATTAGAAACCTCTGAAAACATTAATTCAGTTCGCTTTCGCCTGCAGAATTTAGATGGCAAGCCATCTAAACCACCTAACATTTTCCAGGACAGGGGAAAAAACTTTGCATCTGCCTTCTGCTGGTGTTTAAGGGTTGTCCTTAAGGTGAGAAGGTCTGTCTTCCTGGAAGAACTCCTGGGAAGTGTCCACATTGAAATGCTGTTTGCAGAAGCATATGGTCCTCGGTCCTGCCAAATACACCTGCAACTCCCATTCCCTTTGCAGCGCTTACCGGCCGATTGACCCAGCATCCTACACCTCCGTTCCATCCCGCGTGTAGATGAGGCTGTTAACTGTGAAGTTGTAGTAGTGGTTGTACTGGGCTCCCTGGCTGCTGCTGCTGGGATGGAAGGAGCTGTAGTAGGCGGGGGAAGGTCCCGCAACCCGCTGCAGCTGGTCTGGAGAAGGCACCTCCTGAGAAGAGCTGCTGGAAGGGGTGAAAGTGCCACTGCTCAGCTGTCCAGCAGAGAAGTTCCTGTGATGCAGGTCACTGCCAAGACTCCCTGTCAGCCGGCTGCCTCCGCTGCTCAGGGAGCTCATGCCGCTGAAGAAGGTGCTGAGGCAGCTGGGGGTGGATGAAATGATACCGGAGGGTGAGGAGCTTTTTGGATGGTCCCTGGCAGAAGGCGAGGGGTCCAGCTCCGGGGGTGGGCTGTTTCCACACGGTTTGCCTGCGGCTGGGATGGGTCGCTCTTCCTCAGCCTTCAGGCCCCCCAGAGAGGAGGCCGCAGATGCAGTTGCGGGGGCGTTGGGCTCAGAGCGCCGCTTGCGTTTGCGACGGAAGTTCCCATTGTCAAACATCTTCTCACAGTTAGGATCTAAGGTCCAGTAGTTTCCCTTCCCTGGTGGAAAACAGGAAAAACAAGAGAGAAAGTCAAATTGTGTGACAGTGAGCCCCGCTGCAGACAGATAAGCAATATCCATGTCTTGTCCGATCGGGACAGCACCCACGCCTCTCCTACACCTGTTCCTCCTCTTGTCTGTTGTCCAGTAGAAAGATCCAAATCCTGGCTCCAGGACATCATCACACCCACCCCTCCAGTGCCCAAGCGAACCTTAAGGCCACATGAAGGAGAACCTCCCCACCACAGAGCATAAATCTCCTGGAAGATCTGCATCTCTACCTCAGGCCTGTCTGAAGGGAACGCAAAGTGGGGCTCCCCCTGCTCTGGCTGCCTCACAGCAAGCCGGGGCACTTAGTGTGAGGGGGCTGTGGTGGCTCTAGTGTCCCCACACACCTCTTGCCCATGCCCGGGCCTGACGGGAGCAGTGATCCCACAACGTCCCCCCAAAGGCCCCAGACCGGCACGTCCCCTCCTTGCCGGGCCGCCTCGCCACCGTCCCGGCGCGCCCCCGCCCGCCGCCCACTGCCGGGTACCGGCTGTGCCCCGGGGCCGGGCCGGCGAGCGGCGGGCAGAGAGGGCAGGGGAGCCGTGAATCACGGCCGAAGGAGCCGGGCCTTGCACAACCGGCACGGCCGGCCCCAGCCCACCCGGCCCGCTCGGGGACGGCGTGAGGGATGAGGCCGGCGAACCTCCTGCGGAGGCCAGAGCCGGGCCCGAGGCGGGCCCGAGGGCGACGGTCTCCTCACAGCGCCTGGCTTGAGGGGACAAGGGAGACCGGTCTCCTGTCACCGCCCCGAGGGGACACGGCAGCCCTGTCCTTTCACATCGCCGGCCCTGAAGGGCCAAGGGAGACCGGTGTCTTCACTGCGACTTGCTTGAGGGGACAAGGGAGCCCGATCCCCTCATGTCACCGGCCCCGAGGGACCAAAGGAGCCCGACTCCTCATTGCGACTTGCTTGAGGGGACAAGGGAGCCCGGTCCCGTCACAACGCCCGGCTTGAGGGTACAAAGGGAGCCCGGTTCCCTGACAGCTCCGGCCCCGAGAGGACACCGGAGCCCGGTCTCCTCATGTCACCGGCGCCGAGGGGACACAGGTGCCCGGTCTCCTCACAGCGCCCGGCCTGAGGGGACACGGGACCCGCCGGACAAGGGACCCGCCGCCGCCCGCTCTCCTCGCGGGGGTGCCGGCGGCCCCGCGGGGTCTGCCCCCGCCGCATCCCCCCGCCCCAGCCCGCCCTCCCGCCCGGCGCGGCGGCCTCACCGGGGTCGTCCTCGTCGCGGGGCACCTTGCGGAAGCAGTCGTTGAGGCTGAGGTTGTGGCGGATGCTGTTCTGCCATCCCGCCTTGCTGCGCTTGTAGAAGGGGAAGTTCTCGGCCACGTACTGGTAGATGTGGCTGAGGGTGAGCTTCCTCTCGGGGGCGCTCTGGATGGCCATGGCGATCAGCGCCGAGTAGGAGTAGGGCGGCCGCACCAGCTTCAGCAGCTCCTCCTGGCTGGCCAGGCTCAGCCAGCTCAGCTCCGCGCCGCCCGCCGAGGGCGAGCCGGGGGCCGGAGGCGACCCCACCAGCTGCCCGCCCCGCGAGCAGCCGTACGAGGCCGGCGGCAGGAAGGGGGCGGCGGCGGCGGCGGCGGAGCCGGGCGGGCCCTGCAGGTAGGGCGCGGGGCTGTTCATGCCCCACAGGTAGCCGGCGTTGGCGGGCGCCCCGTAGTCCCCCAGCGCGTACCCGCCCGCCCGCTGCCCCGAGGAGGCGGCGGCGGCGGCAGCGGCGGCGGCAGCCGCGGCGGCGGCGGCGGCGGCGCCGGGCGGGTGGAGGCTGGGCTGGGGGTAGACGCTGAAGTTCTCGCTGCAGTACACCGCCATGTCGGGGGCTTCCTGGGCGCTGCGGGGCTGCGGGGGCGCGGGGGCGGCCGCCGGCGCCGAGGCTCTGGGCTGCGCCTGCTGCAACTCACCGGCGCTCATAATCCCTGGCCATGCAGGGCGGCCGGCGCTCCCCCCCCGCCGCTCCCGTCCTCTCCCGCCGACAACGGCCCCCCCCCCCCACCACGGCGGCCCCGGTGGCCCCAGACCAAAAAATCCCGGGGGGCTGCGGCTCGGCGCCCTTATAGGCGCTGCCGTGCGCCCGGCCTCCCCGCCCGCGGCCGGGGCTGGGCGGGCGGCGGCGGCGGGCGGGAGCAGCCAGTAGGGCGGCTCGGCGGCGGGGAGGGAGGCGGAGGGGGGCAAGGCCGAGCCCCAAAAGCGGCCATGGGGGAGGGACCTGGCGGGAGGCGCCAGGGATTTGGCAGCCGGCGGGATGCGGCAGCGCGGGGGCGGCATCCCTCAGCCTTGTCCCCCTTCACCGCTGTCCCGTCCCGTCCCCCCGCCCCGTCCTCCCCCGCCCCGGGTCCCTCCGCGCTGCCCCGCTGCTCAGGGACGATTATCCCCCATCCGCCCCCCTCCCCCGCTTTTCCCACGGACGCGATCGTCCCCGATCCCTTCGGCCCCGAAACCGGCCCCGAAATTGAGGTCTGGGGGGAGATTAGCATCGCTGCGGTTGCCCCGACGGGAACACGAAGGCTGAAATTCGCCTAAACTCTGCTATTTATGTGTAATTTTGCCGCCTGTCTCGTAACAGCCGGGACTGAGATGGCAGTTAATTAGCTTTGGATAAGGAATTGCCCGAAATTAAACAAACAAACAAACAACATCGGCGTGGTCGCTCGTACTGCGGGAGGGAAGGGCTGGCGGTCGCGGGGCGCGATTTAATGAATAAAAGTTGATTTTCGCCTCCGTGCTTCGGCGGATCTGGAGGGAAAGAGCATCCTTTTGCACAGAAAAAGCCCTGGGTGTTCATACCCATCCCGACACCCCGGGGTTTAGTAGAGCGACCAGCTCCAGCAAATCCTTCTCGTCCGGGGCAAAACACACGACCGGACCCGCACGTATAACAAGAAAATTACGGTCAATGGTGCGGGAGAATTTAGTCTTTTTCAGTCGCTTAGAAGTTGTAAATCCCCGGGTCTTAAACGGGACTGTTACTCCGTTCCTTTCTGGTAAAAATGCGTAAAAATCCCCTTTCCAGGCACAGATGCGAAGCGCTCTCCCCAAGGTTGCGAGCACCGGGTGTCTTGATTTGACATCGGGATTTTGGGGAGAGAAGAGCGTTTGGGAAAAGTCTTTGTGTTTTATGTCTTCGATAAAATAATTATAAACGCACATGTAAATAAGTGAGGCTGGGTCGGAGCAGCTTTCCCGGGCTAGCTCCAATTCCAAATTTTCGTCGCTCGTGTGATCTAAGCAGGGATGTAATAATTGGAGGATTTTCACCATTATATTTCGTTTTAAAACAAGTGGACAGAGACTTTGGGGACAGATAATCGCTTAAAAGTAAGTGTGGTGAAGAGTTATGATTTTTAGTTTCTTCCTTTACTCGTAAGGGGAGGTGTTTGGTTTTTTGGTTTTGGGGGGTTTGGGGTTGTTTTTTGTTTTGTTTTTTTCCTGTTGTTACTTTGTTTCTTTCTGTCACTGTTGCTGATTTTGTTTTGCATCTTTCGGGGAAAGTGCTTACTGTGTGTATTTGAATGGCCAGAGCAGCAGGAGAAAATTTTACATTATGTTCTGCAAGGTGTATTTTCCCTTCTCAGCTTCCTTGCCTTTATAATTTATAACACCTCCACATCTCTTTGGAGATGGGTTGCAATGCAAAATGCTGATTTGAAGTCGGACTGGACAACAGACATCTAAAACAAGCAGTTTATGGGGAAATCACGGCTAGAAAGAGCATCTAAAGGGCAAGAAGCAGGTAGATTTTTAAAAAGCAACTTCCCTCGGTGTTTGAAGAGCTAAACCGAAAACGTTATGCTCTAAAATTACAACAAATCTGCGTTTATCCGTTTGCTCAAAAACCCCGTGCCCGTTGTAGGAGGGAGAGGAGCAGTCAGTGATTTCGCCTTATCGCTCGAAATTGCGATTTTTGCTTCAGGGATTTGATGTATTTGGGCAAAGGCAGAGCCATCTAGAGGAGCAGCCCGGCTATGACGAGGTGGGGAAGGCAGTTTCCCTCAGAGGCATAGTATGCTGCCTTCGAGTTTTCTTTAGTTTATTTCTCTGCTTCCAACAAAGGAAACGGGTGAGAAAATAATGCTGAATTAGCTCTAATAAAAATGCGTGTCCTCAGAAAACTCCAGCTTGCTTTACCAAATAGTAAGGAATGTGAAACAGAAATAGCTTTAGAGAGGTTACTACATAACCGGGATGGCACGGATATGCAAACCAACACTTAATTTAAAGAGTGGAGAGAATAAAGCTTTGATGGTGTGACGGCTGTAAAAATGTTTAATTTTCTTTAATGCGTTTATCCTGCAAGTAGCGTGCAGTGTTGCCTCAAAACATCATCAGCTCTCGGTACAAACCTGTTGCTTTTCCCTTCTGCCAAGGCACGAGGAGAGCAGCATGAAGAGATCCAGCACTCTGCCTCTCTGCTTTCCAAATGCTGCTTTTTTCCAGAGAGGTATGGGAGACGTTTGCCTTTCCAAAACACACCGAGAAGCTGGCAAGCGAGGTGCCGAAATGCAAAACTGAAATCAGTTTCAAGGTAAGAGTCTGAGGCTACTGTCCACCACTGTGCGCAGGTTCGGGGTCGGGCTTGAGCAACGCTGTGAAATTACTGTGTTATTACTGAGTTGCTGGGACATTCGTTAGTGCTGGCATTATGCGCGTGGCAGTGAGGTCTGCCCAGTAGAGGAGCTCATGGCATATGGGAGTCGGGGCTGAACCATATCGCCAGCCGTCTGCGATTCCCTGAGAATCTCTCCAGCCAGCAGCCTGGGAAAGTCTTTCAGGACTTACCGAGGAAAAGTGCTGCAGAAGAGCAAGGTCCTCCCCGACCTTGCCGTGTGCCAGCCACACCATTTGCTTTGATGGTGTGCTTGTCCTTGTCGTGCATGCGGCAAGCACTTTTCCCCCTGCTAGGAAGGCACTGTCTTTGCCTCTAAGGCCCTGCTCCTCTGAACATGTAGGTACAGGCTTAACTTTCCTGTTGTGAATCTCAGGTGTGTACAGCTGAACACAAAAACCTGAAAAGGCTTCAGACCTGCGCACCCAGCCTCGCAGCAGGAACCCATACCTGCACCCACCTGCGTCTCTCTCCGTTTCTCGAGGATGCTGAGGTACAGGGAACATGTTGGAGAATCAGGACATAATAACCCATGTTGGCCGCTATTGACTTTACCTGTAAGTGAGAGACCAGGATCCCTTCAATGGCTCCAAATTGCTGCAGTGAAGCAGGAAGCACAGGTTTGGTTTGTTTTGGCTGCATTTGCAATATAAGTCTCACTTTCTCCCTAAGGCTGGCAAGAGGCAAGGCAGTAACTTGATGGCCCACATATAAGAGAATTCTTCGTGTCCAGATTATATCTTTCTCCAGAGTCATCAACGAAATTGGGAATGAGTTCTTCATCCTCTGGGACAAGACAGGAGAATTACTCTTTTTTCTCTCAGTGGTTGAGGACCATGGCTCCACTCTCAAGTATATCAAGGAATTGATTAAGAAGCGCTCAAATTAAATTTAAGATGTAGTACCACTCCCTTATTTACAGATAAGCCTATTACTCCCTAGACTGGGTGCTTTACACCTATTAATCTGCTCTAAGAAATTCTCTTTTTTTCTCTCACCCTCTGATTTGTCTTGTAAATGGTAACAGAGTGAGAATGTCTGATGGTGCGCAATAGATGTTTCACTACCATGAATTTGGGAAGGGTGTTCTGTGTACGTGTATACAGGTTGAAGTAATTTTTATCCCTTACCTAAGGACAATAATGTATATTCCTCCCTCCCTGTATCTAGTCATCTATTGGACTGAAGTTCTGGCGATCAAATTTTGCCAACTTACCTTATGATAAAATCAGTGGTTTTCAAATCTTTCTTGGTTTTTCAGACCCTACAACATTTCCTGGGGAGGTGTCCTCATTCCACAATTTTTCAGGCTACCAGCAACGGGCTTGGTTTGGTTTTGTTTCTAGTTCATGGTCTCCGTGAAAGCACTGGAGGCTGCAGACCGAGGGTTAGCATTTTGGAATAGCAAATATTTTCCCAGTGCATTTATATGGTGCTGAGCATGATGCAGCCCCTGGACTCCACCACAAAGCGAGGAATAAATCATAGTTCATCGCACGCCATAGTTACTCCAGCACTTGAGGCTGTTGTGAGTGAACACCATCGCTGAAAGAAGCAGTTCTGCTCTCTCTCTGCTCCTGCATGCTTTTTCTGTCTGCTGTGCTCACACGAGTGTTTCCATGGCTGTGGACTGGGGCACTGATGCAGCTGTAAAGGAACACCCTCTCCCCAGTCCTCTTTTTTTTTTTTTTTTTCCCCTCCCTTTTTTTACCCCCTCAGGTTAGTTTTAGCCTGGGCCTGCCTAGCCCCTTCCTGAATGGGAGCTTGTTAGCGACTGATTAGCCGAAGTTTTGATAAAAGCTTCATTGTTTGTAACCCCTGTAACCTACCCGGCGCTGTGCTCCTAATAAAAGTGGGATTAAATAGACACCTTGGGAGTGAGACAGTTGCAATTGGGAATTTCAGAGTGTTGGGGGACAAAGGGATACGGCCAGGCTTCAGTAGCTCTGCATGTCAGAAGTGATTTCACCAAAACTGGGAAAGAAGCCTGACTTTGGGGTTTTGGGGGGAAGAGGAGCCTGGTGGGAGACAGTAGGAAGTCAGCTGTTTGCAGGTGGATTAAGCAAACGCTCCAGGTGTTTGGAAGCATGTTTGCAGAAGCTCTGAGTGCCCTGCATTTCTCCTGCTTCTTCTCGGGCTTAAGATTCATAAAAAGCATTGTAAAATGCCCAATCTGATCCCGCGAATTTAATCCTTCCTCATTTTATTTTTGCAACAATAAAAAAATCCACCTGACAATGAGGTGTGACTAACTTGGTAGTTTTGGACAGTGTCTGTTCTGGGAGGAGTGTTAAGCAGGGAGCCTCATCCCTCCTGCTTAAAGCTAGAAGCTGACCTGGGCTGAAATAATGCAACGTCTTTGTGCTTTTTATGTGTTTTTGATGTGTAATGGGATATTTGAAATGGAGCTTAGTGCTCTGGGCTGGTTGCCCTGTAGTAATCACTCCTATAGACTAAAGGTAAAGGCCAATATCTTTTGGTCTTAATTCATCTGAATAGGCCACCTCTGCCCTGGAATGAGTAATGGAAATAGAAAAACATAAATTTATGGTCAGCTAAGGTAAAAATAATCGAAACTGTTAGTAGAGAAAGGCAGTTGCAGCCATCACCACCACTACAAGGAAACAGAGGAGTATTAAATTAATATTTCTTTTCCCTGTTTGTCTGAAGGAGAAAATCAGATAGTTTATTAGTATCAGGTGCTGGTGAAAGAGCATTTTGGGCTCCATTAATAACTAGGAATTATGTTAAATAGCAACCACGTAAATAAAATATTTTCTGATCAGCCAGTCCTGGTAATTCACAGCCAAGAGTTTCAGAACTCTTGGAACCACGAACACATTGTGTGGGCAATTAGTGCTGACTTTTCATTTTGGGACACTAGAAAGATTTTAGAGAACTACGAAAGCTGATATTGGCTCATTATTTGAAAGGACTGGCCAAATTATTTGGGTAATGCTAAGGCTGTCAGCCTGTCACTGTTAAAGGCAAGAAATAGTGGGCACATCTCTTGACTAATGAATTCTTAAAGGAAGGAAATGAAATTGATGCAAATGGGTGTGCGTATATAGAAAATAGGCCTTGTCAAATCAATATTTGCTGTTGTTCTCCAGTAAGAGTGAGCAACTCTTGATGCAACTGATTTCTGAAAGTGCTTTGTTAATACCATGTTGGAGGTGGATTTTTAAAAAAGGGGTATAAAATCAACATGATACAAATTAAGTGGCTCTAACTGGTTAAACAGATTTCTGAATGTCACTGCGAAAAAGGAATCCTTGAGTCTCTTTGCAGGGAAACCCTGGGGCAACTGGTTTATTTTACTGTTTCTGTCGTTGATCTGGGGGGAAGATAAAGAATCATTGTAGACCAAATGTGTAGTAGTCAAAAACTGGGGCTACGGAGTGTTAAATAGTGAAGAGGACAGCTCACTGACACAGAGCTACCTCAATCTCTGCATGACAACTGGGAGCAAATGAGCAGAAGTGTATTTTGATACAGAGAAGCAAAAGGACACATTTAGCAGCAAAATCTGAGATTCATGAGTGATGGAGTCCATCCTGGAAATTAGTTGTTTGGGTTTTTTTTAAAGTTGTTGGGGTTCTTGTGAATAATCATCTGTCCTTGTTGTGATCTTGGGGTGAATGAGGCATAGGAATAAAGAATGATCTTAAGGGTCTTTTCCAACCTAAATGATTCTATGAATTATGATTATTTCATATTGGTAGTGCATCAAATTATGATAGCACTTATAAAATCTTGAGTAGTGGGGTGAAGTAACAGGGATGAAGTTGTTTGCTATCTAGTCAAATACAAGAGCTAGGGGACATCAAATAAAACTGGTAGGAACCGCGTTCCTGAGAAGATAACCCTGCACACAACATGCAGCTAAGCTTCTCAAGGAAGTCACTTTAATTACATACAGGCAGGGAATACTATGGGTGACTTGTTTGCAGTCTATAAATACCTATACAGGAGCAGAAGCATGAGAAGGAAAGACAAAGCTGTAACGAACCGGTGGCCAGAACTGAAGCAGGACAGATAGAAGGGACTTAATTCAGCTGCTCACGCAGGGGTAGCTGGGACTATTTGAGGTGCATTGCAGTCTCCAGTGGTCTCCCACTGGCACTGTTTCAAATATGTGAGGTATTGCAGATGTCTCAGGTACCATAGGGAACCTCAGACAGTTCTAAACACCTTTGTGTGCAACTGAATTAAGTACAAAGTATCAATTTTTACTATCACGCATAATTGTTAGAACAATTTACCAGGACTTATTGTGGATTCTCCATCAATTTTACAATCAAGGTGGGTCATTTTTTTCTGATGCGTACTTGAAAGAAGACAGCTACTAAAAGAAACCTTATCCTGGATCCTTCTGCATGCATGTGGGCTGCCCACAGTGATCTCCCATGTTCCCATTTTCCCACCATCAGCCCTACCTTGGACATTGTGCTATACTCTGGCTCCAGAATCAGAGCTTCCCTTGGTTGGTTTTTACACTGTGGTTAATTTTGCCTGATATAGTGATATTTCTGTCCAGGTTTTAGCGCCCAGCCAGGGAGATGATTTGTGTAATTTAGATACTGCTGCGATGCTTAAATAAGAATTGCCCTCTGTTAAAAGTATGGCTCTTATGAGAAGAGCTGAGCACCGTGTTGTCATCTAAGCCAAAAACCTACTCGTAAGATGCAGAGCAACATGTGCTAAGACCCACCAGGGCCACGACTGCCATGAAGTCTACTGGCAAGAAGCGTTTTGAGCTCTACTCAGTCTTCTTGGCCATGTAGATGCTATCTGATATCTGTAACTAGGTCAGTGCCTGATGAGGGGAAGTGGTCCAGTGAAAGGATTGCTGTTAGTGGAAGCTTTGGCCAGCAGAAGCAGGAATCTGAGATCAGTTTGGGTAAAATTTCACTCCTAATGAGCAAGTTAGAGATGTACCAACATAATACTGTGCACCTTTTGATAATCAGGTGGACAGACAAGGTAGCAATGCCACATGGAAAAACCTTGTTTTAAGGCAATGATGCAAAACACATGAGAGGCATCAGCAGGAATCACCGTAGTAAAAAGAAAACCCCGGTCAACTCAGGATTTGTCACCATTCAGAAATCAGCCCTTCAGTTTAGGTCTGTGGAACAGGTTTTGTAGCACTTATAGACATATGGGCTCCTATGATAGATACTGAGGAAGAATTTCCTTGACTTCTTTGAAGAATTTCAGGCAATTTAGCTACCAGTCAAGGCATGCCTAAGCCGTACCTTGGGAGTGAACCATTCATGTGCCCAATGACTGATGTTCGTGACTGATTGGCACATGCCAAAGATTGGCAAAGACAATACTAACCAGGAGCAAATATGGCAAGTGCCTGCAGGCTTTCATGAGGCTCTACAGACTCTACATATGCAAAAACAAATGCAAGTGCAAACTAAACAGGCAACGGAGCTGAAAAGCTATGATTGGCATTTAGGAAGACCAAAATTAGCAATTAGAGGAAGAGCAAGCACTGGGTATCCCCTGGAGCAGTGGTCTTCTGCAGTCATAACCGCATCATCTGTCTCAACAACATTTATTTAAAATGGCTTGGTGAGAAAGAAAGCAGGCAGCCACTGAGCCTGGGTGTTGGAAGACATTCTTCACCTGGCCAGGGATAAGCAGAATGCAGAGGTGAAAAGACATACCCTCAGCAGGCGTACCCAGAGCTGGGCAAAAGTCAGATAGCAAGGGCAGTCAAGGAGAATTGGTTTAAAAAGCAAGGCAGCATTAAAACATTCTTGTGAAAGTCCAAATCAAGGTGGCCTTTTATAGTAGATGATAAGGAAGACGAACAAGTGTACTCTCCACAACGTTAAATTTGAGGAGAGCCTCCTGCTTTCAGAAAAGGACAAGCTGAAGAGATGGGTGAAATATTACTAGAGTCTTTACAGATGACCGATCAAGAGATGAAGAGATTCTCAGTGTTTGGGAGATTATAACGCTTCAGGAGCAGGATGAGAAGAAGAATCTTGCTGGCAGATGTTGCAAAGAAGGGTCAGGAGACTGAAGAAATCTGAGGGGCTGAGAACGGATCGATGGGGCGGTAGCATGGGTCATTGACCCAGCCAGGCAACTGTATGTTACCAGGAAAGAAAAGATCCCCTGAACAAGGAAAAATGGATCCTAGTAAGCAAATTCCCACAATGGTGACCTTCCAAATTCTGTGCTTTTCCTGATACCTAAGCAAATTCCTCACTGTGTTCCTTGCTGGAGGATTCAGAAGGTGGATTCAGTTTCCATAAAGCAAGACAGACAGTACAGCAAAACCAGTGCAAGAGGCTGGTCACTGGCAAGTTCAGAGATATCAAGAACTTCAGTTGCACAATTTCTAAAAGTCATTTGACCCAGTGTGTTGCAATAGGTGTGCGGAGTGTCCTAGGGCTATATGATATGTATAAGAAGCTGCTGAAAAGCATTATGAAGAGGTGAGGTCAGCAGTCCTGGTCAAAAGCAAGCTGAACAACTGGTTCAACACAATGACTGGGAGCAGACAGGGTGACTTGATAATTCGCAGCAACTTCTGGAGCTGCCTGTAGAAAATGAAGGATGGAGTTACAGTCACCAAAGACTTTGGGCAAAGTCAGACAAGGAGATCAAGAGCCTGAAGATGATCACACCTTCGGTGGTGGTGGCAGTTCATCAGATGTGCCAAGTCAGGTTGCTGTGTCTGATGATGAATGATGCAGATCAAACGTTGGCGTGGGCCAGATGAAGACCAGGAGGAAAGGGAGAAAGGATGAGAACTACACAGTCAGGTAGCAGCAGGGTGGACAAGATGGACTGCCTCATTTATCTGAGAAATTTCACCACACAGGACAGCAACAGATCCCTCTACAGAGATCTGAAGGAGGATGTAGCTGGCACACGTGGGCATAGGTCATCTGAAACAGTCATGAGAAGGCACGGAAAAAATCAGGCTACTCAGTAGATCCCCGTCCTTGCTGTATGTGCAAAGAAGTGGATGGTCAGGAAGGCAAAACAAAAAAAGGTAGCTGGTATTTGTAACGGAATGTTACAGACTGTGAGACATGTCAGAAATGGGACAGTCAGCAGTATGATTTACAAAAGGGATGGTCAACTGAGGAAACTGGCTGCTGGCTGGCTGGCTAATCACTTTTAAGGTACCCTGTTTTTGTTTTGGTAAAGTGAAGAGGATTAAGATGCTGAAGGTAGGAGAAACTAGATTATTTGGTTTCATTTTGATTTTTTTTTTTTTTGCTTTACAATTTTCTCAACAGAGGTGTGTACCCCTGTGTACTGAATTTACACCCACCTCTGTAAGTTGCTACTTCCTAATCTTCCTTCATAGACCCTTTGAGTCTGCAGTCTGTGGAACTGAAGAGGTGCATGACATGAGAAAACGAGTCTGTATTTGCTGAACACAGTGGAGCACTTAAGAATGACTTCTAACTGTCCTCTATGGTCTATAGTCTGTGGGACAAAAAAATAAAGGGCAAACCTCTCTGAAAATGGAGATGGCAAAGACAAGAGAACTGAGAGGGAAAAGGGGCAAACAGAAGATTTATGCATGAAGCAGTTTCAAGTTCATCCTTGAGCAATGGAGCCACTTTGAGTTTCCAAACACCGGACCTATGACACCAAATCACTCTAATGGGCCAGGCAGACAGAGCCCTGCCAGGCAGCAACCAGCACTAAGCGTGCAGAAGAAGAGGCAAAATCATCCAACTGGAGTTTCCACACCCTCCTCTTGACGGGTAATGTGGCTCTTTACACGTTCAGGAGGTTTCTGCAGAGCATTGAATTCACATTCTGTAGTCCAAAAGTTTTGGATGGGATCCCTAAAAAAAAAAAATAAATCAAATGGGCAGGACGGAGAGAACCAGATGATTTAATCTAGGCTGTAGGAAGGGTGAGTGAGATAGAGGTGATTGAGCAGCATCAAAGGGTGACAATCAATTTGAATTTCCCCAGAAGTGATGTTGATGCTTGTGTTGCTTCTCCCTGTGCTTTTTCTTTAATTAAATACCAAATGTTCCATTAGTAGTTGGAATAACACGCTGTTCTTGGGGAAAAGAAAACCCAAGTAATCCCTTTATCTGCTAAAATAGATGATTTCTAGTAGATTAAACAATGGCCTTTCAGCTACCAGAGCATAGTTCAGGCCATAATTGAAGTCCTCTGCTTGGCCTCTCCTCAGTCCCTCGCAGCCAGTAGTCCGTAGAGACCCATCATCAGAGATAACCTCGGTGACTCTTGTCTGCAGTGAGTGTTTCTCCAGATGAGGAGATTAGTCAGAGATAAAGCATATTACCTGAAAATAATAAGTGATTACGCTCCCGGACTGTCTCTCCACATTCATTTCATGCTGGTTAACCCTTGCAAAACTGGCTGCTGGTAGGGTTTAGGTCTTTAAAGAGGAGGGAGGGTGAAGGAAGGTTTCCCACGTCTGAGTGGAAAAGCAGAAATTTTGCTTTTTGTTTTCTGTTTCCTGTCCTGGGTGGAGATTTCTGGGCACTGCAAGAGGCTCTCAGCTCCTTGCGTTGCTGCAGCCCGCCATCTGTGGAGGAGCCGGGGCTGTGCCTTGCAGTGTCCTTGCGGGGTGCCATCACCCTCTGCCTCCCTGTGATGGTCAGCTTGAAGCTGTGAGGTCTTAAAACTTCCTTGCAGGTCATCTACCATTTAGTTGATAGCAACATAGAAAAATACTGGGTGCCTGGTATGTACACACTGGCTGTATTTCCGCTGCTGCATTAAACAGGACCAGGTCATGGGCCCAGCCAGTGACCTGCTGTAGTCCATAAAGTTAAATTATTAGCGCGGGCCAGGCATGTTTTGGGGTTAACAGTACTCTTCCATGCCCAGACATGGCTCAGAGGCTATAAACTTCTCAGTGGGCAGTTTCCATGGGACCGGTCTGCTCTGGGGAGTGCTGGCTGGGCTGTGTGGATGTGAGCTCAGGGCCAAAGAAAAATCCCTGGTATTTTTTCCAGCATGAATGTATCTGCTCTGACTCGACAGCACAAAACCATTTATAGGTTTCATATTCATTCATCAAGAGGAGATCCAGAGAAATACAAAAACCTCACAAAATTTTTATAGCAAATTTTCTACATGTTTAGGAGAAAAAAAAAAAAGAACATATTGTGGTTTTCTAGAAATTAAGATTGGTTGCCTAGATAGGACAGAGAGAAGAAATGTAAAAGGAAACTCAGGTTGAAGAAATTCATTGAAATCTGCTTATAGGGCATTGCTGCTGCTGTCACTGCTGGGAGTGAGCTCCTACGCTGCAGAAAGTAAGTGTCCTGATGGGAAGATCCTTTCCTTGGTCTCCTTGCAAATATTATAGGTTAAGTCCTGTCCCTGTTCAAGTCACTGGGAGTTTTGTTAACGACTTCATTAGGGCCACTGCCACCTCCTGCGTTTCATTCATAAAAGGCATCTTCCCAGCTCTCGTGCCATTACAGCATCCTCCGTCTGTCATCAGGCTGGTCTCTGTGAGTGAGGGACGAGCGGGTTCATCCTTCTTCCTCTAAATGCTTCATCGGCCGCTCCCTTGAAAACTGTAAATAAAGGCCGCTGGGGATAGCTTTTCTGCTTGACCCCTCACCTGAAATGAAAATAAAGGTGACTGAATTTCATCCTGATGCGGAGCTCCTTCCCGGGCTGGCTCTTTCCCGTAGCTGTTGACAGTTACCTGCCAAGCCCCGTGGTTACCTTTGATTTTGCCGTAATGACATCCCACTACTTAGGATGGCTCTGGGACTGTAATCCTCTCTGCAGCCTTAACCAATTTATGGAGTAACCTGAGACCAGGCTCCCACTTCCCCATGATTTTGCCTCTTCTTAACAGTCACCAAAAGTATCAACAAACTAAATGCAAAGGGTTTATTTTATTGCAGGGTTGGCAAATATCTGCCTGCACACCTGCTCTAAATCTTCTTTTAGAGGGTAGCTGCATGTGCTTGCCACATTAAAATGGCACAGTGTTTTATTTCCCCAAAGCGTGCTGCTAAAACAAATGCTTTTTTAGCAATAACCAGGCAGCACTCCAAGGAGCCGTTAAGAGCAGCAGAGAGGGTTCAGCAAAGCAGGATTTATCCCCAGTTTTGCCACAGATTTTCTGAGGGATCTGCAGCTTGCTTTGTCTCGGGGTGCTTCCTCTTTAAAATCCTTCAAGTCAAAGTCCTTTATCTCTCTTGTGTGTTTAGACTGTAAGCTCTTCAGGGCCAGGGCTTTTTTTGTTGGCATAACAGCTTTTATAATAACTCTCCTCTGATCTTTAGAGGACCTACCTGTGCGTGTATAATACAGTTATAAAAGAGCAGTCTCAGCTTCATCACAGTGAATGATCCTGGCATTAGAGGACACAAGTCCTGGCTGCTGCTCCCTAACCTGTATTAATTGGCTTTTCTAAAGGAAATCTCAGGGCAGATGATTTACACGGTGGCGGAAGTAGGAGGAGGATCTCTGGGGAAAGCAAACACTTGAGACTTCAAGGTGGGATGACTTCGGTGGCACACTTCTCTAATGACCATCTGATCCAGGAGGTGCCCACTTCCTAAGCACAGATCAAAGACAAAAGGTGACTTCTGAAATGACAGGCAACCACCTCTTGCATTGCTTAAATTCTCTCCTCCCGCTAGCGTTTGATCTCATTTTACTTTTCCTGTCACTGGATGCAGGTGGTTGCTTTATTCTCCCTGACAAGTTTAGATCAGCTGAACAGCTAATGGCTGCAGTGGGAAAATGTCCTGGTTGCAGACCCAGTCCAAACCTTGGTGCAGTCAATGGAAAAGCTCCTCTTCACTGTAGTCAGTTGTGGATGAGACATCTAGATGAGCTGATTTGGAGTGGCCGTTACCCTGCAAAACTTGCCTTTAAACCGTAGATGTGATTGTATTGCAAGGTGAGACCCAAGGAAAGTCCCACTGGCTGAAACTCCTGAGCTCCTCCAGACATGTGAGGATTTTCCATCATGTGCTATAAATGCACAATCCCCCCTATATTGCCAGCAAGGACTCATACTTGTTATTGTGGGCTTTGTATGGTGGCTGCACTGACTGCTGGTGAAAACGTCAGGCTCTCGGCCACTGTGAGATCTGTGACAAATGTGATTGCAAGTGACAGGCGTAAGTCAAGCCGATGTCGTACTATAACCAGAGTTATGTTAGATCAAGAGCCTCCCAGAGAGTTGGGTCACTTGTGTGCACTGCTCTGAATTTCGCCTGTTATTTCAACATGTCTGTAACACATGGTGCTGTTCTGACGTACTCGCGTGAGCCTATCTCTAATTTTAACCTTCTGCTTCCAAGGAGAAAAAGAAGCAGAATTTACCTAACAGGCAAGCTCTTAACAAAGCCTCGGATATCTGATACACATAATGGTCCCAGAGGCATGTTTACTTTGGACTGAGTGAGTGAGTGAAAACCGTTTTGGAAGGGCTTTTTCACCTCTAGCAACTTAACCTAACGAGGAGAAAAGTGATGTGGTTAAAGGGCTATTTAAACAACGGCATTAGTGAGCAGATTTAGGTTCTCCAACAGTACCTACATGTATTTGCCTTACACAGGTGCATAAATATGCATTGATTTGTATCACAGGACACATCACATAGACAGTGATGAGATTTCAGCCATCCTCTGCTGATGGATGCTTTTTTGGGGGGAACCGTGTGGGTAAACAGCTGACTGTTTTAGGATGCCACAGCAGAAGTACCCGGGGATTTGGGACACCACCATGGAGTTCACCATCTGCCTTTGTCTTCTGCGGAGAGGAGTGTCTGTGCAACAAGGAGTTTGACTTCGAGGGCTCAGTCCTGTAACTGATTTAGGTGTCTGAAAGATTGCTACAGGTGCCTCAGATTTAGACTGAAGGATACTGCTTTTTTCTGACCACAAGGTGCCATAAATGCCCCCATCAATTTATCAAGAAAACTGGAGAGAAGCATGAAATAACTCCATGGGAAACCTTCCCATGCTAGACTGCTACACTGCCACGAAAGTTCATGTTTTTAGACCCAAATGGGTGACTGACCTCATGCTGACAGAATGGGCTGTCAACACTCGTCCCTTGAAGAAGAGTCTCCCCTTTGCGCTTTGTCTCCTCGTGGTGATAACGTGAATGGAGATTCACAGATTACGCCCTGCCTCTTTCACACGATGGGGGTCCTGCTTACCCATCGCTTCCCTCTTTCAACATCCTCATGGGGGCAATGAATCTTATTCCTAGCCCAAAAAGCACTTGTCAAGAGCCAGGTTGACAGGGAGGTATGTCCTCCTTGGCCATGTTTTCTTGCAATGAACTGTTAATAGCTGAGATGGTACCCGATGCACAGTACCTTGCACAAGAGCAATACAGGCTTAGATAGCACCATTGCCATTTCACAAGTACAAAAAAACAGCCAATAGGGGAAGTTAGGGCCAAATTGAGGTGAAATCCATCTCTGTGTCACATCCTGTATGCTACTGCAGTCTTACTGAGGCTGTGATACTGACTTTCCAGAGGCACATTGGTACCTCTAAGCACAGGGAAATGTCCAGCAGGATGTCAGAAAGGAGCTGCACAGATCAGGTACACAAATTCCGTTGTTTTACATTGTAAATAAGGTCCTTGACTTTAAATTAAACTCTTCCCATCTGATTTTAAAGGACCTGAACTCAGCTATCAGACATTTGGGCCCATTAGAAAATTCTGTTAAAACACATAATTGCCTGCCTTTGACAATCTGGTCCTGGCTGGCTTGCTGTAATTCTCTTATATCAATGCACTAAGCATGATGTGGAGGGGTCAAAAGGACCAGCACCCTCTGAAAACCTCCCTGGGTATTTGGGGTGATCGTTGCCTCAAGAAACACAGGCACTTGCATTCAGGTATCTGGTTTAGGCTCCTGACCCTGGAAATCTCAGCCATCACCTTTCTGGAGAATTGTGAAAATAGACCAGTTATTTAAGAGCAATTTTCTCCTGCAGATGTTTATAACACGGTGCTGGTCTTCAGCATTAGCTTTTCTCTTTGAGGCGTGCAGTCAGCTGCACAGACAAGGATCCGTGCAGGGTACAGTGAGCCCTCTTCAATGAACTCCTAAGGCAGGGAAGCTTTAGAAAAACATACAGGAAGTATTTAGGTGGGGGAAGACGGGGAGGAAAAGGCACCGTGTTTTGCCTGGTCAAAAAAATGACAAAGCAACCCCGTGGCTGTGATTCACAGGTAACATTGAAGTGCTTGGTGCTGCTTTGTGTAGCCCAGCAGAGTTTGAATGATCTCACGGTGGTTAATGCTATAGGGAAGGGGTGATTCCAGCTTATTTGAAGTCAGCACAACATTTCCATTTACTCCAGTTGGATGTCTCCCTCCTGGTGCTTCTCCTGTGCAGCCTGCACTGAGCACTGCGCGCAGGGATGCCAGGGGAGGGATCTGACATCCTTCTGCCGAGTTTTCTTGTACTGGGGGTGCTCCCAGAGAAATCTGGGACCATTGCAGGGAATAGGTATTGCAAGAGAGGTAATGGCACTGCAGCCCACAGATGCCTGTGAAGGAATTTAAAAAAAAGTCCTTGTGTATAAAACTACTTTAAAACAAAGGCATGTGACTGGTTTACTTTTTCTCCGTATCTGAATTAGCAATGAGGAGGCTGAAAACTCACTTGAAGGTAGAGGAAGGTGAGAGCTAGGAGTTTGGTTCTTACCCACTTCTAATTGGGATTATGTTGGTAATTATCAGCCCCATCATTTGGTATTTGGGAAGAAGAAATGGGAAGCTGAACAGCAATAATGGGCTGCTCCTGCATGAACTATCCTGGCAAAATGCCTTTTAATTTCATGTGAGCTGTGCCTGCGAGAAGACGGAAGGATCAAGCCATCATCAAGGAAGATTAGGATTTGGAGCCAGGTTTTGGAAATTTTCTTCTATCTCAGTAATGAATCAGACACCTTAGGTGAAATTCAGATCCTACTGAATAAGCATTTTGTTATTTGAGTTTAGCAGGGCCAGGATTTCACCTCTAATTTCAGCTATATCGAGACACTGGTGTGCCTGCAGCTTGGAGCTAGTTACAACCTAAAATTGTGTCTCACCTACATTAGTCTTGTACGACCTGATTCTGCTCCCCCTGTAACTGGTGTGAGTTCAGATGCTGATTTCAAGATGATGGCACTGTCCCTCCTTTACTGTGCTGCTTTACAGAACACTGGTATTTTAAAAATACATCTTCCTAATTTGTGTTATTCCTAATAATTTTAGAGTGCGGGCTTGGTTTCATGTACATCAGAAATAGGATCCATTTTCCCTGCCCTGGAAGGAAGACACTCTCAAGGACTTACTGATATTTGTGTGTTTGACTTTAAGGCAGAAGTTTGTTCCTAATTAATTGAATAAGTGCTTTAATCCCTGGCCTGAGGGCTTCCCATAGAGCATTAGCTGTATTAAGAAGGAAATGGAGTGTAATCCCTTTAATATAAGCACAGGAGAACATGAGAGTTTCACATTTCTGGAAATAATTTCTTTTCTTGTTGCATCATTTATTCTAATTTTAATTTGCATAAAATACCGTGGGGACGAAGGGCTTCTCCATCTACCTGACTCCAGTGCTGAGGTGTTTGCAGCACATGACCCTCGACAGAGCGTCGGCATCCTTGGGTGCCAATTATAGGCTGGTGCGTAACAGGCTGCAAAGAGAAATAACTTTTGAAATTCACATCATTCCGACAGTGCCTGTGAACCCAGATCTGTGACCGGCTCTCCTCTGTAGAGGATCCTGGAGCCGAGATGTCGTCTTTCTGACTTGTGCATCGTCACTGGCATTTACTACTGTTAGCATTATTGTAGTGCCAGAGAATCTCGTTTCTGAACAGATATCCAGGCTCATGTGTAGCTACAGAAATTGGACTCTTGGGTGAGATTCAGCTGACCAAACTCAGGCTTTCTGAGCAAGCAGTTTATTTTATCCCCACGTATGTATCTACATTGGTCACATGAATCGGGCTAAACGAGCCAAGAAGGGTCAGCTCTGAGGGAGGCATCCTCATTGTGACTATCTAAAATTAGGTGAGATTAGTCTTGGATGAGGTGGGTCCAAACCTGGTTAACGCTTGACATTTTTTAAAGAGTAAATACTCTTTACTGGTTTGCCGTTCCTGTCCATTTGTGGGACAGAAGATTAAATCGGAGCATCCCCTGCTGTCTTATGTTGCAGGCCATCAGAGGAAAGGGGCTGCAGCAGCAGCCGGATGGGGCAGTTCAGGTGTACTCAGCCGCCCTCCAAGGCCAAGCGGAGATCCCTGCCTGCCTTATTTCTGCAATGTTTCCCACCCCTCAGTGCAGCCAGGTGAGGATGCTGTTTTCTTCCACTCCTCACAGCGCACCCACAAAGAAGGGCTTTCCTCCAATTTCCCCATCTTTTGCTCCTATCTTTAGCGTATAGAGAGCTCACAAAGGGCAGGCTTTGTCCCTTTCCTGGCCATATGTCCCCAGCATGCCTGGCTGCAGCTGAAAGAGCAAGTAGCAGCTCCCCAGCTATAACTGTGGGGTGGCTTCTCCTCCAAGAAGCCCTCACCCCACAACTTCATGAGACACCCCCTCCCACCAAGGCCTCCAGGGTTCTGGAGTGTGGGCATCTCACAAAGGGACAAAAGTTTCCCTTGTCCCTGGAAACACCGTGGCCACACAGATGCTGGTGGATCCCATTGCACATGTAGCCTATCCCAGGAGGGGACACTCATGTTCGCTCCCTGGCTGGCTCTGGGTCTGCTGGTGGTGGGGTGCTGCCATCTCTTCCCTGGGGCAGTGTGGAGGAGAGGATCTGGTTTGCTGGTTGTTAACTGACTGAATTTCCTGGTCCAGATTCCTGGCTCACCATGGTAGACACAATGAGGAAAACAGTACACTCGAAGGTGAAGTACACATGGAACTCTCATCTTCACCGGTGTTTGAGTAACAGCTTTGCAGGGTTTGCCAGGCTGGGAAGATAATAGGAACTGGTGACAATGAGCTTCTGGTCAAAGGCTGTCACTGGTCTGGGAAGCCCAGAGGGTGAAAAGAGTGAACTGTTAGAAAAAATGAATGTGACTATAAAATACGTTCTTGCCCAGAATGGATGACACTGTTGGCAAGGCATGAGGAGCCCTCCCTAAGGGGCTGTGTGCTAGTGCAGTTACTGGTTCCTTTTGATCACATGAGGCATGGGAGTGCAGACCTGTGCCTTGGCCAGCCAAGCCACCTCTGTGTGGTGGAGGTGTTCATGCAGCAGCGGAGATCGCAGTAACACCTTCAATTACCGCACAGGATCTCATCTCCCCTAGCCCTCTACCACGCATTGACAAGTTAGCACATTTAATGCTTCAGCATAAAAACAGGTCTCTTGGGTCAGCCTGAAGGCTTGCTCATCCGATTTCCTGGCTCCGGCATTGCCCATGGTGGATGCTGAGACAGGAGCACAGGAAACAAGACACGCACATAGTTTTTCTTCCCAAAAATCCTCTCCCTGTCTCCATCAGTTTGCACTGTGATGATTTTTGGTGTTAGGGCAGGTGTCACTGGCTTAATATCCCTCAGAAGAGTTTTCCTCTATAATTTCTCCAGTCACTTTGCAGAATGGGAATTGACATTAGCCAGCACTTAACTTCAAATATGTGATAAGCACATGGGAAATATTACTGAAATACGAGTTGGAAGCACATGCCGATTTAACCTGAGTGACACTGGACCTCAGTAGCTGATCAAAGTATTTCGACAGCTTTATATTACTGCTCTGCCTGGGGGCATCTGAGCAGTCAGAGGAGGCTTGAGAAAGGCAGGAGGAAGGTGTTTGTTGCAAGGGACACCCTGGGACAAGAAGAGCCCCAGAGACCATTGCCAAAAGAGGGTAGGGCTTTCCTGGTCACCCTGCTCAGGGCTCAACTGATCAAGGGGTTGCCCCTGTTGGACAGGCCCCAGGTGGGGCTGGGACAGAAGCTGGGACAGAAGCTGTGCTCAGAAGAGCAGCTCATCCTCTCCTGAGCTATGAGGGAGCATTTTGGATTTGTATCACCACTTTTGAAGGCTTCCCTCAAGTCCTAGCAGCTCCTTGTATTTGCCTCCTCTCATTTCAGCTGCCTGTGTCACCGGGCATGTACAGGAGTTCATACAAGAGAGACTACCAGTGGTGTGATGAGTACCAGCCACTCAACGAGGAGGACATGCAGGTACCGTGGGCTTTTCTTTGCTTTGCTCTTTAGCCAATGGTGCCAGCTCCCCTCTCATGGCTACAGGACAGCCGGGGATGGGATCGGTGCCAAGGGGCTGGAGACATGAGTGCCATCTGCACTGGCACGGTCTGCTTTGGTCCCCACCACTGTGACCCACCAGCAAGTCACATCACGCCCAAATGCCCTTGGCTTGTATCCCCATCCCTTTTGCAGGAAATTCCCCTTGAGCCCTCCGGTAAATCTGTTTGGGGTGGGCGATGCTAATTACACTCATTAAGTCAGGGCACTAACGACTGCTTGCTGAACCGGCGCCTAAGCCTTGGACTCCTATTGCTCCCTGTGGGGCTGATGGAGTGCATCAGGATTAGACCCATCCCGGTAGTGCCTCGAGGAGGGGGATTGCATTTGGGATGGAGATATCTCCTTGCCTTGACATGGGCCTGAGAAGACTTCTGCAGGGAAGCCAAGGTTGGTTTTTTTCCTAATCTCCTTGCAGTGCGAGCAACCCCCTGAGCTATTTAATCTGATTTGCCTCGCTCCGCCTGCCCTGGCTTAATTGCTTGTGGCAGCCCGGTGGGGACAGCTGCGGTTTGCACTGGGCCACTGCAGAGAAGTGGCGGGGGGCATGTTCGGTTGCTAAAGTGCTTTTGGGCTCATACGTTCACGAGAGAGGAAAAAAAAAAAAAAGGGTTCAGGCTGGGGAGGAAAAAGGGGGGGACAACAGAGAAATCATTGTGTGACGGTGCCCGCTGGGGCAGAGAGGCTGTCTGCAGCCACTGCTGCCATCCTTGCCTGGGCAGCAGCCTGGGGAGCCCACTCCTCTCCTCCCCTCTCCCCTCCTCCTGCCCCGGGGCAGCGCTCCCGCTGCCAGCAGCCTTCATTAACGGTCCCGCTGTTCTCCGGGGCTGGCGAGCCCTTCCCGGGCAGCCCCAGCCTCAGGTGGCTGCTCTGCTTCCAGGAGCCCAGATCCTGGCTGGGAGGGCAGGGTTTAACCCCTGCCTGCTGGAGCACAGTTTCCAAGCCGTGCATCTCGATTTGTTTTTCTTTTCTGTTTTTCCTTTTTTTGTTTGTTTGTTTTTTGTGTTTGGTTTTTTTTGGTTTTTTTTTTTTTTAGGTTTGCTCAATTCCCGTGGAGGTCCTGATGTAGTTTGGGAGTTAAGAAGGGAGGGAGCACCTGGGGTATGTCTGCTTTCCTCGGGGTGCAGTTCCCTTTGACTCTTTATTGACTCCCAAGGCCTGCAGAGGAAAGCTGTCCCCCTGGGTAGTGTGTTGATGGGGTACTTGGGAGGCCCAGGTTTCCCTCTGAGCACTGCTAGGCTTGGGGTTTTTTTTACAAGGATAAAACCACTGTGGTGTTTTTCTCTGTGAAATTCGGGACAGTAGCCTGCTCCCAAGAGGAAGGTGGGGAGCTCCTTTTGTTAAAGCAGAAAGGTCTGGCTGGTTAGCCATACACACCGTGGGCTCCTGGGGGTTCTTATCCCTCTGGAGATGCCTCATGAGGAGCTCTGGCCATCCTCAGTGGAAGAAGCCCCCAGATACAGGTAGTTCCCGTAGCTCTGCAGCCTCCATCCAGCCCTACTGTCAGCTTGGTGAAGGAGAAGCCACCCGGGGGAGAGCCCTGGGGAGCTTGAGGGACAAACAGAAGCCCATGGAGATACAAAACAATGATGGACAAACCCCTTGAGGATGGCCTTTGCTGGCCCCAGCAGCCTGGCAGAGGTCACAGCAGAAGAGTCTCTTACTGAATCCCTAGAAAGGAGCAAATGGCTCATGATGCTGCTGTAGTGTGCCGCCAGCTAAAGAACCTGGAGACAGAAGACCCCCCTGACCATCCCTGCCAGCAGCCACACTAGCTTTTCCCCGACACAAACCCTGGAGCCATTCCCTCTCCCACCAGCAAACCACTGCTTGTGCCAGGGCTCGCTCCTTCCTTCTGCTGTCCACCTGGGGCCCAGCAGGCTCCCAAGCCATAAGATGGGCAGAAAGAGAAAGCCATGATGGTCTGTGCATTTTTAATGACAGTTATGGAGCTGCTTTGTGTCCATTGATTCCCCAAGGGTGCTGACCCCACCAAAGCCTGGGTTTCCCACTGGGCAGGTAGCACTGCTTATAGAATCATCGAATCATCTAGGTTGGAAAATACCTTTAAGATCGTGGAGTCCAACTGTAAGATCATCGAGTCCAACTGTAAGATCGAGTCCCCCCAAGCTTGTTGATCCTTTAGCAACTGTCCTTCCCCATCATTGCATCTCCATTCACATGGGACTTCTTTCTGCAGAAGCTGCAGATTGCAGACGCCCAGTTAAAAGCCAAGGAGTTTGCTGTACCCCAGGAGAAGCAGGCAATGACCTACAGCGCCAGCGCTGTCTGGCAGGGGCGAGAAGTCATCCCAGCACCGAGCATCAAAGCCAGCAGTTGTGCTGATGACGCAGGAGGGAGAAAAGCAAAAGGTAGCATCTCCAGCCCCAAAACCTTACAGCAGAGGAAGCGCTTTACTTCAGTCCTTCCCGTTGCAGAAAGCTACCTGCCAAAGTACTACCCTGCCACCGAACTGGCAGCTATCCAGGCAGAGACATTGGAGAGGCCGCGGGCTCTCGTTGAGCCGGAGAACGAGCTGTCTTATTGCCAGCGTCTTCCAGCTGCTGCTCAGACTGCTGGAACAGCAGGTAACCCCCGGCGCTGGCGCCGGCGAACAGCTGACTGGCCATATCCAGCTACCCGAGGGGCTGTCTGCCTGGGCCTGTGCCAGCTGAGCTCCCCCTGCCCATGGTCCATGCTGGCTGGACATGCGTGGATGGCAGCATCCCAACAAAGCATCGGTGCTGGGCTGAGCCCAGGGAGGATTGGCAACGAGGGCACAGCACCCCATTACCGTGAATACGCAGCTCCCAGGCCAGCTCAAAGTGCAGATGTAGTGAGCTGTAGTCTTAGAAACATCTGCAGAACCATGTTTGATGCATGAAGAGCCCCCGCTAACAAGGTATTGGCACTGCGGTGTCTGCAGGGGCTTTATCTTCGCTGCTTCTTCGGGATAGAGGGATGTGCAGTTAACCCCATGTTGCAGGTGGCAAACAGAAGCACAGAGAGGCAAAAGGACTCTGTGGTTGAGCACAAGGGACTCGAGAGGTTCAAACCAGCAACCCTTAGTGCCCTTCTGCTTGCAGAAGCTGGCAGCAAATGCAGCAAAGGGGCTGGTAGCTGCCCCTCAGCCACACCGTTTCACAGTTTGCTTGCATAGATTAAAATGCTGATGGAAGTCAGGAAAACAAAATTAGTAGTCGCCATCACCCAACCATGGCCAACCTTCCCAAAGTAGCCGAGATCTTCCTCTGAGCTCCTGTGTGAGGGAGAAGAGTGCAGCATTGCTCAGCAACGCTCCAGGATCAAACAGGAGCACGTGAGCAGGGATGTCTCCCTGTTTGCTGAGCTCACTTTTCCCAGCATGGGACATCTGTGTCTGAATCCTTCATGATCAGTGGGGAGAAAAGACACAGACATCTCTTGTAGCTTAAATGCCAGCTTGAGGATGAGGTGGAGTAAGCCCTGGCAGGTTTTCTCTCTCTCCACTCGCTAGAAGGAGAGTCTGGACAAGCAGCTCAGACAGACATGTCTCCATTTGGACAGATGTCCATTTGGACAGTCCATTTAGACTCCACTTAAAATCTGAGGGCTTCAAGCGTCTCCTTACCAAGCCCATCTGAAGCTGTCTTGTGCTTTTCTGCTGTGGGCTTTTCCCTTCCTGCTCTGCCCCTGTGTAGCCCAGATGTGCAGTATTTCCTGCAAAGTCTTTCTCTTTCATACCTGAACGTCCTGCAGAGGCTCTCAGCTCCTTTTAGTGCTTCAGGGCAGCATGGAGACAGCACAGCTCCTTCCACTTGCTTCGCATAACCATAAATCCTTTCCCCTATGAACTAAATAAATGCAAAATTGATGCATCTCAGCCAAGCTCTACTGAAGTGAATGTGTCTGCCCTGATTTATGCCAGCTGAGGCTCCAACTTGCTGTTGTTTGCTTGCTCCCACCCAAGGGTAGGATTTGGGTGAGTAATGGATGGTGCTTCCCAACTAATGTGCTCTTCTGTCATCTCTCAGGGATGTTTCTGCACAGGCAGAAGCTGTTCCCGGTCTGGGCCACCTACCAGCAATTCATCCGGGAGACATCCCAGGCAAGGCAGCATGATGCTCAGCAAAACAGGAACACGACCCTGAGCTCGTCCGCTTTGTTGGAAGGTCAGTGGATGGAGGCTGTGGCAGCTGCCCCACACGGGTGACTTGTGGCCTGGCTTTGGGTTTTTTAATGTAATTCAGGAAGAGACTAAGGAAGGTGAAGGGAAGGTGAATAACATGGGAAAGGTCTGCACAGTCCCCATAACCATCTGCCTATCAGTGGGGAGAAGCAGGGCAGGGAAAAACAGCTATCTTCCAGAAGAGGTTGGAGCATTGTAAATAACGTTTCTTTCATCCCAGTTTCCATATGGGCCACCCCATGTAGCGCAGCCTGGCTCGATGGGGCCTGCCTGGAAATAACGTCGCAGCATGGGAACTGCTGCTGCTGCTGGGACCGCTCGGTTGCATTAACGGCCTGACGCAGTCATGCACGTGTGAAATATCTGTAACCTCAGCCTCAGTGAAAACAACAAAAATACTTTACTGACGACTCATTACAGGAACGTGTCATTTTAAAAAATACCTAGAAAATCTGAAATGTCTACAATTGCTGGCTCTTTGCACGTCCTCCCTGCTTTGTTGTGAGAGGTGGCGGCACATTTCTCCGCAGGCAGATCTGTTCAGTCAGAAGGACACACGCGCAGGCTATTAACATACAGATGGGGCATCTCTGGAGAGCAGGATAGGAGACAGCACCCCTTCAAACCAGCTCCTACAGGGATTTTTGGGGAAGATAGCCCAACAGATGCGACGGTCCTCACTTGGGGGTTAAGTGGACCCTGGATCTCTTCACTGTTTAGTCCCTGATTAAATAAAGCAGAGACACATTGCTCTGGCATGATGAAAGGAAAATCTAGACAGTAGGGGAAAATATATACCAGCTGACAAGTCAAAGTCTAGAGGGAAGAGCAAAAGATATCATTTCCAGATCTGCCTTGCGTGACTTCCATCATACATAAAAGGCTATAGAAAATAAGGACTGAATAATCTCACCTAAAAGACCTTATCTGCACGAGGGAAGCACTTCTTCCATTTTCCCTTGGCTAAACCTTTGATCATGGTGGCTCCAAGGAGGCACTGAACAGCCGGTGGAGCTCAGGAGAAGGGAGAATACTCAGACTGTGGGATACAGGAGATAGAGACACAAAAAAGTCTTTCAACTATTTGGACTCTTTCTCACTAGAGTGCTTTGACCTTGACTGGAGAAGTACCTACGACACAGATTTCCAGCACTGGCCAGGAGCCCACAGTGGATACTGTAGACCAAATGAGAGCCTTTCTCACATTTTCCCTGGAGACGAGCACTTAAACCAGTAAGGGAGAGGTGGGCTTGGGGGGTGAGGGTGGCTGGTGGGGGTGGGGACAGGGTAAGAGTAAGCCAGGAAGGTTTTGGAGCTGGTTGGGATTGGAAGGTGTTTCTCAAGCGTATTTCTCCGTGTCCGTGTTATGCAATGAGCTCAAACGAAATCCCTCAGGGCCAAATCCTTTCTCAAGGCCTGCTCAGCCTTTTCTTGAAGAGTTTTGCAGTGGGTTAATAGGATTGGGGAAACTTCTCCTGGGACAGCGTTGTCCCCATGGAAAGAGGATGCTGAGGTCCCTGTGGGGCTGGGGACGGGAGGCACGTCTCAACATTTCCATGCCCAGGCTTCCCCTGGGAAAGGGCTCCCTCAAATCAGACAGGGCAGGAGCTGTTTGCAACGTGACTCACCCGCACACTATGAACAAACAGGCATAAACGGCTCCTGAGCTCTCATTTCTCACCGGAAAGACAATTCCTCCCGGCTGCCTCATCCCCCCCACCTCCCGCTAACACACACATGTATTTCAGCTCTGTGTTGAAGTCTTGATTTTGATCTACGATCCTGGAGTTATGTGTAGGCTGGAGACCGAGCCTGTGTAATGGTTGATCTAGGTGGGAGATTGGTCCCAATGACAGCCATGTGTGTCGCAGCATCTGTGCTGCTCCTGATGGAGACAGGCTGTTCCCTGTCTCCCCCATGCCACTGGCATGTGCTTTCGTTTGCTCTATGCTATGTCTTGGCTGGGTGGTCAACTGCTGTGGAAGGGGAGGCAGGTCCCCTGTCCTGATGCACAAAGCAGAGGATGGAGGTCCTCTTCTTATCCCCTTCTCCACATTCTCTTCAGGAACCGCTGGGTATCTGAGTACAAGGACAACTACAGCGTTTTCTTGCAGAGGCTGAATCGGTCATCTCAAATCCCTGCTGAGGGGCTGTGCTCTGGAATGTCCTTTGGGAAAGGGGTTGCGATGCACACAGCCCTGTGAGTGGTGCTACCGGTGGCCATGGTAAGTACCAGGATTATCCATTTTTGCACTGAGAGCTGGGAGTAATGGTGGGATTTCAGGGACTGAGCCAGTGGGAAAAAGGATAAACAGTCGTGAGACTTTGTACAAACTACCTTGAGACCTGAGATAAAATGGTAAAAGCTTTACTGCTGGAATATTCTTCTGAGTAGCAGCATTTGCTCATTGCAGGGGTGTTGGACTAGATGACCTTTGAAGGTCCCTTCCAACCCAAACCATTCTATAATTCTATAAGTTTGTGGGCTCCTAGAAAGAGATTTTCCAACTAGATCTTATTAGGAGAATATTTTTTACCACGAGGGTGGTCAAAAACTGTCTGGAGACCAGAGAGGTGGGGGAATCACAGGGAGGTATTCATGAGGTGACGAGACAAGCTCTGAGCAACCTCATCTAAGCTGGCCCTGCTGGGCCAGGACACCTACATTATTCCATGATTTTCTGATTTATTTTAGGCTGTGTTACCTATGTTGTTCTGTGATTGCAGCTCCTTGGCCCTTCAAGCCGTCTATGTGATATTGTCCATCACAATGTGTGTTCCATCACCCTGTAAGCCTAGAAACGTCCTCTCTTCCAAACCCACCACTGCATTTATCAAATACCTGTGAAGTGTTTGGCATAGACCTTTTTAAACACATATTATCATTAAAATTTCTCAAGAACCTGAGCTTTTGTCATTGTCAGAAAAAGGCTTTTTTGGGGGGGGACAGTGCAGGTACAGAGCTAAAATCACTCGGGCAGTTTCAGTTCATGTACTTTAAAGAAAACTTGCCAACGAACTTTGTCTCACAACAAGAAGTAGTGTGCGTTAAACCTTTCCTGTGTTAATTTACCCTCTTTAAAGACTTGTGCACTCACAGGGTGGGAAATATCCGTGTTATTATATCTGAGTACCAGCCTTGCGGAGTTCCTTCCCCTCCTTTGTATTTAACACCTTTTCCCAGGGTTTGGCCGCCAATTTCAACTAATGCTGGGTAAGCCAGAATTCAGTTTGCTGCGTGGGGGGAGATTTCCCGCATTTCTGGCAGGAGCAAGGCTGCTCCCAGCCTGAAGATGGCAATGCAGAGCCGCCGATCCGAGAGCTGGGAAGGACCGATGCCCCCATCACAGCCTTTCTGCTGAGCCCTGTGGCTTTAGTGATGGGACTCTGGGTCTTCTGAATTGACGCCACAATTAGCCTGGAGTAGATGGTGTAGAGACCTCCCTCCCTAGCGCCTGAGAGGTATTGCTTTTAATGAGACATCATTGTGGTATTTAGCAATTAAGCAAGAGATTCTTAACGGATACTGCCAAAATATCAAAAGATAATAATAATGTCAACAAGTAGTTTCTTTTACAGCAATGTCAAGCGTATCTAGACCTGAAGGTGACAGGGGCTATATATACACAGTAGCACACTTATCCCTGTCTCATGGAGTTTATCAGCAAAGGGAATCACCTGTCTAGCACCTTAAACTCCACAGGCGTTTCAACCCATCACCACTTACCCATGGCAAATGTTACCATTGACTTGCTGCAGGACCTTAGGACAGCCACGTGCATGGCTTCGTTTCCCTGCAGGAAGAGAAGCATTGGGAGATTTAGCGAAATGATGTCTGGCAGGGCCAGACTCTAAGCAGATGATACAGGGAAGTACGAGGGTCTGGCGTTTCTGCACAGCTTCCCCCTCTGCCTGCTGTGGCATGGAACATTACTGATCACGGTCCTTGCAGCGTTTGGGTGGCAGAGGGTGCTTCCACTATAGCTAAGTGTAGTGGACTAGTGGCTGCAGAATTTGGAGGGCAGAAACAATGAAACTGCCTTTAACTTAAAAACAGGGAAAAATAATACTCACTCACATCAGAGGCTGCTGAGGAAACCCAGGCATTTGATTTCCTTGGGAAAGGAGACCATGAGAATAGAGATGTTCTTAATGGGACATGTGCTTTTGCACAATTTAAAATGAATCCCATGGCCTCACTGATACGTTTCTCTTATGAAAAAACGTCATTACCCTGCCTCCCTGTGCTGGAGGCGGACAGACGCCTCAAGTTGATTTCAACATTGCTCTGCTGCAACAGTTAGTTATGCTGACAGGGCTTGTGTCCAGATGAATGCTTAGGGCACATGTACAAGGTAATTTCAAGTCATCGTCACTAGGAAAAGGTATGTTGCTAAATGCTAATCGAAACAGGCAACCATGGGGGAAACAAATGGCTAAATCAAAATATATATGGTTGTGATACACCCCGTCAGGCGCACTAATGAAGATATTCAATCAGGCAGATGGATGCTGGATTTGCTAACATGGACTTAACTGCGTGCCAGGGAGAAGGAAGGAAGCTGCTGATACTGAAGATAAATGTCCTTCCTGGATATTCTGGCAGTACGCTTATTTAGCCGCTTTCCAGCTTTGGAGACCAGGCTCAGAGATGGGGCTTTCAAAACCTGTGCTCGCATGTTTCAGCCCCCGCGCCCAGGATCCAGCCTGTTGCATCCCCATCTCCTGCCATTTCTTTTCCCAGAATTACATTTATTTTCTTTCATACCTTTATTTTTCCAGCCCTCATTGCCCCTTCCCAGTATTGGTCTGTCTGATGTTGGCAGTGATTTCTGTTAATGATATTTTTTCCCCCTCCAACTCCCTGCTATGGAAACAGAAATGGTCCCAAGCCAGTTCAAGCACACAAAAGGGTGGGCAGCAGTCAGCAGAGCGCAGGGTGGCTTCAGCAACCTCTCACACTGCCCCAGGAGTCACGACTGTGTTGTAATGGGGGATGTTCAGGATGCATGCAAATATATCCAGATGACAGAAGGGAGCAGCCACAGAGACAGCTTCCCTGCCTCCCCAGTGCCCCCAGTGATGCTCTCACTACCTGGCCGATGGAGGCTCTTCATGTGAGTGACACAGGCATAAAATCGAAGAGCACTGGGGTCAAAAAGAGGTGAGAAGCTCTAGCTAATACTGGCATTACCTCAACACCATCCATTTTCATTCCTTTTTCTGCACAGCCTGGGGTCACGGCACCAGATAACACCAGCCGTGAGCTCAACAGGATTCAAAAAGGGTTGCAACATTTGTATGGAGAACACCAGGTTTTACATTAGCCATGAAGTCCAAGGGGAAAAAAAAAAAAAGCCATCACAGAGAAACAAGCTGGACATGAGTCAGACTGTGGCTGGTGGAGATTAGGAGGTGTTTTCCAGGACCACGTTGCCTCGTTATTGCTATAGTTGATCCTAGGCATATTTCTCCAAAGCATTTGGCGGTGCCCTGTGTCTGAAATGGAGGAACATCCCTGGATGGAGGCTGCTCTGATCTACCAGTTTTCTGGTGGGAAATGCACTGGAGCCACGAGAAGGGTAATCCATTTGAAATCCAAGTGATAGCATCCACAGAGCAGTCAGAAACATGTTCCCTCTTAGGACGCTCAGTTGGTCCCATCAAAAGGTGCACAACCAAATGAAGGCAAATTTTGCAGATTTTTCTCCCCAACACACAACTTCAGGGAAAATAGGTTTCTGGTAAGGTTGAAGTGATGCTTTTTGTGTGAACGCCTTAGTGCCATCTCCTGGGTGGAGGGGGAAATTCCCATTTTGGAGGTGCAACGTGTGGTCCGAGCACCCTTGGCTATGCAGGTTCAGTCATTTAGCAACTGTGTGTGCGGGTGTGACATCAGGATCCCACACTCTACCTCATCCCACTATATTGCTAAATAAATGTCTTCCTTAGGATATGTTCCTAAAGGGGTGGGGTGGGGATGGCATATCTATTCAGGGAAAAGGATGCTCTGGATTCATCCCATATCATCACCATGAATTTTCAAGTAGCTTTTTCCATCTTTAATTTTGTTTTTTACATTTCTCAGCATGTAAGAACAGACTGAATGCTGAACTTACTTGGTGCATCCTTTATGGGAGAATTCTTTCAAAATGATCAGAGGTTAATCCAGTAATGACTATTTCTCTACTTAGAGGCTCTCTAGATCTTGCCGCAAAATTATCTCATTGGACATTAGAGGTGTACAATCTCCTTGTTGAATAGCTTAATGAATTGCACAATGCTGAAAGACAGCCTAAAATGTCTGTGGCCATGCTGGTCCTCCCCTACAGAACATCTACTTCTACCATGGAGTGACTGAACCCTCAAAGGTGTTTGATGCTGTCTGCAGCTTGCATGGGAACAGGCAGAAATCCCAGTGCGACAGCTTCCTTGGAAGAGCATGGTTAGGAATAACTAGTGGTTTGTGACAGAAAGGGTATAAAATTTCAGAAGTGTTTGTACAAACAGAAGCTGAATTTAGCTCACCAGAGTCAAAACATTGGTATTTGGGATCCTATTGGTATAATGTGAAATTTGTAAAAGAAAACCACCTGCAGTAACAGTGCTCTGACACTTATACTGTTTGTTTTGCAAACAACATTGCTCACTGAAAGCCACTGTTTCCTGGAAGGCTGCGAGAGCCTTCAAAAGCTGATCCTCAGCCCCATCACCGAGAAATCAACTTTTCTTCCCGTTTTGATGAAAATTCTTCCCGTGGCCACCACCCAACCCACAATTATGCAATAAATCATTCAGCGTGTGCTTAACGTTAAGACTCGTAAATAGTCCCACTACCATGTTTGGCAATTATAGTTAGAGCAAAACAACTTTAAGCACATCTATAGTGACACGGCTTCAATGGGTGGAAAAGCAGAGTACCCATGGATCACCACGGAGAAGTGCTTCCCTGAAGAAGTCTCCACCAGTGGAGCATCTCTGATCTTTTAATCACAAGATAACTAACCACGTGCTTAAAGCTAGTGTGTGTTTAAGAGCTTTGTTGGAACAGGTTCTTCTTGTAATGTTTTATAATGTAGCGGTCATGGAGAGGGTGGGAAGTGCCCTTCTTCAGAGGGGGCTGAAGTGGCAAGAGTTAAAGATGCAAAACCACCGTGGGCTGCAGCCAGCTCTCCTCTGGTAGGTCCTGCCCATGTCTCAGCCACCAACCTGAGCAGAAATTATAAGCAAAAGGAAAGCACTTGTCAATTGCCATATTTCACCAAACTATGATTTTTGTCGAGGGATGATGATTAAACAAAGCCTTGGGAGTTGTATATTTTTAATGAAACTTTCTTGGGCTAATAATGGAGTTCAAAACAGATGGAGAGAAAGAGAGAGGAGAAGCAAGAAAGGCTTATTGTGAAGTAACTGATGGCTTGGCAGTGGAGAACAAAAGCAACTGTCTGCCACTCCTCCCAATTTTCCTAAAATCAAGCCTTTTGCTTTCCAACCAGCCTAAATTGGCCTCATGCCTGTTTCCATGTTGTTTTTTGTGGCAGCTCAGGTTCTGTTAGTGTTTAGGATCACACCTGCTGGGCTTGAATGTGGGACACTACCTTCATAGAAATTCATAAGCACTTAAGTAGTCTTCACTTCCTTTATTTGAGTTTGCTTAAATGAAGAGAGGTTCTTTGGTTTGATTAAAAACGACATGAATCATCCGGCAGAAAATGAAAGAGAACTTATTACTGGATGTAATGATTGCATTTATGGTGTACAGGTCTCTCCAAGGTTGTCACAAGATAAAAATGAGTCTACAGTTATAAATGACTACATGATGATGGCAAGTCCTCTACCTGAAACTGCTTGGCCTGTGCTCGGTTCAAGCAGGTACCAAATGCTTTACCTCAGTTCTCCCTCTTTTGGAAGAAAACACTCATCCCTGCTGTTGGGCTTGACATTGGCACTTCTGCATGCTTCGTGGTCAGCTTGGATGTTGCTTGCTGGATTTGCTTCCATCGGATATAAGCTGTGCTGGTAAAGCTGTTGGAATTTTCCACTGTTGCTTTTTTTTTTTTTTAAATTGGAAACGACATATTCTGTAGTACTAACGTTTTAATTTTGTCCATATTTTTCAGTTCTCCTTTGGTGAGATCAAAACAAAATGTTTCAACCAAGGGCTGGGCTGACCCCAATGTTTTACTTCCCTCTTTAGCTGCTCAGTCATTGGACTTTGAGAAAATTGTCTTTTGGGGGGCCTGAGCCTTCCATTTACCCTGCACATCATGCCTAGCGCTCAGGTACGCTGGGATCATATGGCCTTTATAAGACCTAAGCATTGTCACGGTCCCGGTGAACGGTGGTGCCATCCAGTGAGGCCTGTCCTCCTGAGGAGGAGCCAATCTTACATTGAACTAAGCCTTTATGAAACATTTCCTTTTTTTTTTTTAACATTGTCAAATTGGAACGTGCTTTAATATTTGCAAATTCAGTTCTCATCCTTCCATGCCCAGCTGGAGACTTACAGCTGTATGTGTTACTCACCAGTAAAATGAGATGCCAAAGCAATAGGAAAAAGAAATAGATTTTGTTTCTCTATAGGCCACATATCTGAGGAAAATATTCCCACAGATGATACATGGCTCCTGGCTGAGTTGCTGATAACGAGCCAATTAATTAAATAGGTCAACAAGGCAAGCGGTCACATCAGAAAGCTCCTGCTCGACTCAACACATGAGAGTCTTCCAGCCTGGTTATGCCAACTGCTCGTGCTTTCAGTCTCAGTTCACAGTATGAGATTTCACTCTATTTAGCCAAGGAATGTGCATATAAAAGACATAAATAAATACGAAAAGTGAAAACAAGCACTTAAGTGTTTTATTTCAATCAAGCTGTCTTGTGTGTCATGTAGGAGAAAAGATACGGGCTGAGATTTCCTACTGTGTATCATTACCTACACCCTCTTCAATTCATCTGTGACACCTTCTAGCAAAAAACTAATCTACCTGGAGGGCCGGATCAGGTGCGTTGCACCACACGTGACAAAGGGTCTCCCAGAATCAGATTGCATTTCTCACCCTTGTGCCTTCTTGCGGGGACAGGTGGGCTCACATACCCTGAAAACTGCATCTAAAGGCTATTGAATTCCCTGGAAAGATTTCCACTTATTTCAAGAGGCTCCAACTTTAAAGCACTTGAAAAAAAACTTGTGAGAGGACCTCCCCTGCTGTGGCTTTTTGCTTGCAGTACCATGGCTGAAAGCTCTTGTTTTTCCCTGCCCTGATGCCTGCAGCAGTTGCAGCTCCCTGCAATAAAACCAGTAAAACCAATAGTACTGCTACTAATGCCACCCTGCAGGTTTTATGCTAACGGTGCCTTACACGAGCTTTGCAAGACGCCACTGCTGAGTTAGGCTTGTTTACATGATCATGCTGCACAGACGGGTGCTGGGTACCAGGTGTGATGGGGCATAAAAGACGGGTTAATAGCAGAGCCCTTAAAAATAGGGGCGCTGGCTCAAACCAGAGCCCTCAAACCTACAAACAACGCCCTGAGGCTGTTGGAGAAGTACAGCTTTGAGGAGTGGAAGAAACTGCTTCAAGTCTAGCAAAGAAATGAAGAATTGGTGAAACAAAGGAAAAATAGTTGAGCAGCAGCTGATGGGGAATAAGATGCCCTCTGAGTCTGTGCAGCACGTAGGGGCTGGGGCAGATGTCAATAGCTGAGGGCTGCATATAGAGGCTTGGACATCTTACAGAAGAGCGAGACTTTGAGCTTGCAGGAGGCTGAGGGGCTCATCGCAGGGGATGAAGGTCCTTGTGGGGTCACCGGAGCAGCAAGCGTGCTGCCTGCCCCAGGGACCCTGACGTTTCAAGGACCTTTTGATGTGAGGGAGGATGATGGAGGACTTGGTATGGTGGTACGTGTGCCTGAGTCAGATGTTGGTGATGAAGCTCAGTTACATCAGCATGTTTATGCCTGTACAGTGCTGCCTTGAAACCCAGCCAGTGCACATACAAGGAATGATAGATATTCAGCAGTCGTGTTCCTTGCATCAGTTTCCTGTTTGTCTAATACAAAATAAATGGTTTTTATTCCAAATGGAGCTGCGCAGCCAGCCTGAGAAATGCCAGCTCTGATGCTTTGGCTTTACATACAAGTCTTTCTCAACCCAATATTGTGTTTGCAGGAAAAACATCAAAGCAGCATTTACGCAATCCTTGGAAGTTATCTAATTCCAGTCCTCTCTGGAGGCGAGACATGAAGGCGCAAGAGACTATAGGAAGACCATATGGAGTTCCTCTGTTGACTAAGAAAGGGCTGGAGGGCTTAGAAGAGGGTGGTCGTGTACATCTTTGGGATGGAGAACAACTTGGAGATTGCCAGGCAGCCGGGAGTGCCTGTGGGTCATGGAGATCAGCCCATCCTGGTTGGGGTCAGGTCATGGGGTGTCAGGTGAGTCTGAGGATGGGGTGTTTTGTGGTTTGGGGAGCAAATTGCTATAGGTTAAAAGAAGTTTGTGAATAGTCTTTGAACTGGAATCAGGCCTTCTCTGTTCACTGACGCGTTTCTAGCTTTTAAGGAATAGGGCAGGAAAGCAGAAGAACTTGAGAGAAGACAATAGTCCATCTTCTGGAAAATTATAATGATCTTTTTCCATTTGTTTTTGACCTAATCCAATCACCCACCTTTCCCAGGGTAGAGTCAGCTGTCCCTACATGCTAGCTATGCTAGCACGTGGTGTTCGGTGAAACCAATCTGAATTTTTAAATGGCTTTGTGGCCAAAAGAGTTTTTCATTCTGAATGAATTGAAGGAGACCCTCTTTTCCCCCCACATTTCATCTCTGGGAAGGAGGGGGAAGGTTTCTGAGTGTGAGCCCCAGACTGCCAGGCCTGCAGCTGCTGGGGAAGGAAGAACTGCATGCACTGGGGATGCTCCTGGGGCTTGCATGACAGGACAGAAATCTCAGAGCCTGGAGATCAAGCTCTCCCTGTGAGTCACCTCAGCTCTGCAATGCGGGTGCCTTCCTGTCACTGTATTCCCGACTGTTTTGACCACTTTTCTGGGGATGACCAATGTCTGAGTCATCCCCTCATAAAGCTGCTCCTGGATTCAGGTTTTCCACAGTTACTGCACATCCTGTAATGGATTTTTTCCTATTCAAGCACTGTCTGTTTTTTTCCCCTTGGAGATAGCAGGAACCCACTTATCTGTCCCTTGATCACTCAAAACCTTGATCAGTATGAATAATTAATAGTCATATCTGGGGACTGGTATTGAAAACTGTTGGTTTTTTTTTTTTATTGTTTCCATATTTAAACAAACCACGGAGAATGGGTTTAAAAGGAATCCTGAAGGCACATCTACGCTCCTAAATGAGAAGGCCAGGGAAATCAGCTGAAGCACTGGAACACCGTGGTCCACGTAACTGAATTGGTAGCTTATTCCATGGCTCTCCAAGGCAAATCTGCTGCAGAGGATTAGCCTTAATTAGTGTGGATGAAAGACAGTTCTGGCTGCTCAGCCTTGTGCCCAGGATTTGGTCTCAACCATTTTTTATTTTGCACTATGTATATACATTTGTGTGTATGTATGTGTATATGTACGTGTGTGTCTCAAACCAATTATAGGCACAATACCGTATTTACAGGAAATATAGCATGTGCACCCCACACTCCAGATGCCCGGCATACAAAGTGTCCAAGTTACAGCTCCTCTTAATCAGTCTCTTGTGCATCATACCGTACTTCCTGCACCCGGTTACCATCTGCCATTTATCTGTCACGAACCGTTCATTAATACAAGTCTTTTATCAATAATACAAGTCTTTTATCAATAATACAAGTCTTGTGAAGCACCCAGGCAAGCTCCAGTAATTATCAACTTCGGGAGTTCAATTCAAGCTTTTAATGCCATACCTGGATATTTTCTGGCTGCACACCTTTCTCCATAACAGTACCACTTGCTGTTGACCAACTTTTGCTCATCTTGTGATACTTTATAGACATTTAGTGTGATATGCAACAACGATAAACATTCATCTCTTCTGGCCTGCGTCTCATGCCATCATAATTTAGTTTTTCTGGCAGCAAAGATTACAGAGATCTGAAAACGGATGGTTAGATGTCTGACGCAGCATGGGAAGGACGCGTATTTAACTGCCAGATCACGAATGGTAAGTGGTGATATCCATTAATGCCAGAAGCATCGTGGTGGTCCCTGCACGCCCATCACCTCCAGGTTAGCACTAATTGCATTGCCAGGCTTGGCCACACAGCGCAACAAGCAGTGACAACTAAAATCACTTCTCTTACGAAGAAAGCTCAGAGATATTAACCAGCTGAATATAAATCTCCACTGGCAGCTCATGAAATCTGCATTTTCTCTCCCATTCTGTAGCCAGAAATGCAGCACGTGTACGCTGCTGAAGCCTATTAGAGGTCAGCAGGCATTTTGCAATTATAAAGGAGAGTAGGCACTTGCTTCAGTCAGTCTATTTATTGTGCCAAGGGCAAGATGAAGCCTCAACTTTTCATGTTGCGAATAAAATATTAAAATCCTGGGGTTTTGGGTTGTTTCATGAGGATGCCACGCGGCAACGGATAACAAGAGAATTGGTTTGGTCTAACACTGAGCTAGGAACTTCAGAGCAGCTCAGACAATATTATCCTCAGTCTTTTTCTGACCTTCCGATTCTTCTTTTTACTGCAGAAAAACTTGCTCCCAAGTGTGGACCACTGATGACTATCAACACAGGTGTGTTTCACTGCTGTGGGATTTTGAATTCAAATGATCATACTGTAGCGGTGATACAATTTGGCAAAGCAGCAGCAGATCACGTTTTGGAGTCTCATGGGGCACAGTTTGAAAACCAGTATGGCCGTAGATTTCACTGGGGCATTTGGCCTATGTCAGGTATCTGAAGAACATCTTTAGGACAGGCAAGAGCACTGCAAGTAGCTTTAAATCCTTCATGCATCCCTGCTTAGACTCATGGCTCATTTTTATCCAGGTATTTCGAAGCTGCAGTAAGTGCGTTGGCCATTGCGTGTGAGGCTGACAATAGCATGTGCTAGATACGGCACTGCAATGTATGCCACGGGCAGACTATACGTGCCGTGGAGGAGCGGGTACTCCTCTGTGGGGGCTTAGAAAGCTGTAGGTCAGTCCTGCTGTGGAGATATGTGTTGTTTTTGTGCACAGATATCCGAGTGCCTACAGGAGCCCTGCAGACGCCGGCAGATTCCTCCCACGTATTTGTTCATCCCCAGCTGACATCCCAGCTGACCACGCTTGGCAGGCACTGTCTGATGCATTTGCTAAAGGATTCCTGCAGGCAAAAAAGGAAAATAAAACTTCTATTTATTTATTCATTTCAATGTGAAAATGTGTTTTCTAAATGTGGGTTGCTTCCCAGAGTGTCCCAGTGACTTAGAGGTCAATGGCTAGGCCATAAAGGGATTTAGTACACAAGTCCAAATTATGGCTTTCGTTGCGTCTAGCCAGTACTCGAAGTCCGTGTGTCCCTGTGTTTTTTGTGGGAAGACTCTTTAGGGTGTTGTTTGTCTGACAAAGAAAAAGGATCCTGATTCCTTTTCAGGGATGGTCTAAGTCCATCTATAATTCAAATTTAGAGTATTATCCAAATTTTCTACTTCTCTGGAGATATTCAAAACCCGCCTGGGCACATGCCTGTGCAACCTGCTCTAGGTGAACTTGCTTTGGCAGGGGGGTTGGACTAGATGATCTCTGAAGGTCCCTTCCAACTCCTCTCATTCTGTGATTCTGTCATTTGTTTCTCAGTTTAGAAACAAAAATTCATTGGATTTCCCATTTCCCGGTACTTTTGCCAACTTGAAAAAGGTACCAACAGGCCCTACTTAAAGGGATAAAGAATGGTGAATAACAATATATATATGAATAACAATAACTAAATCTTTAAAAAGCAAACGGGCTTTTTTTTCTGAAACACAGAACTGGAAGGGTAATTTTAAAATCCAAGCTGTAAGAGAAAACAGGCTATTTTTCATGTGTCAAAGTTTGAAATGAAAAGTATAGATTGGGTCCAGCCACAGTTTTTTTGCACCACATTTATCCTTGATAGGGATGAGAGTGGACCACAGGAGAAGGATGCCACTTCAGAAGGAACAGCCAAGTGGGACATTGTCTCCAGTCACCTATAAATTATACACGGAGAATTGCTGCTTGTTTAATCTTATACTCAAAGCCAATCAATACGTTTACTAGTTTGCACGGATGGAAGTTCGCAGGCACTCCTGGGTACCTTGGCAGCATGTTTTGGGTGAGCATTGCCTCTGCTGCTAATTCTCTACCTCTAATGACTCACTTCTGCCTCTGCAATGAACTTTGACATCGCTGCAGTAACATATTTTCATTATTTTATGTTACACCACAAGCCAGTGAAGAGGTGCTGCTAGGTACCTCCACCTAAGAAGTTTAGAAAATCTTCAAAGATGGATATTTTTTTTTCTTTGAAAAGATACAAGCACTGGACTTTCCCTGTATTGCTTTTGTATAGACTTGGTCTTCCAGAAATGCACTCTCACCTGAGATTAATTTATCCTTATAAAATACTCCTGACTTCACTTTAGAGCTGGTTGGTTTTCACTGTACATGACTTATTTTTCAACCAAACTCAAAAGATTTTTACATTTTAGTGGGATTTTTCATTTTCTAACTAGATGCACTGGCAGCCTACATACAATCAAGTTTATGAAGATTCAGAAATATTTCCCTTTCCCCGCTATCAAGCACGAAAGACTGGGTTTCAAACTCATCCTTCTAACGGAAATGTTTTCTGTAACCTGCTGTCCCACTGGTATGTGATTTTGTTGGTTTTGGGTAAGCACAAAGCAATAAGTAGGCTGAAGTCTTTTTTTAAATCAACATCATCAGCCACCTCTTCTGGGCACCAAATGCCTAAATGCTCTCTCAAGACATTGCACAGAGGAGACTCTATAACACTTTCTTTTACCGTATCCTTCTTTTTTTTTTTTTTGATCTCTTCAGTTATTTTTTGCCAGGCTCATTCTAGTTTTTAAGACCAATCTGTTTAAAACATGTATTATCATTCAAGTGGCGAGGGATGCTGACGCAGATCAATTACTGAACGCGCTCTTGCCATAACAGCCTGGCTGCAGAATTGCATATATTGGCTTTGCAATCCACAGAGGCAGGGTGCCCACAGATGAAATGCTGCTTATTTTTTAAATGACAACCTTTCTATCAGAGGAACCTGGGGAATATGGTCAATACATAAATCAACACATTGGGAAAAAAGAAGCAGAGTTGCAGCGCTCTGTTCCGAGATCTTCAATTTTGTGAGTCACGCAATTCACAAGCAAAGGTTAAAAATGTTCTTGGGCTTTAGCTTGTTGTAATGCAGGGGTTGCCAAACTTTACTGATTGCTGTGTCTCTTAAAAAAAAAAAAGGGGGGGAGGGGGGGGAAATTTCATATGCAAGATTCTCCTCCTAATGCTTGTTTAATTAAAAACTTAATTGGCTTTGAACTGAGTATTTCTGAACTCTGGTAAAGTAAATGAACATTTAAAGGTCCCTTGAGGCCATTATAACAAGCACTAGACAGAAAAACAGGACTTTGTTCTGCCAAAAATAAAGGCTTTAACACAACACAATGTAAAACCAAGACCTGTCAAACAGCCAGAAGGGCAGCGGGCAGGACAGCCAGGTCTCAGCTGGGCAGTGGGGAGGTCCCTGGCCTATTGCAGCGGTTTTTTATTTTGCTGGAAACTCTGTTTTGTTCTCTGTTCCCCAATGTTTTTTTCTATATTCTATTTTTTTCGGGGGGGGGGGGGAGGTTGGGGGGAGATGTGGTGTCTATATTTCTGTAACATTTTTCTTCTTTTTAATGGAGTAGTCACCTCACCGGGAAGTGCTTGAATTGTTCTAATTAGAGCAGCCTTTGAGGACATCTTGTGTTTTCTTTAAAAAAGGAACAGCATACTGTACTCTCCATTAATGCTCTGTGCAACATGAGCTGTAAAAAAAAAAAAAAGAAAAAAAATCCAATTATCAGAAAAATCACCTTCATATCCCTCTTAATAGTCTGCAATAATCTAGAAAAAATGTCTGACAGCCTAAGATCTGATGACCCATCAAAGGGACCTGTTCCCTGGGATGAAGCTTTGGGAAATGCAGGATTTGGGGACTTGACTCTGCTGGGTTTTCCGCACAAACCTCAGACATTTGGTGACCACCCAGCAGAGACCAGACCACAGGGATGGCCACCTTTGGGCAGGTGCCCCAGAGATGACGGGCAGAGACCCTGCCCCACAGTCACTTAGAGCTAAAAAGCCGGAGCTCTGCCTCGTGTTGGGTCCGATTTTAGCACATCAGAAACACAAGTCACCCGTTGCCAACTTTTCCACTGTAGACTCATCCCCAAGATGCAGACGGAGGTACTTATCACTCAGCATTAATGTAACAGTGAATTTGAAATTATTTAAATTCAACCTCTGACATGAGAAGTGTTCAGATCCTCCTTGTGATGCTTTGGTGACCTGTTGATCACTTAGAGCATCAGAGCTGAAGCTGTCAGTGTTCTATCACTGGTTATTCGTCTTGTGAAGTCTTCACTGTCTGTGGTGATGGCTTCAGCTCAGTTTATTTTCTTTATTTTATTCCTGGTATAGTGTGCGATTCAGCCTTCAGAGCCAAAGGACTCTGCTTCAGCTGTGGTTTTGATGGATGAGCACTAATTATTAACCATAAGTTTCTGCAAAATGCAGCCAATTCCAGCTCGTTCATGTCAGAGTGCCCAAAGGCTCCTGGTGATGCTCTGCCAGCAGTGTTGGGCGAACTGCTCTCCTGCTGGATGGAGGGATGGGAAGGTTTCCTTCAGCCCTTGCACAGGGTTGTCCTCCTGCACCTTCCCAGACAGCCAGCCCTCCTGGCTGAACAGAGGGACCAAGAAAGCTTCTCTTGCTCCTCAGACATTTTGCCATATACTTGGGCTCCTGAGTTAGCCCCTGATCTCAAAAGGTCACTTGGAAGAACATCTGGAAAAATAAGAAGAAATAAACTTCCACTCCGCATGAACCCACACCCCACCAGTGACAGAGGTACCACAGATCTCTGATTTGAATCCGTGTCTCAGTACTACCACACATCCCTGCCTATCTACACATATGTCCCACCTCAGCGGACCATGTGGACAGGAAATCAGAGGACAGCATGCATTGTTGGTGTTGTCAACCTTTATTTCTCCATAAAGTGATTGTTTTTCTTTTGATTTTGAGAGAAGACTAAGCAAATTCCCCATCGTGCTCGAAAGCAGGTCATCAGAAAAGGATCCGGAGGTCTTGCTGGCCATCAAGTTGAACATGAGCCAGCAATGTGCCTTTGTGGACAAGAAGATGGGAAGGTTTCTGTTGCGTGCAGAAAACAGGATTTGAGTGTAGCGCAACCACAGAGTCAATACAGACACTAAATCATACAGACTTTTACTCCAGTACTCTGGAGTAAATTCATGGAAATTCATGGAAAAGTAAAATTCATGGAAGAAAGCAGAAGAGCAATATTTCTCCTTTTATTATAGAAATTGTAACTTTGGCTCTATAATCCAAATATATCCGAATTTCCCCTGAAAGCAAGCCTTTGATTGAAAAATATAACACAGCCCACCTATGTTATTAAGTGCAAACAGAGTTTTCTCAGCAGACACACACGCATATATATATATCATGTATTCATATACTTGGTCTACAATATATCAGTGATAGAAGCTCAAACACCAAAAACACATAAAATGGAAATGGAAGAAAAGTGGATGTTCTCTCATTGAGACAACAAAGGTATTCATCAGAATTAAGGATTTCCAAACTCTATTAAGATCAGATTGCCAAAGCTGAAGCCAGCCATGAAAAAAGAAATAACCAAAAAGTACGTAAATCTATGTTTTAGTATTCCACATCAGGCAGCGGAAAGCAGACAGATTATTATTGTGAAAGGAGGTCTTTGGGAGTCATTATGACTCAGTCTGACACAGTGTCAACAGAAATACTTTTCTGGGCTTTGTTATTGGGTTAGTTACTGGCTAGATAAAGTAATGTGTGTTATAGATCTACACAGAGACAGCACCTGATACACTGCTTTATGCGAACACCTAGGAGAGAATTACTGAGCTAGAAGAAAAGGGAGAATGAAAAAAGAAAGCAAATACAAGAAAGCAAGGAGCCGATATAGACATCTGCTGGTCCCCTGGCAGCGCGATATCCCACCACAATTTCTATTGTCCCCACCAATGATGCTGCAAGTTTTTCATTCCCTTCCTCACTTTCTTTAGATGGATTTTTGTCCTGTTCCTAAAGAGCCCATGTTTTCCAGCTCATAGTAGTTCGTCTTCTTAGCAGATGAGATGTCTGATGTCTATTCAGCCTCTTACTCTAAAACTACCTGAATGGAGGTTGTAGCAAGGTGGGGATCGGTCTCTTCTCCCAAGTAACAAGAGACAGGATGAGAGGAGATGGCCTCAAGTTGCACCGGGGGAGGTTTAGATTGGATATTAAGAAAAATTTCTTCACTGAAAGTGTTGTCAAACATTGGAACAGGCTGCCCAGGGAAGTGGTTGAATAACCATCTCCGGAGGTATTTAAAAGACGTGTAGACATTGTGCTTAGGGACATGGTTTACTGGTGGATTTTGCAGTGTTAGGTTAATGGTTGGACTCGACAATCTTAAGGGTCTTTTCCAACCTAAATTATTCTATGATTCTTTGATTTTATATCATAACCTATAAAATGACATTCCCCTCTGTCCTGCTCCTTCTGAGACCCAGCAGAGTCAGTTGCTTAGCGGCAGAGGGCAAGGTTGGGCATCCCCAGCAGAGGTGCCAGGAGCTGCTGCCGCGCTGCACACACACCCTTAACAACATACTGACCGACATGTGCAATGATGCTTACTGGCTCCCAAACAGTTTCATTTTTTACCTTCCGTCACTGGCCTTGCATTTATATCCTAGCCCTTCTCCTGCCATCCGGGTTTTATGACCGAGTAAAATTCACACATTGTATTAAAAAAAAGCTCCTTGGAGTACAACACCTAATTTCCAACACATGCTCCTTTAATCTCCCCAGGGCTTTCTTACCTTTCGAGCAAAATACCACTGCCAGAGTTTGATTTCCCATCACAGCAAAGCATCATGTTTCTCATCCTGCTAGTTTAAACACATCCTCACTTCTACAAACACTTCCCCAGATATTCATATCGGGCGTGTATTCTGAGCACAACCGTGGGCAATTATCCTACACTTTCCGGTGGAACAGCAAGGCTTTGACTGCTCTGTTCAACTTTCCACCCATGGAGCTGCAAGGCATATTACAGCATTAATTAAGCTTAAAAAGACACGTGGTGGTATGTTTTTTATATGTGAATGCTCTATGGATTTACCATCACCATGTTACTGAAGTCAGTAAAAGATTTTTCTATACTGGCAAGGGAATTGCCGGTATAGAAAGCAGCTCTAAAGTATTTTGTAACTGTAATTGTGATTATATTGAGAGGTACTGTGGGGGAAAAATCGTGTTCTTATTGAGAAAAAAAAAGGTTATTTGCCATATAGATCAGGCTTTAAGGTTTGTAAATATTTTGAGATCTTCAAGTAAAAATCTATATTAAAATGTGAAGTATCAACATTGCCAGACAACATTTTATTCTTCAGCTGTGAATCACATCAGTAAACAAGTCTCTCCTGGATTCGAGATGAAATGCCTGGGGAAATAAAAAAAAAAATTATCAATTTGCTGTTGTTGTGCTCTTCAGCATAAGGTAGTCTACATTACGTTTGTATTTATGTCCATTCCACTTGATCTGGGTGGGCAGTGATAAGATTTGAAAGGAGATACTCAATTAAAGCTAAAAATAAATCACAGCTATAGTTGCTCAATGGCAAAAACTTAATGCAGCAGTTTGTAGAAGACAGCACAATATCTCAATGCAGCATAGGATGGCCTGAGATTTAAACAGTCACATGCCAAAATCCGTCATGCCTAGTTCTTTTACTTTCCGCAAATTCCCTGTCTACCTGAGTATTTCTTCCTGATTTGTAATTTTCTATTCCAAATCTTCTCCAAAAATCAGGCATCACCATCCTGACATCACCCAGTGAGATAAAGTCTTTGCTCTGGGCACGTCGGAAGGAGCCGGTGGGGTGGAAGCACACACATTTCACAGCTCAGCAGCCAGCCTTGGCTCGAACCACACAGGGAAATGCTGTGCATGTGAATGAGACCGAGCGCTGTGCTCTGAGGATGGGAAATTAAACAGCGAGGGGATGCATTTTCAAATGGGGTTGTAAAATCGAAATGAGAACGGCTCTTGTTGGAACAGATAGGGTTCTGGCACCAGTACCTGTGCCGGCAAATCAGTGCCATGAGTGTTGGGGAAGAGCATTTAAGAAACACTGTGTTCCAGAAATACGCTGCCCACCTTGCTCCGAAGGGATGCGTTTCTTCAAAATTCTCCTGCATTTCAGATGTAACGTTGACTTTTTATTTATTTGTTTGTTTGTTAAAGCTGTCTATAGCAGATTCACTGTGTCTGGTGCTCTGAGACTGAGACTTACTCTTTTGGCCCCATCTTCTATTCAGCCCAATGCATTTCTCTTTGGCTCTGGTCTGCCCCGACGTGTAGTCCCAGGGCAGAGAATCAGCTGTGCTGTACCACCCAGTGGGACCCCAGTCTTCCAGTGAGGTCTGTGAGGAAGTAAAATGCATTTACTGTGCAGCAATGTCTGCAGCCATGTGAGAAGGTGCACCCTGGTGAGAATGTCTGGGGTCTCACCATGGTGTACTAGAAACCCTCTTCCCTACTACCTAGTCCAGAGCAGGGCTTTCAGGCATCAGCCTCACCCCTGCACAGGAGATGGCCATGAAGATGTAATCCAGAGAGGGGTCCGCTTTTTGTTTTAAAACAGAAGGCCCAAGTTATAGTTTCACAGCCCTTTATTTTAGATGCAAGGCTAAATTTGACCTCCTGGGTTAGAACCGGACAGCCTGATTAAGGCAGGGCAACCCCAGAGAAGTGCTCAGGTTGTGTTTGTGATACAAGTGTAGCTTGTCCCATTCAGCACGCTTCTCAGGGTCTATCCAGGGCAAGAAGTTAAAGTTATGATAGCAGAGACTCAGTAGAAGCAGGTCTGGGCTTTGGTTTCTGTGGCTGCTGCAGTAACAGGGTGCATGAGAAGAAAGCCATTCCCAGGGAATGGTTGTGTTCAAGACATTGTTGTCTTTAGGTGTTGCCAAATGTAGGTGTCTCCTTTTCCACCTGGACAATGCTCTGTTTCTTTATGTCTTCTGGGTTGTACAAACCTTAACACCCTGCGATGGGGCTTGCTGTTGAAGGCACTAGGTTGTCTCTTGGTGGTTTTTCTTCTGCAATGTTTGCAGCACACAATAATCCCAGATGCCCAGTGAAATCTTCCTCCCATCTTCTCCCAATTACTCAGCCTAATCCTTGCCAGCCTGTAATCAAGCCAAGCAGCCTTGTGAGACACTAATGTGTTTCGTGGTTGTAGGTTGCTTGCCAGCATTTATGACATTTGGAAAGACAGTGGTGAGTCATGCGAGACAAATGGTTAGTGCCGTCTATTTTTTTATGTATGTATATAATTAGATTTTGCAGCACAAGAGAAAACAGCCCCTGTCCAGCTTGTCAGAAAAACAATAAAAATGGAAAAGAAATTTTTCTTTGGCAACTTTTTCCAGCCTGACAAGTGGTTTCAATGTTAAGTTTCTCAGGTGACTTTTTTTTTTCCCAATGAGTTATAAAATAATTTCAGTGCTGTTACTAGAAAAACATAATAGACACATGAAACAGAACTGTTGGAAAGAAGTGAGAATACCAAAGCTATTCAAATAGATACTGCATCCTGATACGGTGTGTAGGATATACTGTCTTTTTTCCACTGGTGGTTTTGTCTGTGAGCATTCAGTGCTCTCCTCCCTCTCAGGACACTGTTTTGTGTATCACTGTGTCCACTTTTGGTCTTTTCTTCCAAGGTCAACTAATGCCTTTGCAACTCCCCTAGATGGTCTCTGTAACAGATCTCTAGTGCTTACTCAGTGTAATTTCTGACTAAATTTATATTTTTCTCCCTCTCTAACATCAGAAACACCTAATAGTTAACACACAGAACTCATAGTTTTTGTTTTAGACCATGACGTTGAGTCATTATGCAGTTTTTGGCAAGCAACGGAGGCTTACAAAAATGTCCACTCATTTCTGGTGACTCAGTTTGAATAGCTTCATACCTCTTGGGCTTGAATTTTCTGAAGGTCTTTGAGAACCCAAAGCACACACAAGACTTAGTTACACAACCCCACTGCAAACCCAACCAAGGTATCCCAATCTGGACGCTTAGGAGTGGAGGTGCCCATAATTAGAGAGTGCTTTGGGGAATGTCGGTCTTACTCACTGGGTTTCGGTTTATTCCTCATTAACATAAGGGTAAAAATACCAAGGCTCCTTCTTGACAATGGGCTTTTGTTTGCAAAACACAGTGATCCTCAGGTGAAAGTGCAGTGGTGTAAACACGGGAAAAAGGAGTGTGCCCATGTTGACAACCTGACCATCTGATAACTGGGACATGCCCTTTTACAGGCAAAAACATTTTGCTTAGAAGCACCATCAAATTTCTGGAGAAATCTCCCACACAAATAGAAGGCATCTGCCCAGCAGCTACAAAGAGATAAACAAGCCACTTCAGAGATGTGAGCAAGCAATTTCATTAGAATATATAGCAGATACACGCACACTTCAATGCAAGCTAACCAAAGTTCCCAGAAAGTCTCCTGATATTTAACAGCTGGTCCTACTGTAAAAATCATGATTGCTTTCATGTAAACCCAGAGATATTTTCCTGCCAGCCTTAGATACCTCTATTTGAATTATAGGATCTCTCAGGCATAACTATGGCTGTTGGATTATCAGTCAGTGTGAAAGGATTGTGATCTGGCAGCATCAGATCTATTATCCCTCTATGGGATAAAACGCCCAAGGTCTCCTCAAGGTGTGATGAAGATTCAGCTGGAGCTGCTCACTGCTGCGTGGAGTAACGCCTGAGTGTGGCTGAAATAAAGCCACAAGGAACAATTCAAACACTAAAGAGCGTTCAGGAACAGTACCCATTACAAGTCATGGGCAGTGCTATGCCATTTCTGTTTCTGAACATGCTTTTACAGCTTACAACCCTCAAACTATTCTCTAGCTCAAGGGAGAATCCACAACAGAACAGAATTTGGATGCGTAATTCCATACATTAATTAACTTGGTTCAGTACCTACAGCCCTGCAGTTGAGGGGTTGTAAGCAGAGGTATGGGGAGAGTGACCACAGGTCCTTCTGGCAACTGCACTTTGCTTGTTTGTACCAATGAGAAACTCATGTAGAACAACAGAATAAGGATTTCGAAACTCATTTTCATGAACAAGCAGCTACCAAGGATACACTGTCCTCTCAACGTGGGTCACACAGACTATACCTCAGGAGTTCCCCTGCAAAATAGCCCTCCTCCTTGCCCTGATCTCTGTTGCAGCTGTCAAATCCTGCTCTTTGTCAGCGGTTACATTTGCATCCTCAACACCAAGGACTGGGTTGGATCAGCGCTTGGATGAGAGACTTCTACTGCATTTTCGAGTTTGAGTTCTGAAGTTTTTAAATTACAGTTGCTCTTCTTCCTCTCCAAGGGGGATTGATCCAATAACCCAAAATTGCCCACAAGACCAAAACCAGTGAGCACTTCCATAAAAACCTACTGATGCTTAAAAACACTTACTGTCTTGAGATAGTTTAAATTTTAAGGATTGTTTTTATTTTATTCTTCCTATAATTCGATAACTATATATCCATCTTCCTGCCTTGAATTAATGAGTGATGTGAAAATAAGTGCCTGATAAACTCTATCCCAGGCTCCAGTAATTCCCATGGATTTGACTATGAATGTTTTGGGGATTTCTAGTTTCCTTGAAAAGCAGGAGGACCCTGATTTTGCAACAGAATGACACAGGCTACACTTCAGCTAGGGGATGCACAAAGACGTGGAGGTGTTTGCAGGGTTAGAAGTGTATCAACAGAAACATTACTAGAAGCCAAACGTGGAGGGCCAGTGGGAGTATCTGTACTATTTACTTCCAGAATATAAATTAGATACAATTGAGAGAGGAAAAATTAGGAGTGTATATCCCCTACACAGCCATTGGAGAAAAGTGAGACCACTTTTGGGGTCAGAGGGGCAAGTAGAAGCAGCATAGAACAGCTGAGCTGAATGCCTGCAGCAGGCAATAGGAGTAATCCCTTGGTGTTCATTTTAGGAGAGAATATATCAAGGTAGAAGGATTACAAAACCCACCTGAAAGAGAAAATATAAATATATGGGGTCTGATAGGGAAAATTGAAAGGGAAATTGTCAGATAGAATTCATCAAGTACAAGAAATGTCTCAGACACAACAGCACAGAAGATATTAAAAAAGCACAGTCAGGGAGCTCAGCAGGTATCATGTGTCAAAGGAACTTCATTGCTTGAGCTGATGACTAATACCATTTATACAGAAATCAAGCATAGCATGCCAATGCAACCTGACAGAAATCACATCTCGGAGGCAGCTGCCTCTGATCCATAGTGCTGCTAGAAAAGCAGTGGTTAGCGAGTGACTTTGGTGGCTTCTGTTCAGAAACCCTGTCACTCAGCAGAGTTATTAAAGAGTTATTTAACGGTAGAGACAACTGTTTGAGCAGTTTCACACCTGGCTAAATCAAGACAGACAGGAAAACAAATGCTCATTTCTTCCTTCTACCTTTCATGCAGCTGCCCTGAGGAAGGTGCTGAACAAGGGGCAGTACCATTGTGACAGGGTCCCCTTAAAAAGACAAAGAAAGAGAAGACGCAAAAACAAAACTGCCACTCCTATGTGCCTATTTACCCAATCCATGTGGTTTACAGGCCTTTTTATATTTGCTATTCTCCGTGCATTTGGCAGATATATTTGTGCAATGGGGTTATCATATATCATTGCAGTATCCCCACTGCCGAAGACCTGATGTCTAAAACCCACCGAGGAAAATGTTTCCCTATATCTTTCCACTTGGCAACATGACGCATTCATCCAAGATCCTTCCCCCCTTCCCAGGGATTTAAACAATGTTTTCCAAGTGGGTACCAAAGGTAAATGAAGCCTCAAAGCATTCCTGAGTATTCCACACCCCATACCCTCTTATTTGCCAATTTAAGGAGATTTGTTGCATTCTACCTTTGGCTGTACCTCGGTGTCTGCGTGAATACAGCTCTACTACTGTTCAGATTTTCAGAGATCAACCTGCTTTTGATATGCAAAAGATGCTGGAATGCACATTTCCTATTACTCTTCTTGTTGCCAAGATCAGAAATTCAATTAAATTCAATATTTTCTCACTCCTCCCTTTCCAGGTAGCATTGCATATAATGTAAAAACAAAACCCCAGCAACCCATGAGACAATATCCTGGAAAATCATGCCTGACAATATCCTAGAAATTCCAATAAGTATTAAATATTGCCATGTTTTTTGACAGTTTGTGACATGCTGACAGATCATATCGATGACAGACGACATTAATATGAGCGGTTGACACTGCATTTGCAGCACTTTTTCCAAAACACTTGCTGCATCATCTTGCTGTGTTATCTATCTTTTTTTGTCAGGTTGTTGGGATCGGTGCCACTACACTTGAAGAACTACCGGCTTCTATTATTATTCTCTACTCCGTAAAAACTCTGTTATTCGAGTCTGACAGCCTTCCTAGATTACACAGAGGTAAAGAAAGCCACAGCGAGGAAGGTCGTGTTGGCTGAGCGAGGCAGAGTCCCTCGGCGCCGGGAAGGGCAGCGCGCCCCGCCGGTACCATGGACAGCGGCAGCTGCTGCCACGCGGCCACCTCCGGCCCGTGGTACCGGTAATGACCGATTAACTCTGATTTAGGCACAGAGGCGACTTCCTTCGGGGCTTTTGAACTATGAATTCAAGGGCAACAGAGGTGGAGAAAAAGTAGGGTTCGACAAGGTCAAGTACAAGGACCTGGACATGGGTTGGTGCAACCCCTGGTATCAATCCAGGCTGGGGGATGAAGGGATTGAGAGCAGCCCTGCTGAGAAGGACTTGGGGGCACTGGTGGATGAAAAGCTGGAAGTGAGCTGTCAATGTGCCCGGAAGGCCAACTGTATTCCAGGCTGCATCAAAAGAAGAGCAGCCAGCAGGTTGAGAAAGGTGATTCTGCCCCTCTACTCCTCTCTGGTGAGACCCCACCTGGAATACTGTGTCCTGCTTTGGAGTCCTCAGCACAGGAAAGACATGGACCTGTTGCAGTGGGTCCAGAGGAGGGCCACAAAGATGATCAGAGGGCTGGAGCACCTCTTCTATGAGGACAGGCTGAGAGAGCTGGGGTTGTTCAGCCTGGAGAAGAGAAGGCTCTGGGGAGACCTCGTCATGGGCCGTCAATACTTTTTAAGGGGGCATATAAAGAAGATGGAGACAGATGTTTTAGCAGGGCCTGTAGCAGTAGGATAAAGGGTAATGGTTTTAAACTAAAAGAGGGAAGATTTAGACTAGATATAAGGAAGAAATTTTTTACAATGAGGGTGGTAAAACCCTGGCACAGGTTTTCCAGAGAGCTGGTAGATGTCCCATTCCTGAAAACATTCAAGGCCAGGTTGGACAGGACTCTGAGCAACCTGATCCAGTTGAGGATGTCCCTGCTCATTGCAGGGGGGTTGGACTAGATGACCTTTAAGGGTCCCTTCTAACCCAAATTATTCTGATTCTGTGATTCCATGAAAAAGCGTGCTTTAGGAATGTTCTGACAATAAAAAGAGAAAAAGATAAATTAACCATTATTTAAAATTAAAGTTTTTTCTTGTTTTTGTATTTATACATATATATAAAAATATAAAAAATATAAAAATAATATAATATATAATTGATATATATTTTATATATATAATTTCATCCTATTTGTTGATGTTTGCTTGTCAGAACTGGAGAAACAATAGAGTTTGGTACAAGCTTTTTAATAAAACCCTCAATCCATAAATATTTTTATCATAACATATTCCCCTTTGCTTATCTTCCCTGGTCAGGGACTCTCATTTGGCTCAGTGGCACTAAGCGTGAGGAAAGAGGTCAGAAAGTGGCTTCAAGAGCTCATTTTGCAAAGAGGACTGGTGAATGGTACAAAAAAGCTTTCTTTAGGTTTGAAATTTGTTATTTTTGATCAGAAATAAAATATTTTGCTCAAATTTCAAGTTTTATAAAAGCCTTTTTTAAAAAATTAAATGTAAATTATAACTTTAAACACAACAATGTTAAAGTACTTTACACCCAAGTTGGCAAAACTGACTTCTTCAGAAACACACAGAAGTTTATGTTGACTAAAGTAATGAAATCAATCTAGATTCACAAAATACTTTGATCCATACATTACTTATTTCTCCACCTTCATAAAAAATATTTTATACTTATTAAAGAAAAATACAGAGATGAGATTGTGTGAAAAATACAGAGATGATTGTGTCCTCCTTCCCTCCCTCCCTCCCTCCCTCCCTCCCTCCCTCCCTCCCTCCCTTCCTTCCTTCCTTCCTTCCTTCCTTCCTTCCTTCCTTCCTTCCTTCCTTCCTTCCTTTTCATTCCTGGAGTGGAAAAGCATCAAATAAAGTAGATTTTATTATTTTCAAAGGGTAATCTGCTATTTCTGAACCAATAAATATGACACAAAACATTCCAAACATGCTTATCTGTCACAGTTTGATTGTTAATGTCAAACGCAAGTTTGAAACCTGAAAGTCCAATGGCCAGCCAAGAGCTGAGCTATTCCAGGGAGAGGACAGTAAATCTGGGTGTCTTAATTTTCCACGAAGCCTACTCAAGAGGTCTCTTCTCCAGACTCATTGACAAAATTCTACCAGGGCATTTTTGGTGATGGGTGATGTCACAGTCGAAAATCTTAGTGGTTATCTTTGGAAAACAAGTGAGAAAGGAAAGGGAGTTTCTGGTGACAGCAAGCAAGGGTGAAGAGCTGATGTATTTGGGTGTGATCTGAGTGGTTGTTTTAGAACAGGAGCTACGGATGAGGTTAACACATTCCCAGCTTTGTGTATGACACTCACCCAAGCACCCAAAGAACCCAATTTTTATACCTTTTCTTGCTGAGTTCATTTTCTGCCAGACTGTTGAGCCTAGTCAGCTGCCTGAGGAGTCCAAGAGGTGCCAGTCAGTCCTTCGAGCCCAGACCTGCAGCTGGGAGGAGGACCTCTCCTTTCCAAGGAGCCAAGTTAGCCAGGTTTCCCTCAGGGACATGCCCGAACAACCCAGTGCCCAGTTTCCCACCTGGCCAGCTCTGCTCCAAAACCCAGGGCCCACCATCGCATGGCACCGAACCCCTCGCAGCCTTCCCGGCAAGGCAAAAAGGGGCTGGGCAGGGAACATCTCAGCAGCGCTAGTGCTAACAGATTCCTCTTAAAGTCTGGGATTTTTTAGCATTTTGGTTTAGTTTATGAACAAAGCGCCCCTTTGCTTTTAGCAACAGGGACGCCACTCCGATTACCCGCCTCTTTTTTTCAAAAAAACAAAAAAACAACAAAAAAAAATTATCCGTTTGTGCCGTTGCCGTGCCCGTGCAGCTGCTGCGTGGTAGGTTTAAACGCAGCAAAATGCACCGTTTCCACGGGGAGCCACGGCCCCCGGAGGGGTGAAAAGCCCCCCGGCGCGGAGAGGGGCAGAGGAGCGGGGCAGAGCCGGGCGGAGGAGCGGAGGGGGGCGGAGGAGCGGGGCGGCTCCCCCGGCTGCCGGCCCCCGCGGGAGGCGGGCTGCAGCGGCGCCCAGCTGCCGGTAAGTGCCGCCGCCGGCATCCCCCGCCCCGGGCAGGTCCTGCAATCCCCTCCCCGGGCAGGGCTGCCCCCGCTCCTCCCTCCGGGTGGGACCCCGTCGTCCAACAGGCTCCCCCCAGGTAGGTCCCGTAACCCCCTCTCCCGAAGGACACCGCCCAAACACCGCCTCCTCCCCGGGCAGACACCCACACACACCCACACACACCCACACACACCCACACACACACCCCCACACACACCCACACACACCCACACACACCCACACCCACACACACACCCCTCCTCCTTCCTCCCCTCCAAGACAGACCCCCTTCCCGGGCAGGACACCCCCAGCCCCTCCCCGGGCAGTCTCCCCCTGCTCCGGGCTGGTTCAGGGAGGGATTTGCCCTCCAGCATTGTAGGGGTTTTGCCCCCCCGAGCGTTGGGGTTTTTGACCCCCGGTGGGTGGGATTTTGGCACCCTAGGGGTTGGAGTTTTTGCAGCCCAGGGTTTGGTGGGCTTGCCACCCCCCCCACCCCCGCCCCCGCCAAGGACTGGGGTTTGGCACCCTGGCTCAGTCATTCCCCTAATGCTGGTGGGCACCCCTGCGTTTGCAGCTCGGGTTTAACTTTGTTTTGAGTTTTACCGCTGCGATCGTGCTTTAGTCTCTCCTCGCTCCTCGGAGAGGTGGTTGCAATAGACTTGCTTTTGCTGTGGCAGAGCGTGCACTTCTGCTGGGGGGGAGAGATCTCAAAGGGCAAACCACTGTGCTGTCTCACAGGTGCGGGCTCGACGTCCTGCACTGGGGCAGAAACTACCAGCTGTGCCCAGCCAGGCTGGGAGCAGTTCCGTGGGATGGGATCTGGTGAGCTGGCATGAATCCCTCGTACCCTGCTGCTGGGAAAAGCACCGCACACCCGGCTCAGCTGTACTGCTGAGCTGCTTCGAGCCGGCTGGCTGCGTTCCACCACCAGTTTTGAAGGTAAGGATCATGTGTTTTGCTTGGTTTTCAGACCCGGGGCTGGCTAGCTGTCGGAGGGGTTGTAGGAGTTGTTCTGCGCTGATGTAGGGGTGGAAAGAAACCATTCGTGCCCTGAGAAATACTGCCCCTCAAATGGGAGAGTTGGATGGAGGAAGAGAGAGAGGAAAGGAAAGTCAGTGCAAAGGCTCGCTCGCTGCGTGGCCTCCTTGAATGTGTGTTTTACAAGTGGAAGCATCCCCAGGGATGTTCCTTCTTTACCACCACATGCCAGCCTTGCAGAGCAATGCACTGTTCTGCAAATTACTGCAGCCTCATCTCACGGCAAAGGGAGGAGGGAAATATGTTTTGAGGTCCTGGGGCAGGTAGAGTTGCATGCTGCCATACGCTGATTTGTACTTGGTTTGGCAGAGGAGCAGAGTCTGGAAGCAAATATATTTCCAATTTTCATTATCCTTCTAAGATTTTAAAGTGCAGTCAGCCTTGAGATTGCAGAGCTTTTTTTTTTTTTCCTCCCCTGCCACAAAAAGATACCGTTTAGTGATGAAATTAACCTTTTACTTGGGATTTGTCTGCTGAATAAATTAGGTCAAACTTTCAGTATATTAAAGGAAAACTGTTTGAATGATGGAGTTGCTTCCCTCAGGCAGACTGGGGGCAGAATCTAGCCCATCGGTTTTTGAAGGGAAGAAAAAATGTGCGAATGAGAACAATGCAAACCCCTAAGGCATCTGAAATCCCCAGGAAACCTGGGATGATCCCACATCATGGTACAACTGGGCATTTACCCCACGGATTTAAGAGGGTTCCCTACAGGAAAGGCTGAGAGACTGATGTTAAAGAAAGCCACTGTGCTGTGTCAGCAGCGTAACCACATGAGCTGCTGCTGCTCATGGGAGGATTTAAAAGCTCCAATATTTAAGTTGTGGAAGTGCATCCCTGGGAAGGATGGCACACCCTGCTTTATCCCAGAGATTTCCGCAGAGATGTTAAGATTGTATCATCCCTTGCTTTCTTGAGGAGTAGCACTTCCCAGCAAGAGATAAGTTGCTGGCTGCCCAGTCAGAGGCAAAAGGGATGAGAGACTCCAAGCTTGGGTGCTTGGCTGCGGCAGAGGCTGTGGATGACCTTCCAGGGAGTCTCTGCCTGGGGATCCTTGAAAAGGAGCCAGAAGCAGCAGGACCCTGTTGTTTGCACCCGGAATCCAAACCTGAAGTTTCAAGCATCCACCATCCCTTCTTTTTGCTGAATATTTCTTGTTGGAGAAATTGTGGAGCTCAAACGAGTAGAGCCTCACCGCCAGCCCCACAGTCTGTCCTTGTGTTGACCAAAAAATAGTACAATGCAAGAGAGTCTCTCTAATGTTTCATGGCTGTGGACACACTTGTCTCCTCTGTGCATCGCTGTGTCATGCTCCTCAATGGATCCTGCCATTAAGCAATGTGCTGTTAGTTTTTCACTTGAAAAGACCTTTTAACCCAGGCTGGTGGCTAAGGTGGTACTCAAGTAGCATGAAGAGCTTGCAAAGATGAGCTCTAATAGCTGTGTCCTGCTTCTGCTTAAAGTTTGAGCGCAGTGTGTGTTCGCAGATCAGTACCAGAGCAACATCGTGTAAGTAATGATCTGCTTTAATTAGAGTTGTGCTGACACTGATACATACTTAACAACCGTGTGAGCACAGTCATTGTTCGTAAGAGAAGGCAGATGTGACTTCTGAGCCTCCTCATTTCAGTGTTACATCTAAAAACCCCAGGCAACGAATACAGCATTCTCATCTACCATTATTCAAGGCCATAGACCAAAAAATTGACATTGATTTTTTTTTAAACCTTAAGGCCTGATTTTTTTAAACCTTAAAATTTTACATTGATTTTCTAAACCATTGATTTTTCATTAAACCTGATTTTTGCTATTTATGTTTTGGGAGTCTATGTTAACGGTGCACCCTCTTCTGGGAGAACGTAGGGCTGTCTGGGTGGTGTTGATGTGCTTAAATTGGTTAGGGGTCAACTTGGGGTGGCAATCAGAGGACTGTTTCTAGACCCACAGTGTCCCCGGGGGTGTGAAGACACCAGCGTCTCCCAGCAGGTGTGGGAGGTGGCAGATGAGCGGATGACCTGGGAGATGGAGGCGGGAGACATAACAGAGGTGGCAGGTTCTGTAACCTGTCCAGCTGTGCGGCCGTGTGTTGTCACCTGGTGGTTTTGCCAGCACAGCAGTCACTGTGCCGTCTGTGCGGACCATGCAGGGAGGAGAATGGGATGGACGATTTTTCTGCTGGGAAGTATGGTTGCATTGAAATCAAACTGTTCTGCAGGAGCTCATCCAGTTTGACGACATCCTCAGTGGGGTTGTTAGAGAGAATGGTGCAGATTCTCCTCTTTCCTGTCAATGACGTGAGAGCTGGAGGCAGGATTTGTTATTTCGTTTCTTTTTATGGGGTGTTATCAGGATGTGAAATGCTGTCCAAGGAACATTTCCGTTAAGACCGGTGTACTTAAGACACCCTGTAGACTTTAGCAGCACCTGCTCAGGCATCTGCCACAGAACTTAATGTTCAACAAACCTGTTTGTTCTCAGCGCTGGAGCACGAGAGCTTCCGGGCTCAGTCAGCAAGTCCCAGCCCCGCTGAGGAGAGGCAGAGGAGGAGCTTTCCTTCTTAATTTTTTCCTAGACAGTTTTAGCTATTTCTTGATTTTTATTTTTTATTTTTAATTTTTTTGACTTGAAAGAAAGGAAACCACTAAATCCAACAAGTAAATAGAAGCCAGAGGAGGGAGCTGAGACTTCTGAAAGATGAGTGGGTGCGTGTAATACATGACTACCTCCAAGGAAAAAGTCGGTGTTGCTTTCACAAAAGGCAGCCAGCCTCACAATCACATGGGAGCTCTTGGAAGAAGTCAGCAAGTGTGTGGATGGGAAGCATCTAGTTGGTGTAGACTGCTTGGATTTCGGAAAGGCTTTTCATATGGTCCCTCATGGCGGGGGCCTTTAAGGAAACTTCATAGTCCTGAGTTAAGAAGGAAGTTCCTGGTGTGACTAAATACTCGTCCAAAAGGTAAAATGCAGGGGGGGGAGTGGATGGTGAATTGCTGTGCGGAAGAGAGGTCAGCAATGCTCTTTACAGGGAGAGGGGCTGGGATATGTGGGGTTCAATAAATCTCTAACTGGAAAAATTGTGAATCGTGAAGGGATGATGTTTGCAGGTGAAGCAAAGTTTAATCAAGGCATGAAGGATAAGGCCTGACTTAAAGAACTGCAGATAAGCTTTTATGAGGCTCAGCGAGCATTAAAACAGAAGAAGAAATTGAGCTGTGAAGTGATGGAGTTTGGGGAAGATGGAGAGAACCTAATTTCCTCATTTCACCCTGTTTTCCTATGTGAAGCAGCGGGCTCTGAGCTGACCGTTACGGCTCAGGAACGAGATCTTTGGATAGCGATAGGCAGTTCTGTGGAAAGGTCAGCTCGGTGCTAAGTGCCAATCAAAAGCAGCAAACCACGTTAGGGTTTGTTATGAAAGGAAAGCAGGACAAAACGCAGAACATCATTATGGCCTGATACAAATCCACAGTGCATTTACCTCGTGGAGATTGTTTGCAGTTTTGGTCCATCTCAGAGGCTCGGAAGAGCAGGAGGGATGGCGAGGGGATGGCAATCGCTTCTGTATGAGGAACGAGCAAGCTGGCGAAGGCTCCTCAGCCTGACCAAGAGATGATGAGGTGGCTGGGAGATGTGACAGAGATTAAAGAGCCCACCAGTGGCATTGAGAGAGTGGATGGGGATTGCTTGCATGGTGTCTCTTCCAATACAAGGAAGGGCACCAAGTGAAACTAGCTGGTGACAGGCTCAAAACAAGCAAAAAGAGGTGTTTCTTTGCACGGTGTATAGCTGAGCTGTGGAAGTTGTTGCTATAGGAGGTCACGGCTGTTAAAAGTTTGCATGAGCCAAAGGGAAAGCAGAACAACTTCATGACTTAGAAGTCCTTGAAACCATCTTTAGAGGTAATTCTGGATCATAAGGTGCTGGAAGGAAAACCAGAGATTGGGTAAATTTTGATACATGCTGCCTTGTTCTTATAATCCTCCTAAGGCAAAGCCTGGCCACTGTGAGATAAGGCATGTTGGACTACATGGACATTTATCCTGACCCATTCTCACGTTGCATTTAGTAGTGATGCCCTGGGGATGTCGGATTGACATGAGGGTACTGTGGAAGCAGAGCCCAGTCGCAGGAGAAGCGGTGGCGTTTAAATGTTAACAATTTGATGTCTGGAAATATTTGTATAATTTTCTTTTCCCTACAAGTTTTGCCTTTGTGTTCCCATTAGCCACACCAGCGAATCCTGAACTGCCGGAATTTTTGCAGCACATGGGTCCCACCTTCCCAGGTACCTGTGACGCCACTTGGTCAATGTCTGGGAACGGAGCTGTGGACACAAGCATGTGAATGTCCTCGACTTAAATGTCCCTCATTACGGAGTTGGGAGCGTCCTCTCCCAGCTGGGCACAGAAGGGGACACGAGTCTGAGGTCACTGCTGCACCTGAGATGTCTCAGTTACTTGCATGAAGCTCCCTGTGTGGACGCTGGCAGCTCTGCACGGCCACTCAGACCGTAGGATGGAGCTGCCCTCCGTGGTAGTAAAGCACTCAACTTCAGAGCCTAAAAAAGTAGCAGGACGAGCCAGGGCAGAGCATGTACTGAATAGTGGGGTTACGAAAGCAGCCAGCCTGGGCAAGCAGCCTCGCCTGGTCTGTGGGTGGCAAAGGTGACAATTGAAATATAGAATCATAAAATGGTTTGGGTTGGAAGGGACCTTAAAGATCATCTAGTTCCAAGCCCATATTTTGTGGACATGGCATGCTGTTCCGTGGGATTTAGCAGAGCTGCTTTGATTTTGAATTTCGGTTTCTTGGTTGTCCTCCCTCTTCTCTCAGTGCTTTGCCTTTTTTTTTTTTTTAATTATTATTATTTTGTTTTGTTATTGCATCACACTCCACCTGATGGTGCGTCTTTGTTCACAGGAGGGCTTTTAATTGCCATGAAGGACTTCAGCCAGTGCCACATATTTATCGTCACCCTCAGGATTTCAGACACTTCTAACGGACTGATAACCATGGGACAGTGATGGCACAGACACAGCAGGGTGTGTGGATTTTTCTTGAAGTAAATGAAGTATAAACATTGTTCCTGTACTTCCTTTCATAGACCTACAAGTCATGTGCATTAAAGCCCTTGTTTATTTTTTTTTTTTTCACCCTTTCCTCTCTTTCAGATTTTACCAGTGGGAAGATGCTGATGGGCAAAAATGAATCTTGGCTCTCTAATTTCTCCTCTGCTGCCTCCTCCTTTGTGAAAGGAGGTGGCAACTGGGCAGAGATTGGCCTCCAGGAGGTGGTCATTGGGCTGATACTGACCCTCATTGACCTGATCACACTCCTGGGAAATACGGTAGTCTTCATCTGCCCCGTGGTGGAGAAGAGGCTGCGCACCGTCACCTATATGTTTATCATGTCCTTAGCCACGGCAGATTTCCTCGTAGCTTGCCTGGTCATGCCCTTTAGGTAAGAAGTGCTTTTAAAGGTAAGATGAGAGGGTGGTGTGTGTGTGTTCAACCTCATTTCTCCCAGCTCAGCGGCTGCTGTTCCAGCAGGGCTGGCTGGAAGTTCGCGTGCTGTGCTTGGGGCTGGGCTCTCCAAAGAGCACAACTGCGAGCCACCGATTGTATGAGCCTCTGTGCCTCAGTTTCCCTACCCTTTATAATGGCTCCCATTATAATGAATGGTGAGAGACTCCCCAAGGGTATATTATTCCTGTTGGCTACAGAGGGACTCTGGCTGCTGGTCTGAACTAGATATCCTGCTTTTATGATGGCTCCAGCATGATGAGTCCCCTCTTCCACGACTGGCTCTGCCTTGCCCGTGGGGTCAGCACTGATGCTAAATGATTTTTCGTGCTCTGAGTGTTTGGGGAATGTGAGATGGGGACTGTCAGCATTAACTGTAATGACTGCGTTGATCCGAGGTGGAGCAAATCACAGAGTATATTTTTAGCTTATTTTCCTTAGTCAAGAATGACTGTTGAAATCAGTGGAGTTAAATTCTGTGCTTTTGATTTTACACTTCTTTAACCTTAACTTTTATTTTCTGGTAGTGGGAGGGAAAAGTGATGAAGTCCCTTACTAGTGTAAGGAAATTAATTCTTTTTTTTTTTTTTTTAAAAAAAAAAAAAGGCTCCCCCTATATTTAATGGAGAAAGAGGCACTTCAGAGGGCAGTTCTCCCTGCTTGAGGTTTATATTTATAGGACTTCACTACCTGGCTAAAACATAGTAAAACAAATCCATAAATCAGTTTACTTGTAGAATCTGTCTGTCTTGTGCTGGAAAATGGCCGTAGGTTTGTGTAAAGCTAGGGCCTGAACCTTTTTTAGTGTTCTTGGAGCAATGTGAAGAAGCTGAACTCTTTTCACGTTTTGTGCCTTAAATCTCACGGGGCTGCCTACGCTTTCGAATTTGTCACCGAATGGTATTTTCCCAACAAGCAATTACAAACTGAGTGAGAATTATATAGCGTCAGGTGAAAAAAACAAAACAAAAAAACCCCACCAGTTAATGATGCCTTTTAAAAACGATTACTGCAAACTTCAATTCTAAGCTTGGTGAAGTTTTAAGTTCAGGTTCTGAAATCATCCATCTGTGTTCACCTGTCTCTCCTCTCCACCTGGTGCTACAAATATCTGCCCGAGGGACTTGGATTGCAGCTTAGTTGACGATGATCTAACCTCTCCTGCCCTATTAAAGTCGGTGGGAATGAGGGTAGTGACTTAACCAGGAGATTTGTGTTGCTGATAGCGGGGGGTTTACTCTACACTGGAGAAAGATGGTGGTGTAGAAGTGGCTTTTTGCCAGACAGGGGTCTCCAAGTTGGCTGATCTTGTTCCTTGAGGATTGCCAGCAGCTCCCAGCGTGTGTGTGGGTGAGGACCTGGCAGACATGGCTCCAGCAGTCTGTCTGTCCACTTCCTTCCCCATTTCCAGCTACCAGGCTAAACTGGGCTGGAGCTCGGCTGCAACTGGGAACGGTGGAGTTTGCAGGGCCTGAGCTGGGGCTGCCTGCAAAACGACATGATTCCCCGCGCCCTGCCCAGAGGGGATGCAGAAACGACCCATGTGCTCCTGTCGGCAGTAGCACATGCTATTTTTTTCCCCAAGAGAAGATGTGATGTTTCCCACTGCATGGATGAGGTCACCGCAATAAAATGCGGCAGGCCATTTCAGCATCCTAGAAAGGGAAAAACAGTGTGTCAGACACCAAAGATTAGCTAAAGCAACAATTTTTCTGCTGCCTCCTGTTTCCCTGGGCTATCTTTCCTCTCTTTTTCCATGTTCTTGTTAAGACCAGAAATGAGGGCTTTTCATCCCAGTCCAGCCCAGGTGTCTGAAGGGCTCCTCTCTGGGACTGCACAGCATCACCTGCTCTTCCACCCACTCCAGCCATCCCTACAGAAGATCACCTTCTCCATTACCCCCATCTTTCCCAGGAATGGCAGCACCCTCTTTGCTCAAAGAAGACAAAAGCTGAACAACTCCCGCTTTGGAGCGAGTTCCAGCTGATAATTGCTGGAACTGCTTCCTCTCCGAAGTTGCCTGTTGTCCATCTGATGACTCCTCTGGTATTTCCACATTCAGCTCATGCTTGGAAATCTCTGTCCTTGATTTCTTTTTCTTCTCAATGGAGTTTGGGCATTTCCAGTTACCCATCATCCTCATTTCTTCTGCCTACCACCTGCTGATGTGGTATTTGCAATCTGGGTGATGGGAGGGAGAGGTAGCAAAGAGCAAAGGCAGGTAGGTGTCTCAGCAGTTGTAATTTCCCCCTGTAAGACTGATTGCACCCCCATAACTGCAGTAAGACCTCTTCCTTGTCAAGGAGAAGGAGGGAATTTGGCACTAGGTTTTACTCAGGAGTGCAAAGAGGAAGGAAGTCGGACAATTCCTACTCCTAGGCTCCCAGGAAAGCATGGAAGGAATAAGAAGCAACAGCTGAAAATATGTTTCATTGGGAAATCTGTCTGTGGTTTCTCACACCCTACAAGAAAGGAGAAGAAGGGCACAACAGGGATGAGGAGGGGACCACAGCTGTGAAGAATATGAGGGGAGGGGAAAGATGAGAGAATCATAGAAGAGTTTTTGGTGGAAGGTACCCTTAAAGGTCATCGAGTCCAACCCCCCTGCAATGAGCAGGGACATCCTCAACTAGATCAGGTTTCTCGGAGCCCCATCCAGCCTGACTTTGAAAGTTTCCAGGGATGGAGCATCTACCATCTCTCTGGGCAACCCGTGCCAGGGTTTTACCACCTTCTTTGTACAAAATTTCTTCCTTCTATCTAGTCTGAATCTACTCTCTTTCGGTTTAAAACCATTACCCCTTGTCCTATCAAAGGATGGTAGAGGGCATTACAAGGTGGGGAAAACTAATGGCTTCGCTATGCAGCCAGAGAGAAAATAGCCCACCTAGGAGAGCGATGTCTTATTTAACAAAAAAAAAAAAAATTATGAAGGGGAGCAAAGAGCAGAGCATGATTAATGCTTTGTGCTGCTCCTGAATGCCCTGGTGCCGCCTGGTATGAAGTCTTGCCAGCTCTCGGTGGGCCACATGGTGAGGAATGGACACTGCTGGCTCCATCAGGTGTTGTTCGGCCCTGCTGATGGGGTGCTGTTGGTCCACATCTTTCCCACCGTCTCAGTTTCATATCTATATTGCTCTTTTGAATTGCACTTTGCTCCTTGGTGGGCATGTTAGCACATGCCAATGAGAAGGAAAAGAAATCACCTTAGGAGACAGTTTGGCTCAGGAAAAAGGTTTTGTGACAGAAAGGAAAAACAAGGTTGTCACCTGGTGCCTTAATTTTGTAAGACTTCTGTTTTGTTCCTGGTTTGTCTTGCTTGCAGGAGTGATTCAGCTTTGCTTAGCTTGTCATCTGGGTACTCCAGCCAGCTCAGCCATTTCCAGGCTGAATATTTCCAGCTACTCTTTTCTTTTGCAAGTATAAGTGAAACAGGGAGGTGACTTCACTTCTGCTCAAACTGTGCGTTTCTTTGGGCTTTGATTATTCCTTTTTAAGCAGCATCATTTCTGGGCTGCAGGGACTTTTTACATCAGAGAAGAGGGGAGCAGGTATCCACTACCCTCTGCTGTGAGAACATCTGCCACATCAGGCGCATCTCACCAGATGTGTGCAGATGAGAGCCAGGTACCTGCTTAGCTGGGGTCTGTGTGCAGAGATGTTCATGACAGCAGCATGGTCTACTTCTGGAAGGCCATGGTGTGAGCACCAAAGGCTTTGCAGCATCTCTGGAGATGAGGAGGACTTCTGAGGAGTGGCACCAAGGCTCCCAAGCCTGTTACCGGCCGCATGCTTCAACTTCTATATGTCTCATTTCCCCATGTAGAAAAGAGACACGAAACCTTTCCGTGTGTGCGCAGTGGGAGCCTCTATGCTACCCATGCGGCGGCCACCGCGGTGTAGGGGTGGGTTCTGCTGTAGATTAACGTTTGCTTGAATTCTTCCGTAGCACCCTGCATAACACAAAGCTGCCGAGGGCTGGGGCTCCTTCAGCCAGCGCTGTACCCAACTACATTAGTTGTTCTCTAAAAGAACCTTCCAAAAGTCTTTTTAATGACTTGTTGCCAATTAGGTGCAGAGCAGGGGTTGGTTTCTAACTCCTCTGACATCAAGTTGACTCTTTCTGCCCTCGCCCGACGGCATCGCCCACCTGAGTGCACTGCAGCTCAGCAGCAGCCCTACTTTCACTGTATTTGACCAGCAAGCTGTGAAGTTACAGGATAATTAAAGCTTTGCAGGACTAGGTAGTTACTCAGCCTTTCACATCGAATTCACACACAATGGCTATTTCAGCAGCACCCCCAGGAGCGGCAGAAAGCCGGTGAAAGAAAGGGGAAGCGAATGGCATCTAATTGAATGCTATGGAAGCAGGCATCAGCCTTCCTACAGCTGCCATATGTTCCTTCCTTCGCTGCTCACTTCTTACAGGTCCCTCTTGACGTTGTTAGAAATAATTTTGGCATAATGTCTGCTTTTTGTGGGTGTGTTTACCTCGCTAGGCATTTGTGAGCTACATAACGTACAAACCGCATAGGTTTCCTCCTAGGATTTTTCCTTTCTAAACCAAGACTTGAAATCCTCTAGTTTTGAAGCATGAGACCAGATGAGAAGTGAGTTTCTCGGAGGAGGGAGAATCTTCCATGCCCTGGGAACTGGAGAGAATTCATAAAAGTCTGTGCTGCACTGGAATAGGAAAGATTTCATGGAAATCGGGCACCGGAAAAAACGGTGATAAATGAGGCTGTGCAGATGTAAATTTGTGGAGCTCTGAGGGCAGGGGGGGGAGGGCAAAGCACCTCTCTCAAGGCACCCACATATAACAGAGTGCAGGCAAGGAGCGTAGGTTTGGTCTCCTTCAGCCACACTCCACCTGTGGGTTATTGCCTTGGGCGGAACTTTGGGAATGAATCTCTGCTGTCTAACTGAGCCTCCCTAGGCTGCACGCCCGCCTTTAGTACCTCCATGTTAAGATACGGCAGTACCTCAGTGGAGGCTGGAATGCATGCCTGAAATCAGTCCTTCTCACTTTGGTTTCCACCCGTTTTCTCTGTCAGTATCATTTACGAGGTGACAGGGATGTGGTTGTTCGGGAAGCTGTTCTGCAAAGTCTGGATCTCCTTTGACGTCATGTTCTGCACTGCGTCCATCGTCACGTTGTGCTTCATTAGCCTGGACAGATACTGCTCCGTGGTGACCCCGTACCACTATTCAAGAAGGATGTCCCGTGGCAGGTGAGTGGAGTTGCTCCTCACATTGGGTCCCTCCAAATTTTTACTTGCCCATGGCCTCTATTGACTAGGGGCCAAATGAGCTATTGACAGCTGCTGCCCCAAAGCAGAGCGATGCGGCAAAGGGATCTTTGCACCATTTAAAACTTTGCAGAAAAATTTTAATGTGGAGCAGGAGAAAAGGAGAATGCAGCGGAGCTGGTTTGATGGTGCTCCTGGAAAACCACTTTTGGAGCTAAGGACAGGCTGCAAAATGGGGTAGAAACCAGTGGTGTGGGCTGACTCATACCTACAACTTCTGCCCTTTGCAGGCATTTCATGGGAATTTCCCCAAGGACTAGGGGAAACAACACCCAGAAGAATGCATGTAGCAGTAGTCTTCCCCCTCTTAAACTCATGATTTTCATGGGGGAAATAGGGAGAAAACAGGTGAAGGTTCTAAGCTCCTGTCAAGGTTTCATGGGAAACATTGAAATGAGGACTGCAGGGTGGGGAAAGCTGTCTGAGGATGGGCAGAGAGGAGGCTGCAGCTGCGGGGTGCTTTACAAGGGGGGTTCAGGCTCTTTTGGGGATGTTTTCCCCACTGCAGCTCTTGCTGTGTACAACTTGTAGAGTGCGGGCAGCTGCCGAAATGAGGAGGGGGCTGTCGCAGAGCAAGCGCTGCAGTGGTACTGCAGATCTAGTGTCCACCAGCTGCGCTTCTATTGCTCCTGAGGATAACGGCCAGGTATTAAAGCTGAAACCAAACAGAAAAATCTAGATGCTGTTTGTATAAATATTAGTAAAAATCCCCCGTGAAACCTTTCCTCCTCTTTTTTCTGTCAGCTCTGAGCACCCCTCACACTCACACCAATTCTGTGTAAGCCACAGACCCAATTACCCAGTCGTTAGAGATATTCACGTATGGACTTGTTGTACCCCAGCTTTTTCCCTGCTCGGTCACTTCTCCAAGCCCTGTGGGACTGCTGAGCGGTGATATCCCACACGGGTTACCATGGGGATCGAATCGTACTGGGTGTTCTCAACTGAAAATAACTCAGACCCTCTCGTCCCTCCCTGTCTCCTTCCTTTCACAGATGCATCGTGATGACCTGCATGGTCTGGGTATACTCCTCCCTCATTTCCTTCCTTCCTGTCATGCAAGGCTGGAACGAGATCCCCGGGGTGGACTTTGATGCAGGCAGAGAATGCATCTTTGTCACCAACTGGATTTTTGCCATCGTGGCTTCTGCTCTGGCATTTTTCGTCCCCTTCATGGTCATGTGCAGCATGTATTTCTTCATCTACCGAGCTTCACGGCTCAAGGCCACTCGTATCATGTCTCAGACTCTGGAGATTCACTACCACCCCAACAGCAAGCGGCAGAACCATCTGCAGCTGGAGAACAAGGCCACGCGGACCATTAGCATTATCATTTCAGTCTTTGTGCTGTGTTGGCTGCCGTACTTTGTCCTGAATGTCTGGCTCGCTGCCAGAGGCACCGACTCCACCAGCACGGTCTTGGTTGACACCTTCAAGATCATCACCTGGTTAGGGTATTGCAACTCCACCATCAACCCAATGCTCTATGCTTTCCTGAACCGGGACTTCCAACGGGCCCTGAAGAAGCTGCTCATTTGCAGGCACAGGTCTCAGGTGGACATTGGAGAAGACATGGTTTCCATAGCCACATTTTCCAAGACTGCTCCAGACCTAGAATATAGTATTCCAGTGCCAGTGCCCAATGGTGCCCCGAAGGGCAAACCCAAGTAATAGGGACTCAGAATGTTGCTGGAGGTGGTGGTACAGAAAGTGCCAGAGCACATCCTCATGGAAAAATAATGCATAGGAAAATAGGGCAATGAGGGCCTGGGATATTACAGCTAGGGGTATATGACAAAGATCCTTTTCTTCATCTTCTACGGTTTTATTAACAAGGAACTTTGATATTCTAGGGGTAATTTGTTACAACTAATGGAGCTGATTCCTTCCTGGGTAATTAGTTTTTTAATGAGCATTTCCTAAGACAAATTCAATCTTCATGCTGGGGAAAAAAATCAGTATGATAATGTGAACTTGTCTTTGGTACATCCTAGTGATCTACAACATAAGGTGGGATGGTATTTCTTTCTTAGCAAGCCAATGTAGCTTCCATCTTGCAGCTTACGTTACAAATTTGAGCAGTTTTAATAACTCCAGGTGTCAGTCTGCGTGTGGGAGTTAGATGTGGTCAAAGAGCAGAGGTCAGTTCTTTACAGAGGCACCACTCTGCAGTCTGGGCTGTTGCTCAGGGTTCAACTCACTTCCTTCTGAAATATCAAGAGGTTCAAAGCTTTCAGTAGCTTTCTGTGAATTATCTGTGAATTTCCTTATTAATTCTGGAAAGGAATATCCTATGTGGCAGACCCCAGGAGATGAGAAAGACTTGCTGTAACAGCACACCGAGTGCCCAGGGGGTTCAAAGCGGACTAACAGGTGACCAAGACCAGCCAAAGAGGGGATGTGACGAGGAATTACTACTTGAGTGTTTTTCACTGTGATGTCTATGCCTTGATGCCATGAGTGTAGCTATAGAGTACTGCTGGACCACACAGCCATAAAAAAAATGATGATAAATGGGAATGATTATTTTTACTACTCCCAAGTGCTAGTCTGGACTTCAAACAGCATCCAAGAGCACCGGCTCCCTGGAGGAGGGGCAACCCATCCTCACTGAAGGATTATCCCAAAAAGGCAGGACTGCTCCTGAATGACTCTGCAGCATCTTAACAGTGAGTAAAAGCAGGAGCTGAGTCCCCAGGATCACAGCTTTTCTGTAGCAGGCTCGCGGGAGGACTGGTGACTGCTCAGACAACAGCCATCGCTTCCCCCAGCATGGTTCTGGTGGGGTCTCACACAGGTTAGCATGGGAGAACCACTGCACTCGGAGCCTACTCTTAGACTGATCTTCTATGGACATGAAACATGGCAAGGATGGTTTCTAAAATAGCTTTTTCTGAGTGCTCAACCACCTACTTGGGACAGGCAAGGCTTCTGCGGCCTGGGAAGCAGAGCAAACACAGGAGAAAGATAGCCAGGCTAACATTTAATGCTAAAACTACTCGACTGAGGCATCCAGAGGGGTCAGTAAAAGTCCTGAGCCCTGCTCTTCCAGCTCATAGGGGCAGAGGAGGAACGTCCTCAGAGATGTAGCAAAAAGCAAGTAGCTACCGCCTGGAGCAGCTCAGCTGCTGAAGACACTTGTACAAGGGTCAGAATTTCCCTCTCTTTAAAATCCTGGCAGAAGAAACGGCGCTGACTGGGGGTTGCAATGCTGGTACTCCTGTCAAATGACTTCACGGAGTGGGTTGGGTCTCCCAGCTCCTGCGACTCCAATAACAACATGGAAGTGGTAAGGAGAATAACTACACAATCCTGCCCTGATTCTGAGGGAAACATCTAGGTCCAGAGGGCACAAAGGTGGACAGGGCAGGATTCTTGCTTCTGCCACCCAGCTCATTTTGACAAAACAGGACAACGAACTGTGTTTCAGCCCCAAGAGCTATATGGGGGAGGCAGCCGAGGAGTAGGCAACATCCTCTGCAAGAACAGGCTAGGACCGCAGAGCCGCACAGTGCAGCAGAGCCCAAGACCAAAGCTGCCTTTTGCAGGGCTGTAAGCTGGCAGCTGTCCTCGCCTCCACGTTCAGGTGTCCCTCTACAAAACACAACTGCAGGAAGGTACACACCAATTTCCATGGCCACAGGAAGACCTGAGACAGTCTGATAGCTGCTTTCCAGACGTTGAAAAACTGAAAGAAGGCAAATAAACTTGTTTATGAGCCCATAGATATTCCTGCCACCAGGGCTGTCATGTAAAGACCGGGATCTCACAGACAAGGTAGAAAAAGCTGCTGCTGTCATCTGTACAGAGCTGAGAAAAGCTTGCCTTCGTTGCTTTCCCTTCCAGGATGCAGGGATAGAGCAAATGCATATTAGACCAAAGGCCTTTGGTCTTTCAGTCATGGTTGACCATTTGGTCTGTGTTGACTGAAGAACATCATCCGGCAGTAGGACAGGGACGGAACAGGGAAGTGTAGTATAATTAAAACCTGGCTTAAAGAAGAAAAGCGTGGAGCTGCATCCCTCTCGGTAGCCCAGTTCCGAAGCGCTGGTAAAGTAGTCCTGCAGCTGATGGGGGTGTTGAAGCTCAGGTGGATATTTCATAGCCGAGAAAAGTGTCTCCTTCCCCCATGGGTGAGGCAGGGCAAGTGAAGCTGCCAAAAGCAGGGAAAAGAGTGCTTGCAGGCAAGACCCGAGTTCAGAGGAAAACCTCTCTGGCTAGGGAAAAGACTTTCTTAGTCAAACCACGGAGTAAAAAAGCAGCAAGACAGGGACAACACACTCCAGCATCCAGTGCTAAGAGCAGCAAAGACTCACTGACACAGGCAGTTAAGAGCTGAGCACGGCCAGCTGCTTCTGAGGCTGGGCCTGCACCACGCAGGGTAGGCTTTTGTACGTGCCTTTGAGGACAAGTGTAGCATCCCAGAACACACAGACACACATAGTGTGAACACGTATGCCATTTTTGGTACTGAAACGCTGCAGGGCTCTTGGAATAGGCAGCTACTTACAACCAGCACAGATATAAAGCAAGTTAAAAATACCTTATCCTTCATTTCCTGTGCTCCATCTGTAATCACTGAACTGGCAGGGAAGCTGCAGAGGCTTCAAACACAGCCATTTAACTGATGCTAACAGGGAAGAGGACACACTTAACTGTCTTCTGTTTTAACCCAGCTAAACTCGATAGTTCTGTTTCTGACCAAATATTCACTGCAGCATTCTGGCTTCAACTGGACAAGCCAGTATCTCAGAGAGTTATCCAAGAGCACACAGGCGACAATCTTTGTAATCCACTTTTGCTTTATCATAAGTCTTTGGAGTGTCAGCTGATTTCATTGCTAGTTGTAGTATCACACCACAGCACAGTGATCCCCAGAAGGATCTGAATCCAGCACCTGTTCAAGAAACTGATTTCAGAGCCTACAACTTCAAAAATTTAAGCCTGTAAAAGAGGAAAATGCATTTATGCAAAACCAGTTCTAACAGTGTAAGAATTATCCCTTCAAGACTTCCCTCTCTCTTAACGGTTGAGAGATTGCCTCCATGATCCGCTCAGTTTAGAAGAGTTCCCTTCCTTCTTCAGAGAGCACCTCACTTCCAAGCAGCACATGCGTCTTTGCGTCATCAGGTGCGCTGTGGCAAGCATGAGGCAGGAAAGCAAAGCAAGTTACAGAAACGCAGTTGGCCGTCCTCCTGTTCCAGCTGCACGCGGCTGCCATCTGCAGCACACACTGATGCAGGTTCTGAACAGAAGCAACTACTATTTTTCTTTTATAAATAAAAAAAAAAGTTTATTAAATCATTTAGACTTGAAAGAAGTCACAATAATTAACGCACTCAACAATTATAGCAAGTGCATTCTGTACACCACCAACCCAAATGGATTGATTCTGTATTTTATAAATAAAAATTAACATATTTACAATAAGAAATAAAAGCATGGCATTAGGCAGTTAAATTAGCAGATTACACAAATGCCTACCACTTGATTTTTTAAAAAGTACAAATCTACAAGATTACATACGACACGTATGACCTCATTAGGTTTAAATTTTCAGAATCACAATATTTTCGTACGTAATTTTTACTATGGCTCTTCCAACCACTGCCTATAAAACCCCCTTTTTTAATGGCAAAAAGCTCCTTTCCTTCTCTACATGTTTATCTGTATAAAATGCATTCTCTAAGATCTACTATAGTGCAGAAGTATGAAATGATTTCCTCTAATGACTGGCTATGCAGAGTGACAGTATGTACAACCGTGGTACTTTTTTGCTTTAAAAATAGTGCATATTCCCCGTTTACACACCAGGGACAAAAATGGAGTCATAGTTCATTTCAAAATCATCTTCATTTCACCAAAGAGCAAGCGATCCAGATAGATACTCACTAGGCTTAGAGACTGTAATTTGCTCTATAAAAATACAGTATTTTAATTCTATTTACATGTTACAGATCTCTCACTTACCCAGCAAGCTGACGTTTACAAGCTTCAAAAAAAACCCCAACAAACCCAAAAAACCGATAATGGAGCACAACATTGGTAAGCACAGTAGCTGGACCCATCCGCCTAGGAGAGTTAAGGTAAGAAAAATGGAATGTGAGAAGTGTGGTTACTGGCTTTCGTTGGCTGTCGAAGTAAATGAAAATCTGTCCAACACGTCTTATACATTAAACATGGCAAAAAAAGTTTAAGTAAACTACTTCCAAGATAGACATTCTGCATCATAGGATCCTTCTGCTGAACAATCCCTGTAAAACCTGCCGAGTGGAAGAAGTGATCCTGAGGATAATTATTTGCTTGGTTGTCTTGAATGCTTATTTCCTGATAAACTCATTGTCCGTGACCTCTGCCTAAGCACTGGCTTTGGTGGGAGTTCCAAGTCTTCAAATACAGGATTTTCTATGATTGCTGCAGCCTCTGGTCTTTCAGTGGGACTTGGAGAGAGCATGTCCTTCACCATGGTGTACTAAAAGAAAACATGACATGTGCTACATGAACCAATTCATAAATTCTTTCTTCTTTAATGCGCTGAGTTCAGTTGTGGCTGTATGAGCAAGTGGAAAATGTCCCCAGTTGCTTTCTGAGTAATTTGGGTATTAGTGCTTTGGCACAGTAGTTAGAAGTGCATTAAACATTTCAAAATGTATCACTCCGCATCCATTAAACTGTCTTTACTGTCAAGGATTACAATCAATTTGGCAAATCAAATCTGACCCAAGACTCAATAGAGCTATAAAATCTTTATATTAATTTGCAATCAAAAGAATTTAAAAACATATGACATATAATTTATGAGTAATTTTTAGCTTCATGTTTAGGCCAGGCAATAATTTTTCACAGTGAATTAGAGGTTTTCCTTTAAATATACAGGTAGTTTAAATATTTGTCTCAAATTTAATCAGAATTACAGCTTCCTTCTCCAGCTAACCACAGCACATCACATTCCCCCAGGCTGCCTGCAGCTGTAAAGCAAGAAAGCCTAGTCTCATTAGCTGCTGGTCTGAAGCTACCATGAAAACATGAAAGCATCTCAGCTTTTTATTGGAAAGCTTTTGTACATCACCTCCTCGTTATCTGCAATCAAATCACTTGCACAATTTTCTCATATGGCTTCCCACTTGAGAGATCCAGCTCCTGCCACGAGATCCCACACAGCCACGGTACTACCTACAGTCCCCACTTTAGCTGTCTAGAACTCTGCACCTTCTCTTTGTGAATATGGATTTGTTGCAAGAAATGATGTCAGGATTCATGTGAAATGAATGATACCAAGTGACAAAGGGAAGACAGATTATATTGTATAGTTACTAGAGGTAAACTGCGTGACAAAACCATCAGCATCCATGTTACTGTAATGCTATAGTTTTGAAATGTAGTAAAAAAGTACACGGATAGAGAAATGTGTCTTAACACGAAAGCTTTTTTTTTTTTTCATTTTCACTTGCAAGGCAATTGGAAAGAAAAAAAGCTACAATTACTAAAGAAAAAGCTATAATTAATAGCAAGAGATATACTTACCTCTTGTGCATATTTCTGAGTGAACAACGGTGGAAACTTCAAATTTCTAACATCACTTAAAGTCTGCAAAAATGTTAAGAAAAAAATGTAACTTTTCCAAAATACAATTCTTCAATAGTATTACTCTGTTATTCTCCAAAAATATGCAAACTATGCAAACAAAGAAGCCTGATGGAAAAAAGCTTGATTTAAGTCTTGCTTTAGTGGTTTAGAATCACAAGACACTTAAATAGGCAAGTTGCTGCTTCCCTAGGAATCATGTTACAAGAATTCTGATCTTTGCAGTTTTAAATTAGCCAGACACATAAACTTGTATTTTCTCACTCTGGCTTAACATATCTGTGCACCACCCATAATCCCCAAAATCACCTACACCAGTATTAAGACACTAGAAATGACAGGCTCTGTCTTAACAACATAAGCCCTAGCCTTTATTTAATGTTTATGGACTAATGAGCAGATTTATCAGCAGTTTCGAAAGCAATTCATGCTGTGTATTTCTGTGTCCTTTCAAGGTAGTTGGTCTCCCTCAGTGTTTCCTCCGTAACAAACACGTTGGCTCCATCTAGTGACAGTAATTTTCCCATGTTCAGGCACACAATTATTTGCAGGAGGCTCCCTTATGAATTTAAGTTCTGTAATTTCCAGCAACCCAGGACTCACTTTAGCATGTTTTTAGCACAGAAGGGCAATATTTAGCACTTTATTTCTTTTAGGATGGACCTCCTTTTGCATAAGTTTGAGCAAAAAATATAAGAATTTTAAAGTTAAAACAAAATTCAATTTCATTATTACTTCACTGAAAGTATAAACCAGTTAATAGTGATGGGCAATAGTCAAACTCCCGTTCAAGAGAACTGAGTTTTATGACAATAAAATGCTTCAAATAATTGTTCCCTTTCTTTACCAATTCAGTCTGCATTTAGTGATCTATCTTCAAACATCTAATTTGTAAATACATTGCTGTAGACTAACTGCTAACAGCTTGAGACAGAGGCAGGTCTCACGCTCCTCCTCTGGGGATTTTTCCAGCCCTTTGTTACAGATTCCTAGAATTTGCTGGGCTACCTGGTCAGTCAGAGCACGTCTTGCTTCAACGAGGAGGAGTGCTAATGCTTGGCTGATGCCGAGGAAAACTTTAGTGCAACAACTTGGAAAAAACTACTAAAGTAGCTAAACTCCAGAACTTAACAATAAAGGGGTGGGGGGTTCTTTTTGATTTTATCAGAGTGGAACAACAACTCAAAATAATGGGAAGTTAGGGCACTCTTTTTACCCTCTTACAAAGTAAAACATCAGAGTTAGATGCAATTTAGGATTCACCCTGATTACTTGCTTTGCTTCTATACTCAGGACAGAAACTGGAAGGGCAAAGCTTGCACTCATTGCTACAGGAGATCTTGAGAATCCAGGATGGCTCTTTATCAGGTATGTGTCTCAGTAAAACTGATTTTACCTAGAGAAACTGAAACTGGTTCCAGCACAAGGGGTTCGAGTTAAGCACTATCATTCCTCCTCTAGACTGCACTCTCTTGTACCATGGAAAGCCAGAGCATTTTAAGCAAGAAAATGCAACACCACCCTAAGTCAAGCGTTCGGTCAGGCTGCAGTCATGGTGTGGTTCAAGCTGCTTCTTACATCTCTGCTAAAAACAATCCATTTTCACATGAGAATTTAAACAGCCCAAGCACATATAAGTGATAAATACAGGTTATAATGACTCTTTCTTTCCTGCATAGGTCACTGATCACCATATACAAGAGGAAAAACCTTTCTGGCTGTAGCCCGTTCTCTGTGAACTTGTTCCTGAGCAAGATGGATCTCACATGCATTTTAACAGCAAGGAAGAGTTATTATACGCCATCAAACCTCCCAAATTCACAGCTGATGCAATGGAAGTCATCAATTACTGGGAAGATTGGGAAGATTGTACTTGGAACTGTGTGAGACTCACAGCTAAGACTTACTATAGGAGTATAGAACAGCAATTTTTTACAAGTGCTTTGGGTGAAAAAGCACTGCAGATGCAAACGAAGGAAGAAATAACAGAAATGCACACCATGGTTCCAATTCTTGAATGAAGAAGAAGCTGGCAGGCTTAAAGTCACAAGCTATATTTGTTGCTTGAGTTCTTGGATATCCTAATTCAATAGTTTCTCTTACTTGGCTTGACAACAGAGGAGCTTTGTGAAGAAATGAAGGCCTCAATTCAACTGCACACATTAGGAAGACTGCAATTTATTTTCAGTGATTCAGGGCTCTGTACAAGGCTGATAAAGAAGTTGTGCTCCTAATTGCAAGGCTTTTTCAAAACTGAGAAGAACCTCTTGCAAGTGTTTCACCAAGTGAATAGCTATTTTAAACAAATGATCAAACTGAGGATAATCCAATACCATACATACCCTGACCCTCTCCATCTGTGTGCTGAAAGGGTAAAGCAGCTCAAAGAGAATCAGTCCCAAAGAAAAGATATCCACTTTGTGCGAATAGGTGTTTCCACAGATCTGAAAATTCAAAAATAGGGTTAGGTCATTCAAGCTACTCACTGTATGTAATTTTGTGTAACATAAACAACCCCCTTTCAAGTCAATATATGGAAGTGATTAGCCCTGTGCAGAGCTGAAAACTACAGGACAGGCACATTGGCAAACTTCATCAAATAAGCATGTGCGAGCAAGGTCCTGATTCATCAGCTCCGCTTTGCAGACCCAACTGTAATGTAAAATGTTTCAACTTACTTAAAACTCAGATACAATAGTGTGTCTTTGCTCAATTAACTTGAATATTATGCAATTATCTTTCTACTACATTAAATACAAGATCAACGAATGCATCCAAGTATGAATCATTAGCCACTTTTTTTCTCTAATAAATACAGGTATATTAAAATACCAATTTTGGAATTCAATTTAGCTTAAAACTCTATTTCAATGAGAAAGAATTTAAGTAACTTGATTGCAAGAATTTACTAGAAAGAGTGCCTGATCTTTGAATTCAGGTGTCTTCCAGGCACTGACAGATAACAGCTTTAGAGCAGAGAGCACAAACCTGTTCTGGACTCATGTAGAGTTTGGTCCCTACTTGTCCTGTGTGCCTGGCATAAGCTGGCATTGGGGTAAGTACCGATTCCTCCTCCTCATCTTGGTCCATAGCAGTTACCAGTCCAAAATCCCCAACCTTTACTATGTCATCCATGGTGAAAAATATATTGGAAGGCTAAGAAAACAGGCAGGTAAAAAGAAAAAAGTATGTAAGTAATAAACAAGTCTCTGTGCTTCAGTAGATACAACACTTCGCTCTAATTCTGATAAGGCATGCTGTCAATGCCAAAAATGTTCATTAAACATCACGTTAGCAAAACCAACTACGAATCTTAGCTGTTCAGGAAAAAGGAATTACTCCTGCATTAAATAGTCTTCCTTCCTGAAACTCAGACTGCTCATTTCTTGTCTTCCAGTAGAGGTTTATTAACACTACATAGGTCTGCTGAGTGACATACACAAAAGTCAACAGCTGTGGGGAACAGCACAGATGAGTTATCCAGCTCTCCATCACATGGCAAATTCACACCACATGCTGGAGTTCTGACTCTTAGTTTTTTTTAATCTAATCTCCAAGCGTTAAGCTTGTTCACAATATTATTAACCAGCACGTAGCACGTCATCTTAATGTTAAATTACAGATACACTGGAAGTCTGGGAACAAGGTCTGCTTTTCAGTTGGTACTGTGCAGTTTAACTGTGGGAACAGCTGTTTGCAAAACAGAATAATAATAATAAAAAAATATTATTTTTGACAGAAGCTCAAGAACTTTGCAATTCACAAAGCAGCAACAGTGATGATCTGGCTTCACTCTCCTTTAGCTTGTTTGCCAGGTACCACCATCTGTGGCTTAACCAACTGATAAAGGACACTGGAACTGAGATGCCCCCTTGCTAATGGTACATTATCTCAGATGGTTTCTCAAGAGACTTGCGTTGTGGCTGATAGAATAGCACATGCTAAATGAATTATTTCTTTGAAACGTGACTGCTCCACCTTGGTTACAAATACAGACACACATATTTTGGGGGGAAGAAGCATCAGGATTATGTACAGGGAAAGGGCCGAGGTGTGGTAAAGAGGCAGGTGGTGCTGGGCAAGCTCCTCTCAGAGCTCCTGGACCTTCAAAGCTGGGAGAACATGGTCCGTGCTTTGTTGACATAAACCCTGGAACAGAAGGCAGCAGAGAGATACAGAGCAATATTTTTCCACGAGATTAAAGGACTACAAAGCTGATCTATTTCAAAGTCCATATGACTTCCTCAGTTAAAGACAAACCCACTCCGTGCAAGAGAAACAACACAGAAGAAAAGCTTCTTGGATTTATTTTTTTTTTTTAAGCAACCGACAGCTCTGAGATAAGCACTACAGAAACAGTTAGATGTAACTTGCTAGTTCCACTGTGCCCACATCCTGCCTCTAAAACTACCTTCTGAGCCAGGTCTTATCTCCTGCTATATTTTCCTGTAATAAATGTCCTTTGGAGTCACAGAGCATTTAGTGCACAAAAGCTACTATCCTGTAAACCCATAGCGTCTCCAGGCTCTCTGGAGCATTTATACAGCACACCCATATTTGTCAAAAATCTTTGTATCAGATTTTTTAATGCTCAAGGCACAAACACCTCCATTAGGGATTTTTGGTATCCCATTGCCTTCATCTCCATTATCCTCCTCCTACAAACACATGAGAAGTCAACAAGATCTGTCTTGCTTCACGAAGCAAAACTCTTCTTAACAGAAAGCTTTGTTTCGTGTACTTCTCTGGATGAAAACAGACTGTCAGTGAATGGGCTGGCATATAATTTCTACAAATTAAGGAGAGTTGAGTCTCTGCTATTGCAAGACTGTCAGCAAAAATAAGCCATCAAAACCATATTTGGAAAAAGGAAGACTAAGGCAGATGCACGCAATTTTGATTTAAATCAGAAGAATACAACCACCCTCTAGTTTGGTTATCTTGCCAGTTGCACAAAGAAATTTTTCTCCAGATTCTTCAGAGTAAGAATTTTTTTTTCCACAGATATGAATAAGCTACTCACACATCTGGAAGACTACTGTTTAATTCAATTAATTCTAACAAAATGTATCTAAGACTGTTCTTGCAGTTCTATAAAACTCAATTTCTTTTGAGCTGTCAAGCATGACAGATGGCTTATCCTGGGAATAACAGTAAATTCACTTGACAGACTTCTGTTTCTGTACCTCCTTTTCTTCAAAAGAATTTGGACTGTGACCTATCTGCTTGCCTACCTAAACTCTTGCCATCTTGTCATTATGGTATCTCTGATTAATTGGAGCCTAATTAATGCATCTCAATGTGCACTGTTAATTTAAGTATTTAAAAGATCTTCCTGAATCTTTTAATATGCATGCATACGAATCTACTTTCACATAGGTCAATGAGTTTTTGTTGGTGCCATTGGGAGCAAGAACTAGCCTCTGCTATCAGCTAGCTCTGCCTCTAGCAAAGACAAAACAGCTTTGCAGGTTATTTGCTTCTTAGTGCTGGCACAAACTTAGGGTTGCACGATCAATCTCTTGGATAAATTCCAAAATGATGTGAGAGATGTTCCTAGGAGCTTCTGAAAACTATAGAAAAAAAAATACACTGGCTGTTTTTTTGACCAAATTAATGTATAACAGACAAATAAACTTCCAGGATCCAAGAATAACACCTATACACACATGGGAAGTTTTCTGAAGCAGGAAGTTGTTCATTCAGGGAGAGCTTTTCCAAGGCTTATACCAAGTAAACAAAATAAAATCTCTTCTTCAAATTGCTGCCAATAGTGAACTTTTAAGATGTTCCAACAAAACACTCCACAACTGCTGATTAAGACTAATACAGCTTTCAGTGAAGATCTACATAAGCTTTAGTGAACAGTGATTTCAGTAAAGACTTCAGAGAGTCACAACTGATAATTAATAACATTTCTTAATAATACTAACAAGTCTAGCAACACATTAATATAGGGATTTAATTACTTTTCTGATCAGTTTCTCAAGCACTAAGGATTTTTCAGATAACTGAGTCAAGGTAATTGCTTAATGCTGATGGGGAAAGAAAATACTTGGATGGAGTTTTTCCTAACTTTGACATATCCTTATTTGAATCCCCTTTTGCTGTCACACCTGAGATGGTATTTTTTTCTTTTGTTTCTACTGATACCAAATGATTACCACCTGAGATGCTACAACAGTGGTTATAATCATTTCAGTATTTACTCCACTGAGGTAGGTACTAATGCCTCCCCAAGTAAGCAAAGAAAAACAGGAACTGCCTCTCCACCATTTGGCAAAAGCAATCCATTTCTCAGAGCTTATAACAGTAAGACTAACTTCAGCTGGGCTCTTTAATTACATTCTGGTATTTGGTAACACATACTGACACTTCCAGTGCTAAAAGTTCCAGGAAGATTAGGCACTAAGGCAAGTTCAGAAGCAAAATGAAAGAAGAGGTACAAAAAAGTTACTCGTGACTTCAGTTACGTTAAATGCCAGAGGTAAAAAACGCCTTTCCTGGTATTAACTGGCTGGATGTTATCAGACATTAACAAGATCATGAATCCTTAAGAAAGCTGCATTATGATAGTCAGCACTGACTCTGAATTTAAATCCGGGGCAGTTTACATTTCGATCCTAGAGCAGCAATACTTAATTTTTACTTTCTCTAATCAGGAGCGACACTGCTGCTCTTAGGCACTATTGCTATAGAAAGAAGAAGGAAAATACCAGAATTAGAATCATAGAACCATTTAGGTTGGAAAAGATCTATAAGATCATGAAGTCCAACTGTAAACCTAACACTGCCAATTATCCGCTTCACTTGAAACAGTAGAACAGGATCCAAAATAGCTTTTTTTGTCACACGGCACAACAATGAACAACCCTGTATAAAGAATCTAAATTAAAAATGCCATAAAACAAATGCAGGTGATCTGCGCCAGGTACATGAAGTCTTGCTGTGAGAAAGACTTTAATTGCAATAATGAATGATTTATGTTTATTTCCTGGAGATCTGCAGCTCCAGATTATTGTACAGACACTAACTCCGTTTTTGCAACACGTATGCTGAGGTCACTGATAAGAGTCAACTATTTCAGCAGGATTTGCCTCCAATGCAGTATTACTCCCCCCCACAAAAAAATTTTACCTGTATCCACACACTCATGATCTGTTTAAAGCAGAACTTGACACTGAGATAAGCAGCTTGACACTGCTGTATTAGGAGCAGCCAAATTTGGAATTGCTGATGCTCAAGTTTGTAATGAAGCGGAGGGGCAGTTACACTGTGATGCCATTTGAGTCAGTCTATGTGTTTCAGGAATTTCACAGAGAGAGACTTCTGTATGATAGTTTGGGCACCGATAATTCAAGATATGATAGTTCCAAAGATAATCTCACAGTACTAAACCAGAAAATGTTTGCCTATAGGACACACCCAGTGAGATAACCAGTTACAACCAGAATTTGGAAAGTTCAGGCATTCAGTGATGATCATGCCAATAAACAAATAAAAAAAAAACAACCCCAAAACAGTTCCTACAGGAACCTATGAATACAAACCTTGAGATCCCTGTGCATTAACCCTTTGCTATGCAGAAAGTCAACCGCTTCAGCTATCTGCAGAAATATCTGCAGACACTCTGTCCTTTCCCTCTCCTCTATCGTGCATCTTCTGTTCATCCAGTCTTTAAGGTTCTCTTTCCGGCAGAGCTGCATCTGGATGTAAAGATACACCTTTGGAGAGGTGGGCTTGACTTTTTCTGCAATATTTTTAGAAAGGTCCAGGCTTAAACTTGTTGGCCTTGGTGGAGAAACAGAGAGGGGACTTCCTGAAGCAGATTTCTTGTTATCAGATTCCTTTGGACTTCTTGCCTTATCCTCAGAAAGACTCTCATCATGGGAAACATCAACTTTATCTTCCTTACTAGAAGCATTTCCACAACCAGAATCCTCAAACACAATAGAAGAGGAGGTCCCTTCCCTCAGGTGTACAACAGGAACAGCTGAAGAACAAATTTCCAAGGAGTGTCCTAGCTCGTTATTGTTGATAGTACTGTCTTCTACATCACAGCCTGTAAGGACACTGTCCTGGAGGTTTAATAGTGGATCTTCTGACTGGTGTAAGTCCCTGTTGTCCGTAGCAGAAAATTCCAGAGGAGAAAACTGGCTTCCGGATGAATCGGACTGACCACAGGGTATTCCCACAGACATCACCCTCTCCGATGAGGTGGCAATAACTTCAATGTGCTCCTTTGTAGAAAATGGCTCTGTTCTGATCTTAAATGATGGGATGTCCATCGGACTGGGAGAACTGAGAGGCCAATCAGTGCTAGAAGAACAAAATTGGGATATCAATACTACAGAACTTCATTTCACCAGAAATGCATTTTCAGAAGCCCAGGTTTTAACAACTGCTACCTCTGAGAATGGTGTCATACCATAACTGTAAATGACTACCCAAGTGCGGGAATCACTAATAACCAGTATTTAGCATTCGTTTTTCTTAGCAAGGATAATGTTTTCTCATCAAGACAACAAGAGTGTTGATAAAGGAAAATTTAGCAAGCTTTACTTCCTGGATTCCCAATGTGCAATCAGGCTCATCTTCAGCTTGAAAAAAAATCAATCCTTTAGAACATGCATTGCAATGACTATTTAAAGTGCCTTGGGAGAATTACAGCTGTGAAACATTAATATTATGCCTGAAATATAAAGGTCACTATATTCTAAAAATTGTTAAGCATGTTAAGATGTTATTATGAGACCACTAAATAGTCTTGCATTAGGCTTCATTCTTTAAATGCTACATACACCCACTTTTTCCCTTCTCTTAACATCCTCTTACTCCTTTATCTAATTATCCATTTTTAACCTACTTCTACCAAGCTTTATAAATCGTCACTCTGATTATCCCTCATATATTTCTGCTGAAATAAATTCACTGAAGCATCGGAGTACTGAATGAGATCCATCTAAACCAAGACAACAAAGACGAGGAAAGCAGTGGAAAGAACAAAGAGGACAGAGATGCCCAAGTTTAAAATCGAATCACAGTAGCAATGCTCCAACCTTCCAACCACCCAAAGATTCAATTACAGAAGTTAAATTAAGAACTACAAGACGCTTCCTAAGCTGAAAGGACCTTAACACATCAGAGGACCCCAAAATTGAGAGATACTATGCACAAGCGTGATATATTGGTACCTTGTTCAATTGAAAAGTTGACAGGCTAAATTAATAACCATCTCTTTCCTACATAGTCTCTCCATCTTCCTGGGTCATCTACCAGTTCTCCAGTTCTGTCAATGTACAATCTCAAATTCAATTGTTAAAAAAACCCCACAAGTTACCTTTCATCTTTTAACCACTGTTCATCCATCTTTTCCTGCCATCTCTCAGGTGGAGCTTCCAGCCATGCATTGAAATACCGAACAATACCTGGATGTTCAAGTTTAGCTAACGCCTTCACTTCCCGCATCACCTTTTCACGAGCCAGCTCCCTACGATTTGGGGTGAGAACAACAGAGACATGATCACATAAAGGAACAGCACAGTACAGAAATTTCTGCAAAGGAATTTAATCAAAGCTAGCCCAGTATAAACCAGGCCAGTAGTATTGCTCTGCACACCAAAAGACAGATATGTCTAAAATTCCTCAGAGTAACTCCTTAGGTTAGAAGTGTGGAGGAGCAGTATGTGCTCATGATGGCTAAGTATTTAGTCATCCCTTTTTAAATAATTACAGGCACCAAAACTGAGAAGAAAAGGTTTATCTTGTTCTGAACTATTTACAAGGATAGAAAAGAGACCACTAAACAGCAACATTCTACAGGGATGTAGAAGACACTGACACAAAAGAAGACAGACAGTAATACCTTAGTATTTATTTTTTAATTGGCACAACATAAAGAGATTGCATAAAGATTATCCCAGTTCTATGGACAGGAATGCAGGTAGACTGCTATCTTACTGAAGTAAATAATCTCTCTTCGTAAGACCATAACTAGATCAAATGAAGTCAGATGGTTTTATTTAATGGGTTCGAATATGCTCAGAAAAGAATTTAGGCTACCTTCTGAACAAAACCTTTAATCTTAAATAGTCACACTTATTTAACATATTAAAAAAAATAGTAATTCTAGATTTCATAGCTTTACCCCCTCCCTCTACTGGCCTGCCTGTTGCTGTTCTAACTTGAGATTTCCAGAAGCAGTGTCTCCCATCTCCCACTAAAAGGAACTGCTGCAAGCTCTGTGTAGGGTAATTCAGCAGCATGGCTTGACCACCTATGACTGAAAGAAAAGGTAGGGGTTGTGGGACCAGAAAATTAAACAAATGGACAAATGGAGTCAGAAAAGCTGGTGAGCAAGAGAGAAAAGAAAGAGAAGGTGGAGTAGGGAAGGTAAGGAGAGGAAGGAGAGAAGCAAATTAACAGCACTACAAATAACCGGTCCTGTTATCAAAGGCTCTATTCATCAAGGAAATCAAAGGCGTTCCCATGTAGCCGCAGCATCCTCACAAGGGTTCTGCTATGCAAGTATTTTAGCCAAGCAGGTCACCCTTCTGCTGTGATTACACATGCCAACTCTTGATGCCAAAACTAAGTCATCCCCCCCCATTTGAAAGTATGTCATTCATCCTAATGCAATATCTGGGAAATCAGTTCAGGAACAGATGGTTCAGTGTAGGATGGGATCCCACCATTCATTCATTACTACTTCTGTATCTCAACAAATTCATTCATTACCTGTTAGGTAAACGGATCCTTTTGATAGCATAGTTGCAGTCATCCACTTTATTTCTGGCTTCAAAAACTACTCCAAAACCTCCACGACCCAGACACTGAATTGGTTCAAAATCTGTCAGATACCTGGGAAAAGTGTGAGGAAGGGACAGAAGAATGGAAGGAAGACAGAGGAGAAAAATGCATTAGTACAGATAAAAAAATGAAATAATTTATGACTAAGAGTGAAACATTTCTGTACAGATAAAGTGTGCTGAATGACGAAGCATTTCTGACCTTTTTTCCCTGCTCACCCACTGAGACAATCAGATGGTTACCTAGTTATGAAATGGACAGTTGCTGATTATGCATTTATTCAGTGTCTATGACAACCCAGCAAGATCCATTATGCATGCACATGACAAAGTAAAGTTTTCCAGAATATCAGGTTGCATGCTTACTGGATCATCACGAGTATGTAGCCTAAGTTTCTATACCCAAACTAGGTTGTGACAGCTAAGTATTTTCTAAATCATAATTTGCCTTTAACCTCACCCCAAATAACCATTTCTGCAACTAGTCCTTCTAAGCATCCCTTCTGAAACATCACTGTTCTTAAGTCTCACTATCTTTCTTTTAAATGCTCCAGTTCTTGCTTTCAGTGAGTTACAAGTGTAAAGGAAATGGTCACGTTTTCTCCAGAGTATCATGACATGCCCCTGTACACCCTTCTGTCTGAACCAATCCTTCGGAACAGCAACAAAGGTTCATTCCAAATATAGCCTACTTATTCTGCAGAGTATATAAAACATCACGTACTTCCATCTGCAATTGCCTTTCTCTGCTTTAATCCATAAACACAGAAACAGAGGGAATAAACACTAATTCAGACCTTCAAGAATCAAGCTTCCATTTCACGTATCAGCAGCAAATATGAGAGCAACATTCCTGATCACAGGTATCCTGCAGACTCTCTGGGATTGCTTAGACTAATCAAAACTGCAATCTTGCATTGGTAATGGGGTGACAGGGTTCTTTGTGTCAGTTGCCCATTCTCCTGCAAAGTCAGAGGACTGGGACTGGGGTAGGTAAGAACAAGCAACACCTACTCTTTCCTCCAGATAGCGTTAGTTGTCACACTGACTAAAAACCTTGTATGTGTTGTGTTGAACTGAGCTCACCTTGACACGTATCCAGAGTTCTTGGCATCACTCCAGCCGCTGTCTTTAACATCTCCACAAGTGGGCTCATATTTACTATCAGTCTGACACTGTGTTTCAGATTCCTTCCGCAGCTAACCAGGGTTACCAAAACACGAACAAAAACAAACACACACATTCAACTCCTTAAATACTTGAGACCAGTTTGTACCCATAGATATGGCATTAAATAATTTCAGTGTAAATATCCCCAAAGACTTCAGATATGGCCGAAGCATTCTAATCTGCTTGCTAAAGCAGTTAAGCAAATTGTACATGGCAGCTGACAGCCTTCACAGATAGATTAAACAATAAATTTAGGCTTTTGATTTCATTATCCCATTAGTTATTAACTTCTTATAACCACTCACTGCAAACTCAAAACCAAAAGAAAAGGCTAGAATAGTACCTTCTGTTTTTACGATTCAGAAAAAATACTTACTCTGCTGTAAGGATGGGGATGGAAAAGTTTGCGAACGATAAAAGTTGTGGCCACAATGCAAAATATAATGGTGCCAACAATCTCTTTCCACCAGTGAAGAAGAAGAACAGGATCTTTTTTGCGAACATTCTTATAATTTGTCTCATCAAAAAATCTAACAGTAATCTGAGTGCTACGTTTATTTCTTTCTCTCTTGTAGTAGGGTAAGTAATAACCATTATCTGCGTATAAAAGACAAAAAGAGGGCACATGGGTAACTACAAAACAATTTTGTCTTCTCATTAACAGGTTTCCTCAATAGACACAAGGTATTTTTGTTTGCATGCCCCATGATTTTAAGTGGCGTATAGTAAGTTCAGTTAATCAAGGATACAGGACTCCATGGCAACTAGGTCTCCCAAAGTTTACCACTTCAGAAGGCCTGACCACTGATAGCTTTAAACCAGAATATTTTCTGTATGGAAAACTTTATACTGCCAGGCTGAGTCTCTAGCACCGTTAGCAAATTCTGAAAAAAATAATTCAGAAGCTTTTTCCACTCAGACCAACTATCAGTAGCATTGGTAGTACATACAATATCTCTGCAGTAAGAATTTCTGTCACTCCAAAGTGCTTTGTGTGGCACTAATTGTACATACACGACAATTTGGAAATCCTAGTTTGGGCAATAATTTCCTAGTTCATTAAATGTTAAAAAAATACCCATATTTAAGATCAAAGAAATGGCCATTTATTGAATTTCACAGATAATAAATGGGTAAAGCCGGCTATTTGAAACACTTCAAAATTTGGAACTTCCACCTACCATATGGATACTGCAGAACCGAAAGTGCTCCGTTACTGTACTCTTCATGAGAATACTTGTCATTGCTGAGACACTTATCGAACTCATCAGACCCCACCAACACTGGAGTCCTGGAAGGAGAATCTAAGCATAGAAAAGACACAATTTTCTGAGCTGAATTGCTACAAAAATTCTGTTCTTGTATTAATGAGAACCCCAATTGCATACTTTTAGAGAATGTCTCTTGGACCACACCATGAGAACCAAAATTAATGCAATGAAACATTAAGAAGGGTATTTTAAGGTAACATTTACTTAGCACCTCTCCCCCTTGCCAAAATACTAGTTTGAGACAAGTCAATTCACTCATAATCACATCACTGCAAAAAACGTCTTTGTCTTTCTGTTGAAAAACTTGATTTAGAAGACCAAACATTTCATTACTAAAAAAGACCCTGTCAAATCCATAGTAAAAGAAAGCAGACATTAAACATCAAATTAGAAAAAACCCAAAACAATTAATAAAGCACAGAGATAGTTCCTGAACTGGTTTACAGCTAGAAACATTAGACTAGTTTGAAACATACGGGAAATCAGAAAGCCGTCCTGTCTTTTCAGAGCTAAGACAGTAAATGAAACTCTAAGTTGTTACTTACGGATTAAAGGTTTCCATTTGATTTTGGGAAGAGGAATAATTGCCTTATCATTCCTGGATTCCAGAGCGTTTGGGTTGGTTGGGAATTTCTCAGAAATTCTGACTGATGACTGAAGATACAGCTGGCCCCTGTACATACCTAAGTAATAAACCAGAGAGCTTATTAGTCTTGAGTTCTCTTCACCCCCAGAATAAAATTGCCCAGTCAAAGTATATGGTTAAAAACATTTTCGAAAATATTTCTTTATGTTCTGAGAATCTGGGATACTGACTCGGATTGCTAGACTGGACGAATTCAAGTAGTATGTTTCCTCTGTTCTAGAAAGCAAGAGATCAGGACATGTCATTTTCACTGTTGCAAAGCTGGTGCTACAGAAAAATGCCAGCAATTTTGAAGAGCTATAAAGCAGCTTGGGCTTTGCATAGGTAAGACTTCTTTTAGACATCCTACCCTTGTTAATGCTGGTACAGATTACTCCTCAACAGCCATTACCAGGAAAGCTGGAACAATCTGGCTTCTTCCTAGTGTTATTCTTTGTCTGTGTAACCACTAACAGGAAAGCTACAAGGTGTAAAGACTTATAGAAAAAGGCTAAGACAAACAAAGTCTTTGAAAACCAAAGCATGTTTACCTCCCAGAGACAGATAGACAGCTGAGAGGAAGAAGGACATGGGGCCACTCTATTTCAAATTGACATAAACCACATCAAATGAATTCTGACAGCTGGATGAAAACTTCGTCACATGAAATCTTAACTGAAATTTCTTCATGATAAGGTACTGTAATCAGTGTACAGGAAAAAATTAACGTGACAAATTAGAGGGATGGAGGGAGATAGTGCTTATTGCTTACTGAGCAGACTGCCTCGTTAGCTATAAACCTATCTTTAAAAATTTCAAGACTTTTGATCATCTCCAATGTACTGAAGCTACAAAGCAGCGAACATTTGGGAATCAAAATGGAAAAGATTTATGGTTTTGAAATGTTTTTGTTTTGAAAAAGGAAAAAAAGAAAAAAGAAAAAACCCAACCTTTTAACTATCACTGTCTAGGCTAAACAGTCACAGATATTAACTCTACCATAGCCAAAGGTATACTGTACCTTCTCTAATTGTCAGAATTTCTAAGATGGGTACACAGAACTCTGACTTTGAATGGCAATAGCACAGATTACCAGAGCAGGCTAGGAAGACATCAGAACACATCTCTACCTTTCGAAAGTCTTTAAATTAAGTCAGGGTGCCTTTCTGGCAGAAATGTGTTGGTGAAGCTTTAATTTGGGGGCTTTTTAAGCAATGTGGGTTAAATTTAACAGCCTTCATTATGCAGAATATCAGACTGGACATGTTATAGCTCCTCTTAATTGTAATCTACCAGTACATAAAGATCTGCTTTACTACAACCTCAACTGAGAAAAGAATAGCATTTACGACAGAAAATGCTGCAGTTGCTGTCTCACCCAAATAGACGCTGGATTCTGTGGCCCCTCTGGCAGCTTCCACAAGATCTTCTTCATCTTCCAATACTTCATTGTTCGCAGTGTAACTTGTGTCATCAAACAGACTGATTGGAATTACTTTGCCATCCTTAACCAGCCATGCAGAAGCAATTGGAGTGCAAAACTAAAGGAGAGAGAGGTAACTGGAAAATTAGCATCGTATTAACTCGGTATTATGTAAGAATAATGCTAAACAACGTGCTTAAATTCCTTGTTTTAGTTTTTGTAACAGATGTAGCAGCTCAAAGTCAGAACTTGAGTTAAAAAAGTTACAAGCAGATGTGTGCTTCTTTAGAAAGACAGCACCTGAAACCCAAGATGAAAGACATCATCTGTGATGTTGCAAAACTTCAACTTTTGTAACATTTAATATTCTGTCTTTTCCCCTACCTGGTATTCCCACTCCAGATGTCCTCCTCGTTTGTTAAAAGCCATCACCTTCCAGTCAGCTACTGAGACCTTTATCACTGTATCTTTCATCATAGCTTCCTGCTCATCCACATCTGAAATAATTTTTGTTTCTTCTTTGTTCATATTTGATTTAAAATTGCTCTCAATATATCCTGCTCTAGTTTCGATATCTGGGACATAGCGCAGCTCAAAGTGACCAACACTGAAATTCCACCTTAAAGAAAAAGAGCAAAACTTTGTAGAAACAACGTATATATTCCAAGGAAGTCCCAAATCCTCCATCCAGATGATTCTTAAACTGAATTATCTATATTTGGCCTATATTTTCACAGTAAACTCTCAGATTGTCCAATGAACACAACTGTACCAGGAGGGGGAGTACTAATCCAGAATACAAACCAAACAAGGTGAGAAATCTTGTCCAACATGCCGGGTGAGTTGAGAAAACAGCTGGTGAAGTAGGGCCAATGGCATTAAAGGTTTAGCATATGGAGAGGACAAGTAACAACCATCAGGTAGTACAGCTCAGTCTCTTTAGGAATGAAAGTGTTCCATAGCTGATGAAAGCAATGAGTACAACGCATTTAGGAAGCGGCATTCTACATGAGACGTATTTCTCTCCATTAATAAAGAGGATTTAATTTGAAACATAAGGCTTTTCAAACTGGGGGAAAGACAATGCTGTTTTTTTTGTTCTAATCCCACACACAACCTTTCAAAGGATCTCTTTGTCAGGTATTTCGTGAAACCAGGACTGTTCACGTCCCATAGGTTAACACTGAAGACGACGACTGTATAAGGAACACAGACCTCTCTTGCACAGCCAAAAGCTTTTTAATTTTTGTAAACCAACAAATTAGGGCAGAAACTGAAAATTATTTTCAGAAAGAAAAATAATAATTCTTTTCTTATTTCAGTGATACAGCCCAATAGTGTAGAAAAGATACAGAGGGGAAAGGTGGCAACTTTGTATCTTGGACAGCAAGGAAGAGGGAGATATTTCTTGAACAGCATGTTTGGGTACCCAAAGCTTCTTATGACCAGTCTGGCATCAACCAGGAGCTAAAACTGCCTCCTTAAAGGATTTACACCCGTATGGTAAAAGTTTGGTGTATTTTATACATTCAGTTTATTTATCAAAAGGTTTTCTTTCTCTGGATTAAAAATACAGAGCTATCTTATAAACTCCACAGCAGCAATACTGTGCCACCAGCAAAGCACCTCTGACTACAAAGACAGGAGGATTTACGTGCACAAGATGTCATGCTATGTTTTTGAAAGAGATATACAAAGGCAAAAAAAGTGTTCTTATGAAATACTTTTCCCTGTCAATATCAGTCTCCAAGAACCATGGAATCCAAGATCTCTGTTTTAAGACTTCTGATCTGCTAATCTATTTGAGTCCTAGTTAAGTTATCTGTTATACACTACAGATGCACAACCCGTCAAATCCTGCTGCAAACAGAAGAGGGAGCAGGGGAACAGGGAATGACTAGTTCTCCACTAAAACGTTGGGCAGTTACTGTATCTGTGTATGGCAACCAGCCTTTTAAACCTTCACTTTGTGAAGTGGTTTTTGGTTTGTTTGTTTGTTGTTTTTTTTTTTGTTTTGTTTTGTGGAATGCATATCAGTATTTTTATAGAAATCTTGATGTATTAAAACTTCAACATGACAGCATTACGAAAGTCACACGCTGAACCAGTAAAAACCAGACCACCTCGTTATGAAACAAAGTAAGCAGATTTAAGAATGGGACTTTTAAAAAATAAGACTGGAAACACTTTAAAATCAACTTAAAACGAAAGCTAAGACATCAAGGTTAAAAAAAGAACAGTGACAGTTACCATGAGTAGGTAAAGAACTTAAAAGTGCATCAGTAGGTCATAAGACTCTCAAACTGCCTCCTTTTGTACAAAAATCAACAGCTGGAACAAACATTAATGACACTTGCCTTGTGCAGCAGAGCAGTGACAAACTCTTTTGAGGTATGCAAGGACAAGAAGAGTAATTTTCATTTGATTTAGAGGGAATAGATATGTCCACATATTTTCTGTCTAATCATATATAAGACTGAAGTTCAAGACATTTTTCAAATGCAGTGAAGAGCAAAGGGGTTAGATCCTAGCCAACAGTCTGGTGCATTCCTCTGGTTAACAATCTAAACTCCTTCTTGCAATTCTTAGTCTAACGAGCGTAAAAAGAAGGTCAGATCCTTAAAGCATTACATATTAAGAACTTATCTCTATTGGATTGTTTCTGAACAATTTTTACACTTACTTTTCATTGCCACTGCGTGGTCCAACAGCACGGACTGTTTTTTGTGTTCGGTGTAATAGGAGCGTCTCTTCCTGTTCTGTTTCATCGTCATCCCACCGACGACAGCCCATGGCTGAGCAGATGTACTTCACCTAAGGGACAAAGCAAGGGAGTCACACATGCTTCGAAGTTCTGAAGAACTTCAAATGTAATCAACAGCAATATTCAAAGCTAACAATCTCTGCAACACATTTTTGGATTGCAGACGGTTTGGAGCTCCTTGATTTTAGATGCTCTACTTGAAGGATGTTGAAAAGCCTGGTTTAAAAAGATAAGGGCTTTTCAGAAATAGAATTTTCAAAAGATTGTAGTAAGTCTACAATTTGGGCTGTTTTGACTACCTTTTGACTGTATTTTGCACATATTTCTACTTTTAAGAGAAAGAAATGTGAGCTCTCTCTTTTCCCACTATTTCTATGGACATCAAAAGAACATTCCTGCAAGACCCACAGTATAATTGTGCTTTCATGACATATTTGTCTCAGCATAAGCCTATTAGCTTCAAATGAAGCATTATTGACTTACATAAAATAGCTCAGAGCCTTCCCCATTTGCCTTGTCATCTATTAAAGGGGAAAGAAGACCTTATTTAACTCTCACGGTCACACAGACTTTGCAACAGCTTCAGTCTCAATCAGAATTTGGATTATATGGGCAACTGTATTTTGAAAAGGGAACTGAACACAATTTCAGGAAGCCTGAATTGACATCATACTGCCAAAGACAGCAGACTGCTCAAACTCGTAATGATGAAGAGCCAGGCACAATTTCCTGTATAAGGCATCTTTGCTACTGTGAGCATAAGTCAGAAATCAAAGCAGAAACTGAAATTTCCACTTCCTGAACACCGGGGGAGGAGCAGTCTGTTGGTGCACAGTGCCCTCTGCTATCAATGAGGAAATCAAAATGATTTCATGAACTCTTGTTTTGGGTCTATACTCTTTATCACTGGTGATCACTCTACACCATGCCATAGAAGTGTTCTACATCAAAATGTATGGTCAAAATGAAAAAATGGATTTTGTGGAAAACAAACATTGGAAGTTTAAAATTTTTAAACTGAATCTATTTTTTAACTTGTTTTAAAATGCACCAACGTTTCCGATTTAGCAAATATCTGTTCTTCACTACAGAAAGTATGTACGAGCTTTTAATGACATCTGACGTTAAAGAAGGTGAGGGGGATGTCAATTCTAGGACTCTGAATAATGCAATTAATTCCTGTGTTTTTTCTAGCCATTTTCCTTCTGTGATTTTTCAAAATATACAACTTTTAACCAATGGATTTCAGAAGAAAAATACCTTCTGAATTAGTCAGATAGCTAGTAGTTTTCAACTTAACTTTTGCATATGACTTTAAAACATAAGGAGAACTTCTAAGAGATAGTAAACTCACTGACGACAGCTGCAAGTCTTAAAACTTTTGTGTATGTTGAATGCTTTCCTCGTTTTAAACAAGCTATCCCTCATTAGTTGTGGAAAATCTGAAATTAGTTGTGAAAAAAGTGTGTCGCCTAAAGCCTTCTTTCATATGCAGTAAGCTGAACAGCAAAGTCTACTTCAAGCAGAGGTTTGTGATAAAGCTGAACTCCTCTCACAACTCGGTAGAAAGAGGTCATCCCTCTTTTTCCCCCTCCCTCACCTTTCGTCACAAACCCCCGTCCCTTCCCTTGTGCTGGCTCTGACACTCCCCCACCCCTTGCTGAGCTGGCTACAGCTCACCCAGCACAAAACTAATCCAACAAAAAGTGAACAGTTTTCTGTTGGGTTAGCAAGTTGAATCAGCTTAGCAAAGGGTGCTGGCTTTCACACCTATCTCACAGGGGATACAGCAGGAGCTCACAGGCAGGAGACTGCAGTGAGGGGCTCAGCCATACCATCTAATTGCACCAGCCATTGGCCGCACTCCAGCCCCCTGCATTTGTTGCCCAAGAAGCTCAGATTGTCCTCTTTCGTGCCGTGCAGTTGTATACTTGAGCTGTACTGCATTTTAAAATTCAGGAGCAACCTATTTGCAAGACAGTGCTAGGAACACACATATACAAGGCAACTTTTCAGGATCTTACCTTCCCTGAGTATGAGCTCAGCCCATAGGTTGTTAAAGATTTTCCCCCAACGAGGACAACATCCTCGCCAAATTTGTAGGATGACTCGAGAAGAGATTCAACTGTGAAAGGAACTGCTTCCATGCTCTCTCGATCCCGATCCCACTGGAAAAGGTCCCCATCCAAGGAAGGGATTATCATCTTATTTCCAAATACCTAAAATAATTGAATTGAAGGTTAGCAACCATTTAACCACAATTTTATCAAAACACACAGATCACAAACGGGAACAGAAATGCTGAATAAGCAAGTACAGCGCATAATAGTCCCGTGTCCTATTTTATGGTTTCATATCCCAGAGTCTTATTTTTCAAAGTCATACTGAAGACAGAAAATTTTCAGGCATTCAAATCAAATTTGTGTTTCACTATTCTTAGTTAAAAAACAGTTCAGCTTCTGACACTTCTTCCACTTTAAGCAAAACAATTTAAAGCTCAATCAGTTGACAGATTAATATTCATCCAAACTGTAGAAAATATGATATGGGGAGAAGCATTCCTGAAGAGACAGTCACTGGGTAAAGTGCAAGATTATTTGTGATAGTTTCAAGACGGTGGCTTTGTAGGTAAAGTTCTACTTCACTGATGTTTTTTTTCCAGAGCTAGTTTACTGCTAAACATGGTATCATTCTCTCTAGATCAGACGACTGAATTCAGTTTTAAAAGAAAGCTCAGGCTGTATGTGAGCTCGCTTACGATTAATGACTACTGTGTAAAGCAGAAAGAGCAATTACCATTGAGGTCAGAGCTCACATTTCATCTTTGCCTTTCCAGACAGTTAAACCTAACTTCTCCTCCCCGAATCTCTTATGTTGAAGTACATTGTTCCTTTAAAACTTGCCTGACTTTCTTAAGCACACGTCAAAAAAAATAATCTTCACTAGGATATGGCATTTCATCCATTACACTGAGATTTTCAAGGAGATCCTAGTTCGGAAGTATGAGTCATTGTCAATGAGTACTAAGGGACTTATTAAGAAACTCATTATCAGCATGATAGACCATAACTAATACTGTGGAGCCACAGTGGCTGTGCCCATCACAAACACTGAGAAATTGTAATCCACATAATCTTAGCTTTTGAGGATATGGATTAACATGGAAGATTTTAATGCTTTTTCAGAACCTCTGTCCATTTGGGCAGTATCCTACAACATAATTACAAGAAATTCAGATACCTTACATGTTAGGATTTAAAGACTACTTGGGGCATATATGTATTAGTCACTTCAAACAAAACATTCCTGATCAGCCTCCAAGGCACAGATGTGTATTATGAAGCCATACAAAAGATCCAGAAGGTTTCTGGTTATTATTTCTGGAACCACTGTTAGGATCTGAAACCACATCTTTAGCATGATTAAAATTCTCTCTAACATGAGACTTTTTATTCCTCTAACTAGGTCACAGACGAGCAAACAGCATTAAGCAAAGTTGGGAATCACCTAAACAGGGAAGGAAAGACAGATCTTGGAACTGAGTGCATGTCATGACTAATACCTCTTCTTACACTGTTTGACACACCTCATTCAAAGAGAAAATTTAGGCGAGTTACCCAACAATGCTGGTGACTGTATTTAAGATCCCTAAAGAATCCAACACCAATGCTTTCTGGCTTTGAAAAGCCTCATGATAACCGAGAATTAAAATAAAAACTCCTCTCAGGAGCACAATTTGTAATTGAAGAGATGATAACAGTAAACCCTTGAGAGTAGCTGTGAAGTTCTTTACAAACCAAAATAAGGTATGTTCTTCCCCTCCCAGATATTTACCTTATGGCAATAAAGGCCAAACATCCTGGAAGAGACAGTGCATGAAATCTGTGATGCACAAGGAATGTTTATTATGGCCTACCATTGGGGAGGAAAAATACACACACATGGCTCTATAGATACACTTACAGAAATAAACCAGCAAAAAAGCAAAAATTTGTGTGGGGAGGGGTCATCTGTAGAAATCATCCAATCAGTGGAAAAATAAACAAAACAAATAAGGTTTACATAGGCGTTCATATTCAAGAACAGCCTTGTGATCTTGAGAAACAAAAGCATGCAGATTTTGGAAAACACCTTTTTAAAGACAAAAGATGACAGTGCCAAAGTTGCATCTGTAACCATGTTGGAGTATCTTGTTAAAATATTCAACACAGAAGATTAATATCATAAAATGTTTTTGTAATGTATTCTTTCAGAAATGCATAATAATTTTGATGACAACTTTTAGCCTGTGCAGCTGTTACTTTGCATTAGTAAATCTTCTGTAAGGTTTCTTCCTGCAGATGGTCCAGATACCTGCAAGTAGTTTGGAGGCCCATGCAATACGAGATATTCCATATATAAATAAGAACGAACAGCAAAGGCTCTTTTTATACGCAGCTTTCCAAATGTACAAAAGCCAAACCAGCTCCTGTACCAGTGTTTCAGCACACAGAGCCGAAGCCTGGCAAACCCAGCCATCAACTGACCTTAAAGTCAGATCCTGAAGAAATTCTACTGGCCATAAGTCAGCTAAATTCATATAGCGTTGTTAAACTAGATGTGTGCCAGTGGCAGCAAGACAGCCACTTGCAAGTTCAGCCTTTCAGATGCTCGAAGGGCTGCAGACCATCCCATCAGGTGGTGAAGAGGGGAGGCAGTGGTGCAAACTGCCCAGGAATCGCCCAGAAATCGCTGCTGAGCAAGGAAACGCTGGTCATTTCTTGGAACCACACACCCAAAATCCCAACACTCATGAAGCTCACTCAGCAACACGCACTTGTATGCTCCCAAGATATGGGTCAAATCAGGTCACGGCTTGTATGCCTTCCAAAATTCCCTGACAGTGGGTCACTGCCTGCTCATCTGTTAAAACCTCGGTCCCCATAAGCTGGGGAGGACAGACGAGACCGTTTCGGTCATCTCTGCTGATCACCTGTCAGTGCTCCCAACCGTGAGGGCACCTACGTGAACAGCACGTCCTGAGTGACATTGGGAAAGAAAGGCTGCGGAACGACACAACTGCTGTCAGCGAACACATCAGGAAAAGGAATGCAGGCAGCCGAAAGCGCTTATTGCACTGAAGGATAATGCCAGAGTATGAGCAGATGGGGTTAAACTGCCCATGAGTAAGTGCAAACTACACATTTCAGTTACTAACCATCACAAACGTGGCATTTCACAACAGAAACAGAACAGAGGAAAAAGAAAAATCACCTTCTTTTAAGATGAATGTATCTATAAATGGGATTACATGACATGGTGCTGACAAGGGACTGCACCCGATTACCACAAAGATCATCTTTTACTAAAATAGCTTTATTTGAAGAATGGGGCACGTATGCAAATGCACATGCTTGCAGGTGCCCACATACACACGTAACAAAAGGCATTTGTGGCCACTTGTGCTGACATCTTTTAAAAGAGCAGCTTAACCAGAGAACATTAATAATAACGACTCCTATCCAAGTTATGCAGCTCATTCTCTAGTACATCAGAAGCAGCAAAGGGACTTTCCTTGAAAGTACTAGCAACTAGCATCGGCATGCAGCTCAGGTAAAGGAATGACATCACCCTGTATCTCTGAAGCATTACCTCATCTCCTAATCCAAGGAGTGAGTCACCCAGGCAGTCAGCTGCAAATCTCTTGGCACAGAAAATGTAGGTTACCACGATGCACTTACACATTCCTCTGATCTGTCAATGTAAATAGCTATTTGTTCAGCTTCACTGGTCAGCAATATGGCACATAATTGTTAAGTGGCTTGTCTTTCAGAAGTAACACTTAAAACAACTCCCCCCCACATTAACTATCGAGCCCTAAATGAGACGCTGCTCTTTTGCTCATTAAGAGTTTGAAGCTGAAGTTCTCCATTGGCTCGGCGCGGGGTGCCGCAGCCCTATCAGCGGCGCTGGCTGCTCAATCTCCAGGCCGACGGGTGAGGTAATGCAGTTTCTAAAAAGCCTTCACAAAAAAGCAAAAAGGCATAACGATCCGAAATGGCATACGCTACCAGGGAATTTGCTGTCTAGACTCTTTACTGGAAAGGAGGGCACCGCACGCGAGGTTCCATGGTAGGTTGATAGGTAGAGGAAGAAAGCTGCTGATTTATAGCAGGAAAAAAAGAAAAAAAAAAAGAAAGAAAAAAAGAAAAAAGTGTAAACAGAGATCAAAACAAACTGAAGTACTACAGCTTCCACAAGCTGTTTAACAGTGTGACATTCATTTCCCATGCCTAACACTCTTTATCATATGAAGCAAAAATCAAGCCTGCTCACGTGCAGGCACATCTGAGACAAGTCTGATGCCAAAACAGTCAATATTATCGTTTTCAGATGGGCTGTACCCTCCAGTGACTCCAAGGAAATAACTAAGGACAAGTAAAATATTTTCCTTAGAATAGGAAGTGTTAAGTCTTTATGTTTTTCTAACACTTCAGCTTGTGGTTTTCAAACCTTACTCTTACGATAAACTAAGAGAGCTTCTTTCCAGTTACTAATTAACCAAGACTAACCTATATGATCTTAAATGATAAGGGTACCAATTTTTTCCCCCCTCTGTGATTATCTCTACAATAGCGTCACTTTAACAAACAGGATCAAAGCCAACATCAGGCATGTTCTTAAGAAAGCTACTTCTCAGTGAGAACTATGTCTTTTAAGCCCCTTTAGAATTAAGCTAGACAACACGTTAAAAGCCACGTACAGCAGCTTCATTCTAAAGGGTAGAAACAAAAGTCTGCACAACAAATCTGGGAAAGAGAAAGCAATCATTTTATGTTTCACATTTCTTGAAGAAACGTATATGCATACAGTAATACAGGTATCCCTACTATAAATGTTTACAGATTTTTTTCAGGTGAGATTATATATGTACACACACTGGGCATGGTCTCGAGATGCCCCTCGTTCAGGTTGGTCTGGAACTGATTCATCATCTGCCCTTTTTTGATACACACGCAGGGAGGTATCTGCAGACACACTGGTTTATGATTTCTTTCTAATATAAGAGGTTATTTCTCCTCTTCACCTTGGATTTCAGGATCTTGATTCACCTGTTTTCCCTTCAGCTACCTGCAGAAATCCTGAAGCACAGGGTACTAAAAAGGATGACAGCATCCTATTACTAACAGGCAGACCCTCATCAAACAGGAGCATACTGGGATGAAGGGGCCAGCTAAAGTCTAAGGAAGTATTTTTCTTCAAACTTTCTGCAAGGCCCACAACATCACTGCTTCCTTAAGGACAGAACAAAGACCCAGGCACTAGTACAATCTTTTGAAAAACAAAAGCTGTCAAGTTAAGCTATTCCACTGCCTAAAGCACTGGTAAAAGAGCAAAGTATTCTGCAGAGCATACAGGGCTGTTTACCCAGCCAAGGAAGAAGAAAATTGACTGCAAAGGGGAGTCCATGATTTACATCAGCAAAACGACCTTCTGAAATGGGTTCAAGGGCAATGAGGAAGCTGAAACAGGAAACACCAACAGACAGGTGGTTGTTTTGTCTAGAAACACTTTCCTTCTTGTGAATGCCATTACTTCTGATCTCAGCATTACACTTGTTTACAAAGTGCATACCTGTTCCTGACTACCTCCTCCTTCTGTTAACCAGCATACGTGCCCAGACCATCTTCAAGACCAGGACCGTGAGAAAGGCTGCACATGGACACCTGATGAATCACAGTATGTTATCGAGCAGTTTATGGAGCCAGGATTATGTGACCTTCCTGCTCTGAAGAGGTAAGAGCCAGCCCGTGCCAGAGCAGCAGGTCAGAGAAGCCATGGAAATAGGTTTCATCTCAGCTGGGGTGTGACACACTGGAAGGACACACCAGCTCTGCACAGCAACAGTGAGTGTAGATGTTTCTCAAACCTCAAGATGATTTTTGCCATCAGGTTGTGCAGCTCACCCAGCAACAGTTCATGGGATCTGCCAAGAAACAGAACGTAGTCCCCTGCTCCCACCCACGGTAAGATCCTTATGACAGAAGTTTACATTTATTATGGTCTTTCTTTTCCTTCCACCATCCCTCATAATCCACAAGCTGGTAGTTTCTATTTCATTTTTCACTGGCTAGAGAAGACAAGTCATAAGCATAACTTTCACAGCCCTGTATTTTGAGCACATGAAGTGATGCTGTAATCCTGTGCCTGGATGAATACTAGAGAACTCGTTTGAAAACTTTTTTTCTCTCTCCTCAAAGCAACACCTACAACGACCTTCCAACAACTTTATTAAATGGCTACATTTGGTATCTCTGCTGTGATTCTACACTTCAAATCTTAAAATCTGATCAGGTTTAAGCTACCAGGGCCCTGACAAAACTGTCTTTTACACAAACAGTGCAAAAAGCAACACATGACAGCAGCACAGCAGCTTGAGAATTATATTCTCCTTTCCAGCGCCAGCGGCACAGCATCTTGTTCATCTTGAGTTTGCCATTAAAAGAATTAGTCCTACTCCATCCTCTGCCCTCCCTTGAGCAGCCATGCAGGGAAGTGGAGGAACCGCAGTGCGTTAACTAGACTGCCCTGGCTTCAAAAGAGCTCAGGTCCCCAGTACTGTTTGCTGTGCAATCAAACAAACCCTTCTTCTGAAGACTAGCAAACTAAAATAACACCGTTACTTTAATCACAGTCAAACAAGACTTGGGGTTTTGACTATAGACATGCCAGCCTGCTTTGCTGCCATGGTAACAGACTTTTAAAAACTGTTCTCCTTAATAATAAAAAAAACCACATGGTGCTTTAAGAAAGACTTTATTTTGACATTATTCCATCCCCCTCCTTAACATGGCAAGTTTTATTAATAAGGAAAGACTGCAACAGTCTTCTGGAACTTAAAAGCAGTCTTTTCTGAGACAAACCGTAGCTCCTGCTACTGAGCCCATCACTGAGCTCCTTAAAACTAATAGCACATAAGGGAGAACATTAGTGAAGAAAATGAAAATTACCCAAAACCTTGCCTCTACAGAAACAAGCCCCATAGAGAAGCTCATTAGCCACTGTGTCAAAGTTGGTACTGTTCCAGTATTGGGATGTTTTAAGATGATGTTGTAACTCTACCCCACCAAAGCTCTCTTGCAGACTACCTGGGCTGCTGTAGCAACACCTGGGAGCTAAGAGAAGCACGATGCTTCTCTTCAGAGACAAAGAGAATGAGCAATAGCAGAAGCCCATGTCACTTCAGGGATCCAGGATTTAAGCTGATCTCTGTCAGACCTTGTATGCTCTTCTCTTGGACTTGCCTGGACAAGGTGTTTTTTAAGGTAAGGACACAGACTCCGTGTGTCTTGAAAAATTAAGTCACAGAGCAACTCCTATGGAAAAGGAGAGCCCAGTACAGGAGAAGATCATAACACAGCAAATGCACAGTCGTCTTTTTCAAGGATGTGAAGAAAGTAGAGAGCACGAAACATGCAGTGACTGTGACAGGAAGATTAATAGTTACCTGTGTACAGAGGACAAAGTCCAGAAGAAATTCGGAAATGAGATGTCAGTGACTGTGCTGCAAAAGGAATGATTTGCTAAACTGTCTAAAATGCTTAGCGCTTGAAACAGCCACTTTCTTTTACAGATAAAGATACAGGCTGAAAGTTCAGAAAAGGCTTTAGGGCAGAATAAATCACTTTGTTGTGTTTTAGGCAGCTGAGCTCCAAATATTTAAGTTTTCCATTCCCTGTGCTGAAACAGGTATTTGTCTAGGCATGACTAGAGTTGATCCATTTTAGTATCTGTAAACACCAGAACTGCTTAACAGCCAATACAAAACATGCAGTGTACCATATGTAATTAAATTACAAGCCACTATAACGATAACTAAACAACAGAGACAGCAAGCTGATGGTAAACTCCCTTTCCAAGATTTGCAGCAATGCATTTTGACCATGTCTGTAAGTGTGACAGATGAAAGTTGGTGATAAACATTAGCCCAGAGTAACTCTGAGAAACTTTCCTGGCTTTGTTCAAGGCACAGCATCACCTGTGAGGATTGGGGTTGAGAGTGCCAGTATCATACAAGACACAAGATTCTGTTCTGTAGCCTCCCACGTGTCTCATAACGGATGTTGTCATCACCCCAAACATCCTTACAGTACGAGTTAGAGGATACATGTCAACACTTTATCAGCGCTTCATCAGTGCTAACTATATCAAGTGTCAGCAAGAAAGCCACCACGACGCAGTTATAGGAAGTCTTTGTTTTTTTAATTGAACAAGACATTGAACTAAGATGACTGTCTTTGAAGATGTGCAGTTTCGATAAATACATAAGACCACTTGTCTAAGCAGTAGCCCTACTTGTCACCCCAACAAAAATCATGATGCCGCATCATACTAACCACTAACTCAGCTGAGGCATCTGTCAGCAATTCCTCATCTCGACAGGTTTACCAGTTGACATTAAGAAGTTTGATTGCATTTCCCAGTACAACTTCTAGCTATCCAAATCTTTTAAAACAATTAGTTTTTTTACCAATGATTTTTTTGGCGACTGAACATCATTAGAAGTTTATTTTCAGGAGAATCATAGAATAGCTTGGGTTGAAAGGGACCTTTAAATGTCATCTAGTCCAAACTCCCCTGCAATGAGCAGGGCCATCTTTGACTATATCAGGTTGCTCAGAGTCCCATCCAACCTGAGCTTGAATGTTTCCAGGGATGTGGTATCTACCATCTCTCTGGGCAACCTGTGTCAGGGTTTCATCACCTTCATTGTAAAATATTTCTTCCTTATATCTAGTCTAAATCTTCCCTCTTTCAGTTAAAAAACTGTTACCCCATGTCCTGCCACTACAGCCCTGCTAAAAAGTTTGTCCCCATCTTTCTTATAAGGTCCCTTTAAGTACTGAAAGGCTGCAATAAGATCTCCCTGGAGCCTTCTCCAGGATGAACAACCTCAACTCTCTCAGCCTGTCCTCATAGAAGTGCTCCAGCCCTCCGATTGTCTTCGTGGCCCTCCTCTGGACTCACTCCAAGAGGTCCATGTCTTTCCTATGCTGAGGACTCCAGAGCTGGATACAGTATTCCAGGTGGGGTCTCACCAGAGAGGAGAAGAGGGGCAGAATCACCTTCCTCCACCTGCTGGCCACTCGTCTTTTGATGCAGCCGAGAATACAGTTGGCCTTCTGGACTGTGAGCACACATTGACAGTTTATGTCCAGCTTTTCATCCACCAGCACCCCCAAGTCCTTCTCAACAGGGCTGCGCTCAATCCCTTCATCCCCCAGCCTGGATTGATACCAGGGGTTGCCCTGACCCAGGTGCAGGACCTTGCACTTGGCCTTGTTTAATGTCATGAGGTTCACACTGGCCCAATTCTGAAGCCCGTCCAGGTCCCTCTGGATGGCATCCTGTCCCTCAGGTGTGTCAACTGGACCACTCAGTTTGGTGTCATCCACAAACTTGCTGAGGGTACGCTTAATCCCACTGTCTGTGTCATTGATGAAGATGTTAAACAGTACTGGTCCCAACACGGACCCCTGAGGGACACCACTTGTCATCAATCTCCATCTGGACATTGAGCTGTTGACTGCTACGCTCTGGATGGGGCCCTCCATCCAATTCTTCACCCACCAAACAGTCCAACCTTCAAATCCATATCTCTCCAATTTAGAGAGGAGGATGTTGTGAGAGACTGTGTCAAAGGCGTTACAGAAGTCGATAATAATTTATAATTCTAAATTATACGCTTTTGTTTCACCAAGAAAGCAGCCAAGATTTGTACTCAGAAATCTGCGGATTTCTCCATTAAGTTTCCCAAGCCTGTCACCTCTTTATGGCTATGCATACTGTGCATGTTTCCAGCAAGAGAAATGAGAAGAACCACTTGTGCCATCAGGAATCGTAATACGTCTATGTAGTTAAAAAGCAGTCACATCTATTCTCTTCTTGCAAACACAGGCTCCACTCCCTTTGATAGCCCTAATAAACCTCCTCTGCCTCAATTGCAATTAGAATTTATCTTCCTTTGAAGTACAATTCTGGACACTCACTTCTTATTCATTATGAGCTTTTCCAGGACCATTTACGACACTTATATCTCTCTCTCTACCCGCAGGCAGCACAGGATCACATTTCCTTCCCCTGCAGAGGAACTAAAATGATAACCTGTCACAGGATCTCTTAGTACACAGTATTCTCAGTTTTAAACAGATCCCCTCCAACCTTCAACAAATTTGTTGTTATCAATTCCCACATCTTCTATTTCATTTAGTACAGTTTAATTTCATTTCTGATATAGAAAACCTATACAATAGAGAACTCGATGACGCCCCAGCGTTCCTCCATAGGAATGATACCTCAGCTATCAGAGTATCTGGTGGTCCTACATCTGTCTCAGTAGCACACAAAAATAAGGATCAGCTACAGGACACAAAGAACCGTCCTAGCATACTCTTCCAGAAAACTGAGATCATACCACCTTACCTGCAAGGAAACAGATTTTCCCCAGATTAGTCACCTCAAAACCAAATCCATTGATTTACACCTGGCCTGCTTGAACAGAATGGCAACTGGGGGCTTTCCATCTGTTCACAACATAAATAACTTTCCAGCTGTAATGTTACAGCACTAATAGACATGTTTTAAATTTTATTCTTCACTTCCTTGAGTAAAACTTTGCTTTAGAAAGTTTTGCACACACTCAAAGGCTTAAGAGAACCAACTTGTTCTTCCCTGTATCAGGAAGTCTGACCGCATTGCACAGCATTTGCTCCCGCAAGCAGCCTGTACGGTTGCACAGAGACTCTTCCAACTGCTACGCAGGAAAGATTGCTTCTGTTGCTGATGTGTCCCATGACAGATGTTTTAACATGCACAAATACATTAAAAGTTAAGATTAACGCCAGTGAGCTAGACAGAGCCATTCATTTTTAAGTAGAATACAGAGAGAAAACCATTGTCTCAGAATGTTTGTGCAGTTTGAAACTAACCTCCTTTTGTTTTGTCCAGTGACTGTTAGCAGTGTCAGAACAGATTTATACAGGATAACAGAATTTCATAATACTCAGCACTGTATTCAACAGCTGCTATATAATAACCTTTTAAGTGAAAATACTCAAACAACTCTGACAGTCTTAAGTATTCCTCACCCATGCCCAAAACAAACATATCTTAGCATTTAGTAGGATGATATTTACAGGCAGTGACTTAACTGAAAATAACTAAAGTAGAAAGCTATGGACCAAACAAACTCCTCATTTTTATTCAGGCTAATAAAATGCTGATGCAGGCGTGCCCTAAGTGGTGGGTGTGACCTTCCTAAAATTGATGTCACAAGATTTCTCTTTCAAAGACACAGTTAAATTATTTACCCTCCCCCAACCTCCAGGAGGGCACATAAAAGAATCCAGACATCACAATTCAAGCCCCTCAGAGGCATTTTGACCTCTTGTCTTGCCCTGATGCGATTCAGTGTGGGTTTTGCAACTTCTTCTGCACCAAAGTGTAAGAGGCCAAAGGATGACAGTTGCTGAATTTCTCCCCACATTCCCAAAGTGACCTAGGACACCTTTTGGCTCTTCTCTAGTTTGACTGGGTACAGAGATTGCCTTATCTAACGTGCAAGGAAGTGCAGTCGGTACCTTAGTGATTCCCACATGCTTGGACACTTCACAGCAGAACTTTTGGGGAATCAAAGCATTGAAAATTTGAAATTATTTATGATACTGATAAAGGGAAGAAAAAAAGTAAAAAAGATATAGACACATTCATACCGTACATTAAGTCATGTCACTAGTGGAGCTGTGGAGATTTCAAAATCCTTTCCCAACTCACTGCTATAAGCTTCAGTCTGTCCTCTCCAAAGGGCAAAAAAGGAGCAATCTGCTAAAGATATCTATGGGTTCACTTTGCCTACAAAGCAATTAGTTTTCAGCTGACTTCAGTATAAAACTTCCTTGCATCTCCACATTTCTCTGGGGAAAAAAAAAAAAATATAACACCGGGCTATTCCACAAAACCATGCCACTTTTATGTCCAAAAAAGACCACACAGATGTCTAAGTTTGTAGAAAAGTTTAATTTATTGTGTCACAATAAAAATGACAATAATTTTATATATATACACAATGCAACTCAAAGATACTGAGAGCCCTTAGAGGGATAAGGATGCTGACAGATCTTGTGACATGACATAACCCAATTATTTAATTTTTCCAGGATATGGTGGTATGTTTACTATGACTACCATAAATGTCGGCCTTGTGGACTGAAACTCGTTTTGTCTCATGATCTCCAATCTCTCAAATAAGGAAATAAGATGCTTACTTAGGGATTAGTCTGTAACAGCCAAATCATGAGCCAATGCAGCTACTTTTATCGAGTACATCCCAGTGCAGCTTCTGTTCAGAGGACTGAAACTACTATGACTGGAGCTGCCCTGTCAGGCTGGACTCCCTGCAGTGTTCCTGACAGTGCAAAGAAAAATCATGTCACAGTCGTGAATGTATTTTTCAGCTGTTACTCTCACATCATCACCATCAAGCATCCCACTTATTTTCCCCTTTTCACATCAAACATCAGATACCAGCTTTTTCACAGGAGTATCTCTACCATTTATCCAGCCGAGAGTAGTCTTTCTTTATGTCTCCATCTCTTCTCCAGCCTCCCCCGTCCCATCAGTCATGCTACCCACTATTGGCCAGTCATTTTAATGTACGGGCATAATCACACTTTAATTTCTCCTCATAAAAGAAAGAGACAGAAGCCCATTAAGTAATTTCATATAAAGCTATGCAGGTAAGAGAACGTATCACCCTCATTAGTAAACGACAACAGTCTCGTAATGATGTGCTATGAATTATTTCCACTTCTGGGGAGGCACTTCTCTGTTTTCACTATGATCAAGCATCATTATTTTAACAGGCTGATTCTCCCAGAAGTATTCTCTTCTGTCTAACTACAGATGATGTATTCATTACAAAGCTAAATTTTAAAGAGTAAATTAAAGTGTTTTCCTTAAAAGTAAGCTCCCTTTCAGAAAAGTTGAGATCCAATGACTTTACCCTGAACTTCAACAAGCAATATTTATGTGCAAGTAACAAGAAATCTTGGACTTGTAAACTTACAGCTTTTATAGAAAAGGGCTCTTCATTTTAACGCAATGGATAGGGAAACAAAGTTTTTAAATTTTTTTTGCACAAGACCGAAACACAGATACCACAGATACCTGAAATACCTTTTCAGCTTTGGCACCCTGACCATGACTGTTTATGTTGGAGCTTAGAGCCAAGGAATGAATTTTACTGTTTTAGTTATCCAGACACACAATTCAGCAGCCTTTCCTGTCTAATTGATCTGTTCACATGACAAATGATGAACACCTCACTTGTCAGTGTCATAAGCAGCAGTTTCAAAATCTGAAGTGTTTGACAGAGCTGCTGGAACATTTGAAATTTTACTACCTCACTTTCCTAATTAACACATGAGCTCCAGACAGCCAAGTTGACATTTTACAGTTAGGCAAAGGAAGTAACTACTATTCTATTAAACACTGTAAGTTTGAAGATCTAATGTCTTTTCTTAAAAGCCACTTGGAAATTAAATTGATGCTTTCACACCAGGACCTGAAACTACAGCTCATTGCACCCTCACCCAAGACAGTTAAAAAAAGAAAAACTCATCAAAACAATTCAGACACAGCAGCACAGACTTTCCACATCCTGAAAGAACACAAGTCTTTAGCACTGCAAGTGTAACGCAAAAAGAGTTTCTCATCTGCCATTTCTTACAAGAAGATGTAGGTTAACAGCTTACATAATCATACAGATTTATGATTAAGATAATAATATTGTGGTTGCAGACACAGAGGCCTTTTTTACCTCAAAAATGTTGGAAGAGGAAGAAAAAGCCTTAATAGTTAGTTTGAGAGAGTAAACCTTAAACATGCCACATGCCCAAATCAGAAAGGAAATACTTTAGAGTGGGGAGATGACAGACACTGAGACTTTAGTGAATTTAGTATTTTGACCCATAACAGAATTGTCACAACAACTTTAATAAGGCCAATTACTCACTCAAGTAGTGAGATTCACTGCATGAAGTCTTTCAGCTGATACTGACAGCAGATTAAACTTTAAATAGTTTATTTGGGGTATTCATCACTTTTGTTTCTTGTTAAATTCTGTCTTATCTTAACAGCATCTGTTTACATGACAGTAAGTCTAAAAAGGCCTATATTCATAACACTTAACGGCTTCTAAAAGGCCAGAAAGACGTTTTACTTCCAAAATTAGTTCTCTTCCAGGCCCTGCATCTTAACTGCCAAAATCCATCAGTGTTTTTGGCTGCAGTTGTAGAAATGCAACAATTCGAAAGCCCCTCTGAAATTTCCTATATGCATAACAAACGCTCTTTACAATTGTATTTTTATGATTCCCACAACTTATTAACTTGTAGCCACAGAAGAGAATTAAATATGGCATGGACATACTACAATTTTTGGTGTATATGCATCAACCTTCAGTTTCTACAGTCATACCACACTGGAAAAGATCAAAACTCTGGACAGATCAGTTGAGCAACAAAATCTAGATTTGCAAAAACACCTCTACAGTATTAAATGCTTGCATTCTTGAAATCTTTAAAAACCTGGGCTTGTGTCTTAATTTGTACTGAAAAATGAAGTTCATATTTGCACATATTTCAAATGCGTGTTTTATAACCAGTTGTTCTATATTCACAGTGGTCATCAGAAACTATTCACAGCAACAACAGATAGCAGAGCAATATTTTAAGTATTAAAAACATTTGTAAAGGACCGCAGTTTACAACTGGCACCTTCCTCTTAACAGAGCTCTTTACAGTTCTTTTTACAGTTTTCGATTCTTTTAAATTATGCTCTAGAAGTTCTTTCCCACAGTGCTTTTTCTTAAACACAGAAATACATCTGAACAAGACTGAAAAAGGTGCATCCGTAAATAAAATTCTCTCTCAGAAACAAAGGAACACAAGTTAATATACACATTACTTTGCAATCCAAGACACTTATTACTAGCTCTCATATTAACACTACCACAGCAACAGACCAAATCTTGCCTTAGACTTCTTTATACCAAAACAGAGGTCACATAAACTAGACAGCAACAAAGAACTACATGCAAGAAGCTCATACAGTCTGAATACCACTGAATTCAACTTTCATTCTCTGATGCTTATCATGCAAAAGTGCAATATGGGACTGGTCATCGAATCCAACCATCCATGACAGTGAAGGACTGTGCACTTTGTCATCACCACAAACTACGTCTTACGTGGTATATTTATTCCTCCTCATTCTAGGAGAGAATGACACATGGATCTTACTTCTCCAGTGCAGGGGCGGGGCGGGTGGGGGGTGGAAATCAGCAAAAAACTTTCTTCTAATTTCTAGCCTAAGTTTATTCAAACTGATGGTGGAAATAGCACCAAACAAGAAATTCAACCCCTTAGATTTCCATCTTACAGTTTATCAGCAAAAGTGATGCAACCCTTTACCACTCAGTAGTTCATGGTGACCTTTCCTGCTCTATTTCATTGCAAACATTCTATTTTATAGGCAGTCCATTTATCTAGTGTATATGTAAAAAATTAAAAAGCAACCCTTTGTTCATTTATTAAGTCATAAGGACTTTTGCTTTTCTTAAGGGGAAAAAAAAGCCAGTACTTGCCAAAAATACTGTAGTAATACAAAGCAGATGATCCTTTCATTTGCTTAAAATTACAAGAAACTCGTTTTGAATCAGCAATTGCATACAATTCCCAAACTCAGTTACATCATCTGGTTTGAAAGTTATCACATATGTCAATCGCAAGACTAAAATGCTGACACACTGTAGTTTGAAATGGCAACATGATGTAAGCACTCCAAAAAAAGTTTGAGAACAGCTATCAAACTTTATCCATATTAAGTTTGCTGCATTATTTAACATCTATCAACTACAGAGGAAGTTGCATTTGTTTTATTATAGAAAATTCTATTTTTAAAGATTTAGTCAGGAAAGAGATTGAGCCTTACCTCTGGTTTACTGAGGCTGGATGACACAAGAGAACCCGATCCCACATCCAGATCCCACTGTTTTCTCCCACTGTTTTCTGGATCCAGTGCAGCAATTCGTCCATCCAAAGTGCTGATAATTACTAGAGATCTGCAAGTTGGAAGCATTCAGTCAAAACTACAGCAGTACGGAGTTTATCTATTAGCTGTTTTCTATACTTAACACAGTGCAACTCCAACTTTGAAGTTAAGTCTATATATTCTGCAAAACAGCAATTTAACTTGGTAGCCCTACCTAAACCAACATGGGAAAGTAGAAAAGTTGAAGCCACTTGCTGGATGTCATAGATGTACATGCTATTAAGACATTCAGAGTTCAGTTTCAGGGGAAGATAGTTGACTTTTTGCTCCCGCGTGCAGGCGTTACCACAACTGAATGAGATCTTTGAGATATTTATACAAACAATATAGACCCTATTTTTTCCCAGTCCCTCTACACTGATCTTCAATTGGTCCTTTCAAAACAGCCTAGACTGAAACTATTAACCCCGCACATCAGTACGTAAGAAATACTAAGACGCAACTAAGCTTTCAATACCTCTGGATGAAACACTGCAATCCTGGAGATTTGTCAGGTCTTAGAATAAAACAAGTAAAACAAGTCTTGCCTAAGGTTTACACAGGACACCAGAAACCACCTCCAACGTCTGCAGATAACAAAGCAAGCAAACCGCCTCATGCAGCTTAGGCTTTAAGTAGCCTGTCTGTCTGGGGATACATGGCAATGGCAGGCTAGCTGTCAATTTCTACAGCACCTGAAGCTCATCCATTTTAGTAAATATTGTTGCTTGCACAGCAGTACAATTAGAATCAGCACTTTTGATTGGGATAGAATTCAAGCATTAAAATAAAAAAACCAAACAAACCAAACCAAAACCACTAAACAACGCATCAGAGGTAACACACTGACAAGGCATTTTTGAAGGGCCTTTTTTCCCCTTGAAGATTGTTTCACTCTGACCTGAAAAAGCTGGGATGTGTTGCCAGTTTTGGCTTGCAGCAGGCTCACCAATCTTCAAAGGCTGTAGGAGTGAGTAGAGCTTGATCACTTTACAGACTGCTTGCACTGAGGGGGGCTGGATGTAGTGACCCAGAAAGACCTTTATAGACATTGATTTCAATGACAATAAGGAACTGTGCAAATAAACCTGATGGATAGATTAACTATTTTTGGGTGGGGTGAAAGGGCAGGTGGGAGGCAACGCACACACAGACATATATATGAATCATTACTTTAAACAATAAGGGACCCTAAATTACCGTGTAGAACTGAAGCCAAATATATTTACTTGTCCAAAGTTACCAGAGCAGTAAGCTGAAGTTTAGAGAAGAAATAATGGGGGCTATCGTTTAAAGAGGGAAAAACAAAAGTCATGATCTTAAAAACATGTTCAGGGATAGCAGCTTATTGCCTCACCTACAACAAAGGTCATGCAAAACATTGCAGCTTTACATATAAAAGTAAGCCACACATTTTATAGGACCTTATACAGTACTATAGCACTATATTGTTAACAAATATAAAATTAAATACATCTTTAACCTTTACCAAAAATAACATAGCAGCTCCTACACTTTTGAAGGCAGCCAAGCATCCCATTCCTCCAAAAGCTTAGTTTAAGAAACTGTTAGAAAAACACCAATTGTGCAAATATTTGAACAGTAGAACACATGAGTTTTTGTAAGCTGAGTACATACAATTATTCAAACTGTACAGAAACCTAGACTGGGTTAATGATAAACCAGATTGCAGGAGACTATCTATTCTCAAGCACCATAAACAAGTGCGCACACACTAAGGGCCTTGGACACACTTGTAACAGAATCTGTTTGCTTTATGGTAAAACAATTTATCTGAAGCCCTCCAGTATTGCATAAAAATATTATTCCAAGTGGGTCTATTTAAATTTTATGTTGATCCAGCTAGCAACTAGGTTATAAAAAAGGTGGTGTAGATAGAATGGAGGGAGTTTTGGCATTATCACTGAAGTCAAGACTGTGAAATCCTTCCCATCTACTCCTGTTATTTTCCTTTTGTGTATTTCTTCCTGCTTGACTTCTCCCTCAAGTAACAAATGTTTTATGCCTTTCTATCTTACCTTTCCTTACTATCTTCCCCCACCAGATGCAAACCTCAACCTTCCCCGAGAGTTATCTCATTATTTAACCCTCACCACCACCACCCAAGACAGCAGTTTTGGAATCTGTACTTGCATTGTGATCTCCAGCCACCCAAATTGTGGTGTAACCGCACTTAAGTTTTAAGTTTAGCTGATAAGGAAAGGTGGTGGGATTGGGAGAATAATCATGCCTTCAGATGAAATCTTTGTACCAATAGCACACACTTTGAAAAACTGGTTTATCGAACCGTTTCTGCATACCAGAAAAAACCTAACTTCTCCTGGTACTCTTTATGAGTCCCCTTGGCCACCAGCTCTACAGTGGACTTTGTTTCACAAACTCCACCTACTGAGCAAACTCTTCAATAAGACATGGGAAGAGGACCGGCTCAGCTATACCTAAATCTTCCACACGGCTACCTTTGGAATTAGAACTAGGTGCAAGAAAAACATTCATTTGTCTCTGTTTTTTTAATGACTGATTTGTTTTGAACTAAATAGTCATGTTTCTGGTCCCATTTTCATCTTGCTCTTCATCATTAATCCCATGTGACAGAAACTAACTGCTAAAAATCCTTACTCTGGTATAAAAACCTTCGTTACTTACTTTATTTTTCTATAAATTAAAATCTTAATACCTGTTCTCCCCATCTCTGACTGAATCCAGTAAGTTAAAATCCTGTCACTCGAACTCTAATCGGTATAAAATCTGCAATTTGTCTACACATGCCCTAGACCCATGCTAGTGTTATACTTTCTCACTATCAGATTCTCCTTTTTTCATGTTTTCCCCCTTTCTATGTGAGAATCCACTGCTTGCAGCTTTGCGTACTGAGAGTATGAAGTGGTGCCAAGAGATCTTCCCATCTTTCAGGTAATCTAATCAAACACTAGATTAACACAGTCTGATAAAAGCAATTTGGGCAACTACTTCAAGAAACTGTTTCAGAGCTTAAAAACAGGCAGGCAACTTGCTTTTTGTCACCACACAGTTGTGAGTTTATTGTAGCATATTATGCCAAATTCTTACAGCAAATTCTTACAAACACCGGTAGAATATGGCCATGATTCAAGAATAAAGAGCCATCCTTTTAGCCATCTCTTTGCAAGCCTTTGCTGGCTGAAGAGGTTAGGACTGTACCTGCAATTCCATTACACTGAACTGAAACAGTGACACTCTGGATGCATCTTTGGGACACATAAACAGCAAGTTGCAAGAAAAAGGAATTCCCATGTTAGCTTCTCTTTTGGTTAAGCCTGAGAAACTCTGTTATTCTCTGCAAAACAATATCTTATCACTGGCTATATCAACACCACCTCCTGACTGGGGTAAAGCTTAAGGACTACCTTGACCAAAGGAGACAACTTCCAACATCATACAAGTTTTCTACGAACACTATCAAACTAGACCTCAATTATGCACACCATGGCACACAAAACACTTAATACAACCCAGTCACAGAGTATACTAGTGAGTGAATCACATCACACACATACTAGAGAAGGAAAAAAAACCTCAAACACCAAGAGAAAACCAGAATTGCAGTAGTCTCTGCAAGCCTGGTACAGAACAAAAAGATACAGAAATCACTCCAAACTAGGCAGTAACTTAAATCCCAAGACCCATCAACCAGGAACCTGAAAAACGAACATCAGTAAAATGATGAAGATGCTTACGTACATCACCTTGCCTCCAGCTGATGCTCCAGAACATATTATGAACCAACTAATGAAGGAGAAGAAAATCCCTTCTGGGCCCTTACAGATGGCTAGCAGAAAGACTAAACCATGGGGCCAGCAGAGTATGGCACATACCAAGGTTTCTGTAATCACAGCAGCTGACAGAGACTAAGCTAACTCTATATAGTCAGATTTTATTTGCACTTTGTCAACATGAAAACACATCTGGACATACTTCCCCCAAGCCGACCATCTACAAACAGCCTCTATGGTTAAATGAAAATGTTTTCTTACCATTTCCTATCCTTTTTCGCTCACAGACATAAGCTTGTTATTGAAGCGCAGTTATAATGTTCCTCCTTGAAACTATGCAAAATATCTACCACAAACTTCCACATACATTGACAAAAGGCCAGACCTGGGCCTTAAAACCATCGTTTATATTTCGTCATGAACACAGCACATATTTTGAGATCAGGTGGCCTGAACACAGCTCTGTTCTACATTACAGAAGTGAAGGTATCTGCTTTACCTACAAACAGAAGAAAAGGCCTAAGATTGCAAGGGAAGATGTAAACAGGATAGAGAAGGAACACTTATTTAGCTCATCTACACCCTTTCACTGTGCAAAAAAAAAAATGTATTCAAATTAGCTGGTTTTGTTAGAAAAACATGCAGAATTTATCATTGCTTTGGTACAACATTTATCACTATTCCTGTTTCAGTTTAAAAAAACACCCCACAACTCTAATAAAAAGGCCACCCTCAAAAGCCAGTAGGGACATTGCAAATAGGACTGTTTGTCAAACTTGAACTCTTAAGCAGCTATTCCAATTTCAAAACCTGCATGTTTGGATGTTAAGAGCACAGTAATTCACTAACCCATACATTTTCTTCTAGGAAATTAAAAAATCCTCAAACCCAAGATGATTATATTCATTCACGTACAGCAAAAACAGCTGGGGTTTGTTTTTGGGATTTTAGTTTTGTCGTGGTTGTTTGTTTGGGGTTTTTTTTCAGATTACACTGGCCTGCTATATTACATAGATATTTGATTCCTGAAGAATAATTAGCTGAGGTGAGTAGAGTTCTCACAGATGAAAAAAATAAAGAAATGCAGGCAAATACTGTGGCCAGGCAACCATGCTATTTTTATTTGATGACAGCAAATCTATTCCTATACATCGATCAATTAGAGAACAGCGACATTTCATCTCAGTCTTAAATTACTAAATTGAACAATCTTTAATGTATTTTACTTAGCTCTACTAGTCAAACTGAAATCCTTTTTTAAATATTTTCAGGGCTAAATAAATGAAGGTCTTACTAAAAATTGAATATAGTAGAATTGTAATAAACTAGGTAGGATTTTGATGAGCTGATACACAAAAGAATGATTATCACCAAAAAAGTCAATAGATTTTCCTCAAAGAAAACAACGTCCAAAGTTATCAGCCAGTTTCTTACTCTAAGTGAATGCTCAGCTATACTAACAAACAGCTTACAGCTTTTCGTTTCTAGAACAGGTTCTCAAATATAGCAGGCATTTAGTCATGCTCTTCTTCCGTTAAACTCTGGCTGTGGCTTATCACCTCATCTTTCTCAGCCAATTCAGAAGCAGACTGGAAACAGCTCAGTAACATTTCTGCACTTGAGTCATTCATTAAAATCTTTCTTTTGCCAGAGCTTCTTGCCACATGCAGTTATTAAGGATTTTATTTCCTCTTGTTACATTCTGAAACTTGTTCAGCAATTTGTCTTGCATGTTTGGCTTCCCTTCAAGCATACACCAGGGTCTGTGTTTAACAAGACAATTAAGTAAACAGGAGAACCGTATTTTCTTTAAAAGAAAAAGATGGCAGAAAGGCATACAACGCTCTGAACAACTGTGAGTTGCAGGTGTTGGAAAGAGTTTAGACTACAGATGCAGCGCTTGTGGGTCTCCTTGCCGCAGGTACAGCACTGCCTTGCGGTAACAAGTCAAGGAAGGGATCGAGACTTGGTATTATCAGGGTAAGTAGACGGGCCAGATGTCACTTAGCATGACATCCGGCAGCATATTTGTCTAAGAATTAAGGCACCCATTCTCCCTGCTAACAACCATAGAAAAGAGCAAGTACCTTAGCGATGGTGAGGTCCTGAAGTACCCTCTTCTTACTGCCAGTTCCCCCCTCGCCCCAGCCTGTCCACTACTGCAGGGCCCATTCCAGTGCCATGGCGGGACTCGTCTCTTCCACCCCTTTGCCTCACCTCCCACCTTCAGATACTTCCCTGCCTGTCCCTACAGCTCAAACCCACGCACCAGCTTGCGGCACCCTTGTTTCTCCACACACCCCCTTCCCAACACACCGCTCCCTCTATAAACAACCCACAGCCCAACTCTCCCGCCTGCCTTCTCCACTCTTCTCGAACTACTGACCCTGCTCAGCGCTATTCCCCGCGGCGCACCCCTCCGAGCCCGCCTCTGCACCCTCCCCTTCCCCACGCACGACCCCCGGGACCCTGCAGCTCCTTTGCCGCCCACCGCCCCCCTCCCCAGCACCCCCAGCTGCTGATTCCCAACCTGGAGACAGCCCCCCGCTTCCCCAGCACCCCCAGACACCGACTATAGACGCTGTCCCCCCTCTCCCCTGAGGCACTGACCCCCGCCAAGCACCCCAAACTGGGCGATAAACCCCTCCCCAGCAACTCCACGCACTGACCCCCCGCCCAGACGGCCGACAACCCCTCAGCAGCCTCAGGCATTGACCCCCCGCCCCCCGGGGCGGGCTCCTACCCCGGCCCAGGCACTGACCCTCATCCCAGTCACCGACAAACCCCCCACCCCGTCGCCCACCTGCCGCCGGTACGGGCCTCTGCGCTCTCCTCAGGCTCCTGCTCGCCGGGCGCCGCGGGGGCCACACCGGCCTCATCGTCCTCCACCGTCACATCAGCGGGACCGGCCGGCAGCGCGGCGGGAGCGGCGGACGCCCCCAACCCGAAAGCGGCCTCCACAGCCGCGGCATCGCCCGCCAACGGCGGCGGCGGCGGCTCCGGGCCGCCTGCCGCCACCCCCAACAGCAACAACAGCAAGGTGAAGGCGGCCAGAGCGCTGCGGCACCGCGGCCCCCGCATGGAGGGGCCCCGCCTCGCCCGCCGCCGCCGGCCGTTAGGACATGAACGCTGCCGCCAACGCCGCCGCCACAGAATGGGCGCCCGCCGCGCGCCGCAGCCCTCCCCGCGCTGCCCCGCCCCACCCCGCCCGCCGCCACGTACCGGCACTCCGCGCGCAACCGCCCCCGGCACCGCCGCCCGCCCCTCTGCGGCGGGGAAGCAGCCCATTGGTCCGGCGCCACGCCGCTCCGCCCGCCGCTGCCTCTTGACTGGGGGAGACCAGCGGAGAGGGCGGGAAGAAGCGGTGTTTGTCAACAGAGCCGCGGGGCCAATTGGAGTCACGCCGCTCTCTTCCCCTCCCTCCGTCGCTGCTCCGACCAATCGAAAGCGCATGATTCACCGACCCGCTCAGGGATTGGCGGAGCCGGCGCGCCACACGTGCCGCTGACTGGCGCGCCGGGTGGCGCGGCACCGCCCCTTCCCGGCCGGCCCTCGGCCGGGCTGGAGACGTGGCTCTTCCTCCGTGCCGGCAGGGCGGGGACAGCGGCGCGCACCATCCGGCGCGCGGGGACGGGGGTGAGGGGACGGGTAACGGGCCCCTCCGGGGCGAAATGGACGCGTCGGGCGGGAACGGCGGAGGGCGTCGCGCGCCGGCCCCGGGGACCGCCATGTTCCCCCGGGCGGTGTGAGGCAACGGCCGGGCGGGGCGAGGGCGCGCGTAGGTAGGTCTATACTCACACCGACACATACAGGCTCTGCTGAGGTGCTCGTAGCGGCCGTTCCCCTCCTGAGGACGGTGGTTTATGTTGCTTTAGGCACCTTCTCCAGCCAAACGCCTCGTCTCCTTCAGGAAAGGGCACGGTGGCATCGACTGCTTCCCTCAGGAGATCATTCCCTAGTTAACGGACACGCCAGTGGACGAGGTTAGCTGGGTAGGTACGTAATGTGGCACAGCACGATGACCAACGGGCCCATGAATGGCTGCCTCAGTGTCTTAGCTAAGCATCACGGCAGCCTTGGAAGCCATATGTGGTAAATTCAACTCATGGTTGCTCCATGTATTCACAGATTTTGGTTTCCTTTATCAAGCAGGTAACACCTCTGCATTCTTTGGGGACCGTTTTTCCCCCTTCTAGCAGTTAATGAATCATTATGTCCTTTGCCTTATCTCCTGCTCCTGGGGAGCAGTTCCCATCACCGAGGCTGGCTGTTGCCCACACCAACAGAATGCCTGTGGCCTGCAATGGATCATGCCATGCCTAGTGCTGCTACCATGAGGTTTTTTTGTGTCAGTATTCATCCCTGTAGAGATAGGTATGTAGTTTATTAAGCCACACCTTTATCTTCTTTGTTACAAACCAAATTAGTTACAAACTGCTCTGTTCTCACGGTAAGACATTTCCTCTAGCCCTTATTACAGTTTTCTGTCCCTCCCCTTTTCCAGTTTTTTCAGCATTGCATTTCAGAATATGGAGATGAGGGTGCTGTCTTTATCTGTATCCATGGGTAGAAAAAGCTCTAGTATATCCCTAGGTGTGCCTCTCCTTTGCAGAGGGGCAAAGGCTGACTGTAGGCCGTATGTGAGCACACAGCACAATGCCTCTAACCCCCATGTCTCACCCAGCTGGTCCCTGTGGGTGTGTACATGTGCTTACCTGAGATGCGTGGCTTTCCATTTGATTGTCTTATGAGGCAGTCCCTTTATCCAGACTGTGTTTTGAACAACGGCCCTTGTCATCCTGATGGTACCACCCTGCTGATGCGGTTGTCATCTGCAAATTGTATTAGGAGTGATTTTGTATTAACTTCCAAATGACTAATGAAAATATTGCTTACATGTGTAGTACAGTATACATGATCCCGGAGGGATACTGTTACATTATTGAGTTATAATCAGTTCTAGAAAAAATAATTCTATGTGGCCAGTGTTTAATATATGCTTAACTGATGCTTTATTACCCTTTATTTTTCATTAAAATATTGTGCAGTTCTAAGTAAAAATCCTTTAAAGAGTTTATTACAGCTTCCAGAGAAAATTTAATTTTTTGTTGTCTTCTTGAAGCATGAAATGAGATTTCTATTAGACCTTTGACTGGCATTACTAATTTTTTAATCTGAGTCACATACCGTCTTATTTTGGTATTTAGCCAGGAACTGTTCTTACATCTACATTTACTACAGATCATACACCTGTCCTTTCTGAAGACAGATACCAACCTGGTATGCTTTTAGCTTTCCAGAATTTCCCTAGCATATCAAGGTTTACCAAAGATGAACATCAACAGAAAAGGGGTCTCCGCAGACAGCTGTTTCAGAGCTACTGGACCACAGTTATCCCTAGAAGACAAGAGCTTCATTGGTTACTAATGGACTCATATTTATCACATCACTGTTAAGTAATCCACCCGCATATCTTCCTGCTTCTTTACAAACATAGATCATAAATGTTCAATGAACACATCTGCCTCATTATTGACATTTTAATCATGTCCATGTAGTAATGGGCCTGTACTAAGGTTTTCTGGGATTTAGCCTTACCAGCTATGGATTTCCTTTTATGTGCTTCACTTTCAATAACTAATCTGCTTCTCATAACTTATGTGGTCATTTATACCAACATGTGTTTATTTCCTGCTTTCCCCATTTTTGGCTATTTATTTTTCATTTTTAATCACGCTCTCCAGTCCACTAATAAAACACAAATTGTCAATGTACTTTCTCTCTTGATTTTGAAATTGTGTCTCTTTGAATGCTCAGTGAACTCTTTTTGAAGAGCTTGTAATTGTCCTAAATTGTCCTTCTACCTAAATTTTTCTTTCTGCTTGCACTCGTACTTTCTGATGAGTTGGAAATACAGCTCTTTTAAAACACCAGATGTATGCAAAGTCAGCTCATGAACACTGCTCCCCAGACAACCACTGAACTGCAATCCAGAGATTTTTTTTTTTTTTACTTACTTCATTATAACGAAGTCCAAAAGAGTTTACCTTGTGCCGCATGCCAAACTGCTCATGCCATTTTTAGTAACTTAAATGACATTTTATTATTGTACCCATATGGTCTTGTGCTATTATTTTCTTTATCTAGATAACTCCTCTCTCGACTGTCTACCCGTTCATATGTTTATAAAGAGTAATTAAATTCCTTCTGTTTTGCTATGCAAACCAAGCCAAAGGGCTTTTATTCTTCCCTTACACTTTTGGCTCTCTGCTCCCCCGTTCATCTCACTAGCCCTCCCCTGCACCTGCTCCCATTTAAATTAATCTTTCTTGCATAGTGGTGTTTTGAACAGTCACATTGAAGGGTAACTAATATATTTAAATTTTAAACTCCATTATATTTATAGATTGTGCAGAAAAACTAGTTCTGTGCCGTGCCCTCTACAGTAACTTATCTATTTTCCTACTAGTTATTCAAGGGGCTTAGAGACAGATACGCAGTAACCACAGACCCCAGCGAGTTTCAGAATATCAGAGTACTTTACAAATAGACTTGCACTTTTACCTTTGTGCTGGTTCATGAAGGTTTATTATGCTTAAGGCAAAACAATAACAGCCTTGTGCAAGTGTCCCTATCACACCCATGAGTATTACCTCATTCTCTTGTACTTCCTCCCACCTCCCTGTCCCAGATCAGCAGTCTTCCCATTGCAGCCTTTGATCTTACGAGGGCTCTAACAGTTTTCAAGGGAGTCCATGTTTTCTTCTAGACTCCTCCTAGATTCCTTACCACTGAGGCGTAAGGAATTAACAATTGTAATCTACAAGTCCTTGCTTTTCTCTTTTGGAAACATTTCTCTAAGGCATGGGCAGTGTTATTCACAAATTCCTTAGAAAAACACTGCAATACAGCCATATAATTTTCTCTCTGTATTAAAAATTTGTGCCAACAAAAACAAACTTCCTGCTTTTTTGCAAAGCATGACTCACATTCTCCATTCTGTTTTGACTGACTGACATAAGAGATCTATTTCAATCATATGACAATAACTTTAAATCTGACCAGCCATTTATGTGGAAATCAAAGCTTGTTCTTGCAGGAGGGATGGATGTTAATAGGAATGGTGTTTTACGTAACTCCACTAAAGATCTGCCCGATTTTCTTGAATAACTTGCTCTCAGACTAGCGAGGTGCAGCAGCGAAAGCCCAGCATGCCACCTCGTGGCTGCCCTGTACCAAGGGCCATTCGTAGTCCCCTGCAAAATTACAATTTATAGCCTGCCTTTTCCCTCAGGAAAATTCAGACTGTCAAAAAGCTGCATATATTTTAATTAGTGTAGCAGCGCCCCTGCTGATGTCTTTTCACAAGCAGAATAAAACCAAGCAATTCTTCATCCAACAGATCAAACCGGAGACAAGCGGTGAAGTTGGTGTTATTCAGAGGAAATGTCACTGAACTGCAGTTTGCAGGATAAAAAATAAGGTAGCAAGAATGCAATTGCTGGGACATGACAGGCTTGGAGACCCACTGCCAACCAGAAAGGGAGCTTATCTGGAAAGATGAGTTAGAAATGCTCGATCTTCCACTTGGTTTCTCCAGTGAGTTTGTGAAGTTTTACCTTCGTAGATTTGGTTGTTTTTTATCTCTTTCATGTCTTATGAAGTGAGATATACTGTTAATCGAATAAACACGTCTGACACCCAGAGACTGCTGTGCCTTTGCTAGGATTTCACACAGGTTATCATGCACTTTTGCAACAGGTTTAAGCTGGGCTATGTCTGCTGCAGAAGGTGGTCCCAACTGGTTGATTTCACTGCCTTCCTCCGGAAAGGTCAAGGAAAACTGATTTTGTTGGTTGCATTACCTTTCAGAAAAAACAGCTCTCTGCCAACACATGGAAGCAGCAGGAAAACTTGGCAAGTGATGGACTGGAGGGTGGGAATGCTCCTTTTTGGGGACACAGCTGTCTTAGACCAGAGCAGCTTAAGCCAGTTACAAAACTCCCCTTCAGAGATACATGTTAAGTTGGGCAGACCCAGTTCATCCTCACTTACCTGGCAAGAAGAAACTGTTCTTTCTGCCTGTGTGGCAAGGTGAGTCAGCACAGGGTCAGAGGAATGCCAGAGCCAACATAAACTCTGCACCCACGTTGAGAGTGGATGGTGGGTGAAGGGAGTAAAGAGCGGGATCTTCCCATTTTGTCAACAGCAAGCTGTTATCTCAGCTACTGTGTAATTTCCTAACATGTAATTCCAGGCTCAGACACAGAATTCAGCACCCAGAATTGTGCAGCCACCCTTTGCCACCCTGATGGTCCAAGCTACTCCCTTCATCAGCGAGGCATTTCGCTAGGGTTAACACCTCGCAGTTACCACCCTGTTCGACAAGCAAAATGTCCATTCAAACAAAGCAGATTCAAACAACTCCCTCCGTACTGAAGCAGAGAGAATGAGAGTTGGCTCCTAGAGAGGCTTTGACACGGGGCAAAACCAGGCTTGTACAAAAGGACTTTGAGCTGTTTGCAAACGGTGCTGGTTGTTGCTGAATCTTGAAAGAAAATCCATTTCTAAAATGTCCAACGCCTTCTTTTTGTGCATAGGCAAGGCTCAGCACACCGTAAATGAGAGATTTTCCTGCATTTGCTGGAACTGTAACTCACCAGCAGATTCAGATAAATTGCCAACAGAAAGACCCATTATCTGTAAGTGGAAATGTTTGCTTTCCTCCGGGCATGTGCACTGCACAATGTGTTTCAAGCCAATGCCATCAGCCGTTGCTGTTAGAGTACAAACAGGTTTATCGCCCCACACTTAACTTCTGGGCTAACACTCCCCATTCTGGTGGGATTTGAGAGATGCCCGCATGTAAGGATGGGCTTCCTGAATCGGTGTAAAACCCTCGTGACTGTTTTTCATTTCAGGCAGCAGTCAAACATTCAGGATACTGAAAGGAGAAACCCCAAACCCAGTCAGCTGCTCCTTCAGTTTTACCATTAATGCATTGTGGAAGAACACAGTACTTAGGTCTGATTCTTTCTGAAGTATATATCCCACTGGATGGGCGTATTTACACTCTAAGATGTGTAACTTGCAGGAAAGATCGTTGCCAGCTATCAGAAAACACCGAACGACTGTACAGCAATCACGCGCTGCTCTTAATAGCAAGTCACCTGCTCTGCACAGAAAGGTGAGGCCATACCGCGCTGAGATAAGCCTGGGCAGCAATAATGGAGTCTTTGTTGAAATACCACCCCATTGTTCAAAGACTGCTGTGCCGGCCCAGGGAAAACAAAAGGAAACGTTTCTAGCCCTTAAAAATCACATCAGAATCGCAGAGGTTGGCAACAGAACAAGTCGGTCATGCACAGAATTTAAAAAAAGAAAAAAGCCAACAGCAGCTCTTCTGTTGTGCAAATAATAATAATGAAATATGTATTATTCTCTACACATTGTGGTCTGGCCTTGGAGTGAATAGTGAGTGATAAATACTTGTAATGCTTATTCATCTTGGTGGGACTGCAACCTGGAGAGAAACTGAGATGCCTCTGCGTGGTCCTAACGTGTCCCCCAGGTGCACAGGTACTTGGAGGTTCGTCTGCCTCTCTTGGTATTCTTCACAAAGGGTTTCAGCAGATGCCAACCCAGAATAGAGGAGAAAAAAATATGGCAAAAAAAGAGGCTCTGTGTGCTCCCTGACAGAAACACCTCCATCGAGTTTTATCCTGACCTTCATGCAGGGTGGGATGAGGACGACTAAGTGCCGGCGTGGTCAGAGGACCAGTGTTTTCTGTCACATCCGTGTTCCTCCTTGTGAGTCCTGCAACACGCTCCCAGCTGGGGCAGGCCATGGCTCGCCAGTCCTTCACCCCCTGCCATACAGAAGAACTTCCCAGCGAGATCATGCTACAAACTTTGAGTAAAAGTCCAAGAGAGGCTCTGCCTTAGCACCTCTGGAAGCCCGGGTAAAGTAACGCCCTGAGCTCGTTGCATTGCCTGGCGCCGTGCGGGGCTCCCCCCGCCACCCGCTCTCCTCCCCCAGCACTGCCCATTCCTCTGCACTGTACGGGAAAGCCTCAACCCCTCTGTCCCTGGAAAACCCGATATATACATGTATATACATCGATGAAACAAGTTCCTCCGGGATTGCGGCTCGGGCGGGCGGAGCGGACACCCCGAGCCTTGTCGTGCATTGTGGGAGCTGTAGTTCGCGGCTGGCAGCACTACAAGTCCCAGCCTCCCGGAGCAGGAGGAGGAGGAGAAGGAGGAGGAGGAGGAAGGGAACCGGCTCGGCCCAGGCCTCCAGCCCGTGCGGGAGAGCCCCCCGGGGGCGGGCCGCGGCGGCATGCGGCTCCTCGGCCGGCCCGGCCCGTTCCGCAGCACGCCCCTGGCTGCCCGGCCGCCGGGGAGGGTCAGAGCGGGGCCGGCGGCGGGGAGGCGCGCCTTCGCCCGCGGGCGGCTCGGCGGCACCATGGCAGAGGAGGCCAAGAGGCTGGCCGCCTGCGCGGCGGTGGACAAGCACGTCCAGGTGAGACGTCCCGGAGCCCTGCCTTGTTCGGGGTACCGGCGGCACGGAGACCCCCGGTGCGCGGAGCGGCCGCGAGAGGCAGGGAACCTCCCAGTGCACGGAGTGGCCGTGGGTTGCACGGAGCCTCCCGGTGCACGGAGGTGCTCCGGGGTGCAGGGACCCCCCCAGTACACGGCGTGGCCGCGGGGTGCAGGGACCCCCCAGTGCACAAAGTGGCAATGAAGTGCACGGAGCTTCCCAGGGCATGGAGGCTCTCCGGGGTGCACGGACCCCTCCAGTGCACGGAGCGGCCCCGGGGTGCAGGGACGGACCCCGGGGTGCATGGAGTGTCCCCGCGGCTCAGGGACCCCCAATGCACGGAGTGGCCGTGGGGGGCACGGAGCCTCGCAGTGGACGGAGGGTCTCTGGGTTGCCCGCGTCCCTCCAGTGCACGGGGAAGCCTGGGGTGCAGGGACCCCTCGCTCCCCACAAAGCATGGATGGTCCTGGGGTGCAATGAGGGACCTTGGGCTGCACGGGTGGGCCCTGCTGATCCTCTTCCTTCTTTGCTTTGGGCTGTGCTGCTTTAGCCTGGAGAAGGGAGAAAGCTACTCTTCCCCTCCTGTCTCTGCGCTCAACGCACGCCTCCCGGCAGCGGCTCAGTGCCTTGCTTGGCGCAGCAGGGTACACCCCGAGTTTGGGGTAACGTCTTGCACCTCCAAACTTTCACCGTGCACCTGCCTGCAAGGTGGGCTGTGGTGGGAGTTCAGGCTAACGCCGAGTCCTGCTTCTTTCTTTGAGTCCAGGGTGCTCTGCTGTTGTACCCTGTGCCCGAGCACCCGAGAAAGGAGCAACAGCCCCTAGCCAGGGGGCCATGTCCTGTCCGCTGCAGGGAGGGAACTGCAGCAAGGGGCTTTCATCGACCCCTTGAAGGTTAAATAGGACTGGAGCTGCTTGAGGTTTGGCACAGGCTGATTGTGAACACTTGGAGATCAACAGTTAAAGTCACGCAGTGGTTTATCGCAATGTTTGCTGTACAAGTCCTTTTGCAACAGCAGTGATGAAACGGGCATAGAGTCACTGCCAAAGAGGTAGATGTTAGAACTTGGTGGGGGGGGAAATTCCCTTTTCCTTCCTGCTCCTCGCCACTGGGTTGGCATTTTGAGGTTCACTTGCCAGTGGCTTCCCTGGTGTCCTGTAAATGTTTCACTTGTTTTACAGCCTCTCCTTGCTCTGAGCAGTCTGTACCTGCCTGCAGAGAGCACACCTGCATGCCATCTGAGACCTACGCCCTGCCAGGCCAATGTGTTCAAAAGCTGTCTGTGGGGTGGGGGATGGACTGGCAGTTGCGTAAAACCCGCCTTTCTTACCCAAAGCAAGCCCTAAAGTTGCACACTGAGGGGTTGCTGGAGGAAGGACTTTGTGTAGCAAAGTGTGGAGCCAAGGCATGATGGCTGCTGTGGGTGATCGCAAGCTGGGTCTGCCTTTGGTTTGGGCTAAAACGTGACTCTTAATTTTGGACTTTTCCTAGTGAAATAGCTGGCCTTTGTGTTGTTTTATGGTCAAGCGAACTTAGGACGATGTTTCTGGCTGTGTCCCAGCTGATTAAAGTTCAGCGCCCAGCTAGCGATACTGAAGAAGTAAAATAGGCAGCGTCCGGAGTAATATTGCAGTGCTTGCTGTGCAAGCTGGTTTGAAGCGATGATGGAGAAGCAGGGTAGAGTCACCACCATGGAGTTAGATGATCTTAGCTGTCAGATAAAACCTGTCTCCCCTTCAGTTTGCACTGTCAGGGTGCAGCTGCTGTTCGTAACTGATAACTTTGTGTTTGACTGTTAGAGCTATTGCTGTTAACGGAGGGAGCAAAGTAATCTCTGAAAGCAAAGCTGCAGACTTCCTTCCTTGCACGGCAGGGACGCGTGGGAGACACCACTGACTTCACGGTTCAGTTATGCTGGACAAATCTCTCCCGTTTAACTGTGCCATAAATCCGTGGCACCGGGGGGTTTGGTACCGGTACTAGATCAGGGCCCTCGCTTGGCATCCTGCTTCACACCCATCCCTATCTGTGCCAGCACAGCAGCTCCTCGTGCTGCCTGTAGCAGATATAAAACCTGTGGGTGGGGGGATTAGGAGAGAAGAACTTTCTTCTCTCTCTCTCTTTTTTTTTTCTTTTTTCTAATTAAAGACAGATTGGTGTGTTTACCCACAGTGCTTGTCCTCAGGCAGCTATAGGAGCAGACCCCCCCAGTACCGGAGTAGACACAGAGATGACCAGCCTCAGAAGCTGCAGGCTGTGGTGCTGTGACCGCTCGGAGGAATGGGGCTGGCACGGGGCTTGGGGCTTTAGAGCTGTAAGCTGCTTGGGGAGGGCTGGCTTTGCGTTTATACAACACCTCTCTGTTGGCCCTGATGGAGTCTCCATTAGAAATGAAAAGACAGGCGAGAGCCGTAGGTCCTGCTGCCCCAGAGAGCTGAGCATTATTAAGGGGAAACTTTGGGCTTTGCAATGTATTTATCTCCTGATCTTTGGCTGTATAAATCCTAGTCTTAGAAAATTATGTTGGACCGGCCAGCCAGTGTGGTGCTGCTGATACCCACTCGATGTGCGTTGCCTTGTCAGCATCTGTATTCTAGGGCAGCATCTCTAGGCCCTTGGGTTACCTGAGAAAATGCTGTGATCCCTGCTGACTCCACTCGTGGAGTCCCTACGTGGATCCTCAACTGTGCTGTGGCTCAGTGCTTTGGTTTCGTTTGCTGGGGTTTTAGTAAACAACCTGAAATGTCATTTTTTTGCATGAGGTGCTGCTCTTTGGTGCTGTGAGCAGGACCTTGCACACCGACCTTGTGCTCTGCTTCTTGCTGACATTCACCCTGCCCCTGTTTTTTGGCTGGTTTGCCCCTGGTCTGGCTGGGGTGGGAGCTGCGGAGGGAGAGGTGGGAGCTGCGGAGGGAGAGGTGGGAGCTGCGGTAAGGCGGGGGTTGTGACAGCACTAGTTTAGGCTGGCTTAAACTGTCTTTCTGGGAAAACCACTTAGCCCAAGGTCTTGCCACCACCTAAGGGAGGATGCTTCTCCCCTCCTCACTGATAAATTCCTTCAGGTTTGTTGCCAGCGATGGGCTGGGTTCCTTGCGAGCTCTTCCCACCGCATTACAGTGGAGTGGCTGATGCTGAGGCTTTCCCCACTCCTTTAGGGCATCCAGCTGCTCCAAGAAGCTGTCCCACCCTATAGAAATGAGGGCAAAGAGAAGAAACTGCCTCTTCCCAGGTCAAAACAAGTCTCTTGGGAGCACTGGTACTGCCTGTGTCCTGCCGGCCCCCGTGCAGCTTTGCTTGCCCCTTCCTTGGCTGGCCACGCTTGGCTCTGCCTGCTGGGCAGGAGAAACTGGGAAACCTCGGGAGCTATTGGGTTTCTGCTGGCAACGTTGCAGGCGTGCAGCTGCGATCTGTTGCTTTCTGTGTGTTTTGCAGAGTCACGGTGATTAGTGAGGGCTGGGATATAAGCCGAGTCTCTGGTTTTGTGCTGGGTTTTGGAAAACTTTTGGTTTTCTTAAGCTTTTTAAGCAAGGGAAATCATTAATCCTAGGGGAATGTGACCTGCCTTGACCTCCACCTCTCCAACGCAAGCTTGCATGCCAGTAAGACTTTAGCTGGTTGAAATGCTGCAGGTGTGGCTTTTCCACACCTGCTGAACTCTGGATTTGTTGCACATGGAGAAAGAGCTCCAGACCTGTATAATGTCCAAGAGATAATGCACAACAGCTCTGTGCCTGCATCTCTGGCTGGCTTGAAGTCTTTCTCATCTGGAGTCTCTGTGGTGATATTGGGCCTCCTTAAGTCAATTTAGACTTTGGATCCCATCCAAAGAAGGGGAAGTACATTGAAAATTGGAAGTGTGCAAGAGGCTACAGGTAGCTCTCAGTGGGTGGGAGGGAGATTGTTCTGATAATAAACAGAGACTTACATCACAGAGCATTCTCTTGCGGAGGTAACACAATTGCACCCATCCACCCTCAGCCTGCAGCACCTGTTAGAGGCATATCTGTGTTATGGATGAGATGGTAGAGATCCTTCTTAAACCAGACCATAATCAGAGGAAGTCCAGGGCTGAGCTGTGGTTAAAGTGTGATCCTCTTCAGCATACGCTGCCAGGCTCATCTGTCTTTCAGGTGTGTTGCTGGACTCTGTAATAGGCAGTTGTATGCTCTGTTTTGGAGGGTGGTTTTTATTATACTCTAGGAACTGCTGCTGTGCTCTTTGCTTTGGCCGCTGGTGCATCCATACTGTTTACTAACAATACCGTTGGCAGCAAACCCATGCTTTTACTGTGCGGCTTCCTTGGGAGATGTTATCTTGAGGTTGTTTCAGCTTCTTCCTCTGTGGTATTGTCTGAAACTCCCAGCTTTCCGGCAGGAGAGGGTGCACGGTGTGCCAGCAACTAGCAGTGAGTGTGCATTGAACACCCTGAGATTCAGACCGTGGTGGTATTTAGCAAGCCCATGTCCTTTAATGAGAAGGCCAGTTGCTTAAAATCCCTTAGCCACAGACAGCGCTCGTGCCCTCGCTGGCACAGTGTGTTTCCTTCCTTGCCTGCAGCGAGCTGAGACGTTGTGTATTGGCAGTGCATCTCTGGGCAAGGTTCCTCTTGCATGTGTTTATAATGTTGAATCTACCAGGAAAAGCAGACAGCCCTTGTGTCAAGGCCCCAGTAACAGATCTCCTCTGTCTCTCTTAATTTGCAGAACAATCAAGTTCTTGGGATTGGAAGCGGTTCTACAATTGTCCATGCGGTGCATCGATTAGGTAGGACGCTCCCCTTCGTGTTCCTCCCGCTGCAGAAAGTACCCTTGTCCGGCTGCCCCAACTACTTGAAAAACATGTTAAATCTTCTGGATGCTGACTTAGAGCTAATGCGTTGGGTCTGATCACCGACTGCTGTGTCCTCCTTGAAGCTGAAGGTTAAAACTGGGTCTTGTGCTCCGAAGTTATTGCATAGAGTCCTGAGGAAGTAATGATTTGCCACCTGTTCTCCCCGTACAGCCAGAAAAAGTGCTTTAGTGGCACCCACCCCAAACCGGATCTAAACCCCTCCGTTGCGTTCCAGCTCTGCCCAGTCCTGACTTGCTTTGTGGCTTTGGGCCACGCAGCTGCTTTGCTTCCGTTAACCCATTTGTACGCGGCTGATGCTGCTCGCTCACATCCACTTTATTCACACTGAGGGTCCTGCTGAGGCGTAATGAAGAAATCCTGCTGCCCTTTTTCATATACCCTACAGCTAGGTTTATCTGCTTGCCCCAGGTGCAAGTTTACTCAAGGTGTGATTCAGAACATTTCAGCCAAGCATTCAAGTGAGGCAAAGGCATTTTTGCAAAGTGAATGTGAGGGTAATTATCATCGTGCCTCCTTACAGAGGGTGCAGAGATTGGCTTGCAGTGAGCCCTAGGGCAGATCTGCTTGTGGAGGTGCTGTGCCTCGTCCTGCTTTGCTGTCCTGGGATGCAAAACAGAGCAGCCATGTGTGACGGGTCAGGAGTGCAGCATCAGCCCTGTCGTTCATGGGGGTCTTGCTCGACCCAGAGGGGGACTCTTGTTCGGAAGCAGAGTTCGGTGTGTCCCACCTGGGTGGCTCTGCGTGGCTGGGAAGTCCCCTTGTGACTAGCTGTCCCCCAGCCCACCATGGGCAAGCGGGTCTGAAGTCTGAGCACGGCGCAGTGCTTCGCTTCCCAGAGGAACATCAGAGATGGTGCTGTGCCTGCCTCTTGGCACCCACCTCACCCCATGCTGTGTGCAATACACTTAATTGTCTGGGAGATGGTCTGGGACCTGCAGGTCAGCTTTCTGGGCTTGGCTCAGTATTGCAGCTACTCCTGACTCTAAGACAGAATCAGTCTCTAAATAAATAGGTATACTACTTAAAGTGCATTGCCTGTTCCAGGCTGCAAAGTCCGAGTTTTCATGTCTACTGAATACATTTGCACTGGGATGTGGGTTTCCTTGAAGCATGTAGCCCGTGTGCTTGCTCTGGTGCAAGAGCTGTTACTGACTCTCAGGCTGTTGGCTTATGCTTAAGTATTGTAATTACTAAAATAACATTTTGTCCATAACGACATCTTAGTAATAGATTTTAGTCATTTGAGGTTAACCTGTGGGAGGAAATACTTCCTTCCATTTAATGGAATACTGAATTTTATTAGTCCTTTCCCTGCCATATATTTAAATGTTCTATAATAAATGAATGTGACGTCCCCGAGGCAACAAGCCAGAAAACCTTTCAGACAGCTGCCGAGGCTTTCTGTTTACAAGCAAAACCTGTCTAATGGAGTGAGAGAGGGAAGTGGGGCTAATTTCCCAGGTGACTATTTGCTGACGAGGCTCTTCTGCTGCTGGAGACACAAAGGTTAATGGCTCATGGTGTCTCGGTCTGAGCCAGGGTGGGTGTTCAAACCTCTCTGACTGTAGAAACTGAGCCGTAGCCTATGCAGGGTGGCACCTGTTTGCGTTTGAGCGCGACTGAGTTATTTGCAAGCCAAGCAAGTAATTGCAGTGATTCAAAGGGACTGCTCTGAACTGAGATTTCTTAAAGTGAAAGTTAATGTGTTTTTTCCCTACTGCAACGAACAAACCGAGGCTTCTGCTTTTTATCCTACAGCTGAGCGGGTTAAAGAGGAGAACCTAACAATTGTCTGCATCCCCACATCTTTTCAGGTAAGCACTTTACTCCTTTGCTTTCTGCTAGTCCAAACACTCACGAAGGGCATCTTCCCTTTGGCTGTGGGAGGCAACCACCCTGCTCTCTGGACTGTCTCCTTGCCGTGTGAGTTAGCTGAAAGCACTGGTGAGAGCAGCCGAGATGCAGCCTGCAGATGGACCTCATGAAGCTGGCGGTGATGGTGCTGTGTTACCCTGACATGAACTGCAGGGATGCCGTAGTGCTAGGAGGTGTGTTTTGAACCAGTGTGGTAACGCTGGTTATGTCTGTTGGTGTGTGGCTTGCTCTGGATCCCACTTACAGAAAATGCTGTTGAGAGTGGTGAACCAGACTCATAATGCAAAACTCTTGGGAGACACTTTAGTCTCCTTTGATTCTGAATCAAGCTCTTAAGCTGTAAAAATCACGCTGCAAGCAATAATAGCAAGCTCAGGAGGAACTTGAAATGCACCAACTGGCTTTTATAAGAAATTGCAGAATAGAAATTGGCTTAATCTTTCCTTTGCTGTGCAGCTTTTGCAGGGATCGGTTCACACCAAGCTAGCACTGAGAGGTTTGCAGGGAGAGGGAGAAGTGGCTTGGTGGTGAAACACAGAGCTGCTGGGGAAGCTTCTCAGCTTCCATGCCTTCAGGCAACTGGCTTTGTTCTCTCTGCCTCTATTCCTTGAGGTGGGAATGCCCTGCAGAGGAGCAGCTGACACCGTGTCCCCTTTGGGCAGGGAGAGGTGACATGATGGGGATCACCCATGGGGTTTTTGAGGCTGTGTGGCAATGCTCCAGTCTAGGAATTGGGCATGTGTCCTCAAAGTCCTGTTGTAGACCTCGGGATTGTACTTTTGTCACAACTTTTTCACCGTGAGGACAACCAAGCAGTGAGGCAGGCTGTGCAGCAACTGTCCGTTGGGGTTTTTAAGACCGGAATGGGGTAAAACCCTGAGCAACCTGGTAGCTTACCCTGCTTTGACCTGGAAGTTGATAGAGACCAACCTGAATTATCCTGAAATCTTATGAAAACTTAACATCCTCTTACCCCGCAGATGTTCTTAAAGTGTGAGTGTGGGGTGATGGGGTGATGCAACAGCTCTCTTTTCCCAGCTGTTGCAAACAACCAGTGGCCATCTGGGATATAATACAAACTACTGCAAAGGGCAAAAAGGAAAAACTAGATTTTTCTTCTTCTTTTTTGTCTTTTTTTTTTTTTTTTTAACCTCTATCAGTACTTCTGCGGTGAGAGTCTGTCTTGGATCTGTCTAAAATGATCCCCAACCTGAGATACCGTGTCCCATTTCAACCTAGGAGAAGTGCTCTGGGTTGACTTGTTAGGTCTTACAGAAAACATTGATAAAGCTGTTATAGTGAAGGTGGGCTGGAGCCTGTCCTGCCTTGAAATATTGGGATAGTTTGTGTAACGCTACACAGTTTCTTACCAGTAAAACAAAAAGGTTGCTGTTAAAGGGAAGAGATAGATCGTACACCTGCAGGAGCCCAAATCCCCCAGACATGAGGCTGCCTTGTATCTTTTGCAGTCTCTTAGAATTCAACCAGTTCCGAGTGAAGTGTTCCCAGGTCAGCAAACCAGCATCTTATTTTCACTACGTACAGGTGTAAATGGCTGCCTGAGATTACTGGCAAGGAAGAGTTGGTTTCAGTGGGCTTTTATTCTCCTCCCTTCCCTTTTGTCAGGTTGGGTTATTCCATCACCATCAGTAAAGCTAGAGCCAGGGTAAGTATCTGTCCCTTGGCTTTTGCGTTGTTCCTTCTTTTCACCTGGACGTGTACTGACAGCACAGAGTGAGACCGTTCTTGGCAAGTGCCGCGCAGTTACTGCCACTTTTCCCCCGGTTGTGGGAGCTCTGCTTTTGATTCCTGTTGGTCTGCTCCCATCGCCTTGCAAGCAGAGAGCCTCGAGAGAGACACCTCGTTTCCACGCTGCTGCCTCTAAGCCTGTTCAGGATCTGGCCTGCATGTGCAGCACAGTGTTTTTCAATGCTTTCAGTTCCCAGATCCCTGAAATCTCTTTATGTGGACACCATGTAATGAATGTAAACCCACTGATTTTTATTCTTTTTATTTTGTGAGTCCTTAGGGCAATCTTAGTGCACAGATCAAGAGCCCACAGCCCATGGGTGTTAAAACTGCATGCTATGAAATGCCACGATAAATGATTCAAATCATATCTCATTGCCAGGAGTACCACTTGCTAACTCTTTTTAATGTTTCTGGGTTGCCAGTACATGTGACTTATGCACTGTGTTAGCATTAGTGGGTAAAATTCAGGGGAATCAGTTGATCTGGGCTATAGCACTGGGGCTTGTTGGTCTAGCTACAGCATGGTAGGAGGTTTCAGACTCGAGCAGAGTGTGTGCAAGGAGGGAGTCTCACTCAGACAATGATTTGTAACCCAGAAAATTCAACCAGTTCATGGTTCTCTAAATTTGAACTCCTGTTTAAACTGACAGACCGAGTGGAGGGTAACTCTGGGTGTTTTGTGTTGTATTGCCACTAGAGGGAAATACACAGCCACTTCAGTAAAAGTAGATCGGAGCCACCAAACAGCTGTTTCAGGAGGCTTCCCACACTTTCTCCATGAGTTGTGCTTTTCTTTTTTTGCCTTTTCTTTTTTTGTTAGTTTGTTTCTTTCCAATATGAAAAATATCTTCATTGTTAGTCCCGCATTGCTATGGTGTAAATATTTCATTTTCTTGCTCCTGTTTTTCAGCTGAAGGAAATCAGAGGGGCTGGAAGGGTGCGAGGGAGAATGATGTCCAAGCTGAAACAACACAGGACTCAAAAATCCCATATCTCCTCTAACGCTTAGATACAAGTGATTCCCACCAAGCTGATGGGGCTTTTGGCTATTTAGTATGGAGAGACCTGAACCCAGGAGTCCTGTTGCACCATCTGAGCATTTTAGCTCAAGTCAGCAGCAGGGTTTTCTTTTGGTTAAAACAATCTGGTCTGGAGGCACCATTTTCTCCTTGCCATGTGCTCTTGCTGCTGGCTGCAGCCTCTCTGCCAGCTCAGAGTGGGGCAGTGGAGCTCTCCCAGGGAGATTCCATCCTTGCTGCAGCCAGTGGAATGCCACCACGAGTCTGTCTTCCTTTCCTGCCACCAGTAAATGGTGTTTGCTGTGTTCTTGGTGCACAGGCCCGTCAGCTGATCCTGCAGAACGGCTTAACACTAAGTGACTTGGACCGACATCCAGAGGTAAGTGGGACTGCAGAGGTAAGACCTCACCTGACCTTCCTTTAACCTGGTTCTTCATAAAGCATCAGGCTCCTTTATCCTCCCCTGAGGATGAGTTTAGGCAGCCATGCTGTACAACATGAGCGGGAATTAGCTTAGTTTATTCTTTTTCCTCCAAGCCTTATTCTTGTCTTGGTGCTTGTCCCTTTAGATGGCAAGTAGCCTGCAGAGTTGTGTTTCCTCCAGGTGTTTGGCACCTCTTCCAGGCTGAGACTTGCTGGCCTGAGGCAGGGATGTTGTGTTGCTGAAGTGTCACTGAAATTTTCCCTGGGAGCTCCCTGCTTGTGTGCTAAAGTGATGTGTCTTGCAGACCAGCAGCTGGTTTTGGTTTTTCTTTCTCCTGCTCTCACATGCCTGTGGTTTGGCAGGGGCTGGTATCCTTGGGTGGCTGATCAGATGCTCATCTCTGGTCAGGCTGGCATCTGGCCGCTTGGGACCTGACACCCTCCCAAGCTGCACCAAGAGCAGCTCCTGGATGCTGCATGGGAGAAGTTACCACACCAAGTTTCTCCTCTTCCTACAGCTTGACGTTGCCATCGATGGAGCGGATGAAGTGGACTCTCATCTCAACCTTATCAAAGGTGGCGGGTGAGCCTTGCTGTCCATCTCTCTGTGTGCGACGCTGGTGGCAGTGGCCTCTGAGCATCCTTTTCTGGCTGTGGATGTCTCTGGGGTGGGCTGGAGAGGCTGATGGGATCCTGTGCAGGGCTGTGCGTATACCTGCAGTGGGACATAGCTCCTGACTGAGAGTGTGTGCAAGGGACAAGGAGGATCAACTGATGGGACAGGGGAAAGAGCCCTGATGTAGGACAAAGGCAGCACCAAAACCAGCAAGAATATGATGGAGGGGACTGGACTTTAAGACCATCAGACCTGAGGAGCAGTCTGTTTTCTGATATTTATGTTATTTTTTTCCCCCTTGCAGTGGTTGCTTGACGCAGGAAAAGATAGTTGCAGGATATGCAAAATGCTTCATCGTTATTGCTGATTACAGGTAAAAATAGTACTATTCATGATACCTCTGTGTCCAGTGGGAGGATTTGGATGGTCCTGTGTTAGGCCCATATTGCCCTTCCAGTGGGTCAGGGAAGTGAGCAGGAATAGGTGGAAATGAGCCTGACTCCCAGTGCTTCAGCAATTCAATTTAGCTTTTTTCTTAATTTTCAACTCAGCAGGCCTGCTTAGGAGTCAGCAGAGCTTTTGGGGAAATGGCTGCCCTGCTCTTTGAGCTCAGTGATTGTCAGCACAGAATAAATTTCCCCTTCTGTACATACAGCCTCAGGGCTATGGAAAAAAACAACTCGTGTCCTGCTTGTCCAAAACGTGTCAAAACAAGGCTTATGAGTGAATGGAGCATCGTGCATTAAACTGGTTCTTCCTACATGCGTGCACATGTGAACTGACCGCTGTGCCCTCCAGGGCCTTATGCCTGAGGGGTTAGCAAGAGGTAATGTGATAAGTGTGTTATGTTAATGGTGTTAGCAATGCAACATCTGATGCTAATCCCACCTCAAACTGTGCCCTCAGGAAAAAATCGGAGAGCCTCGGTGAGCAGTGGAAGAAGGGAATTCCTATTGAAGTCATCCCCATGGCTTACGTCCCTGTCACCAGAGCCCTGACCAAAAACTTCGGAGGTGCTGCAGAGCTGCGGATGGCTGTTAGCAAAGCGGTACGTGTCGCTGATCGGCCCTGCTCCCCCAGAGGAGCCACTTCAATGTGGGCAAACAGAGGACCTGAGGTCTGGCCTTTCATCTAATTAAATCTGGGCTTTCACTCCCACGAGTGGTATCTTGTGTAATTCCCACTAATTATACTTTGGTTAATGAACTGTGTGTTTCAGGGTCGGTGCTGCTCGTGGAAAGCCTCTCTGGTTTATGTCTCCTAAAGCAAGCATCCCTGGGCAGGGAGAAGGAGGGATTGCCAACCCGGGTCTGACCTGCTGCTCTGTGGGGACGTTTGGGGGCTGGAGGGCAGTCTGGGCTCTCAAAGGAGGTCTCGAGTCGGGTGGGCAGCTCATGCTCCATTCCAGGCTTCTCTGTGCCACAGGGAGCCAGAGCTGGACTGAATTAAAACTGGAGACACTTTGTCTCCACTGCCACTGTCATATCCTGACTTGGAGAGTGGGGCTTTGCCAGCCCGTGTTGTCTGACAGGGGAGAAGGAGAGCCTTCTGCGGTAATGGTTGGAGTTAATGCCTGAAGGCTGAATACTTGTTTTTAATGTGTCTAATCCCAAGAGGCTTTAGGTACTGCGTTTGGGTGCCTGAGAGGAGCAAACCAGTCATTCTCTGTGAAGTTGAGACCAGCCTCACTCAGGGAATGCACATTGGTGCTGCTCCAGCATGAGCCGTTTTCCCAAAGGATGCTGGTCCCTGCTGGCACATGTGGTTGCGCATCCTGCTTAGTGCCACTGAAACACCTAGTCCTCAGCCCCAGCTGTCTCTGTGCTGTGAAAGGACCCAATTGCTCCTTTTGTTGGGCTTGAGAGAGTGCTGAGCACATCTGGGACGCTGAAGGCCAGATATTCTTCAACTCCAAAACCTCCCCATGGCATCCAGGAGCACACTCTTATTTGGGCGGACGGGGTGCTTCTTTTGGCTTGAATTGCCTGTAATGGCCATTTTAAGACAACAGATCCCCTGTTCCAGTGATGAAGTCACACTGTTGTTTCCAGCTTCTGCATGATTATCAGTACGCAGGAGAACGAGGAACAAGCAGTTGCCTTGGGCGATGGTTTTACTTACAGGCTTATTGTAGACTGCCCTGATTTACTTGAATGATGACTCTGTAAACCGTTGCAGTGGGGATGGCTGGTCTGGGTGAGGGCTGTGACAGTCCCTGGCTGTGCTTGGTAGACAAGGATCTCACAGTGCTGACAAATGTGTTTGCTTCCCAGGGCCCCGTGGTGACAGACAACGGGAACTTCATCCTGGACTGGAAATTTGACAAGGTTCATGAATGGAGTGAAGTGAACACAGCTATAAAAATGATACCAGGTAATGTCTGCGATTTAAAAAAATCCAAAAGCTGTCTGAGGCTTGGCCCCTGCTAGATAACCCTGACTGTGGGAGGTCTCCTGTGGATAAGAGGAAGTGTGTGTGTGCTTAGTGCCTCTCTTAGGTCTCTGAAGTAGAAACAAATGTAGGGGCAGTTATCATCTGAATTAGTACAACTGTACCCAAGTGGCATTCCTGTATGGTGGTGAAAACGTGGGGTGATACCAGGTTGACTTCTGACACTGTTTTCTACTAGGCATGCCAGTCCTGTGCTCTTCCTTACTCTCCTCGTGCCCAGTTAGAAAGAGGCTTTTAGTGGAAACACTGGTGGACTCTGGAGCAAGGGTTTGCACTGAGTTATGGTATTTTCCAGAAGCTCCTTACAGCTCTGCATCCCTTTACCGTTGTGTGGTCCTACAGGCTCACCTTGCTGTGAGGGCACAGCGTATCCTCGCTGTTGCTGCAGCTATTGTTGTGCAAGAGAGAAGCAGTGGCTGGTCTCACTGTTTGCAAATGCAGCAGCCTCTCTGCAAGGGCTCCTGCTTTGCATGAGACCTGCTGCCCAGGCCAGAGCTGCTTCTGGACAACCCAGGTCTGCCCAGGGGCAGTGGCACTTGCTGGACTTGAGGAAAGCAGCAGATAGGCTGGCCACATCTAGATATCTTGTCTGGTTACCTTGTCAAAGTCTGCTCTTGAATCTGGTTGGCTTTTGAATACATATTTTGTATCTTTTATCTTTGAGTTTGTCCCAGATACCTGCCTGCCCCTGAAGTCCGTAACACAACTGCCTTCACTGACTGTTCGTGCATTGTCAGAGCATGCAGGAACAGGATGGGATCCTGTTGCACAAACCTCAGTGTCCCCACAAAGCAGCAATCTATTGTCCTGGCATCACAGTTAAAACACAAGAGCAGGCAGAGGCCATGGGTGTAGGCTGGGTGAAGAGCTGCCAGTAACTTCTAGTTGCCTCTTTTCAGTGGCTTTGCTTCCTTCAGTGCTGCTTCTGAGGTTTCCCTTCCTGCTCTAGGAGCAAACTGCTAGGGTGCTACCTCTGCCTTGGCTTATCCTGGTGTCTTTGCTGTCTGAATAATTACCTGTCACTTGCTCACAGTCAGCAGTAGGTGGCAGGTTTGGATCTTCAGCAGGAGCACTTCTAAATGAACCGGTGACCACAGCTGTTCTGGGCTGTCCCTGGTGCAGCGCTCTGTATCCTAATGTGGTTGCTGCCTATGGCCGTACGAATCCCTGTATCATTAGAGCTGTTTCTGTGCAAGAGAGAAACAGCGTCCGGTCACACTGTTTGCAAACAAAACAGCCTCTCTGCAAGGACTTCTTCCTTGCATCTCTTTTGGTTGAGAGATGAATGGTAAATGATGGGACCCGTTCCATCGTGTTGGTGTGGAGATGGTCTCAGCACTGTTTGCTGCTCAGAAATGGACCTGCTATGGGTAGAAAAGCATCTTCCCTACCCAGAAGTGGATAAGCAGCACTGTTAAAGCCTAAATACAGTGGGACAGTAGGGCTCTGGCTTGTGGTAGCCCTCGTCCTTCATTTCTTTCTACCTTTCTGGCCTCCGGCTCAGTGATCGCTGTGAAGTTAGGAGCACCCCATAATTAAATGCAACCAAAAGTACATTTGCAAACGGGCTACAAATTGCAGAGGTAGCATCAGATCTGCTGTGTCTTAACGTTTGAACAAGTGTTATAGAGGTGTTCTCTAACAGGATAGGCTTTTTAGGTGTGCTTGAAGGCAAAGTGACTAAGCCTGTGGCTGCATGTGGCTTCCTCTTGCTCCTGTGGGTCATGGCTGAAAATGCCATGCTTGTGATTGTGTTAGCGTAATGGTGTGGCTGGGGCGGTGTGAGCATCGGGGGAGCTTTCAGAGTTGTTTCTCACTCTGGAGAGAGCTTTCTCTTTGGGTGGCCCCGTGAAGAAGGCTTCCCGGAGGCTCCCTGTGCAGCTGATGCAACATCATCCAGGTTGGATGCCTCTCTCCAAACCTCTGATGGAGGCACTAGTGCCTCTTAACGAACAAAAACATGGTCAGAGCGGAGGGTTTGAGCAATGGGGTGACTCTGGCATTAACTGCCACATGAACTCTTGTTCCCCAGGTGTGGTGGAGACAGGGCTCTTCATCGACATGGCAGAGGTGGTGTATTTTGGCATGGAGGACGGCTCGGTCAGCGTGCGGGAGAAGCAGCCTCGCTGATGCCAGCATGCTGCCTGCTCTGTTTCACCTTCGGCCGGTTTGATTCAGCTGTTATAACGGTGCCAACCTGATGTTTTGCCTTAACGAGCAGCGGTTATCAAAGAAGACGGACGGGAAGTTGATCAGAATCCGCTGATGTGATACTGAATGTCTTTTTTTAAAAACAAACAAAAAAATTATATTCTATTTCTATATATATATATTTTTACTTTACAGGAATGTTGTCTTTTTTTAAAGAACCATTTAAACAAATTGCTTTAACATTTTTATTTTATTTTATAAGAAATACTTACCAAAAAGAATACTCTTTAATTTGTGGGTGGGTTTTTTTTGTTTGTTTGTTTTTTGTTTTTTTTTTTTTTTGAAGAGAACTTGAACCCTTCTGGTTGCTCATAGTGCTTAGTGATTGAGGCCAGAAATACAATCCTAATGCATTGTTCCTAACCACCCTGGCTGGGAGGGTGAAGCACATAACGGGAGCACGTCCAGTCGGGACCTGCTGATGCCTTATTTGGAACCTTTTTGGTTCAGTATTTTATGCCTTTTATTTTTCTATACCACTGTTTTTAATAGTTCAGGATGTCTAGTTGTCCTCTGTGCACATGGCAATTCTCTGAGCCTAGAGTGGTCTCTACATCCCTCTGTCTGGGACGTTAATAAGGGCCTTTTCTGGGACTCTGTATGGAGGAGATTCTCATCCTTTGAGCCAAATTCTGCTCTCCGTTAATTCAGTACCTCTGATTAAAGTCTGTTCCTGTAGCTGGAGATGTTTGGGACTTTGTCCTTGTAAACCGAGAGCAGAACTGGGTCCTTGCTGAAGTTTACAGAAGCATATTTGAGCAGCTTCGGGCAGCGTGGAATACTGTTCAGTGGCAAATTATTTGATTTGGAATGAAGGTTAATTATCACCCCTCGCAGCTGGTTGATTTGTGGAAGGATAGAGCAGAACGCACAGGAAAACTGAGTCTTCCTGCCTAAATTTTCCACATGTAGCAGGAGAGAGACACTTGTTCAGTTTCTTGTTCTTGGTGTATAGGTGCTTTGCATGGTTCTGGTTTCAAAATGCAAGCCCTCTCTGTGTTGTAGACACTGAAATAAAGAGTTGTTATACCAGATTTGGTGGTAATTTGGTTTTTAAAGTAACTATTTCATGGACAATGGGGCAGATCACTGTCAGACTAACTTGTGCTGTAGTTCTCTCCTTACAAGGGCCCTAATTCCCTCTTCTGCATTTGATTTGTTTTTGCTTAAGGTAAATGCATTATATTATTTTAAATTAACCAGACTATCTAATCAACACTTATTAGCTGCAGTACTTGCCTTGAGACTGTCTTAAATTTGCATGTCTAAAACCTGTGCATCTAAATACAGCTTTTTTTTTTTTTTTAATTTTCAACAAAAAGGAGCTATTTTTATGTCTCTAAATCTTCCCCTTCCTGCACATCTATTCTGTTAGTTTTGAAGCATTTTGTACTGGCTGCCATCCAGCCAACAACTTGTTGGAAACACTGGAATATCCCTTCCCCCAAACCTGATGCTGCAGAAGCCCTTTGCAAAAACCCTCGCTCTTGCCACGGGCTGTTTTCAGATGCGTCTTGGGCTCCTAATGTAATCCTAGATAAACAGAGAGCAATCGAGCAAAGCTTTGTGCCCAAGCGCCTTCTCACTCAGCATGCTTCTGGAAATGAGATTAGCAGGAGCGAGTGTTGCTGTTGACTCTCCTCTCTCTCTGAAATCAAACAGCTCCTTCTCAAAAAGCCAATAAAACCATTACCGCACCATTACTTTCTGGCCCTGGACCAGACGTGATCTCATTCAGCTTTGTGCTTAGCAGGGGCTTGTTAAATCTAAGCGTGAAGGTGGCGGGTCTGACTCTCTAAGTATCTCCGGATGCTTGGGGTGCAGGTAGCACTGGCGGGTGCTTTTGCAATAGATGTTCCTGCTTGGGGTGGGACTTTGAGTGGGTCTTGGGCTGTGGGTGCAGAGTTTACTACAGAAATGGAATTAAAATCTCTGAAGTTCTGGAAAAAAATTGGCATCTGACCAGTTCTGGAGGCTTTGTGCAGATTTCCTTTGTGCATACTCCCCCAGCTCCTATTTTCAGAGTGAGTAGATGGATTTTTGAGTTAAGGGTCTCTTAAGAAAGGTCTGGTCCTTTCCCTCAGAGGTTGCCATGCTCCCTGACCTGTCGTGACCATCCACATCTTCATCTGCCAGCATGTGTGGGGCACATTTAGTGCAAGGAGTCTGTCCCCTCCTGGCGTGGCTTTGGTGGACCATGGTTCTACTCTGTCACCGACAACACAGCCTGCCTACACTGCTGTGTAGCTGCCTGGCCACGAGCATGTTTGATGAAAATGAAGTGTACAGGCAGCAGAGGTATTTCTAGTCCCTGGTCCTTGCTTTTCCAGACTATCACCATTATCATTATGTATGTTTTTTTGGAGAGATAATGATTTATAGGTGAGCATGTCATATGTGGTGGGTTGACCCTGGCTGGACGCCAGGTGCCCACCAAAGCTGCTCTATCACTCCCCTTCCTCAGCAGGACAGGGGAAGAGAAAATATAATGGAAGGCTCATGCGTTGAGATAAGGACAGGGAGATTACTCACCAATTACCGTCATGGGCAAAACAGGCTCGACTTGGGGGAAAAAAAACAACTTTAATTTATTACCAATCAAATCAGAGTAGGATAACGAGAAATAAACCCAAATCTTAAAATGCCTTCTCCCCCCCTGGCCCCTTCCTCCCAGGCTCAACTTCACTCCCAATTTCTCTACCTCCTCTGTCACAGGGGGATGGGGAATGGGGGTTCCCGTCAGTTCATCACATGTTGTCTCTGCCGCTCCTTATCCTCAGGTGGAGGACTCCTCACACTCTTCCCCTGCTCCAGAGTGGGGTCTCTCCCATGGGAAACAGTTCTCCATGAACTTCTCCAATGTGTGTCCCTTCCCACAGGCTGCAGTTCTTCACAAACTGCTCCAGCATGGGTCCCTTCCACGGTGTGCAGTCTTTCGGAAACAGACTGCTCCAGCGTGTGTCCCCTGTGGGCTCACAAGTCCTGCCAGAAAACCTGCTCCAGCGTGGGCTCCTCCCTCTGTGGCTCCACAGATCTTGCCAGGAGCCTGCTCCAGTGTGGGCTTCCCATGGGATCACAGTCTTCTGCTCTGGTGTGGGGTTGTCCGCAGGCTGCAGGTGGATGTCTGCTCCACCGTGGACCTCCATGGTCTGCACGGAGATGGTCTGCCTCACCATGGTCTTCACCATGGGGAATCTGCTCCAGCTCCTGGCGCACCTCCTCCCCCTCCTTCTTCACTGACCTCAGTGTCTGCGGAGTTGTTGCTCTCATATTCTCACTCCCCTCTCCCGCTGCAATATGCTGTTGCACAGGGTTTTTTTCCCCTTCTTAAATATGTTGTTAAAGAGATGCCACCACTGTCACTGATGGGCTCAGTCTTGGCCAGCAGCGGGTCCCTCTTAGAGCTGGCTGGCATTGGCTGCATTGGACATGGGGGAAGCTTCTAGCAGCTTCTCACAGAAGCCACCCCTGTAATCCCCTCCTCCCATCGCCCCTGCTACCAGAACTTTGCTACGCAAACCCAATACACCATGGCAGACCTTCAGATAAGGGCAGGCACTACAGGCACCCATGACTTTCCTGGATAGGGGCAGTTCAGCTGTGCCCACACTGGTGGATGGCTCCCAACAGCTCTTGGGCTTGAGTTTGTTGACTTTGATTTTAACACCTTGTCTGGTTTGCACTGTGGCATTTGCTTTGGAGTTCCATTTTTCAAGGTGCTCTTCAAAAGAGCCTTAAGAAGCCTTTAGAAACGGGGCTGCCACCTCCATCCCACCCTGCTCCCTTGCAGCACTGAAGAACAGCAGGGAGATATTTTCAGAAGATGGCATTACAGAAAAAAGATAAAATGCCAACAGCGAGTGGAAGGAGGTGTCCTTTTAAAGCCCAAGGCAGGATGGTTGTGGCTATTCAGGGTGTGTTCCCGCAGTGGTCCTGTTCCCCGCTGTGAACCACCGTGAAACGATGCAGGCCAGCCCCTGCACCCAAACCCTGGCGTCGCCTGGTGGACTGCGTGCCACGGGTAACGCACAACTGATTTACCATTAGTGCTGAATTATGGATTAACTCGGCCCTGGAGAAAACGGAACGTTTCAAGAAAGAGCAACAGCAGCACTAAAATTAATGAGCAAGTGAGGTAATGAAACGCTAGTCCCATTCCGAAAAAAATAAGCAATATAAATATAACGAGAGTGCTTCAGATTCAATTTAATTAATCTTTGGTTAATAGGTTAAATAATTAAGCTGAATTAATTAAACTAAGTAGAAAGAAATTAAGTGTTTAGTTAAACTGAATCACCTTGTTCCACCTTATAAAGCAAGTATTACTGTCTATCAGGTTTTTGTTATTGTCACTGTAGGATGGGATTTATGATCTGACATAATTATTATTCTGAGAAATGTGACATAAAAAAAAGAAAATAATTAAGCGGGCAGCATAGACCAAACTAAACGATTATAACCAGTGATAGGGAGAAAATGAGCACATTATAACCAGTGAGAAAAATTAGCTGTAATGAATATTAGTAAGCTGTAACAAGTATTAATATCTTTTAGATATAAAGCCAGATCTATCTTGTAACCAGGGAAAAACCTTCCCATTACTTTTCCAGATAAAGTTAGTTAAGTCTGGACAAACTTTTAATTCAGGTGGTTTTAACCAAAAAATCGCGTAGTGACATTGGCTTTGGTGCAGCTGCACCAGGAAAACTGGAGGAAAAGGAAAGAAGTCCTCATTTTCAAAGTGGTCTTTCAAATTTATCAAGCCTTGTGAAGCCTCCAAAACTTCTTCGCAATTTTATTTTCCTCAGTACGTTATCAAAAAGATTACGCATTTCAGCTTGAAGATGAAGTTAAAGATGACTAAACTGCCATTTTTTTTTGTACTAGAACTTCTAAAGTTTATTAATTTCAACTTTAATGAGAGTTGTGTCATCCCTGTATCTCATCAGGATTTGAACTGTTAAAAAGCACCTATATAATTACAGAACTCGACAGATCAGCTATTTAGATGTCTTGAATCTCGTGTGGGATTTATCTCCTGACAGGGCACTATAAATTACCATGAAATTCCCTAATGAAAATTTTCCTGTAGAAGAGTCTTTGTAACATCATATCTGTAGGAAAACTGATACCAGCTATTTATTGTTTCCAGTTCAGTAGACTTCCCTGTTTGTATTTTTACAGCTACTGACACAAACATCTTCTAAACCCCCTTAATTACACTTACAGCCTTCTGAAAATAATGTCAGATCATTCAGGTAAATTTAGTGAGCAAAACAGAGAAGGATCAGCGACTTGGCTTTGACTATAAGAAATCACATAAACTTTTTTTAATGAAAAAAGAGAAGACATTTTACAAGAATGTCTTAGTGTAAGATAAGTTTTCTAACATAGATCATCAATCATGTTGGAAAGTTAAATGCTGCTGGTGATTTATGCTGTTTCTGGAAGTCAATATCAGAAAGATGAAATTCAGTGGAAGAAAAAAAGTGACTATTAAGCCAACCACCTCATATCCATAAATCTCCCTGCAGTTTAATATCCAAGTTAATCTGGGGTGTTGAATTAGGAATATTCTAAATCACATTCATCTCATGCTGTATTGTTAAAAATATGTGCACATAAATTTGATGATGCAAAAAAAATCACAGAAGGTGAAGGGCCTGCTAACTGGAATGGTCCTTTAATTGTACACCAAATCCCTCGTGGTGGCCTTCCAATGCAGGGTTAATTTAAAAAACTGCTAACATCAAATATCCTTTATACTTACGAATGTCTCACAGGTTTGTGTAATCTCTTACTGAAGCTATTACTGGAATGCCTTATAGATCAAAATCATTAATTAAACATTAATTCCCTTAAAACGTTTTCAAGCCTTAATTTCAGTAACTTGTAAGTTATTTGCCTGCCACGGTGCACCGTCTTCTTGTAATCAGTATTTAATAACCTGTACAATTTAATCCCAATGTAATGGATTTGGCAATGACAAATCACATTGAAAAACTCCGCTGTAAATCTAGACGGTACACTGTCATGATTTTCTCACTACCTTAGCCCCTTGCTGAAAAAAAGACAGTCTTGCCTTCCTTTAATCCTTACGTGAGTTGTTTTTTGAAGGGGAGATTATCATTCTCTTCCTTACTTTTATATATAGTTTAGTGAGGGCTGGACCAGACCAGCGAGGAGTCAAATCCAACAGCTCGCAACTAACATACAAAAACCTTGTATAATTGGAGGGCAAACGGCTATTTATCATTTCTCTCTACTGAGATAGTCAGGTGGCTTCAGGATACGATCCACTGTATGACCGTGGTTGTGGTTTATCATTTATGAGGAAGTTTATTCCATCCTTGTTTGAGAGCTCAAGCGACCCGTTTTGACTCCTGCCAGGGTTTTGAGGTCTGCACTGCGTGTCTTTGCTGATATGACTTTTCTTTTCTGGAAGTCAGATGGACAAGTTTTTAAGCTCCCAGGCAGGCAGCAGTTCACGTGAGGGATCAAATGCCATTTCTATATGCATTCTGTGTTTTAACACAGCTCTTACACTCGGCTTCATAGAAGTGGTGCAGTCACTAAGTGCATAATGTGAGCTCTTGTTCCAGACTGGGAACATTTTGGTTATAAAGCAACAAGTAAGCTTCATTGGGTCAATGACCACTTAGAAAACTTGAACACTTCTGGATTAAATAACACTCGAAGCTCCAAACTGAATATTCAGCAAATGAGAGGGAAAAGAAACCTGATACGTTTCTAGTTTTCATTTCACTAATTTAAGAGAAATACATAAGATAGAACCAGTGTGAGAGAGAGAGAGTGCACATTATGCAGTTACTCTGCGGTGGATGGCTGCGTTTCCCAAGAAACATTCAGTGGAGAAATTCATGCCCCAAGGCCTGTATTTACTGCTTGAGGAGTAAGTTAGATATTTTAGGGATGTCATTATTTACAGGATCAATATTGCTATTTAGCCAGACGGCTGGCCAAGCACGGACAAATATTGTCTGCTATAATACATTTATCCACCTATCGATCTATCTCTGCAGCCGTTTTGCTGATCAAACAGACAGCTATAGCAGGACCAGGAGCATCTTATTCCTAGTTTTACTGCACCAGTAATAGGATTTGTCTCACATAACTTCCCGCTCAAAAGCTGCGTGAGCAGTTAGCTTGAGCAAATGCGGAGCCCTACGGAAAGAGCCAAATGGATTCAACCCATCCATTTTAGGCAGGACCCATTACCTCCTGGGAGATAAACGCAATCCGCATCCCCTCCTGCCTCCCAATCTCTCAACGTCGGAGAACCCTGATAACGCTGTAGCAGAGTATTGCATTACTTAACACAGAAAATGCAATTTTAGTAGAGATGGGTCAAAGGGAAAAGGATGGATAAAAACTTTTTCCCAAATTCAGAATATTCAATGGAGGTTGCAGAAAGATTTTTTTCAGATCTACTCCAGAGAATATACAGAGTACTTCATGTCAGTCCAAGATGTTGCTTACTTGCTAGGAAAATGTGATCTAGTAAAAAGCTTATACTGATCAGAGGGTGATGACCCACAGTTCCTCACCTCCACGCACAGCAGGAACAACTCCAGTTAGACGGGTGAAGCTAACGAACAAGAAATCAGTGTTAGCTGCAGATGGATACAAAGATGGAGAAGGAAGATGCTTCGAAATTTTGAGTGAGATGTGGTTTTTAAAAACCTAGGTGATTCACAGAAAAACCCCTGACACGACACATTTACTGGGCTTATTCTACAGTGAGGTGTGCTCAAGGGGAGGAGGTGGAATTTCATGAGCTGAAAAGGTCCCACAAAACCTGGGTGGGAGTGGGCGATGCTTTCTGGGAATCAGCCGGCATGGCAGAAATGCAACAGCTGATTTTTGCAGAGTAAGACGGAGAGCAATGCACTCAAATTTACGTTGTTTACTTCCCTGTCAGATGGATGGTGAACGTGGCTGCGCTGGGGAGGCGGTGCTTGCCAGGCAGCCGGTCACTCCCTGCATCCAGCACTAGCCACTGTATCAGTTCTGCCATTGCCTTCACCAGCCGTGAAGGTCTGATTTAATGCACTCAGATGCCAGCAGCCAGGTTGCTAAAGAGCATTTCTGGGTTGCGACCAAACCTGGCCGGCCATAGGGTTTGTTTTTTGCGATATAGTTCCAAGAAGATGAAAGAGTCAAGAGCTCTCAATTTTCACCTGGCAATACTAGTTGTCACCCCTGTTGATAAACAGATGGTTTGAAACCATCCTGGTTTTCTAGAAATGGGCAAGGACTCTCCAGACAAATATATGCAATGCTTGGAGAGGTCAGTCCACACAGTGAAGGAAAAATACACAATACACCTTGCGTGTCTTGAAGATGGTCACCTAGGGCATCTCTGATACAGCTCCATCCCTTCATGTCCTGAGGAGGAGCTGGTCCAAGTGGCACGGCTTGGGGTGTACAAGGAAGGGGAGAAGCTTGCCTGGGTCTCACACAATGCGTCTCCAGGTTGACATGAGGCAGGAGGTATCTATAGCTATGAGTATTAGTGTTTTCCTCTAGGAATTGTTAGATTGACTTAGGAAGAGCTGGGTTATATATTGAGGACACGAAGGAAAAAAAAAGGTTGGCTGTTTTTTATATATCCCAGCTGGGATAAATTATGGGCTGAGTTTCTTTTCCCTCTGGACACGAAGGGCAGCTGGCACCAGGCGTGGGTGAGCTGCGATTTGGTATTACCTCAAAGGAAAGTGTCACTGAGCCTAACAAAAATGCTCATTTAGCAAAGTGTGTAAGCATGAGTAGATCTATTGGCCTCAGTTGGTTTTAGTGTGCATCTGAAGTCAGACAGACAAAAAAAGTGTTGCTTTAAAGTGCAGAAGAGGAATTTGACTAAAACCGCTGTAACAAATAATCTCATGACAGGCAAATTGTGCAAATCAGGTGGATGTAGACAAACAGGATGGGAACCACCTGGCCAAGCTTTGAGATGGGTGAGGCAGTTCAGACACCTTCATGCCACTCTGCGTTCATGTTACCATCCATCAGTGGAGAGACATGGCCCACCTCCTCCCCCATGATCCATCTCCTAACCCGTGGTCCACCTCCTCCTCTATGGTCCACCTTCTCCTCTGCAATCCACCCCAACATGGAGGAAGCAGAGCCAGCATGGCAGAAGGCCAGTGTGGAAGACCAGTGTGGATAAGAAGGGGACACCAGGGTGACCTCAAAGGCAACAGGCAAGTGCACAGGAGATGGACATGGGGAACTAGAGACAAAGGGGATATAAGGGCATTGGTCCAGCAATAATATCCAGGGAATAAAGGTGTTGGATGGATATCTAGTGAGCAGACGACTTGGTCCCTGCAGCTAGGACCCTTGGTGTCTTTGCCCTCCTGCACTCTCAGATGATGCGTTCAAGGTTTCTTCCATGGCTACACATGCCTTTTCACATGTTATAATTTACTTGTCATCTTTCTTTGACTCATTAAGACTTCTAAGATGATGAGTGAGATCAGATTAGAACCCTAGCTCACCTTTATACAATATTTCCCTAATTTGTTTGGTCATAAGGTTGATGTAAATAACTAAGAAATTGGCCACTTTAAAACTTATCTTCTGAATGTCTTTGTGTGTATTACCGCAGAAGGTATGATTTTCTTATTACTGCACAAGTATATCCAATCAAAATCATATTTTGTCACCTGCAGATGTATGACGAGCAGTGTTTTGCTGTGGCATTCTTCAGGATTTGGGCTTGTCTAATTCTAAACCTGTGAATAATCCCAGTGGTTTTCAATATTGCAAATATTTCTGTTTGACGGTAAATGTCCCTGGGTGTTTCAGTGGAGTGTGAGAGCAGACAGCTAATAATCCTCTGCGGTTTGCACTGAAGTGGTGGAACCAAGCAGAAACTCCACTGAACCGAAAAATGATCCTTGCCCAGGAAAAACACTCTGTGCCTGCGTGCTTCCAATGGTGGGTCATCTCCCAGGGAGGTGGGAGAGCCGTGGGTGGGAGAGTCTCCACTGGGTTTCCTCTGTTACCCACTGGAGGTCTGATCCAAAGCTCATTGAAGGTAAAAGTGCCATTTATTTTTTGGGGCTTTTAAATCTTTTTCTTGTTAAATGCACTCAGCTTTTAGGAAAGGATGCTTAGGAAATGAATGAATTTAGCTGAAGAATTTAAGTAGTGGGACACAAAGTTCCTGGACTTTTCCCTTTCATGTCCATTTTAGGGATGAAGTTAAACCAGTTTTTTCCTTGGTTTAATCCTTGTCTTGGATGCAGAGTAGGAGCAGCCAGACGAGTCAAGCCTGAAAGACCATTCTGGTGTGTAAACTAGGCTGGATGCTGACAGATGGTGTGTGAGAAGCAACATGGAAAGCTCATAGCAGGTCTATATGGGTGGCAGTGTGGCACTGTGCAGGTGCCAGCTCTGCACGTCTGGTTTGCACGAAAATTCACCAGCACCGGGCTGTGAGAAGATGCCTGCAAGTTATCCCAGTGGATAGTCTCCCTGCTCTGTGTGGAAACAGCAAGGGGAATTAACACTCCTCAGCCACAGGTTGTCTAAAATGAACTCAAGAAAAGGCAGCTGGTTGGTGCTGGAAGGAACATGTGCACCAGTGCTGGGCAGGGATGCGAGGCTCCGGTTGGCATTTGTCAAGAATGCAGATGTGATGCTGTGGGAATGATGGGAAGTTGAAGCTGTACAGGGCTGGTGTATGTTGTACAAATTCAGCACAGCGAGAACACCCCCACCAAACATGTCCACTGCTTTTTGTAAGGTGCAGTTTGTTCATAGAATGGTTTGGGTTGGAAGGGACCTTAAAGATCATCTGGTTCCAACCCCCCTGCCATGGGCAGGGACACCTCCCACTAGACCAGGCTGCTCAAAGCCCCATCCAGCCTGGCCTTGAACACTTCCAGGGATGGCCAGCCACAACTTCTCTGGGCAACCTGTTCCAGTGTCTCACCACCCTCATAGAGAAAAATGTCTTCCTGATATCTAATCTAAATCGACCCTCTTCCAGTTTGAAGCCATTATCCCTTGTCCTATCCCTACATGCCCTTGTAAAAAGTCCCTCTCCAGCTTTCTTGTAGGCACCTTTCAGATACTGGAAAGCTGCTATAAAGTCTCCCTGGAGCCTTCTCTTCTCCAGGCTGAACAACCCCAACTCTCTCAGCTTGTCTTCATAGGAGAGGTGCTCCAGCCCTCTGATCATCTTGGTGGCCCTCCTCTGGACCCATTCCAACAGGTCCATGTCCTTCTTATGTTGGAGGGCTTGAGATCTGTTCTGATGATCCCTTTTGTCTTCTTTTTTTTTTCTTTTAACTTTTTAAATTGTTTTTAGTCTTTTTTTTTTCCCCTTCAGGGAACGCTTTAATAGCAATTTCACAGGAATTCAGTTTTGGTTTTGTTTGTGATAAATGTTGTCATCGGAGTGAAAAAGGAATCTGCAGGAGCAATTACTGGTCACAACAGAGTGAATAAATGAATTAATTATCTCCAGCTTTGTTATTATTTTCATGTGCATAATGATGACACAAGCTGGTGCACTGACTACAGTATCTTTAGAGGAGGAGGAAAAATTCTCTGAAGGCCTGTGGGAGACAATTAGTTTGAATCTCCGTCTGAAAAAGGCGTATTTTTCTAATGTGGTAACCTTAGTGCTAAGTCCTGAGGATGAACAGGTTCCTACGGATGACACCAGAGAAGACAGAAATCAGAATATCCTGAGAAAAATATTCTTCTCCCGACCTTCACATGCTCGCTACTTTGCATTGCAATTATTTGCTTCTCTGCCACAAGTTGCTAAAATAGGGCGGAGATACAGCCAAACTCTGTAGCAGTTTGGCACTATAATTAGCTCCTCTTGACAGAAAATGCCTGAGTTTGGCCTAATTATGTTTGCTTGATGTTTTTGCTATTTCTTAACTATTTCAGTAGGAGGAGGCGGGTGTTCATGAGTTCCGCGACCAGCAAGCATCAATAACCACAACAACAAAAATGCCATGTTTACTCTAGAGAAAGAGATAGAAAAGTTACTTCCAACACCAAAATTATCACAACAGAGGAGAAAATAATATCCTTGTAGTTGCTTTTCTTTCCTGCCACAAGTTTTTTGTGTCCCTCTTCAAACCTCTTCTCCTCCCTGACTTTCTGCTGTAGCTTCAGAGCCGGGGAGGCCCTGCAGGTTTGATAGTTTCCTTCAGGCTGAACAGCTGCAGAGTCTTTTTGTGCCTGCCTGGTCCGGCTGGAGGATTGCAGAGGTGTATGAATTCTTTGCTCAGGAAAGGTTTATCCTGAAGCATCTTTCTCTTCCTGAGGACAAAAACCTGGTTTTGCTTAGTGGCATGGTCCTTGCTTTTGCTTTTAAGCTAAAGCTGTAAAGATCCTTCCAGCCAAGGCTTTCAGTCCAACAGTGCTGGGAGAAAAGTCAAACAGCGAAGCAGTCGTGACATCTAGTGGTACTTGCGGTTATTTCAGAACAGAGAAAAAGATACACTACAACCATGTATACATGACCACCCTATCACCAAAAGGAGAAGCCTTCATGACCTGCACTTTTCCTCTACGATGGGGCTGCAGGAAAAAAAATTTTCATCATTTTAGTCATGTGGTGACCATACTTCCCACGGAGAAGTAGGCATGGTCAGCCATCTATGGCTTTTCTCTGCTGCAACAGAGTTTGAAAGGTTTCCCAGAATCTAAGAATAGAAGGAATTGCTTTAAAAGAGAGATTTGAATGTCATTAATTCTGTGGGTTTTCACCAGTGCCAAGGCAACTTTAGGGATGAACAGAAAAACACATAATAAACAGTGTTAAAAATGTAAGAATTGGTATATTTAGCAAAAGCTGAGCGTGTGTGTTTGTGTGTGTGATATAATAGATGAAGATGTGACAGCAGCTTTTAAGGATACAGAGCCGGGGGGATCCCACAGGGACCACAGGGTCTCAAATGCTGCAACTGGAGTAACTTCACTGCTGGTGCCCTAAATTTAACTGCAAGTATGTGAAACGGCGATTAGCCCCTGTGTATTTAGTTTAGACATTGGTCTACGTTTTTTAGATACTCAATTTTAAGAACTAATCCTGAAGCAAAGAATTTCAGTGGAACATTAACTTGGTCCTGCACAGCGACATTACCAAGTCAGCAAGATTTCAGCAAAGGAAAAAAAACTCAAAGAAAAATCTCTACTTTACAAAGAAGCTCGGTACTTTTTATGTTGTCAGTTATTTTTTTGCAAGGACAAAGGTGACACACAAAAAACTTCCAGTTTGAGCAAAATAAGTTTTTCTTTAGGTGCAAAACAAATCCTGCTATGGGATAAATCTGTATTTGTATTTTATTCTGGGGTTCTTAAGCCTCCAGAAAAATGGTGGACAGAACTTCTATTCTTCATCTATTCCACAATGCCTGAAAACAAAAGCAATTTTAGTACAAAATTGTTTCCTTTTAGTATTTAAAAAGACTCCCTCAGCAATTCATAGTTATATTAATTTTTTCCATTAGTACAAAAAAGTTCAACAGATGGCATCCAATAAAAGATAGTAAAAAGATGTAATTTGTCAGCTCAGCATTTCTTAAGGCTTCAACTTATATTCAGAATTAAATAAGAGTTGCAACTGAGCTTTGCTTTGTGCTTTCATATGTGCATCCCTAGGGAAGGTAGGTAGGGAATATCCCCATGAGACTGGCAGCGGGAGAGGTTTATCAGCTGGGGTAATAAAAGCCACCAGTTCCTGCTCCAGGACCACACAGCCCAGCCCCACCAAGTGGTCACGCTGAAGGTGTCCCAGCAATTTCCCCATGAAATACCAGATGATGAAAATGATGGAGCAAGAAGAGAAGATGGAAGTAGCTGGATCTGCTGCTTTGCATGGTGAAGAAGCTTGTTCCATGTGTCTTGCAGCCTCTGGGGTCACAGGACCAGACCCGTTCTGTTACAGGCTGTGATAGATTTAACTAGGTTGAGACCTGCTTCTTTGATGTGGCTTTTGGTTGTGCAGAGGGAGGTTGTTCCCACTCCTTACCACTCTCTTGTTTTCTGATGCTGATTTTCAGAAGTCCGGCTTTCTAAAACCTCACAGGGATAAAAAGAAATACATCAAATTGCTCCATGCCTAATTATGCTGAGACAGAAGAACCAAAGTGTTTCAGGGCTGCTGAGGTCAAAGGGGAGGTGCCGGTTTCAACCTCTGCAGCTCTGGCCCTTAGACATCAGGGTTGCGTCAGCTTTCAGCTCAGCTCATGCTGAGCTGCACCCCATGATCCTGAAGTCTTAAATACCAGCTTGGCCTCCAGGGAAGGAGAGTTATCCCGCTCCAACACCAGGACAACCCCACGCAGAGTTGCTGAAAGCAGAATTTGCCCCAAACTGCCGTTTTCCTTTTGTGAACCCCTCCCATCTTCAGATCTGCTCCATTCCTCGTGACCAGCAGGGCAGCCTGATCATCTGGAAAGGCAGGTCTCCAAGACGTGAACATTTCCCAGAACCACGGGGCAGCCCCGGGTCTGACACCTGTGCTTCTAATAAACCGGAACGTTGTGCTCGGCTGCCCTGTCTCCAGGAGGGAGAAAGGCAGTGGGACGTGTACGGCTGCTCTGGCTGCAGCCCAGTGAACTGCTACCAAAGCCCATCAAATGTCAAGCTTTTCTTTAAGACCCAAAATTGCAGAAGCATTTCTGGCAAAATTTACTGAATAAAATGAGTACGCTCTGATAAGCCTCTGATACATGACAGAGCCAGACTTGCTTCCGATCACACAGCAAAGGGGGGAAAAAGGTATTTAGATGAAGATGACCACAGGTTTCCAGCAGCATCTTCCTTCCTGGAGAAATCCAAGCCCTGATGGACCTGAAAGGGTCAGTCTGGGGCTGGCGGGCTGCGGGTATGGGTTTGGTGTCCATCCTTGGGGACTTCCCCCTAAAGTGCTTCTGATGTTGATGTTGTGACCCTGATTGGTGCCAAGCTGAAATGTGACCCCCTGTTTGTGAAGCACCATAGAAATGTCAGGCTCTTTAGAAATATCAAGCCATGGCACTGCTTAGGGAAGAAGAGGGTAGTGTTTGTGTGCTTATTTATTTTCATTTGGTACTACTAATAGTGAAGAAAAATATTTAAAATAACTATACTAATAGCAATACCACAAAAGTTTGCATGATGTTTCAGAAGCAGAGAACAGAATATAAAATTTATTTGCTGAAAGCAGTGTGGGGTTTGCACGGAAAAGGAGCAAGTGAGGCGACACCACCAACACTCGCCTTTCCCTCCCTGCTGTAAACCCTCAACTGGTCTTTATCTTTGCTATCTGTAGTTACACCAGAAGTCCCAATAAGCCCATTTGTAACTAATTCCTTAGCAGATGCTCTCAGCCATACCTCTGTTACTGCAAAATCACAAGCTGCAGGGGAAAAATAAAGCGGGTTAAAGCATAAGTGTGGCTAATCCCTTCAGATGGAATCCTCACCTCTGATTTTCTCTGTGCTCTTTGCAAAGAAAAGGAGAGCAGTGGTCCAGCTCTTCTTGGTGACTCTCCCAGGGCTGAGATGCTGGGACTATTTTTTGCTTGCAACCTGTAAATTGAAGTACAGAAAACCACAGGTGACTCTGTTTTTAGAAGGGTCAGCACCCTTAGTTGATGGAGGCTGGATACAGGCTTCATGCTTGGGGCCCTGCCCTCGATCGATGGGAGGACGGACCAATTTGTTTGCACATTCTTAACTTCCAGTCATAGGACGTGATGCTGCTGCCACAGCTAATGAGATGCATAAGGATTTCAGGCTGCGGGGCTGTTTTGTCGAGGGGATGGGAGACAGTGACCAAACATCAGCTGCTGCAAGAAGCGTAGTCATCGCTGGAGTCATCGCTGATGTGACCAAGGGCTAAACTGTCTGAAGAGCTTGAACCCTGGTTTAGCAATCCCCTAAATACGGGCTTTCCCTGAAAGGGTGGCCTTCCTGCTAAACCCTTCCTGCTGGAACCTGTGTTTGTCAAAGGGATGTCTTCTAGCTCTGGCCAGCACCAGGAGACAAACTTGTTTCTGATTCTGAGTAGGAAGTCTGGAGCGTATTTTATGCCATTAAATATCTGCCCACAAAGTCCATTTTGTGGCCCTAGCAACTGTGTTGTTTGTACAGCTGCTAGGATGAATACAACCGTACATTTTTTAATGTGTCTGAGTTTACTATATGGATCAAGCGCATGACTCCTGCCATCACCCCAAAGGATTTCTGCCTGGCGTTAAGTTCACCACAAAGCTTGTGGTGTAAGGGGCTGCAGTCCTAGGGCAGTGAGCAGCCGTGAGGGAAACGATGGAGCAGGTCTCTTGCTCGCACCAAAATGCTCTTAAACAGAGCCCCAAACAGACCTTTGATCCTGGCTACACAGAAAGCAAATGCCACTTCTTATTTCCCATTTAATATCCAATCACTATTTGGAAAACTTTGAGGTTTTCTGTCTTTATGCCATGATCAGGGTGGGTGTCCTGTTACGGAGAGGTCTGCGGGAGCGTGGTGTTCCCAACCTGCACTTTCTTCACCTCAGAGGTAAGTGCTGCCAGTCCAGGCACTTCATATTCCGGGGAAGATGTGCTGTAGTGAATGCTGAAGACCTTGGGGTGCAAGAAGCTTGTTTCAGTTTTGAGCTTCCTTTTCGGGAAGTGTCAAGAAGTCGACGGAGTCCCACAAGCACCCACACAAATCTATGTTACAGGAAAAGATGGCAGGAGGAACTACTGGACCGCTCCAAAGAAGGCATCCTGCTTTCTAATGCTCTCTTATGATAACGTTTAATGGAGACGTGAATGTATGGATGGGCCAGGTACGGAAACAGCGTCTACTGAAGCTGTCAGTCAAACGCAAGGCTCAAATCCCTAAGAGACTGGTGGCAGCATTTAACCCGTGGCTGTGCAAATACAATAGCGAACAGCAAATACCCTTTGATACATGCTGGCAGTGGGATCCCCCTTGCAATCATTTCACATTGTCACTCTCTGGCAAAGCAGTAACAGGGCTCCAAGTCATTTATCATGACTCTGAGTAGAAAAAAGCATTAAAGGCCTTTTTTCAAGCAAGGCAACCATATTTTCAGTCTCATGCTATAACAGACTGCTCCACGTGGGCTGCAGGTACCATTATTTCACAAGCTTGGAACTGAACCTTTCCCCAGCCACCGAATTAACCTGCCTGTCCCTGCCTCCCTTTTTTAGCAACACATTTCACTGGGTTCCAAACACTTTTGGGTGGGAGTCAGGTCCAGCTTCCAACACCTCCTGCAGACATACCCACTGTGGGCTGCCTCCACGGGGGTGAGTTTCTAAGCCCTTGTTGTAACCAGTGGGGACATCCAACATCATTGCACCAAGAGAGTAATTCAGCCTTCTCCTTGCAGCAGACACCTGTAGACATCACGTGAACTGCTTTCTCATCTTCGCCGACTGCTCTGAGTCGGTTTGCATTGGCACAACAGGGATGGCACGTATACACCTGCCATGAGGCACCTTCAGGTGGTTGAATCTGGACTTGAATTTCAGCCTTAGCTGCATACTGTTCAGACGGCAAATATTAGGTGTCTAAATACAGGTGTCTAGTGCCATGTGGCATGCCCTAGGGCATCTGAGACCTCTGCGGAGGGCTGGCTAATGGGATACAGGACTTACAGGAAACCCAGGCTTTCCTGGAAAGGCAGAAGGACAAAGTGCTGCTCAAAGCTTGAGTCGGGCGGCTCACACTGCACTAGATGCCAGTTGACATGCAAGTGAAGTGAATTGAGCTGCAGTTCAAACGTGTCTCCTATGTTATCTGCAGCAAGACCAAGGTCACTATGAAACCCAGAAGTGGAGATACATGGATTCATACCTGGAAATGTGCATATGGAAAAGAGGATGCTGTGTGAGTTACGGGGTGAGTTCCTTGTGTGGATGAAGAAGACCGAGACTGGCAGGTACCTGCTGTATCCATCAAGGCCTCATGCAGAAGAGAGGCACAGGGGGTTCGTGCAGGTGACAACTATGCCTTGGTGTTTCTATTTGCCAGTGCCTGGAGCACAATCAGTTTTTGTTCTGCGGTATAATATCAAACCTGGGGTCCGGGGTTTAAACAGGACACTCCAAAAAACCTGGATGTCTAAAGTGTTTTTGCTGCTCTTAGTGATAGTAAATCCAGACAGTTAAGGGGCTGGTGATTTATCTGCACTGCACATTTTTGGCTGATGATGCAAGTAAACAAAGCGTTAGCAATGACTTCTCTTACGGAGAAGAAAAGAAGGCTGGGAGAGATTGAGTGATTTCAGTGATGACCCAGAGAAAGCGTGGAGCTGGCCAAGCACCACACCCGGGTCCATGAAGTGCCCCACCAGTATCTAAAAGAAGACAAGAAAGTTTTAAGGAAGTACCAAAAGAAGTTGAATTTTGTGCATGCAGCACACCTCTGCTTCATCTAAAGGTCTAGAAAAGGGAAAATATTAGCAGACAGGGTGTTTTTGTCTTCTTCTGTGGCTGGAACTCCCGGGTAGGTAAACATTAACATCATGTTCCTTCGGGCTTTTTACTAGCTGAAGGTCGAGTCCTCCGCAGAGGGATACTAAGCAGAAAGTCCTATGTTTAATATCAGGAAGATCCGCTTTCCAACAGGATTAAAGCCCAACTGCAAGTAAGCAAGCAAGAAAAATGTTTTCACTAGAATTCAGTTTGTCCCTGGCTGTGTGATTTTCATAAGGTTCAGCTCCTGGACCTGTGTTGCTCTTAAAACGAAGGCGCTTATTTAAAAATGCATTAGGGAGAGACTCCACCCCTTATCTGACCTTTGGGCTTTCTGCAGTGGTTGAAAAGTATTGTTCTTAGATTAAATCCCCAAATCTTTCTTAATCCTTTGGCTATCTCATTAGAACTGGCTCTGCCTTGAACTTTGTAAGGCAGATTCTGTCATGAGTACCTGAACATTGCTAATTGCTGTATTGTCCCTCCCTGGGCTGAATGGTTTCTTTCTAGGCAGTTGATTAAATCAACTAAATTAACGTTGGTGGGACAGAGTGTTCTCTGACAAGAACCAAACCACTGTGCTAAAACAAATGAAAATAGGCTTATTGCTGATCAATTCCATGTATGCCTGGCCAATTATATACTGTACAGCTGGTTTCTATACCCTGAAACTTTTACCGTTAGGGTGTTAATAACTTGCCTCATTAATTAAGATTCAAAAGACTCCATATGCATTCAGGTTTTGAATGCAAATGACTAAAGAGATATTTCTGTTACTGAGATTTGAAAAAAAACCCCATCAACAAACCAAACCCCCATCTTACACAATGCTATTAAAAACACTAAAAAATTACAGTTGTCCTTATTTTGTCATGTTGGTTGACTTCATGCCTGAGTTATTTTCAGTGCATTTGAACTCCAGCAGAGGGACTTCTGATACTACATAGCTCAACATAAAAAGGAGAGAAAGAATAACCCACTGTACGATTTAGCTGGGGTCAAAAGTTCCAGATCCCCCCGTTGACAGGACTGGGACTCTTCTCTGACCCTTGGCAGAGGCATAATCCTGCCTGTGGCTGCCACCTATGAACCAAGCCAAGGGGGATCACTTAGAAACAGCTGGGGTTCTTATTGTTCCCTTTGGTTTTCTGCTATCCAGTCTCACTCATTTCTTTTGTGTGTTATTTTCTAGATCAGCTTCTCCCTCTCCTCCTCCTGAAAATAGGGTTTTGTAGAGAAACTGCTAAAACCAAAATCTTAATGTATACAGAATGATAATACAGTGGCATCTAACTCAAATTCTATTAACCCCAGAAGAGTCTTAGTGAAAGCCTCAAGTCAAGGAAAAATTGATTTGGAAATAGATCCTGGTATAAATCTTTTAGCAGTGAGTGTGTTCCTTATAAAATCAGTGTGTATGTCCTCCTAAGGGGACCACATGTATCTCACAGGATGCTGAACATTTGGATGCTTCATTTATTTATTGTGGCCTCACTTTTATGGTCATGAAGTGAATTAAATTATCAGGATGAAATCATAGTATGACTTTGTATGTTTACTTTTGTCCTAAAGGAATACTTTGTCTCACTCCGCCGTGTAGAAGTTAAAGCACTTTCAAACCCCTTTGTGGGAAGCCTCGTGGTAGAGTTCAGTGGTTTCTTCTGACACCGATCACTTGTGGCTGCAAGAACTGCACGTTTTTTAAATAAACGAGATGACTTCACAGCTTTCCCTGATTTTTCTAACTTTCCAACAAGTCCCAAGTACAGACATATCCTGTGTTTGCCCTGGAAATGCCTCTCCCATAAACACTGTGCCTGACACATGCTTTTCTTGTGAATGTTTGCCTAAACTCACTCATCAAAAAATAGAAGCTGAGCCTTTCTTGTGCTTCATTAACCATTTTCTCTTCCGGAACAAATGCCCCCTGAAGTTTAGCAGAAGGAAAATGCTGTTGTTAAGAATCGCTGTAGGGAGGAAATAAAACACTATTGTTTCAGAACTGTGTTGTTTGATTTATTCAAATATGCTCTTTTTCCTGCCCCAGGACCAGCCAGATGAGTAAACTGTCTCTGGTGAATAAGAAAGGGGATCGTCAGTTCTCCTCTGTTTTTAAAAATTATTTGCTCTCAAACCATGTAGCCCCAAGAAAGAGGTGGGCGCTCAGGACTGCCGCTTATCCGACTGACCCTTACAGCTGAGTCGCTCTTCCCAGGACCATCGCCTGTGTCCTCCTTGTCTCGTCCTTGTGTCTCGCAGTGTTTATTTAATGTGTGCCGGGCACACACGCAGGACAGGGGTTTTGCTCTCCTTCTGCAGTGCTTCAAGCAAATTACTAACAAACAAGGGCAGGTATTTAGAGAGAAGTAATATTTGATCGACCAATTAACTTGTTTGTGGGTTTATAGATCAGTTGCTCAATTAGAAGATACCACCTTTCCCTGAAAAAAGGTGACTGTTTTTGGCATCTGCATGCCCCCACAGCCACAGCCACAGCCACAGCACGCGCTGAGGCCTCCCCATTTGCAAACCCCCTTTGGCTTGTTTGCAAATGCTTCTCCTCACCTTCACTGACCACCTATTCACCTACCAGGGTGGCTTTTAAGGAGCACTCCCAGCGCGCACCCATCAAAAACTGGTTTTGGCCTGAATCTAGCTCAAATTAGGAGCGATGAGGGCTGGCTATCACCGCCCTGCGGCGGTGGCACCAGGTCTGTCAGCGTGGCCCTGTCACCCCGCCTTTCCCCCGAGTCCTCCGCGGACTACCACACCCACAATGCTCCGCGGGGCCACTTCCGGCCCCGCCCCGCTAGCTAGTCCTTGATTGGCTGCTGCCGCTGGGGGGGCCATCTGTGCTGAGCCAATCCGCGCGCGGGGCTGCCCGCTGCCGCGCCGGGGAAAGCAGTGCTCAGGCGCCGCGCAGGGCCGCCCGCCCGCCGCAATCCGCCGGGCCGGTGTCATTGCCGAAGGGGACGATGTCTCACTGCAGCCGCGCCGCCGCCCGCCTCCTGGGCCGCTTCCTCCGCCGTGAGTACCGAGCCGCCGGCACAACCGCCCCCTGCACCGCCGCACCGGGCCGCGGGGCCCTCCTCGCTGCCTGGCAACCGCTCTCTGCCGCGGCCTGCCCCCCCCGCGGCGCCCCTCCGCGCTAGGCCGCGGGGCCTGAGGCGGGGGCGAGCGTGGGGCAGCCCCCGGCGCGGCCCGGCAGCCTCCGCCCGCCGCGGGAGGGGAAGAAGGGGCCGGGCCTGCGGCGGGGCAAGGTCACCCGGCGGAAGGGTAGCGTCCTGTCTGTCCACCGGGGCGTCGCTAGGCCTGTGGGCGCCGGGGGGCGGCCAACAACCCTCTTTCCCGGGCATCGGTCTGTTGGCGGAGTTGGGCCTCCTCATCCTCAGTGAGGGAGGCACGAGGTGGGGTCTGAGGGCTGTTCTCCAGAGCCGTCTGTCGCTCTTCCAGAGCATTAGGTGGAGGGAAGGCAGAGGCTGGCTCTTCTCGGGGGTGCTCAGTAGCATAGGGCAGCAGGCACACGTGGCTCCAAGGAAAGCTATTTTTAAAAGTTCGGAAAAGTTTTTGCATTGAGGGATGTCAGCCGCAGGTATGGGGACCCAAAAAGGTTGTTCTCTCTGTTCTTTCCAGACATACTAAAAACTCGACAAGGCCTTGAGGAAGCTGGTGGAGTTGGATTTAGTCACTTCTACTGGTGGTTTGGACTAGAGACCTCTTGAGGTCCCCAGATTGTCCTGTGATTTCAACACGAGTTAGCAAAGTTGTTCTTTATTGTCAAGAGTAAGAACATTAGCCTTTAATTATGGAGAACATGAGCAGTCTGAGACTAATGCTTCAGCTTGAAAGTTTTTATATGTGTTGTTCTGAAGATCACAATAAAAAATAAAGTGCCTTTTTTTTCTTTTCAGTATGTTTTTTTTGTGTGGTTAATGCTACATCCTCTACTGAAATCAGTATGGGTATGCCTAGGCATAAGACCTGTTTCTTGGAATCTAGACTAAGGAATCGGTGCGTTAATCTTAGCTCTTGCAGCTGAAAAATAAATGGACAGACTTAAACCGACCTTCTTTCACTGCACGCAAAGTGTTTTGTCTTGGTGAGGTGGTAACTTGCAGGTTAGGGTCTCATGACATGATGCCACAACATTTTAAGCTGGTCTGAGTTGTTCCTGTGGCACACCTACCACCCCCTCAATTATCCATTCCTACTCCTTGTCCTCCATGAGCAGAAGCAGAAAACTGTATTTTCTTACTGTACTGTTAATTTTTGTCAGTTCAGCTCTTTGATTTGGCTCCCCTGAGTCTGATGAGAATTGGTTCTGATGGAGTGGAACAGATGGGAATGTAGCACCTCGAATTTAGCTTAATTTATACTCCCAGAAAAGCTACTCTTGGGTGCAGTTTTATGTGTTAAAACCTTGCGTTCTTCTCTTTACAAATAGCAGTAAGAGATTTGGGGAAGAATGCCTAGAATGATTTTTGGGGGGTAGATGGGAAGAAGTGGTCTAAGAAGCTTAAGAAGTGTTCTGTTTGCAACAATCCATGAAGGCTTTGTAAAAAAAAAAAAAAAAAAAAAAAAAAAAACAAACAAAAAAAAAAAACCAAAAAAACCCCAAACAAACAAAAAAACCTCCTGCACGATGAAGTAGTCCTTCATCGGCAACCTTTCTTTGTTTGGTTAGATACTCTTTACAGAATGTTAAGAGACTGGTGAAACTTTAAATTTGGACTTTGTACGTACATTTTCACTAAGAAATAATTAACATCTGCTTCTCTTGGTGATTTAAAATCATAAGTTGCTAGTGTGTTCTGTTGCAAAAGAGATGCAATATCTATATTTGTTGGTGTATTGCTGAAGTAACATGCAAGATGTGTATCTGTGAGGTGCGGTTAGGAAGCTGTGAAAACATAGTATGAAATATGTCAATGAATGGTAAGTGCTTGCTCAAAGGTTGGCTGAGAACACTGAGAACCACCTGTGCTGGCCTTTACCACACTTTGAAGAAAGTCTTTGTAGGCACCTTAACTGCGAATCAGGGTAAGGGATTTTATGTGCGGGGCATGTTATAAGGCTTTGTAGAGCTCTTAGATTAGAGGATTACAGTAAATAATGTGAATAACCCTGGCAAAGAACTGTTGCAGAAATAACAATCCAAACTGAAGAATTTGCTAGTTGTTTTTATGTAAGCACTGTGGGGGGAGGAAACCTCACAAATAATGTTCTTAATGGAGTATACATGGGGTAAAACAGTTTGTTGCCTTCCAAGAAAGTTGATTTGTGCTGAGAAGAACATGCTTGTTTCCCCGCAGGCTTGCAGATTCACTGAGATGCTTCACTCTGTTTCAGATTCATAAATTCAGGAGAAAGCTTTTCTTTCAAATGCCATCACATCTCCCGTGACCCCCTGTAGCCAGTAATGTCTGTCGCAATGAGCGGGGATTTTTGATTAGGAAAGAGGTGTGTTGAAAGGATTGAAATTTTCTGAATGTCACTTCCTCATTAGTCCTAGTTTTGTTTTAATGTGGTAAGTATAGCATAGTCATTGCATCTGTCCTTTACAGGCTGATTAGTTTATTTAATTCCTCAAGTCCTGTGCCATGTTCATAGATTGGGGTTTCCATAATTAACAGGAATTTAGCAAAGGAAGAGTGAGACAAAAGAGGCTGGGAAGCGATACCTAGAAATCTGTCTCTGAGCACATAATCCGCTTTAAAACTGGGAGTAAGATATTTTGAGCAGTCCTTCAATAGCATGAAAACTTCTCTGTCAATAAGGATTATCTTCTAATGCAACTGATACCTTTAAGGGTGAATTTTGTAGATGGGTTTGGGAAGAGGAGAGAGTTGTCCAAATGTAATAGTGTGAATATATACATATGGCCTGATAATGAAGACTAAAACCTAACAAAGGACTGTGATGGGAAACTGCATGTGGAATATTCTTGTTAATATCAAGCTTCTAGTCAGTAAACTCTGAAATTTGCTGCAATACTGGTCTTTGCCACTTTTTTTAGTGTCTATACTCTTCGGTAATGTAAGAAGCTGTCCAGAACTGTTTCTGACCTGTTCTCTTCAGGCCATGCATTTGTAGTCAGAGAAGAGAGAAGGGAGATGGTCATAAAAATACAAATTAAACAACATGTACAGAATATTGGAAGGATTTCGCAGTAACAAAATGAAATACTGTAACTGATTGAAAGTAAGAGTGTGTGTGTGAGAGAGAAAGAAAAAACCCAACTTTTTAGTATTTTGACTAGTCCTCTTTGTACCTCAGTCCTTCCCTGATGTTTTCTTGCACCTCACTTCTTCCCCTTGTACTGACCTCCAATTTGCTCATTCGTATTGGAGCCCGTGTGATTTCTAAGGCTTTCCTCTTTCCTTATTTAGATGATAGAAAGGAAAAGAAATATCTTCCTTCATTTCCATGTTCTCTGGCTGTTCAGAGGGAGAACTTAATTTATTACTTACCAGTCTTCTGGCAATATAGATATCTGCTTGCGTTCTTCTAGAAAGGAATCTCTGCTGTTTTACCATGTTCTTGTACTGTACTCATTTTGTGAGCAGCCTGAGTGCTGCCTTAGCTTCCAAGCTTTCTTTTCTTTTTGTCTAGGATAAATGTGGGCAAGACAGTGGCATACTGACTTAGATTCTTGTCCGTAGCAAGGGAGTCTTGCAAGAAGTCCTGAAAATAACAAGTATTCAGCTTTCTAAAGTTTGAGTGAGGAAGAGATTTAGCCCATAGTATCTGTACTCTCAGCTGGGCTGGTTCACACAACACGATTAAGCCGGACAAATGTAGCTTGGGTTTTATCATTTTAAATGAGATTTGTGCTTGGGAGTGTCCTGGTGTGTCCCAGTGTGCTGGGAGTGTTCTCTTTGACTGCCTGAAAGCTCAGTGTAAATGATACTTGTATTTGATGTGGGCTTTAAAATACCATGCAAAGGATTCCGTTTTCTTTTTACTATGTGACTTAATGATAAATAATAGTGTATTTTTCTAGAAAGGCTTTTTAGTTGTAATACACAAGTGAGCTTAAAGCCCTGATCAAGGCTACAAATTGTAAGTTTTCTTTTAAGAAGTAAGTGTAGATGGATTTTCCTGTTAACTTGGACTGCAGTGAGTTCTGGGCTTGGCTGGGGTCTTCTTCCTACGGGAACTACCAGCAGTATCTATGTTGGAGGTAATTCTGTCCCTTAGTTTCTATGAATATTTCTTTACTGATGTTTTATATACAGGCTTATACCCCTCTGCTAAAATTTAGATCTTTCTTTTCAAATCTATCCTGGGACAGCAGGGTTTTGGTATTTGATTACTTTTCATAGCTACTTGATTGTCCTGTACAATGGACTAAAATAGCTTTTTGCCACAGTACGTCTCTTTTCAGCTATGTAGAAGCTAAACTACTGGAAAGCCAAAATGTTGTTATTTGCATAACCTTTTTTTAAACCACAAACTATGCGAAACAGAACAGAGATGGGGCAGAAGTGAAAAGGATTGCCTGGGAAAGACTATCCGGTTTCTTATTATTTTTAATACTCTTTTCTAAGGGTCTATTACAGGCCTTTGTTGGAAACAGTAATGTTATGCTAGAACTCTGATTTGGCAAAATACAGCATTTCTGCTGTGCTTTTGCAAGATTTGGATTTGGTAAGGCTTGTTCTTATGCTCTAGGTCTTCATCTGAAGCCTGCATCTTTGTAACTTGGCCTGTAATTTAGCCATGTGCATTAAAATAGCATCACCAATGAGTCCAGCTTTTACTGGTTCGCAGCTGTATCCCGGTAATGGGAAGAGCAAATTTTTTTTTCTTACCCTCGCCCCCCTCCCTGTCGTCTTGAAGGAACATGCATTTACACTCTGGCACCCTGATTTGTGCTAGTAAAAGCAATTGGCTGAACAGGCATTGTAAGTTGTGAAGCAGTGTGAGCTAGTGAGTGAAGGTCCTGGGTGGAAACTGAGACTTCGATTCTATTTCTGACTCTTACCTGCTGTGAACTTAGGCGTGCCATTTCGATTTTCCACCTGTTTCCTTCTCATCTTATATCAGCTATTTCAATCTATCTATATCAATATCTATTTAAATTGCCAGCTGTTTGCACCCGGGACTTGCTGTTTGTGCCACGTATAGCAGAACCTCATCTTGATCGATGTCCTGCTGCTTCTATTGTGCTGGAAAGCGGGGGCAAAAATTTTCTGCTTTAGACAAAGCCATGGGGAGAAATATGAAGCTCTATCGTGTCAGTTTTAAAACCCCCCAAAACCCATAAACATCCAGCCCAGAAAGTGCAAGGTGATCGATTTATTTATTTATTTCATCCAAAACTTATCATTCCCTAGACATGTGCCCATGCTAAGCTGCCTCTCTGAAGACAGCAAATGGCTCAAGCCTATAGCCAGGCTTTTTTGAACCAGACGTATTTTCTCTGAAGCAGGGCTCTTCAGTAATGTAAGAAGCACATGCAGTTTTCAAGAGTAAATCCATACAAAGCTTGGGGTTTAAGCTGTCTCTTAAGTTACCAGTGCCCAAAACTTGTTTTTTTGGTACTTTGATAGGTTGGAAAATGCTCAAAAGCTTCTTATCCTTGAAAAATATATCTATACAGTCTTCTCAAAACAGAGAATTGACAAACTTAAGCTTTCAAAAACATTTTTGTGCAAGGTGATAAATATCTGAAAATAGGTATCGAACAGACAGCTGAACTGGGACTGTAGAATTGCTTTCATGATATAGAGAAAGGAGTGACTATTTATCTTTTTTTTTTTTTTTTCCAAAATACTGAAATTACTGAGTGCGCACTGTGTGCCTGCCAAGCAGCCCTCTCTTATTTTGCAGGTGGATTTGTCAGTGTTGTAGCACAAACAATAGGTGTAAAACTTAGATTTGAATTAGTTTAGTGTTGCCTGTTTATTCTTTACCCTTGCAGGCCCATCAGAGGGCTTTCAAAACTTGCGCTCCTGTACTTATCACAGCCCTGAGCATTCTCCACAAGGCATCGCTAGTGGTAGGTCATGCCTGTAACAGCTTCTTCACAGGGAGGGTCATCCTCTGCTTTTCTCAGGGTTGGGTTTCACCCAGTCGTATCCCATGCCCGTGAGGGATTGCCCAAATGTCTGAGATCAGGTAGGCCGATGCCTCACTCTCCTAACCAGCAGGCCAGCTGTTTCTTTGCTTATTTTGTCTCTCCTTTGCTGGAGACAGGCTGCTGTTTGCCAGTTGTGCGTGTGATGATGTGGTGTTGCAGCAGCGCAGGTGCAGCCTGCAGGGCGTTGCAGCCTTGCCTCGGAAGGCCAAGCTGTTGGCCAGGTGCAAAGGCCATATTGTGCTGTCTTCTGTAGCTGTGGCACTGAACTGCAAGACTCTTTCTCTATCCTTCCACAGACAGCCTTGTAACCCTGTTCATTAAATCTTAGCTTCAGATGTATTTTGTCCATTACTGCCTTGTATTTCTCCTTAGTGTAACAAGTTCTGTAATGGTGCGTGTTGATAAAGATGTGATTTAGGTTAAAACCCTGCAGGTCAGTAAGCTGACATGCACTTTTACAACTTTTCTTACAAGTTTGCTTCATGCTAGTCTACGTTTCTCTTCAAAATCTAGCTGAATTTTACTTTGTGGTGGTGTTGCCACTGCTCCTTAGAGAATGGCAGGAGGTGCTTAAAGTCCTGTGTTCCTGTCAGCACTTTTTAAGAACATAGTAAGGACTTTAGATTTACCAATATCACTGATGTCTGTAGGCTGCTTCTGGCATGGTTTTATTTTTCTTCTCACTTTTATTGAATAGAAATAAAGCATAAAAGCAGTGTATCATTAAAATTTAGTTGGCAAAAATACTTGTGGAAGAGTCCTGTGTAGCTCTGGGATAGAAATGTATATATACATGGATCTTAAATTTTCTGGGCTTTTTTTCTACCACATAGAAATTGTGTTATTACAAGATGTTAATAATGCATCTTAGTAAATTCTGTACGTTAGCAGTTTATATTGAAGAATATATTTTTCTTTTTTCCAACTTAATAGCTTTTGCTTCCTTCCTAGAAATAGGAAAAAAAAAATCCCTCCCTTGTTCAGGCATGAACAGTCCAGAGACAATGATACAGAATCTTTTAATTTTATTTTAACTTCACTTTTTACTTCCTCATATCTTATGTGGTAAAGCTTTAAAAGAGCTAAGGAGGTATATATAGTAACATACTGGTGTAATTTTCTGTTTTAGGATTGCACCCTCCAATGTTCATTCTAGGCACAAAGTAAGCTTTTTATCTAAAGCACTTGCAGGGATTAAATTGGTTCTGATCTCCTCAAAACTATGGTGTTTGAAAAAGCGTATAGCAATGAATAATATAGGCAATGCTTGCATCCTTCTTTTACTAAAGACCTCTTTCCTCCTCATCTCAAGCTTTCTTGCATGGTAACGTTCTGTGCATTTTTTATTTTTTTTAATCATTTTATGTCAACGTACCTTTCCCTTCAGCAGAGATGCAGTCATTCTCCTTGTCTCTTTTTATACCAACATTCACTGTGCTGTTTTTCTGTAGCTGTGTTGTTTTGTCTTTTTCAGAACCAGAGTGGTGAGAACTAAATTGAAAATGGTTCTAGTGGAGTTTCTGGAGAGTTACATTTCCCTACAAGCCCAAGTGCATTTCAAGCGGTGATGTCTAAGCTCCCGTAGCTGGGCATCTGTTGGAAAAAGGTCCCTTGCTGTATGTCTTGGCATTAGGTTTCACCTGGGCTGAGGGACCCTTGACCTCTTCAGTATCTCTCACTGTCTAGTGTGGACAATATGGCTACTGTGTCTAGTATGTGCAATGTTCGCAGAAGGTGTGATGTACCTATGTTGTAACAGCCTCTGGGATATTGGGATTTTTGTTTGGCTTTGTCGCTTTGCAAAAGTTCTTAGAGGACAGAGACGTATTCATTTGCAAATGAAAATAGTGGTTAAGATTTGCTGTTTGTTGTGACTGGAGTTCTGACATTAAAGTACTTGCTATGAGAAATACATAACTTGATTCCTAGCAAACCCCAGTAATTGCAGTGATAGGTAGAGTGAACTACGGGTGTTTAATATCTTAGATTAAACAATCTTAAATACTTAAAACCTTCAGAGCTACTTTTGAAACATTAACTACTGGATCAATTAATGTTTTGATGTAAGCATTAATATGTATTAATATTACTGTGTCCAGTCCTGGGCTCCCCGGTTCAAGAGGGACAGGGAACTGCTGGAGAGGGTGCAGCAAAGGGCTACCAAGATGATTAGGGGACTGGAACATCTCTCTCTTGAAGAAAGGCTGAGGGATTTGGTTCTCTTCAGTCTGGAAAAAAGACTGCTGAGGGGGGACCTTATCAACGCTTATAAATACTTAAAGGGTGGGTGTCAGGAGGATGGGGCCAGGCTCTTTTCAGTGGTGCCCAGCGACAGGACAAGAGGTAATGGGCACATCCTTGAGCATAGGAAGTTCCACCTAAACAGGAGGAGGAACCTCTTTACTTTGAGGGTGGCAGAGCACTGGAACAGGCTGCCCAAAGAGGTGGTGGAGTCTCCGACTCTGGAGACATTCAAAACCCACCTGGACGCGTTCCTGTGTAACCTGCTGTAGGTGACCCTGCTCTGGCAGGGGGGTTGGACTAGATGATCTCCAGAGGTCCCTTCCAACCCTATGATTCTATGTATATGCGTATTTGATAGAACGTTTTGTGACTTAGAGTGTAACAAAGCAGTGGATTAATGGCTTGCTCTCTCTTCTTTCTTTATCTAGTGCAACAGAATGGAGTACGACACTGTTCCTACTCAGCATCAAGGAAAAATCTGTATGTTAACAAAAATACAAAGGTTATCTGTCAGGGTTTTACAGGCAAACAGGTATGTATATGAACTGTCCCTTCTATCACCCTTTCAGTTCAGAGAGTTAGTTGGCCAAAAAAACCATAATAACCTATAAAAAGGGATTATATACTGGCTTTGCTGGACTTCATGATCAGGAATGTCCCTTCAGCACTGTAGTTTACTTTCTTTGGTCCAAATAGACTTTTTTTTTTTTCCTTAAATTCAGTAGACTAGATATTTTTTTTTCCTATTTGTACATAAGCTTAAAACTTGGGTTTGAGTCATCTCTATTATATTACTCTTGATTTCTTTTGTTGATTTTGGTCTTAAGCCTTGTTATTGTATACAACTGAAAGGGTTTCTTTGTAAAGGGAAAATTGCAAAAAAATACAAAAACCTTACCGTTTTAAAGTACGTCTTCCACAAATGCCTTTGAATGTCAATGCCTATGAGTTAAATTTCTGTTTTTATTTCAGGATACTTAATAATTTTCTCACATTCACTCTTTTACACATTTGGAAGGAGAGAAGACTGCTTTTGCTAAAACTATCAGCTAGTCATGGATGAGAATGCTAATGTCTTCTATTTCATTATAGTGTTTGTCATCTGCCAGATTTGATGTGGAAAATAAAATGTGGCTGCCATGTCTGCAGGTGTATTAGCAACACACAACAAAATATACTTTAGTGTGCAACCACAGTGCTCTGATTTAAAATAAAAAGCATAGCATATGATGAATCCACTTAAAATATGTTGATGTGCTCTTCAAAGTAACTGATTGTATATATGTAGTGAAAATTTCCCTTCTCATTGTAAATTTACGTGACATAAATTGCCTTCAGAATTATAGATAACAAATTTTTTTTTGGTTCATTCAATTGGCTATTACATGCCTTTTAACTTATTTTTTCTCTCATAGGGCACCTTTCACAGCCAGCAGGCATTGGACTATGGCACCAATCTAGTTGGAGGAATTTCTCCAGGGAAAGGGGGAAAAACTCATCTGGGTCTGCCTGTGTTTAATTCTGTGAAGGAGGTAATTTGCAGCAATGACTGGAGGGCAGACAGTTTAATGCTGCTGAAGGGCTCCCTATTTCATTGCTCACACTGGAGAGACAAACGTTTGAGCCATGGATGTCACTGTGCAAGGAGCGAAATAGAAGCCTTGTAAAAGAGGAAGCGTTCAGTGTGATCAAGCATGAGTTTGGCTTCCACTGTGAAGTTCACAGAGTCTGGATACACTTACTTTATGCATGCAACTAGTTTGTGATTGATTCTGGTGTGTATGATGAATTTTTAGCAAACTATTATCTAAGGGTATTTATAATGGGTGTTCAAGGGGTAGATCCTTTCCAGACAGTGGTTAGTTCTCAGTTCCCTAGTTGCGCTGTATGTGTCCTATCTTCAATGAATTTAGCACTTGCATTGATTACAGTAAATTAGTACATATCCATTTACTTGGTTTATGCCTGTGAATGGACATATTTTAAACGACTAGTTGACAAATGTTCTCTTTGGCCCCAGTAAATGCTCAATATCTTTTTTACTGTGTCCATTATAGGCCAAAGAACAAACCGGTGCTTCTGCCACTGTTATATATGTACCTCCTCCGTTTGCTGCTGCTGCGATCAATGAAGCAATCGATGCAGAGATGCCCTTAGTTGTATGCATTACTGAAGGTATTCCCCAGCAGGACATGGTTCGGGTTAAACATAGACTGCTTCGGCAGGATAAGACTCGACTAGTGGGCCCGAACTGCCCTGGAGTCATCAATGTAAGTGACTTCTGGATTTGCTCCAAGGCTGAACCAGTCTTAGTGATGGTTTTAATGTTCCATCTGACTTCTCCCACTCTTTCCTTAGCCTGGAGAATGTAAAATTGGTATCATGCCTGGTCACATTCACAAGAAGGGAAGAATTGGTGAGTTCCTGAATATTTATGCATGATCTAAAACGAAAGTTTGGTACTCTACTGTTTGTATTAATGAGGCTAGTCGCATCCTGCCCTGGAGGCAATTGACATGCTGTATAAACAGCTTGTCTGTCCTTCAGTTTGTAAGTGAACTTTGCTATTATCAATCCTGAAGGCCAAAATCAGTCAGTCTACCATAGCACATACTAAGTACTGTTGGTAGAGGCAAAATAATTAGAAGTTTCCTTAGGTAATGTGATTGACTTGGTTTCCTTAACACTGTCCTTTGAGGATACCTGCATTTATCTTCGGATTTCAGACCACTAAGCTCTCCAACGCTATTCCTTCCAAAAGCTCAACTCCTGAGGACTAGGATCCTACACCTATAGTGAGCTCAGTATTATAGCAGAGAGAAGAGATTACAGGCAAGTTTAAAACACGATAATTTAGACAACTATTCCATGGCGAGTGTAAGTGACAAATATACACACCTCTCAGACAGCAGAATTAAGTTCAGAAAGGCAGTGGCTTGTTCATAATCATGTATTGGTTAGACACCCTATCGCACGCAAGTCTAGTGTCCTGACTTCCATTGGTTCTTTGTTCTAACCTATAGAAATTACAACTTGGTTGTTTTTAAAATAATGCCATTCAGGAGCTATAAAGAAAATTCTTCCAGAATATGCATTTGTACTTAAATAGAGCTTCAGAAACGTTGTAGACGGCACGTTTGCTGTTACCTGTCAGTGGGGTAACCAGTTTAACTTGAGCACAGTACCCTTTGTAACACTTTTTTTTTTTTTTTTTTTTTATGAAAAGTGTTTTTACTGAAGAGGGAAGATCTGTTCAGTGCTCTTAACTACATGGACTTGGTGCAGTTTTTCTAACATGAAAAACACTCTTACTACTTAACCACTTCCGAGTTGTGAATAAGCTGTACCTAGTGAATGATGGAAGGTGTGTTAACACCTCTGGCTTTCAGAAGTACCTATAAACGTGGAATTGAAAAATCAGATGACTGCAATCATATCCTTTGCAGATACCATCAAGACATTACTCTGTGACTGTAAAAGATAACGTCAGCTGACATTGCCCTGAGCTCCCTTCAGAATCAAAGTTCTGTTAAGATTTTCTGAGTATCTACAAGAAATGTCGTGTAGTCACAATATATTAGAATCCGAATGCAAGGCACATCAAGTGCAAAAGAATATTTTAAATCCTGAATCCAGTTGCCCCACCATTCCTGGAAACATTTTCAGTGGTGATCCAAGGATCAGGGAATAAAAATGTAACTTTGCCATCCTCCCAGCTTCATCTAGCACTGTGACCTTTGGTGATATGCTCCCCAGATTTCTATTACCGTGAGGTGTCCAAGAATCATTTGATCATTTTGGGATGCAAGCTATAAAAATAGCCATGGTCTTTGGACCTTTATCTATAGCTTCTCTGAGGCAACCTGATCTTAATAGTAAACAGGAAGTCCTTTGCAAACATATCAAGCAAAAAACCTTTGCCAGCAGACGCCTGTGCTGTCCAACAGTATAAAGAGTTGATAAAACTAAAGTTGTTAGTCTAGTGGTGTATTTTTTCCCCTGTTCATTCAATATACTTATTATATTCCTTGTTAGATGGCTTGAAGTAGATGGAAGATGATGTCTGTTTTTCCTGGAAACCTTCCCTCTTGTAGTACTAACAGAAATCTTGACTTAGAAAAAATGACCAGAAAAACCCATGCAAATGTTTTGCCCCTGATCTAGGCTCTGTATTACCTTCCATCCTGAATTTAAAACTAGAGTTGTGGTCTCTTGTAATATTGTAATGTAAATGCTGAATGTGTATTGTAGAGCAGTGAGCTGCAGCTACAAATACCTTAATAGTGATAATTTGCCTTTGTGCAGCATATTTGTGTTCTGGAGGATCTCTCGTGTGCCTGGCCATACTGGAGATGTGATTGATATGGATTTCTTTTGACAACTGTTGAGCTGCAGCTCAAGCTCAATGCACAGCTACTTGCATACAAGACAAGAAGTATATTCTTCTCTTCGGTTTTTAGTTTTCTTTCCTGGTAAGGCTGCAGCATGAGGAATGCTGTCTCAGCCATTACTACTGAATTTCTGGGCATTTTTAGTCTGTTGACAATTAAGTCTCAAAAAATGCGAACCAAGAAATAGTATAGGTAGAATCTTATATAGAGTGGTCATGTTTTGGTAAGGACAGCTGGAAAACCTGGCATCTTGTGTTTGGCTTATTAAGGTGATTTTCCTGAATATAAGAACAGCTGCCTCTAGTCTCATGCCTATGTTAGTGTTAAGTTTATTTCACTTTCTTTCCTAAAGGTATTGTGTCAAGATCTGGAACTCTGACATATGAAGCTGTTCATCAGACAACGCAAGTTGGATTGGGGCAGTCTTTCTGCGTTGGTAGGTTTCTCAGAAACAACCTGTTGCACCTAGACTAATCTGCTTTTTCTTTACAAGAAAAAATCCAAAATAATTTCTTTTTGCAAGAAATTGTTGAATGGCAATTATACTGAGAAATGAGATCCCTTTGTGTTGTGAAAAGTATAACCCTTCTCTATTATCATTTCCACATCAGATTAATAAAAGCCTAAAAAACAGATTTGAACGGAAAAGCGCCAGAAAATATGATGTCAATTTGGAAACAAATTTTCTTAAAAGTTTAGTATTATAAAAGGATAGGGCATTCTTAGGCATTTAGTTGGGTATGTTAAGTAAATTCAGTTTTCTTACAGCAAGATTCTAGAGCTGGGGTCTCAGTCCTGCTGCGTGTTATACACAGCCTCTATATAAGGCATGATATTTTCCTTATGGTTTGAAGGGTGATTATTCCCATATTAAAGCTTTCTGTAAGTTGTGGGGGAGATATTTGGAGCAGGAATTCGTCATGCTTTGACTTGGGAAGAGCCTTCAGAGCTGCCCTTCTTATGAGCCTTTGGGAATACTCTCCATGCTGAAATTTACTTTGAAACTCTTATTGTAAATGCAATATCATTTTTTTGAGTTAGTCTTTTTTTTGTGGCTATAATTTTTTTTCAGGGATTGGAGGTGATCCCTTCAATGGAACTAATTTTATTGACTGCCTTGATGTCTTCTTGAAGGATCCTCATACTGAGGGGATCATATTGATTGGGGAAATTGGAGGAAATGCTGAAGAAGATGCAGCAGCATTCTTGAAAGAAAATAATACTGTAAGTCTTAAACAGCTTGCTTCCAGGCACCTTGGTAGATAGACAACTTCTTTTGCCAGTTAAACATCTTTTGAAATGTCATTGAAAACTCAGTTCAATCTCTAATCTCTATTTGCAAAAAAACCCCAAACAGTCATACTTCTATTAAAGCGAAAGAGTTGAAATTAGGAGCTTTATCGAGATTAAATCTAACTGGAGAGCAATGTCGACTTTAGATTTTTTTTTTTTTATCCTGTAATGATATTTCTAGTCAACATTCTGGTTTTTGTAATATACATGGATCTGTAGAGAGATGTTTTGAAGTTTCAGGTTGCTTCTGGTTTATGATGCTTATCAGGAGAGAAACTATTCCTCACTCTTCAGACTCTTGGTTTGTTGTTGTCTGAGGTTTCTAGCTGTTTTATATCTTTGCCTGGCTAGTTGATATTTAAAAAAATAAATAAATAAAATTTGCCATCTGAAATTACTTTTCATCTCACTCTCCCCCATGTAACACAGTACCTTTTGTTTCTTCACAGGGTCCAAATGCCAAGCCGGTAGTGTCATTCATAGCTGGTCTGACTGCTCCTCCGGGCAGGCGGATGGGTCATGCTGGAGCAATCATTGCTGGGGGAAAGGGTGGAGCTAAAGAGAAGATAGCTGCTCTTCAGAGTGCTGGTGTTGTCGTCAGCATGTCTCCTGCTCAGCTAGGCAGCACCATCTACAAGGTTCGTTTCTTGGAAATTGGTATTCATGCTCAAACAGAGCAAGAAGCTACTTTTGAGGGAATATGAGTTGCGAGTACGTCTCACCCAAATACTCTGTTGCTCTGAACTTGGTTAAACATAAGAACTCTTATTGACTGAACAAGCTGCAGTTATTACATAGATAATATGTGCATGTAGTTTTATGTAATGTTGCCTTTATACAAAAGTAAACACAGCAAAATAGAGAAGAGATTACATTTTGCTTTCAAGTGTAGAAACTTGTTGAATTGGGTTTTCTGAATGCGAAGAACCTGAATTAATTGAAAATCTGAAAACATTCTTTGAAAATGGGGTACTTGAGGAAGGAAAGCCTTGGCATATAGGTCTATTTATTTTAAGTACTAATTCAGAATTACGGTTGAATGCATACAGCTGAAAAACTTATGTATGGAATAGGATTATTTGCATTCTCGTTAATTCAGATCCAAAAAAAGGCATTGCTTCACAGCTAGAGGGAAATACATAATTCAGCTGTGCTAGGTATTTTTTTTTTCCTGTGGTGACTGTGTAGTATAGTATCTTCACAGGCTGCTGTGGGATTCTTCTTCTGTTGTGTTTTTCCTTTACTAAAATGAAAATCTCTCCTTCATTGCTTGAATCCTTTACTGTAAGGATTCTACTGCAGTTCTTATGCAGAGTGAGTATTTTTCAAGCCTGTTATGCTGTGCCTGGGAGCAAATGGTTCCTTGACAGCACTGCAGTCTGAGTGCAGTCTAGCGCTACTGGTTTTTCATAGTTGGTTTCTTAATGTGAGGTGGGAGAGTACTTATCCTCCTTTCCTCTAATTTGCACACATTATGCATTTTATATTTTAATTTTTAATTCTGAAATCAGATTTGCTATGATAAATACAAATTAATTTTAAATAAAACAGTAATAGAAGCCTTTTCTTTTTTTCATACCTGTAATGTTTGTGTGCTATTTGCAGGAGTTTGAGAAAAGGAAATTGCTGTAAGAGAAGACACTCTGGAATACTGTCTCCAAAACATCAGTGCAGCACCTGGCCTCCGCTTATCTTTTGTCTGCTAATCTTCAGTTGCCCAAATGACTGACACTGGTCTTTGAATTTGACTTGGAAGCCATAAACCTCCTGGCTAAACCTGTTTTGATGTCTCCTTGGTTCAGACATGATCACCTCATTGTAAATCACAGCAAATTAATAAATCTACTACTAAATCTGATTCATCTTTTGAATTCCTGAAGCAGAGCCATTTCTTCAACCGTCATAAACAAAATAATCAGCCTTGAAGGTCTGAATCTTTTATAACTTAAGCACTGCCCATTTTAAGGTAAAGTCGCTTATAGAGATGCTTTTAAGGATCAAGGCACTGACTATGCACATATCACACTTCACTTTATTTTTAAAAAATCCAGTCTTACTTGTTTGTTGCTGGCAAGTACGTTTGTTTGAACAATAGGCCAAAGTTTCCGTCCATTAAACCAAAGCTGCTGGATCTGAAGGGGTTGCTTGTTGATCCACGTAGCCGGATATACCTGAAGTCCAGACTTTCTTTTCAAGGCTGATGAGCCATGCACAGTGTAGTCCTCTACTGGCAAGGAATTCTGTTTTTTGTGTAGAGAGATGGAATTTTTATTAACAAAAGTGAATCTTATTTCCTGTGCAAATATATATTCAAAATTGTCTGTAACTTAAAATGATTTGGTCTCTAGCTTACATTACCTTAATTTCCTCTTTATCTTAACTAGGATTATGTTACTTGTGTGTTCTGAAATCCTCATAACATTGGGACATAATGGAGGAGAATTATTATTCTCTGGAAAAGAATGTAATAAGGTATTTTTCTTGTTAACCACTCCCAGCACTGTAATGGAAAGCCCTTTTTTTTACTTTGGAAATAGCCCAAGCACTGTGCCTATAAATGAGTGTTACAAGTTTTATCGGGATGGACTAAACCCAAGATTGCTTTCTTTATATAGAAGACTGAAAATTCATGTAACCTGGCACTTGTCTAAAGCTAACCTTGTGTTCCATAAAGGTGCTGTTACAAAAACTCGTGTTGTTATTTGTTTAAAATTGGTCTTCGTTTTCTTACTCAAATGCCTGTGGAATTTCTCTTCCTGATGCAAGCAGTGAGCAGGTATCTTGATGCTGACATCTACAATTCCTAGAGTTAAGCCCTGACAAAATGCATAAAAGGACAGGTCCTGTCTCCACTGCACTGAATGTGTATTAATGTTTCATACACGGTCGGGCATCAGTCGGATGATACAGGCCTTAGGACACAGAGACCAGATGCTGTATTATTCACCTTGGTATGATTTACTCAAATGAACCTGACATCCTGTCCCTAGATGGCTGAAAGCAGTATTGAGTGGTAAATCATTCGGGAAAGCCTATGACAACAGATAGGGATTTTCTTACTAGATCTGCTCAGTTTTCTGGTGGTGCCCGATTTAATCAGGAGTGAAAAGACCAAATGGTGGCCCTTGGCTAGAGAAATACCAGTGCTGACATGTCTCGGTCTGTGTAAGAGCGCAGTTCTTCACCAGTGAATGTCAGGATATTGCAGCCTGTCTTCTTATGAGCCTGCTAATCAAAGTAACTCATCGTGGTGGTGGGCTTCTCCACAACGTGGCTTTTGGGATGGGTAATGCTTCTTAATGAACTGCCTGAATTTCATCATTGCCACCGGTGTTATAACAGATGACCATCCAGGACAATTGAGGTGTAGTAAGTTTCCTGATAGGGGTTGCTCCATGGAAGCTCTTCTAGAGGTACCAGCTATTTTAGAAGACAGCTGTAAACTCCACTGACTGTTGTGCCCTGAGAAAATGTTTCCTCATATCTTGAAATTTGAGGATGGGTTTACAAACGCGACCTTGATTCTAATGTTTGCAGCAGTTACCCAGTGCTGTATGACCAGATAACCAGCTGCCTGGTTCTGTTCGAGCCTGGGGCAGCAGTCGGCCTAAGGATGGGGAAGAAACCTGACCTTGTCTCATGGAAAGGCTTAGTTTTTGCAGCTTTCTTTTGCCGCCTAAAAACATGTACTTGATAAATATCATCAGAGCCTCTTACATTGCTAATGACAGCGTCTCTTTGGAAAACATATTCACAGCTGTTTAATACCGTATGTCCTTGTCAATAAATACTTTGAGTAATCTGATGTGGAAAATTGTTCACTTATTTATTTTTTTTTTTAAGCGTAAAAGTTAAGTTAGTGTTGAGCCTTAAACCTGTTGCTACTTTATGACTTATTAAGTAGTTTTTATGTGCAAGAGAAACATTACTAATGTTACTGTTTGAGTTCTCATTAAGTTTATGAAATGGTCCTTTTTTTACTTGATCTAAACTTGGCAGTGGTGTCTGTTTATAAATCACTTGCACTTTTGAGGGATAAATTCTAGATGTTCATTTTAGTTGGGGGAATCCGTTGCTACGCATCTTTTCTTGAACAAAGAGAAGAGGATGCAGATCTACTTTATGATACCTAATATTCTCACTAGTAGGTGCTTCTTGAGTTTGATGATGTTAGTAGTGTTTTGGGGGGTTGATTAGGGGTCTGTCCCACCTAATGAACACCATGCTTTTTGTGTCTTTTTAAAATGTATTAATGCCTGATTATTTTTTTTTCTTCTGTGTTTATGCTGTTTTTCAGGATGAACATTTTGTTATGTAGTATTCTGGGTGAGGACGGTGGTAAGTCACTCTCTGGACCTTTGTACTTAAAATGATGCTCTCACTTGAGATTCTACCAAGGAGATTTCTTAAGATTCACTTTATTGAAGCTCACCAGTGAAAACAAACAAAAAAACCCATTGATGCTAATTCATTTGGTTAAATAAGGTCTCCGATGTGCACTGGAGGTGGAGAGGGAAGGAGAGGCTGCTGAAAGACAGTCAGCTCTATAATCCAGTATCAAGATGTTCTTAAAACTATACGGGACTATTGAGATGATTAGTGGTGGATTTTTGAATGGTTATAGTTTCTGAGGTTTACCACAATTCTTCAAGCTGTCCCATTTTTTGTATGTGCTGCTTTTTATCCTCATACTTGCTTCCTTTTGTAGTGGGTTGAAATTCCACAGGTCCCTAGCACAGTGCTAATTAAAATCAGGTGGCTGCAATATTGAGATGGTCTGGCTGGTTTTAGGTGAATGGAAGATGCAACTTAATTCTGTGCAGATCAAGCGATAGATACGAAGCTTTCAGGTGAGGAGAGGAGCGCTCACTAATGGGCCTCTCCGGTGACAAGTGGATTAGAGGCTGCACTCTGGCAGAAGGCAGCTAATTAGGTAGACTGAAAGTACCGACAAAGTCATGTTGTCCTTCAGCCTGCGGCGGTGACTGACCTCCGCTCAGACCCGGGCTCTGCTCCCCAGCAGGTCTAGTGACTAGATCCCGTGGTAGCAGCCAAGCGAGGGGTGGGGGCAGAGCAAATTGGGCCAGGAAATGCCAGGATCGCAGCCCCGAGAGACATGATAGCGGTTTCAAGAAGAACCTTAGGGGCCGCCTTCTGCGCTGATGGCTTCAAAGTGGTACCTGACTTGTGATGCCCAAAGAAAAATCTTAATTGCATTGAAACTGTGGAATTAACTATTACCTGCGCTCACATAATCACTTGCTGGGTTTACCATCACTTTTGCCCTCCCTTTCCCAGTGCCTGCCACTGGTTGGGATTAGATTAAAGCTTTTCATAAGAGGGGCTATGTGCAAGTCTGATAGTACAGGCAGGAGCCTGCGGGTGATTTCTGAAGGCAGCGGTAGGAGGAGTTGTGCTGCTGTGGACACCTGGAAGGCAGGAGATTCAGGGTGTTTTACACAGCAGACTATTCCTTCCGGAGCATCTGTACAGGGTTGGGAGTGCTGAGACAGGCTCTGGATTCGTGGTGACTAGAAATAGCTGGTGAAGAGGGGAGAGTCCAGGTTTGACGTTTTCTGCAGAAATTTTAACACCAAAACAAAAAGAAGTCTCTTGGACATCAACTTGCAGTACCCTACTACAATTAAATGGGATTTATGCTACATATCTTTGGCTATATTGTTAAATAATTGGTTCTTCTGAGTTATTTAATGAGGTGTTAAACTATATCTCTATCAAAGGTACATCCCAGCACTCGGTATTACGTTGGTTTCCTGTCGTTAAGGTGTGTGAGTTGCTACAGGCAGCAGCACGTGTGGGAATTGCTGGGTTTAAGTCGCGTCGGACCTTTGCTCTGTTCAGCCCAAAGCGCCAAGGACTGTTCACAGAGGGTTGGCTGGGATGGGTGGTAGTGGAAGCTAAGTAAGGTAATTCATGGTTAAAAGCAAGCAATTCACTATTCTGAATTTATAGCAATGGCTCATCACCCTCTCTTCCTCCTTTCCTGCCTGGTTTTGTATAATGAAGCACGGGAGCCCCAAGACTGGATGTATTATGAAGAAGATTCGTGCAGGAATTAAAACCTGATGGGTACCATTTTTAGGGGAAGGTTACTTCCATACATCCCCGTTTCTCCTCTCTGTGAGAATATGGTTTAGTGTTGAATTGACCTGGAATAAAAATTTACAATTTTAGAAATGCTTCTTGTCTCAGAAATGCTGAAACACTTTCAATTTTCAGGAGGAAACTGGCAACTTGGGGTGCAAATGGGGTATTTCCCTAGAAGTGGAAATTTTTAAGTTTTTCTCCTGTTAAAAAACCTCGTGAAATTTTCTCAGAAGTATACCACAAGTTTGTTTGGTTTTTTTGTTTTTTTTGTTCCAGTCTGGGCTTTCTGGCACAGTGTGTCTTCAGCCTGATACGTCGGACCTGCTGAGCGTCCACAGCTCACCAGCAGACTCGGATCCAGACAGTTCACGGCCGTTCAGAGCACCCAAAGCTTCCAGTTAAAAACTGATTTGCTTTCTGCAACAGTTATGTGATCTCAAAAGAAAAGGAAAGAGATCAGTCTCTGCTTACACAAGCCACATAAATTCATAGAACCGGGAGAAAAAAAATTGTGTTTTTTTTCTTGTCCTATAACCACTAAACCACACACAGCAGTGTTTGTGCTGGGAGTAAGTGCAATAGCCTATAACGATATCTGTGCTGTGCAGATACATAATTAAGGGTCTCTTAAAATCTGTTTTGTTGCTGTGAAAGAGCACAGCAAATTTATAGTTGTTGGCACATCTGTAATGTTATGAGATAGTTATTTTAAAAAAAAAAACAAACAAACCCACAGCCTATTTCTTTTTCATTTGCGGTTTTGCTCTCTAGGTGGCAGGTTTTGACACCAAAACGTGGTTTTCATTCCTGCTCAGAACTCAGGGGCTTAAAATGTGCTGGAGAAACAGAAGATGAAAATAAAACACTCCTACTTTATTCTTTCTGGATGTTATATTGATTTATGATTATATCCTTTTAAGTGAGTTGGGGAGAGGTGGTAAAGAACCTAGCTGGTTCTCCTCCCTGTGCTCTCAATATGCTCATGATGTTGAAATTTCTTGTTTTTCAAGCTGGTATGAGTAATGCTGTCTGAACTGTGTGGCTTTGGCAGTCAAATGGGACCTGCCGTAGAGAAATGCCTATATCTTCATTTTGAAATGGACAAGAAATGGCTTAGACTGTTTCTTCAAGGGCTTAGCGATTCTGACTTATCTTTAGTTGCTTTTATCCAGTTGCCCAAGGCTGGAGGGCAGAAGAGGGGGAGAGGAGGTAGGGCTGTTAGGGAGGAGAAAAATGAATTGTCAGACCTAAAAGGCATTTTTTTTCTTTACAACAGCAAAGAAACCCCAAACAATCCAAGGACTCAAACCCAACCAGTGCATAATAAAAGAAAATATGAAATAGTCACCAACTGCTGACTCCCTAGAGAGTAGCAGGAGACTGAGCTCTTTGGAAGAAAAGCATCTTCCACGCCTCTATGTCCATCAGGCTCTACACGCTGAAGGTGCCCAGGGCAATGGGTGAGCAGTGCCATTAGGGACTGGACCATCCCTGAGTGGAAGCGGTAGGATGAGATCAATTTGGTTCAGGGTCTTTGGTGTCAGCCCTTGCATGGAAGTGGCCAACTGTGCCGAAAAGGGGTCTTGTGGGGTAGGAGCTGTGATTGAAAACAGCTGCTGTGTATGTGGAGACAGATGTGTGCCTGCACCTACATGTAAAAGCATCTCTGAAAGATTCATAGCCTGAAGGACTGTGTCTTGCTCAAGGTCATCCTCTCCTTTCTTGTTCTGCTTTCAGACTGCAAGTTTTACTATTAACTAGTTCTGGCTGCAAGGAGGAGAAGCAATAGGCGGGAGATTTAGTCTCCAATCATTTCAGTCATTCAACTGGATATATTTTATTTATCTTTCTGTAGGCAACGGTTATGTTTGTTCAAGACAGGCACTAAATTTTTTCCCTCCCACAGCATAGATGAATTAGGACTAAATCCATCTGAAGCTTCATAGATGCCAGCCTAGACTCTGGTTTGGCTGTGTCCTGAAACGTGGAATCTGGGGCAAGATCCATATCCATCTCCCGAAGTTTAGACACCTGGCGGAATTGGGTACTTGGGGAGTGCATGTGAGAAACAAGGCAAGGACAGTAGAACCTCTGAAACAGTCACATAAGCACATTTGATCACTGATCCACATTTGATCGTTGATCTCTACTGATTATAACAGAAACTTAGACGCTCGAGGCACACGTGTTCACACCTACACGGAGAGAGCTACACCAGGAGGACAACTAGGATGTCTCTATCTGGAGATGTGCTCTTTCTCCCCTTGGTCAAATGACAACCGAAGTCATGTTGAAAGTTTCTGCCAGGCCAGATACCAAGCCAGCTCTCCTGAAGCCCAGTCCCATGTTTCAATTGTCACCTGAGTTTTCCTTCCAATTTTGAGTTTATACCGTTCATACTTGGTATGCGCTGTGTTATCCTCATTCCTGATGCATTGGAATGCAACAGCAAATCCGTATTTTTCAATTTGTCCTGTTTATGGTACAGCCCATTTCTGTTGCAAAAACGCTGTTAATAGGTTATTTAATGTGTCTTTTATAAATCATTTGAGAACACTGAGATCTGATTCTTGTACAGAGAACAAAATCATACACCATTAATCCACCCCTTCTTGCAATGATTCTAGCAATGATGGAAAACAATATAATTAGAAGCCATTCTTTCAGCCTGGAAATTGTAATTGGATTGTGAATTTTATAGCAGCAGCCTTCAAAAAATAAACAAGAATTAGTCAACTAAAGAAAATATGTTCAGCTTGTTTCTAGCAGGGGCTTTGTTCTGTGGTTAACTTTAGTGTTTGTTGTTGTTTGTTCTATTTTTTTTTGTTCTTGTTCTTGGCAAATAAGGCATCCTTAGAGGCTGCGGACATGGATTTTTCCCTAGAGAAACCTTCTGCAGGGCCAGTCACTCAGCCTGAAGCACCTGCAGTCCTCCCATCCTCTTTGCCTTCTGCCTTGACGTTTGTGTGGAGCATCTTTAGATGTATTAGTGCTCCTGTGGATCAGATTTACTTTGAGATTTGGTGGAGAAGCCTGTGTACCCTAAATGGGGGGTGGTACAGCAATGTGCAAAAAATGAAAGGAGAAATCCCCAAGCCCTTATGAAATGGGGGTGTTGGAGAGCCTCAGAGGCAGAAGAGGGAAGGCAGGAGGGGAATGGTGGAGGGGAAAGGGCATTGTCTGCATTTACTGCTCACCTATGGAATGCAGTCTAGGTCGAAGCACAGAAAAAAAATGTTTGTCAAGGTATTTCTTAGCTTTGCTTATGATAAATAGGTAGAAATGTTCTTGTGTGAGGGACTTAATGAGGACTGGGCGGAAAACAGGCTTCTCATCCAGTGGGAGATTCCTTATAACCTTGCCAGCCCAAGAGTGAAGGTGATGGCTGGATCTGCAAAGCTATGAGGTATCTCAGGGCATCTCCTGTACAATTTTTTGTCTCAGCAGCCTGTGAACACGGGTGTTCTCCCTTAAGGCACTTAAGCCATGCCATTTCCTTACCCTTATCCCTTTGGCTCTGTTCCCCTGGCAAGATCCTGTCTAGCAGACCCTCTCGAGGAGATGCTGTGGGCACCTTTTCCAGAACCAGCCCCAAGAAACACCTTGACAACGTCAATGCCCCATCTCTGCTGTCACCCGTGAAGCAAGGGGCCCCCTGGCTTTGTGTGTCAGCCGCCTCCACCCAAATATCTGAGTCCCTCCTGCTGAGGTAGTTCTGCATTGGGTGCACGGAGGGGCAGCTGGGTATCACGTAAGCGCTGTTTCTTTTGCCATTGGTTTTTTGGGGCCCGAAGATCCTCTCCATGCAAAAATGCTCAAAGAAACCCTGTAAAGCATTTCAGGCTGGATGAGATTGTCTTTTTCCCAATTACTTCAGTGTTCGCCATTAGAGTTTTTCTCAGCTTTAGCTAAAAACGAAATGTTTCATGTGAAGAAGGAAAAGAAGAGGGCAGGAACTTTCCTTCTACCTTCCTCTTCTCTCCTTAACCTTGACCTCAGGGTTCCCAGAGGGAAAGCTGTTTCCCAGCTATCTCCAGACTACCAAATACTACATTGTCAGCTTACACAGTAAGGCCCCATTTGAATTTTATTATCAGACAGTGGAAAGTGAGGTTTGGTAAACACTGCGTATTCTTATGGAGACTTTGTTACCTTTGGTTTATGGTTAAAATAAAACCAGTAACAACACAGTCTCTTGAAAATGCTCATATCCATAAATTTCAGATCCGCCCATTCTCCCCCCAGCCCATGAGGTTTTGAAGTCCTCCTCGCTACATCACTGTCCCACAGACAGGGCTGGAGACCCTCCTCTGACAGCTTTACGGCTGATGGCTGAAGAACGAACTGTTACTCCTTGCAAATTATTTTCTAGATTGCCACAAAAATATACATCATTGTGTCATGGGATGGCAACTATATTAAATCTGGTTAGATAGTTAGGGTGGGTTGCTGTCATAAATCAGCCTCCGCCTGCCTTGTTGTGGTGGAAATGCAATCAATAGTTGTTGCAACGGTTTATATAGTTAAAAACATTTCCTTTTGCAAAACAAATTTTTAATACTCCAATTCATTAACATCCTGTCTATTTACTGCTTTGAAAAAAATCAAGCACATCATCCTCTTGGAAATCTGCATTGTCACTTCAATAATGCATCAGCGTGAACATTTGGAAGTTGTTAAAAAGGGGAATTATTTCATCACGATAAAAAAAGAAGAATGAGAACAGCTCAGCTGAAAAGATTGCGTTGTCAGTTCTGATTTAATGTGTGAATAATGCTAGCAGGATGGGGAGAACATCTTCTCCCGGATAGATTGTTTTTATGTTGTTAGAGCCTGTGTGCTGGGATTTACAGCTTGAAACTATTTTTTTTTTCAGAGGATAGTTGTAATGAACTGAGGTTTGTTTCATTTCTCTTGACTGTAAGGATCACCTGAGTGTCAGTCATGCAGAAGCTCGAAGATGGTTTGAATTAGAGGAAGTCAGTCTAAAGTTTGAACCAAAAGCCATTCTGCCATCTCTCAAGTTCCTGTTGTTTGCCTTGTCATTTAATTCTGTACCTTAAATGGCCAGCTCCAGGAGCCGAGTGTCCCTGTGAGGTTGCCAGCCTATTGCAATGGCTGTATCTTCATTGGGAGCGGCAATTTGGTAGCTCTTACCCCAGGGCTGTGGAGAAAAGCTTGAAAATCTGACTCGCCTGCAACCTAAGAGCTCAGAAACTGAAATCAAGGGAACTACATTGCATACTCTGGAGATGGGTGTAGCCATAAAATCCTTTTGAAGAGTTCCTTTTTTCAAAGGCATAAGCAAGGAAACAATTTTTTAGAGGGTTAAAGAGCTGGAGGTTTGTGGACCCTTCTACCCCTTGCAGCAGTTTCTTGTCTTTAAAGCCATTAAGCAACTTGGCCAAAGTTCCCAGAGAGGAGCTGAGCATGGAAGAAATGCAAAGGTTACTTTCCTGACCAAACCTCTTCAGTTGATGTGAGTCCGCTACCGCAGGTCTGCGGGTTACCTGGTGTCCCTGTGGAGAGCTGCACTCTGTTGCTTTTTAACCTGCTTCTGTGCCTGCACTTTAGCAGGGGAAAGCCATAGCCTGCGCTCATCCTCCTGTGCAAAGCAAGCATGGAAAATTTAAAAGCTTTTCTCCTCGCCCAGTAATTCCCCCACATCAATCTTTCACAGACGAAGAAGATGCTTAGCTGGAAGTTTCGTGGCGAGGGAAAGGTGATGTAGGGCAGGCTCTTCCTGGCCATAAGCCCATGTGAAAAGCACACCCATTTTCTGGCTCCTTTCAGGCCTGTAAAACACTGTGTTCCTGCAGCAATACCCAATGCTATGTACCTTGAGAGCTCAGGTTTGTGGAGATTCTGCAAAGACCGTGCAGCCTGGACTCTTTCCAGTGAGAGCATTGTTTGACTTAGCTAAATGAGCCAGGTGATTAAAGAGAGGGTGAGATTAGCAGCTTGTTGGCATTTGATTTGTGAATATTTTTATCCTGCGCACTTATTTGTTTTCTATTTTTTCTGATTAGAGAAGTGAATTCCAGCCTTAGGATTTGAAAACCATGTTCTCCACAGATGCGGCTCTAAAGAACAGCTAATAAATGGCAATTATCCCAGGCAGCAGAAGGTCCCTCAAGGGCAGAAGGCTACAAAGTCTGATGACTCATTTGAGCCATCAGTGACCTCTGGTTCACCTACTGTTCGCATCAAACCATTCCTGCTCTCTTTCTTATGGCCTGGTGAAGCCCTCTTATGCAAGATATTAAAGAAGCAGACCTAAATTTGAACCACTGCTTCCACAGATGGGACAACTTAAATCCTGCTCGTCAGGAATAAGGATGATTGGTATCCTGGTTATTAATGACTTATCTAGTAATTGATTTTTTTACCCCTCCCTAAAGAGCCTGAAAGCTCTTTAGTAGAAACATTACAAACTAGCAAACGATTCCTTAGAGGGGGTTTCAGGAGAAGGTAAGATGGAGTAGAAGGGGAAGAGACATCTCATGGTGCAAACAGTTGGAACAGAAGGGGAGGACAATGGTTTTGCTCAGCTCCAGATTCAGGCACCTAAATCCAGATTTTGCCAAATGTATGGATGGCATCCAACTTCCCACATGGAGATGCCAGGTAGCCAAAACTTCTACACAGGGCGCGTGGATATGATACAGCATCTATGGAAGACTCACGGGCTAAAGGAGAGCAGAAGGAGGACAGCCTGGGACATCCAGACTGGCATCAGCTGGTTGTTAACTTGACCCTTAGATCTCCATTGAGACTTTGCTTAGACAGCTAGCTAACTCCTGTATTTGGATGCTAAAATGCAGGTGTCTCTGAAGCTGAATCCCATTTTTAATGTTACTGAATTAAAAATAAAAGGGGTGTGTGTGCGAATTTTGACATAGAGAAGGCTACCTTCATTAACTAGCTTCCTCCTTTGTGAATCTGTCTGTCTGTCAAGCTGCCTATCTGACCAAAGTGACCAGCATCTATGTTTCTGTGCTCTACGGCTGTTGAGGAGGTCTGTGCTGCCAGACCAGCATGATCAGTCAGTCTTTTTGTGATATGGATCCAAGTGTTCAGCTACTAATGTATTTATTCAATTGGTAAAATATTAGAAGTGTTTTCAAGTTCCTCCTGAGCCTCTGACATAAAGGTTATGTTGTGTCACTTTTCATCAGCAAGAGATTTAAGAAGTTATTTGAGTCTAGGTCAGTCTTACAGCTCTTTTCAGTTTGATGTGAACTCCAGCCGCAGAAATAATCGTAGGTTGTGAGCCCTGTGGAGAGAACAGGGATGGCTGGAGAAGAAAAGGCTTTTCTCTGAAGTCCTAAATCGTGGCTGGGGCCTCTTTTTTCCTTTTGTGGTTGATAAGCAACCACCTGGGTCTGCAAAAGGATTTCAGTGCCTCTTTCCTACACTGGCATCCTCTTAAGGGGTTAAGATCGTAAGGTATCTCAACTTCTGAAGGTGTTTGCAATGCTTCTGCATTTATCAGCAAAGTAACGATTGCAAAGAAATTTTTGCTGCAGATCATTGGCTAAAATGCTTTGGCCCATGAGTTCAGGAGGTCACACTCAATGGTTCTTTCTGGCTTTCAACACACACACCTATATATCATTCTAGGTCTCACTTCTAATCTGTGCTTTGTTTTGTTTGAGCCTGCAACGCATGAGGAACAGTGGTCTGGATTTGTAGTATGGATAGCTGTTCTTGGAGGGCTTTAACCAAAATCCACTAATACTTTATCTCAGAGAAACTCAAGCTACATACACAACCCAGATGGCAGGGGGATCATAGGATAATACAAGTTGGGAAGAAACCTCAGGAGGCCTCTAGCTCAGTCTCCTGCTCAAAGTAGGGTCAGCTACAAGGTCACTGCTGCAAACCCAGGCTGGGAGCAGCATTTGTTTCAGAAAGTTGCTATTTGAAAGTGTAGCTGCTTTGCTCTGCTCTCTATCCCCACTGTAATCCTGCACTTCAGTTTTGTGTTTGCAGCCTGAGTCTGGAGCATCCCCGGTAGAGTTTAGGTATTTTAAGCTCTTTGTCTATATGGACACTTGAATTGTCTCTTTTTGTAGAGCCTGATTGTTCTTCAGTACTCGTTGCCTGGTCTAGCAGTGGAGTGACTCATCGTCAAGCTGTGTCGAAAGAAAAAAAAATCCTACCCCTGTTGCCCATCACAGTTAATATGAAAGTTGTGCTTCTGCTTCAGAATTAGTTTTACTCCCTAGACCCATCCTCACTGAAGGTGGCACGTGCAAAAACCTGTCCAATGGATTTCTTGGCTTTTCTTTCATTTGGTTAACTCCACACCTCAGGAAGATATAAATGAGATATTAAAAGGCTTGTCCCTTTCTCTGTGTGTTTTACACACTGCAGCGCTTCATGGAGCAAGCTGTCCATAGAGGGGCCAAGAGGGACCAAAGAACTGATGTTATGGGAAATGTTCCCATTGACTTCAGTGGTTCGGGGAATGAGGTCCACCACTAGACTGGACCAGAACTAGGCAAACATATGCCCTTTTTTACCTGTCATTGATGAGGGCAGCCAGTTCATCAAACCCACCAGACAATCACGCTTTGCTGAGGCCCAGGGTATGAGGCCCATTTGCTGGACATGGGTATCTTGAAATTAGAAATATGAAGAAATCATTCATGTTTTGGCTCTCTGGCAGCTCTGTGAAAAACCTCTGCTTAATGAGCAGCAAGGGGCCCCAAAAGCAAACAAGAAGGTAGGTTATATTAAAAACAGATTTATAAATGTCACAGTTAGCATTGTGTCAATTTGAGACCTATACCATGAGGCCAGTGTAACTCTGATCACCTTGTTGGAGAAAGCACAGGGTAGCAATAAGAAGAGCTCAGAGAAGGGAAATGAAAATTACCAGCACTATGAAAAGGCCTCTGTTGAAATAAATGGATAGAAGATGATGCTGTAAAGAGTGAGTCTATCACTCAGGCTTTCCTAGTCATTCTAGAGCAAGGGCCCTCCTAATAAAACACATTTTGAAGCGATGAAAGCAAACACCCCTGAACGAATACAGAAGTACCTGGAAAAACTTCAGTCAGGAGACTTTCTCGAGAAAAGCACAGTGAATTAAAGGAACTGATACTTTTATGAACAACAAAATATCAGTGGTTTCTCTGGCCTGAAAATATAAGAAGGGAGCATGTTTCCAAATGCATAGTCGTCACGTAGGAAGGGGATGGCAGGAGGGCTGGTAGAAGTGCCTGAGCTGGGGACAGCTGGAGGAGAAGGAGCCAGCTGCAAAGGTGGACACAGTGGAGACTTCCTTTTTGAGGTGGGGAGGGTTTTAGTGAGCCCAAGAATATTTTTTAACAGGCTAGGAGCCAGTGGTAGTTTTAACACCTCGTTATTTTAAATTAGACTGAACTACCTCCAGCTGAGCCCTGCCCAAGAGGCAGACGAACCTTTGCGCCTCGGCTTCTAAGTTAGCAAGCTTTGGTCTGTCCTGGAAAGAAGTCTTTCCTTCTGTGAGCAGCAGTGTGTGACCGCTGACTGTGAAGGTTTTCTACCTTCATCCTTGATGTTGTTAGAACTGCGTATTAGACAGATGATTGCCTGGCTTTGATTTGGCAACCCCTGTAGAGCAGTTATTCCCCTGACTGCATGGACACCGACGTAGCCTAGCTCAGATTTAGCTCACACAAAGCTAAGGCCACTTTATACTTTTCTAACCAACCATTAGGCAGGAGTGCCAACTGGTTTAGGAAAGCCTGACATTGCCCAGTGCAAGAGTAATTTTTGCCCTTAAGGATCAAAAACTTATTACGCACAGTGCTGCAAGAAAATAAAATGTTCCTGACTGCTTTCCCTGGCATATGCACTTTGAATGCTCCTACCTGGATCCTTGCTTTCTCCTTGGAGAGCCATGGTACTAGGCTGGTGGACTGAACTTCAAGTGGAAACCTGCCCCACCTGCCATCTGGACTGCTCCCAGCAACGTACTTTCTAGAAAATAATGTCCTGACTTGCATTTACCCTATGCGTGGATCAATATGTCTACAAGATCTGTTTGCATTTGGGAATCCCTGCATCACCTCTTCTGTGCCTGGCCATTCAGTCTCTGAAGCAAGCTTGGTGAGGAGGGACATGCAAACTAGTTTTGTAAACCAGATTATTTTCTCTCATTCTGAAGCTTTTGAAGAACTTCATAAGAACTATTACTTATACAACTCCATCTGAGGCTCTTCCCACCCATATATTTTGCTCTCTGTTTTTCTTAAGATTTCCTTCTATTTCCATTCCCTTAATCCCATTTCATCTTTCTCTCAATGCTCTACCATGTGCAATCATCTTGCTGACATAGTAGGTTTTTCGTTTTCCATTGAGAAATGACTCATTTATTACAGTAGGGGTTCCAGCTCCTCACCAACTGCTTACAGATGCCCTTTGAATTGAGCTTTGAATGGGCTTCATGAATAATAATACAAAAATAACCCAGTGATGTGATTTGACTTTGGCTCTTGGAAACTCATCAATCATTTTAAGCACCATCGGTTAAAAAAGTCCACTGTGGAGAAGAGCATGCATTTGCCAAGCCAGAAATAGGCTCTATGCAACCTGTTTACAAGACTTTTAAATTCAGACAAGTGAGGAAAGTAGGTCATTTTGATTGCATGTAGAGACTTGGACAGGGCGCCCATTACTTTGAGAGCTTGGAGACGTCCATATCAACACTGTGAAGATGTCACAGTCCAGATGGCTCCTGCCCAGTAGGGAATGGCACAGCTCAGAGGCAGAGGGTGTTGATGGATACCAGGCAGTCTGGATTAAGGCTGCAGACATCTTCTCCCCCAGCGTGGAAGAGGGTCAGTGCAGGCTCATACAAGAGGCAGATGTCTAGAGCACTGTATAGCAGGATGAGTGGCTTGGCTTCAAGATCTCTTTTCCATTTCAAGAGGTGAGTGCGGGTGGATGGAGAATGACAGAGATGGTTGGCCAGCCAGCCCCAATGGGGTAACCAAGCAGGGGGCAATGATATGCTGCCTCTTTGGGCTGAGTCCTAGGGGACTGAGGGGAAGAGAGGCCCAGCAGTCCTGCCTTTGCCTCTTGCACATGGCCTTGCTCAGACCTCAGGGACGGAGGAGTGGGAAGGCTCCGCAGGCGTGTGGAGGCCCATGAGTATGGGAAGATGAAGGGAATAAATCTCCTTCACAGGATCTGCTCTATGCAATGCAGCTCTGTGACTTATGTGACTTACATACAGCTTATTTGTAAGTAACACTTTAGTCTCACTGGGCACATCCTCATGAATGCTTTGGGGTTAATTTTTCCTCTTCTTCTTTTACCATGTTATTCATCAGCAACTGCCAGAATGAACCAGTCCCACTATTTTTTTAATGTTTTTTCTTTGGTTTCTCTTTCTGTTTTTCTCTTTTCAACCATTTAGCTTTTTTTTTTTTTCCCCCAGGGAGAGGGGCAAATACTTCTTTTCATGAGATGCTCTTTTGTGAGAATAGTTCCTTTATAGTTCTCTTTGTGGGTGCCATGCCAAATGTATAACATCTACAATTCCAGTAGTACTTTTCAGGCTGGAGGAGTCCAGTGTTAGCGTGGGCTAAGATAGACATGGTGACACTGGTGTTACAGCAAGATGTGCCAGATGATAGATTGATTTTATTCCTCTCTGATGACTCGATCTGTAACACGTATGAAGTTGGTGGTGATGCTGAATAAAGCCCAGAGAGACATGGGAAGTGGATGGGAAGGAGAAGTGGGAAGACATGGGAAGTGGATGGGAAGGCGAGTTTTACGCCTCAGCCAGCTGTGAGGTGCAGTTAGGAGTACTCAGGAGGAGCGTGTATCTCAGAGGTGAGGACCCCCTTACCTCTGTGTTAGTGGAGGCAGGCGCAATTGCAGCCCAAGCAGGACATGCGTCTCAATAGGCAGTTTTAGCCCCATTTGCTTCACCTGTGCCAGTCTTTCCGCTGCACCTGAAGCTGATCCTGAAGGAGCTCTGATTTTCTGGTGAGCTGATTTAAGAGTTTGAACCCTCAACTGTTACTCTATCACCCAGTAACATCTCCAAAATATTCTTTCTGCCCTCCAATAACCCCTCTCTGAAATGCTGTATTGGTCTTTTAGAGAGAGAGGTGAAAGGAGAAAGACTGCTGCCTGACAGTTAAAGTACTTCCCCCTGCCTCTTTTTTTGTGTTTAGTGGCTGTTTGTTCTGCTACTGAGGAATGATGTAAAAAGCAGAGCAGCGTCTCACCTCTGAGAAAGCTGTGGTTGAGCCCTGCCTTGCTCTGGAGACGGGTGCTATTGCTTTGGCAGCATCTTTGGGAGCTGAATGTAGGGGTGGTCTGTCACTGCTGGGGTCTGTTACTGTAAAACTTGATCTTTTTGGCCCTAAAGTGCTTATTCTTAGGAACTTTACTGGCTGTGCACGTGTGAAACAGGACAGTAAAATTTGCTAGGCAAACTAGACTTGAACCATCAGCACTGCAGATTCAAGAATCACTTATAGACCTTTCCTTCGTGGCCTGGTGAACACAGCAGTGTTTGATGGAGACTAGATAAATTATGATGAATAGAGCTGCATGATAATGGGCTGCTTGCTTCTCTGCCAATGTCATAGATCAAATTTGGTTCATCGTTTCAATGTTTTGACTAAACTGATATCCTGAAATATTGTGTCTGCTAATTGTGACTTAAATGCTTGAACTCAGTGGAAACTTGGTGACTGACTGTGATTAATTATCATATTTTAGTACCATTGATGCTATGGACCATAAAGTTTTTTTCAACAAAATGCCAGCTAAAGGGAAAGTTAAACGTATTAAAAGGCAGGAATGGTAAAATTGTCTGGGCAGAACACCAAGTTTGGGACTGGCATTTTTTTCTTCCTTGCTCTGCTGCTGAGTAACTATAATAAATTTCCTGGGTCTTTCTTTGCCTATTTCATCTATACCCAGCTCAGGAAAGGGACTGTCTCTTCAAACCCATCTGTATGGTGCCTCGAAAAAGGGGGCTGTAAATACTGCAGTGTGTCCATGATGTGCTCCTGTAGTAGAAGTTATGGTAATTCAGTCTCCCCACAAACATGTCTAAAATATGGTTATATTTTAGAGCACACACCAACTGAGGTGAGAGAAAAGCCAGCTGAGGAAGGTCATGGATGAGACTGTGAGACATAAGGGGAATTTCCATGGTGACCAGAGATCCAAGCAAGATGGTGACAGTGGTGGGACTGGTCGCTGCCTGAAGCACCAGTGGAGAAAGGAGACACTGGCACAGTGGGATCTGCCCTGGGCAGTGACACCTCTCCCATGTGCTGAAGTGGTGACCAATGGTTTCCTTGTACATGAAAACATAGAGAAATATCACTGTTTCATGGTGAGCTTGGTGCAGCCTTTCAGGGGACCCAGATCGTGCCCCTGACTTCTGCTCTGTGATAACCTTTGGTTGCCCAGCATGATCTCCTGGCAGCCAGCCAATAATCAGGGCCCATTCCTTCTACTTCTTCATGTATTAAGCTCAAAATCACTTCCTTGTGACTGGTGTCTACTTCTTTCAAGACACGGTTTTCTTGGCAGTAAGACCACCTCCTCCAGGTGTTTGCTTCCCTGTGCTGCTGCAGATCCCTGCTCCATCAGTGAGATGGATGAGGTTAAACACAACCTTTGTCCAGGGTGTCTTTAGGGAAACATGGCGCTTAATTACTCCTTTTGTTAAAAGGAGAACATTTGGAGGACCCGTGGGTTTTACTGAATTTTCTGACTATTTGTGGACTTCAGACCTTTTCAAAGACACTGCTCAGCATAATGTTTTAAAAGAGATTATTTCTAGCTGATATCACTTCTTGCGTTTGTGTAGCGATAAAAACAACAGGGACAAATACGGGAGATGGCTTGACCCCTGTTAATGTCCTGTGCCATGTTATTTACTTGTGCTGAGCATGGGGATTAAAGATACTGACCTTGTCCAACTAGAGAGTTAGGGCAAAACCTGTAGAAACTGTGTAGTTAGTCAACAGGCTTTAGTATTGATGTGAAATAACACTGAAGGCTGAATCACAGTTTATAGTGGAAAGTAAGGCAGTCGGTGAGGAAGGCGTTGCTGAAAACTAGCAAATTTATGAACTTTTAGTATCCTTTAAATACTTCCAGCTTAGGCGCTGGTGGGCAGTGGAGAAAGGTGTAGGAGAAAGCATGGGCAGCCCTGCACAGGTGAGGGCAAGAGCCATGACTTCTCGGGCAGAGATGGGTCAGGGTAGCGTGCCATGGTCCAGCTCCAGAAGACATCAGGTTACCAACAGGAGCTTAGGTAGGGCCTATGGCTAAAATAGCATTCTAAGCACTGGGACAACCAAACTATGAATATGGTAGAAGGTATTTCTGTTTTCTAGACTCACCTTCATGGAAGAGAGATGGGCCTGGCTGTAGCATGGATTGTGGAGATACTGATCAAGGAGAACTCCCTGGAGGATCCAGTGACTTTAAAGGAGAGACTAGGTGCTCTCTGAGATGCCTCAAATGTCCCATTAGACAGAAGGGCACAGGGCTGCCATAGGTCCTGTGCAGTTTGTGCCCACTCTAGGAGACTGTCTGATACCCCAGTGCATCCCAGGTGGCCCAAGGTACCAATTTTGGGCATTGAATTGTGCCTGTGTATGTCTCTTCATCTTCTGTACCTCAGATGGGGGATCTGCACTCTGCATCCTGTTCAACAGTTTGGGAGCTGGATAGACCACCAAAATCTGTGTTCAGTGCTCATGAAATCAGCTTCTGTTTCATTACAACGAAGTCCTCTCTTGCCTACTGGAGCAGTTTTAAGAGGTTTTCAAGGCAATTGAGACAGGTTCGCTCTCTACGTGCTTCTTAAAAAAAGGACAGAAGTTCCTAATTTGAATGTAATCACCTCATCACTTCAGTGCGGAGCAGAATGCCATTAAGTGTGTCAGAGACATATTTTAGCTGTAGGAAGTCCTTAGCACAAGATCTTAGGCAGTGTGACCACTCAAGCAATTTCTAAATGCCCTGTATATCTATTTCTATTGTTGTATTTTTCTCCTGGTTGTTTTTATAGAAGATTTTTAGGAGGAAATTGGCAATTAATTACAATAACAATAATAATTATTATTAGTTGTAATAAGAATAATGATAGAACAGAGTTTACCATCCACATAAAATGCCACCAAACCTAGATGAATGAAATCAGTACAGAAAATATATGGGTATTAAATTCATAAAGTAATTTCCTTCAGTGTTGTTATCGTATCTTCTAGTGTAATCCAAGAAAATAGATGCTCACAATGCAGCTATAAATATTCATCTGTGCAACAAGCTTTCAGTCTTTCATCTCCTGCTATTGGTTTTTCATTGTCAGTAATGGTGTTACGTTATTTCCTTCAAAGCCAAGCGTGAGAAGGCATCAGGTGCACAATAGCAAAGTTAGAGATAACACTTACTGAAATTAAATTCACTCTTGTTGAATCCTGATAAACATTTCTTATCTCTAGAGCCACTCATGTGAATAAATGTTTTTATAATCTATTTGGCCATTAGGAGGCATAAAAGGGCTCTTGGGCCTATTTCATCCTGGAATAAAGGAGGTGGACATGTGCAATGGCCTGCACGAGGTGCCCCAGATCCTGCCTACTGGCTCCTAGCTCCTGAGTTAATGCATACAATATTATGTTCCCTAAAGGAGTTTTATAGTTAGAAAGAGTTATATGGTAATAGGAGTTATATAGGTGTAATACAGCCGGGGTATATAAAAATGCTGAAACTGAAACCCTTTCAAAGAAGTTATCATCGTTGGAAGCAGCTATAAACACATGTGAACAGGAACTGAGGACTGAAAGGGGAAAAAAAAGTCAGCTGAAGTTTTCTATTCGAGTTTCCCCTGCCCCCTCCTATGAAATTCAAAGTTATATCAAAACCTATTGAAGTAACCCAGAGCCCTGTATGATAGAGCAATACCATCTTATGAGAAACCATAACCCTGGTACGAAGCCATAACCATACAAATAACCCTCCTCTCTCTCAAAATAAATGACTGTAACAAAAAAATCTATAAATGCAGCTCTACAAACAACTATATTTCATTTTTCATTTTAAGAAACATGTCAGGAATCCTACTGATGTTGGTTTAATTCATTTTATTATATAGCTATTTATTTTCTATCCCCCTGAGGAAAATATTAAAGTAAAACAACATGTACTTGTACACTTAGTTTAAGTAAAAAAAAATAATTGTTTCTGTTCCACTTCTGCTTTCACTCTGCAATCTGTTCTTTGAAAAGAAAAGCAGATTTGAATATTTGCTTTATTTTGAAATTTCCTGCTGAGAAAGGATTTAAAGGTTACTACAAAAAAAGATTTCACTGTAGAATATAAATTACTTTTGACAAAACCCTGCTTTCCAGCAGGAAGAAACCGATGCATAATCTCGTCACCCCCCAAACATTGCAGTGAAGTTGCATAATCTTTCATATAAAGTTGATTTTGGAGATGAATTTTCTCAACCATTCCAGAAGAATTAACATGGTAAGACCTTCACAAAAACCCAAGGCAAGACTTTCATGGAAACTATCAGGCAAGCACAAAACCACCTCTTTTTTAAAATTCAAGTGCACACAGATCTCACTGACCTACACAACCAAGAGCTGGAAAATCTCCTTTCCAAAAGGCACAGAAATGGTAGTTGTGAAAAAGATAACTTTTTTTTCCTTGTGTATCTCATCTGACTTGTTTCAAATTAGCTTTGATTTAAAAAAAAAAAAAATCCGAAAATAATTAAAACAACATATCACAACGATCTCTCTTTAAGGTAGGTTTTACGACATACTTTCTAATGGTTTCGAGGCACGTGGCATTGGTGAACTAATATGGTATCATCTGGCTTCCTATCACTTCTCGTTTTTCTTGACAGGGTGATATATGTGGAAGATGGTTTCCAAAGACACAGGGACCTACGGGAGGTATTTCTACCAAGAAACGAGAGCGAAGGCAGCTGCAGATATAAGGTATACTGCTTGCAAAACTGGTTGCATGCATATTAATGCTAATTACTTTAATACGAATGACTTCTGTATAAACGGTAATAACAAGCTTTTTAAGAAGCAGGTAGGTTCCATTTCTTCCATGAAGTTAAAAACATGTTTGCTAAGCTGATAGTTTTGAAAGGCTCATTGCTTTAAACTGAAACACATGAAATTATTCTAGGGGAGTGGTGCTTGCACAGCAACAAAACAAGCAAAATGCGAGCTACCTGTTTTTATTGCTAAAATTGAAGTCTCTTTCAACGTACTCAGAAGCCTGGCAGACTGGATGGAAGATGAATGACAGCCGTTGCCATACAGCCTTGGGGAACAGCTCCAGAGCGTTGTTCTTAACAACCCTTTTACCTCTAAACCAGGTAAAGCAATATCCATGAATTAACTATTTATGCTGTGACTCTGCAGTAAATTTGGGCTACGGTATTCTATTGATTTAGCATAACTACAGTCGCATTTATGGCACAAAGACATTGAGTTATAATGTCATGTTTAACCTTGCACATTGATTTCTAACAATATCAAATTGAAACAGGTTGTCTTATGAACCAACTAAGAGTTGTAGATGTCAAATAGTTTCCTTGATAAAAACTTATTCCAAACTTAAGCGATAAATGCATCTCAAGGCTTTTTACCCTATTGCCTTATTAAGAAAAGCCCAAATAGCATTTGCTGAAGGCAAGTCATTCGTACATCCCTCTCCATACTTATCACCGAAGCTTGCTTCTCATTTGACTTCTAATAAAACTCCTCAAACGAAAGCCCTTGCAGGTGGGCAATACACTGATCTAAAATACATCAGAGTTGAAATAGATCCATCTGTCTTCACTTTTGGAAGAAGGGCGGAGGGCACAGAGCCGGAGAAATGTGTGTGCAATCCCCCGACTCCGGCTGGAGCACTCCAGGTACTGCAGGACTGTTGATAGCAGTTGTGGGGTTGTGAAATACTGCTCAAATTGTAAGGCTATCAGTAACACAATGCCAGTGTGAGCACTTCAGTGGGATTTATCTGGGGCAAAGCAAGTTGGTTGTCTGTAAGGGCAAAGTGGGAGCATCCTGGGAACGGTTCTTGGGGTTCCCAAGCTGTAATCAAATCTACCTTTGCTTACTTTTGATCTCATCAATGGTTATAAATATCTATAGGGCGGGTGTCAAGAGGATGGAACCAGACTCTTTTCAATGCTGCCTAGTGACAGGACAAAGGGGCAATGGGCACAAACTGGAACACAGGAAATTCCACCTCAACATGAGGAAAAACTTCTTCACTTTGAGGGTGGCAGAGCACTGGAACAGGCTGCCCAGAGAGGTGGTGGAGTCTCTTCTGGAGACATTCAAAACCTGCCTGGATGCATTCCAGTTCAACCTGCTCTAGGTGACCCTGGTCTGGCAGGGGAGGTGGACTAGATGATCTCTAAAGGCCTCTTCTGACCTCTACCGTTCTGTGATTCCTGAGCCCAAGCTTTTTCATTTGAACTTCTTGGGGGAGTTTGGTGGGAGACTGAGGGGGATTCTTTGTTTTTATGGCTTTGGAGGAGCAGGCTTTCGCTGTCTTTTTGCTCTCTGTAGCCAGCACACTTTCATTCTCAGAAGCAGCAATGATGGGTCTGGGATGGTACTGTCACCTGTTAAAACTGGTACTTGGGGTTTTGAGTTTTGTAACCTGGTACCTCACTATCCAATCACTAAGTGCTTTGTGCATTAGTCAAGAGCATTGTTATAGAACTACCAAGAATATAAATAAAGTTGCCTGGGTGGGAGCAAGGGAAACTGCTCTTCCTTGCAGTTATTTTATCTTCCCATCTCAAGAAACTGAGTTGGTTTGCAGAAACTTCTTTCATCACTTTGGAAAAATCCATCGTGCTTGCTCTTACAGCCAGGAGAGGATTAGTGAGCTTGTGTTGTAGCAGTGCTTAAAGAAATAAATTGATGGCAAGATCCCCTCGTGGTGGCCGAGGCTCAGACGTCTGATGCTAGTGCTGGCCCTGCTCCAAAGACCTGTGGTACAAAGGCACAGAGCAATGGGATGAGAAACAGAAGAGCTGCCCTTGGTCACACAGTCTGTCTTAGCAGACCGTAAACAGGAACCAACTCTCTGGCCTCCTCGGCTTGTGTTTCTCAATAGGAAAGTCATCTGTGTAATGAGCTTCTTGGGCTCAGCTACAGGGCCAGCCTTGGGGCTTTTTCTCCCCTCTGCATCTTCTGCCAGGGCTTCCCAGCAGTATGGCTCTCTATAGCTCCATGCCAGCTGCAGCAACTCCATCCAAGAAGCAGTAAGGGGATGAGAGGGAGAAGGTACCTGGGAAGATGCAGGGCACATCTTTGTAGACAGAGAAAGCTTCTAAGGGGGGAGCTTGAATTTCTTTCCTGCTTTCTCTGCCATGGAGCTCACCAGCTGGTTGAACTGGGAGGTAGAACGCGCCTTGCAACAAGTTCAGTGCAGTGAAGAAGCAAAAGGTTTTGGCCTCCTGTTTCTCTAATGTAGAGCAGAACTAAAAAAGATGGGCAAGGAAATGTGAAAGGAAAGTTCCTGTTTTATATTTGCTTGTATGCAAGTTTCTTATTCTGTTTCTAAATTACACCTGATATATTTTTATTGGACCAAGATGTAAAAGCTAAATTCGATTGCAGTCATGATTTCTGACCCACTAAGTGTTACTGAGAATTATCTCTTGAGGCAGAGTAACTACTTAATACCGCATATCCCTTGTGTTCTGTCACAAAAGCTGCCTACAGGGTCTAGCACTTCTGAACTGAGTGATTATCTATTGCTAATTGCACTCTCTAGACAGACATGGGGAACAGACATATGGTTAGAAGAATGGCTTAATTTTTTTCTCTTTTCTTTGCTTTGGCTTCTTACTGCTAACGACAGCACTTCAGCTGTTTCCAGACCCTGAAAAATGTTGTAAAATCTGAAGGAGTCAGGGAAAAAAAAATCGCAAACAGCAACTTCCCTTGGCAGAAACATTGTTACCCCCCTCATTTCAAGGTGCTTTTATGCCATGCAGCCACGTTCAGTAGTGGAGAAGTCATTAAAAGCCTGCACAAAGCACTGGAAAAATATATGTTAGGGAAAATCTTGCATTGTCCCTGAGATAGGTGTAATGACCTAATTGGTCTTTTAATGCAGTGACGATAACTGCAGAGAGAGCATTTATCTTGCAGCAAGGAGATCAATCTCCGCAGGAGTGCTGGCCAGGAGCAGGGACTTGCTAAAAATGCTTCAGCAGCCTGTTGGGGGGGAGTGTTTGAATGTTGTAGCTGCGTGTGGGCTCATGGCGAGGGAAGGGATTGCCTGAGCCGTGAAGTCAGCTCTCTGCTTTCATAACCATGTGAACCAGTTAAATCCTGCAGAAACCCACCAAGGGCTAAATTCAGCCCCAGTTTTTTGCCTCCGCTGGCCCTACTAGATAGGTGCTGTGTTATCTGGCTGCACCTCATTTCCAGTATATAGCTATCCAAGAAGCAATGTATATAGCTTGGCCTTTGCACTTTTGGCTTAAATAGCTGCTTTTATCTCCTGTCACCTTGTAAATAGGAATTAAGTACAGCCTGTACACCCTGAGGCAGGAGTCCCAATGTGTTTATAATAACTGTGACTTCAGCAAATGTCTGAGTATTCTAGTGGGAGGTGTCCCTGCCCATGGCAGGGGGGTTGGAACTAGATGATCTTTAAGGTCCCTTCCAACCCGAACCATTCTGTGATTCTGTGAGTATTCCTCTTGCAGGACAGATGCCCCTTAGGGTGCCAATGCATGGATATTTAAAGCAGGTTAGTAACACTGTGGACAATTTAAGCATGTGGTCATAGAAAGCAAGGCTGGTAAAATGCTTGGAAGCTCATCGTGTTAATCTTCATGGCCTCAAGGCCGGTTAATAGCACTTTGCAGAGCTGTCACTTTTAGGAATTTGGGCAGGGAACATGCTTAGGCTAGGCTAGGATAGGACAGGCTTCATCTCATGGGAATGCAATATCTCCAATGGAAATGTTTGCTGACCTACCCCTGCGCAAGACTGTGCTTATAGTCAGTTGGAGAAATAGGAGTGTTTGAATGTTGGGTAATTCACCAAATTGATTTGGGAGATCAATGTCAGGATGAGAAAACCCCCCACACCCAAAGTGCTTCCTCTCCACTGCTGCTGAAGAGCCTAGGGAGATGGACTGAGATGGAGGTGGCTTTGATGTAAACATCTGTGCTTAGTCAGATAAATCTTGCCTGAAGTAAAAACTGAAGGGCCTCTTGCACTTGAGCCCCTGGAGACTGCAGGTGTAATTCTTGTCCCTCAGGAGGGCCAAATCATCCACTGGAGATGCCCAACTCACTGTTGGATCAGCAGGTTTCCTAGTCACTGCAATTAACTTCCTGAATTTTGGTGGGAGTCAGGAAGACCTTTCTCACTATGTCTGTCCACACTAAGCCTTTCTTTACTTTTGTGAGGGACAGACAGTCTCTGGGCAATACATGTGTATGTATGTTATCTGCTAATGAGGAGACCTGAGGCACAATGTATGCCATGTCTGCTCCCAGCCATGTTTATTACAGGGTGTAAACTACGGCAGCAATGCCTCATGTGATAGCTGCTCACCACAGTGAAGAGTGATGGCAAAAGCTGTTGTATGAAAGGGTAAAGCTTCCAGGCTGTGGTCCTTATAAGCGGAATATTCCAGACTTCAAACAGCTCCTGTAGACTTGCCCACAATTTTGACTACGAGGGGATTTGCAAATTATCAATGCTCAGGTATTTTTCAGTGTCTATGCTGATTTTACTCTGAGGTCTATATACTTTTGTGGCCTAAATTAATGCATAGAAAGTCTAGAACTAATATGAGTATGAGTCTACAAAGTCAGTGCCTAAAGCCTTATACCCATAGAGTGTATTGTAGCTGTGACAACTTTGTAGCTACTCCTATGGCAAGTATTTTGAGACATCATCAATTTGGTTCCCTGTGTACAAGATTATGGCAATCCCTTGAAGTTTAAGTCATCTTCTGAAGTTGTCACTGGAGCAATTTAGTAAAGGACGAAAGAACAGAAAGAGGTTAATCAGCGTGGGTAAGTGTGTTGCAGTTAGTCCCTCAGCAAAGGGAAAGTTATTTTTTCTTCCAAATATAGTTAGTTAGGCTGGAGATGTACACAGCTATGTAAATCCACAAAGCAGAAAGAACCTGAATCAAGATGTGTGAACTGCTGGTTGTCCATGAAACATTGGAAAGCTGCACGCTGCTGGTCAGTGGTGTGCACATGGCTCCATGCTCAAAAGGGATCTTAAAAGAGAATGAAGAACCACTCTAAGGAACTGCTTAAACTCCCATCGTGGAGGCCTTGCCCTGTAACCAGGTCTTGCCACCAGCTGCTTCTCCCTACATGAGACATGACCTGGGATGGGGCTTATTTGTCCATGGTGGCTTTTGAGACAGGTAGCTGCCTTTATAGAAGGACCAATGAGGAAGTGATTGTCTAGTTCTGTACTGCTGATTTTCAGTACGACAGTGTTTGGCGTGTGGATACAAATTAAAGGATTAGAAACAGGTGTTTGGATTGGGAAAAGGCTTTTAATTATGAAGAATATACTTGCTGACTGGCAGTTCTGCAGTTAAATGGGCCTGTCATTGTGATCCTGAGCTCTGTAAATAAACAACGCCCAAACATTTAATATTAATTAGAAATGTTACATAGACATCTGCTAATATTGAAGCACAATGACATATTCACAGACTGCACAGTTGAAAAGAATTGTGAATTTTTGAGAAATTCGATCCCAGCTAGAATTACTTCTCTGAGAATAGAAAACTCCAAGGTGACAAATTTCCATGGATAGCAACTGATCCGCAAAAATTGCTCAGACTTTGCAATTATTACTTGGCCTGATGACAGTGGGTGGGCTAAGCACAAAACTGAACCATGAGGATCCAAAAAGTGAGCTCTGCATCTTAAAGCCGATGATCCAAAATGTTACTGCTTTTGTCTGCCAACCCTGTCCATTTGGCAGAAGAACAGAGAGCTGTGGAGCGATACCTTCTGAAACCACCACAGATGGCTACCTGGTGCATCAGAGCCCTTTGTTCACCGTCATCCTCTGCCCTGCAAAAAGCCTCAGCAGCTGCTTGTTCCTCCAGCCCATCAGGAGTCTGAGACACATTAGATCTCCCTTCCCCTGACTCTGCATGACCTTGGCAGTCCTGTTGCCTTTGGTGCTCCTTTCCCATTTGTTCCTTTTCCAAAGGATGAAGTGGTTTTTGCTCCTGGGTTGTTCTGGCAGCTGCCCTGACTCCAGAATCAGCATTTTGCTCACTGTCTGGCCAAGCTGCAGTCTGTCAGCGTGTGGCTTACAAGGTTGTGCATGAGAATCAAAGGAAGAAAGGACAAGAGGATAGAGATGAAGATAAGACAAGGATGTGGGCTTGAGTAGGAAGGGGAGCTTGTAGGGAATCACAGCACTTTGATGATGAATCTGCATCCAATAAACCATGGGTGATCTATTGCTACTGTGGCCAGCAGAACTGTGGTGGTGCAGAACTGAGCTGGTCTTTCCTTCTGGTCCATTCCTCAGACTCCTGTCCATGTGCCTTCAAAGAGTTTCTCTGCAGATGTTGTAAGTCCTCCCCCACCGTGCTGAGACTTGGTGGCCTTGCGATGCCAGGGTCACCCCTTAGTGCTTCCAACCTTGTTCCTTCCAGCCCTGCTCTTTGGATAGCTCTCATGCCTCAGTCCTGAGACATGCTCTTCCATGGTGGGAAGAAAATAATTATCTAATTTTTGAAATCCAGGAGGGTTCAAAAATGGTGGTGGAAGGAAAGGGGAATACATGGATATATGTCTTTGGAATTAATTCTTCAACTGAAATTCAGTCATCAGTCAGAAAAAGAATAAATCCTGGGAGCTGAAGTCCAAATGACTAATGATTTACCTTTTAATCACTCTAAAGTGTACTTTGCTCCAAAGAGCTTTGCTGGGGCAGATTTAGCACCAAGAAGGCATCCACGGTCCCTCCTCTGGAGTCTGCTTGGATGGCTGAATAGCAGAATCAGTCAGCGGTGGCTCACAGCCTGCCTCTAAGGTAAAGCAGCAGTACCTGAGTTGTAGGGACTTGGAGAAGGACTTGAGTAATCACACTCTGGGACTGAGCTAAAGGGTTTCATGGGGAGTGGGAAGGTTGTGAAGGGTTGTCAACCTTCCAGGACGCTCGCCAGGGTCAATGCTTGCAACGGTTTGAGTTGCGACCTCAAACAAGAGGTTATTAGAGGGACAGCCATTGCTACAGCGGGGTTATTCACTGGACCTTTGCAGGGAAATCTGCTGAGATCTTTCATCTTGTTTTCCCTTTACAGATGGATTTTCTAGCACAGGAGCCTGTAGCTCGGATGGCCAAAGGTGGCAGAGCTGGTGCAGCTAAATCTGAGTTTCCTCTTAGGCCGTGCAACCACAAGACACAATCGATACAACATCACCAATGAATCTGAGCAGCCTGATGTATATCTTGTCTTGTCCCTGGATTAGGTGGGCTGATGATTTACTTTATGGTGGTGTCTTAGTCCTACACATGTACCCGGCTGTTGTGATCTAGCAGAGTTGACCTGATTCAGCCCCTCTGTCTCTGCCTCTAAAACAAGCACTTTTATGTTGCCTGAGTCTACTTCCAATTCCTCCCTACAACACATCATTCTCCTCCCTGGCAGACTTGTACAGTTAAAAGTTAAGGACCGAAAGGAAAAAAAAACTATCTAGCAAAGACAAATAAATGAACAACACACATGAAAACAGCTTGCCTTGAAACTTAAATTGCTTGTTAACTTTCTTCTGCTCTTGGCAGGGATACATATTATTTCCAGCGCCCCAGCCTTAGGAGCTTGGCTGCTCTTCAATATCAGACTAGGGCTTCAATGTTGGGAATTTTATTGTCTTCAGCACCTGAAAAGGCAAAGCTAATAAGTAACTGAAGTTTCAAGGTAGAGTTTGATGCTGTTGCATTTGTTAATTGAAATTTTAGCCTGATTTGCTAAGGAAACAAAGCTTGCTACCTGTGTGCATGTGTCTTGCCATTAAATTTTAAATCAAATATTGACTAGGAATGGTATCCAAAACAGTATAAGAAGTGTCCAGTTAGAAATGAGCATTTATTTCTAACCTCCAAAAGGGGGAAAAAAAGCAACTTGAGGACTTCTTTGAGTATTCCTGGGCAAATCCACACAGAAGCATACCCAAGTGCTCCAACACAACAGGGAGCCTCCACCCTGATCTTGCACCATGTCCTGTTGCATTTAAATATTTTCCTGACCCATTTCAGTTGTGGGCTGAATGCCATTGATCCTTGTCATGGCAAACATCTCATGCCTCCTGTGAGAGGCATGGATCATCTTCCTTTACTTCACGTTCATTGCACCTAAGCCCCGTCCTCCACTACATCTGGGACCAAAAAATCTTTGGCAGCATGAGTGACCCAGGTTCTCTCCAGAAGATGGACAGGTGACCTGGGGAAGTCCTTTCCAGTGTTTTTCTGTAGGTTTCCTCGGTTCCCATTTCCTCTACATGATGCTGCTGTTCCTCAGAGAAGCTCAGGTGCCCGCACTGAAGGTTGAGAGCAAAGATCTACTCGAAAACTCTGCTCCCGCTTCTGTAGCTCATAATTTCTGGTCAGTGCATTGTGTTTGACACCCACTGAGTAACTAAAAGAAATATTTTTGCCTGCTTTGTTACATGCATTAAGCAATCTATCTTGTAAGATGAAGAGATAGTTATGCAAAAGAATGACTCTATAACCAATTAGACACCAACTTGCAATCTTTCCTACCTGTTGCAACAAAAAAAATCCTCATAAACCCGTCATTATTGCACTAAGAAGAAATCAATTCCCACAAGTAATAAGTACCAGACACTCAGTTCACCAGGGACTTTGTAGTTTTTGTTATATTTTTATTATATACAGGGTGTTGGGCTGTTATGGAGAAATTAGGATAAAACAGTTGGATGGAATTAAGGTTCATTGCAGCCAATTCAAGAAATTTAGAAGGAAATATCTCACAAGTTCTTCTGAGCAGGGTCACACAAAGAGCAGTTGTGAAGTTTCTTTAATTCATGTGAACATGATCCTAAATCAACAATGACTTATGCATGTACCTGGCTTGGCAAACAGAATAAATTTCTGCTGCCTGTGCATTTAAAGCACATTTGCCTTCAAGGGGACTTTGCCCAGAGCATAAAGTTAATCACATGTCACTGAAGCTTTGCAAAAATAGGTCTAACTAAGGGTGGCTGCAATAGCCAAGATGAATTGAAATTGGAGAGATGGTATCTCTGAATGTGCTGAACTGAAATGCCCCTGTCTTCAGCTCCTTCTGGGTCAGCTCTTCTGTGCTTCTGGGGAATCTTTTGAGGGTAGTTAGAGGAGCAGAAATATATATCTCACCTTCTAGCACAGCTGTCCAGTCCAGCAAGGGTTATCTTTCTCCTTCCAGTAAAGAGACACCATGCTTGGCTGGGAATTTATTCTGCGTCTGTCTCAGGATTCTGCCTCTGCGTGGGAAGTAAAGCAGTAAGAAAGAAGGTCATTAAGTTTTTAAGGTGCTAAAAAAACAGAAACATCTGCTAAAGAACCATTCAATGTACTGAACCAAGCAAGTTCCCTCAGTGTCTTTGTGTGATCCATGCCTTTCTAGTTGGGAGCAATGACTTCGGCAATCAAAAGCTGTTGATACATTGATTTCATTCTACATACTATCAGCCCGAGCCTTGCAGGTAGACTGGTGGGCTAGACTCAGCTTTGGGGTGTATTTTTATTCCTTACCATCCCTGCCAAAATCTTGTGGATGGTTCCTGAGAGGCAGGAGGTTTTGGTGCCATTTGGTTTAGTGGCAGCGTTGGGGAAGATGGAAAAACAAATTCCAGCAATTAATTTCCACAGAAATATCCATTTGCTTACAGCTGCTCTGGCTGGATCACTTTTAGGTGAGAGGAGGCTGATGTGGAATGCTCTGCAGGTCCTAACACAGAGGAAATGTGCAAAAGAGCTCTCCTTCATCCCTGAGAAAGAGCAACAATCCCATCTTTCTCTTTTCTTTGCCCCAGCCCTGGTGCTTGTGTGCCGGCAGCAGAGCTTCCAAGCCTGCCCAAACTGTGCAGGGCACATAGAGTCAGCTGGAAGGGACCTGGGATGAATGAGTCTGTGTGCATCTTCGTGGACAAATTAAATCAAGTAAATCTGCGAGGGTGTGATCCAGAACTGCCAGTTGCCAGGGGTCCTTAAACTATCATCACTTTGCTATTTGCTGGAATAAAGCTGCTTTTTATGTAGTTGATATGATGAGCTTCAATTCCTGTACCGCAGCAAAAGTGGTGGACTGACTGAATAACCACTTTGGAAACACATTTTGCAAGTATTGCAGTTTGTGTCTCCATTAGCCTCACGGTAAAACTCTGCTGCAGAAAGTTTTTGCCCGTAACTTCTGTGAAGAGCAAATTCTGGTTCAGTGTAGACGTAGGAAAAATAACCTCAAAGTTCAGATAGGATCCAAATATGCCTTTTAAATAAATCCAGTTATCACAAACAGACAAGCCACCACTTCCGTTAGATTGCAGTAATTAATAAATCACACCCTTTGAGTTTAATGCCAGGATTAACAACAAACACCAGGTCTCTTCTATAGAGCTCAGAAGCACAGGAATATTGACACTGCGTTGTAATTAGCATGTATGAGCAGCAGAGGGTAGTGTATTACACAGAAAAACCTTCCATCAGGGTAGCAGAAGCTATTTTCAAGAGTGGTTTTTTTTGGAAAACCAGATTGATAGCAAGCATTTAAATTGCAAGCAGGCTTGGCCCCTCCCTGCTGCAATCCGTGTGGCAGGGCTTGCTGTGTGCAAGCATTAGCTGCCGCATTGTTTAAAGATGATTTAATAGAGATACTTGTTTGGGTGCAGAAGAACATTTGCCAGTGTTTAAATGCTCAAAACTTCTGCACTGCGCTGAGGTGTGGTGCTGTGCTTGAAATTTGATTTCCAGGTGTCCAGGCAAAGCACGTGCTGTCAGCCGAGGTTTTCCAGGGTCCTGCCTCTTGTGCATCTCCTCTGTGTCCCCTTCACACTGCAGAGAGATCTGAATATGCCTCATCCTCCTCTCACATGTAATACACTAATTACCACTCAGGAGGTCCCCAGCCTGGGTCAGCAGGGCTGTAGGTCTCACCCCAAAGTGCAGCTGCTGCTCAGTGTAAAAGTAGCTTTGAAAAGGTCAGTCATGTGGGGGTTCGGAAAACATGGCTGGCTGGACATAGTCTGGGTTAAATACTGTGAGGGCTATCAATGTACCCTCCTCTTCCCTCCTTACATCTATGCCAAGGTGACTTGCTCTGGCACTACAGAGCTAATCTGTACCTTCCCAAGCTGCACTTGCTTTTTCAAGAGTGGTTGAAGAATTAGAGAGGTGTATAAGCCTCCTTTGTGTTGCTATTTCACCTGTATACCTTTCAAGGCTCAGGATAAATAGTAGCAGTCCCAGCAGAGAACATCTCATCTTGTCATCTCAATGGCTCTGGAAAGGAGTGCTCTAAACAGCTCATTTGGTGATTACAAAATTTCTCTGCCTTTCTTATAACTCAAGAGAATGAAATTTGGTATCTGGTGCTGAGGGAAGCTGTTAGAGAACAGCTGTGCTGTTGGAGATAACACATGTATATTTGCACATTAATATTTACAGATATTCTTAAATGTGAGAATTCTACTTTTGATATTTTGCAAGGAAGTCCTTTTATAGCAAACACTAAATGCACTATAATAATACAGGCAAGAGCAGATAGGACGTCTTAAGGATGCTGGGGACACCCCTCATCACCTGGTTTCTCCCTTTGATTGGTGCATCACACTAAATCTCACACTGGGAGACGTCCCTAGGCAGGATGGTCTTTCTTGCATCTGCTTTTGGATGAACGAGGTCAATGAAGAAGCTGTTCTTGAGCTTTCCGGTTACTTTGCTTTCACCTTGTGCTGACCCATCACCAACTGTGTCTCCTGCTGAAGGTGCCGCTAGATAATTGCACCTCCACTTATCTGAACTTAGTGAATGAGGACCAGGGGCCGTGCTCTGTACCGATTCACATCGACATCACTTGGGCGCCCTGAGTTGTGTTATTGTCATCAAGAGCTACCTATGTGTATCCAGCTGGGGAGCTGTGGGATGAATGTGCTAGTTACAGTTTTAGACAGAAGGAGGCCAAAATAGTTGTGTCAGTTGAAATGGTTTGTTTTTTTTTTGGTCACTATGGAAAAAAAAAATATCCTAAATTCCAGTCATTCTCTTATTTTCTTAATGTTTGGTAACCAGAAGTAACATAGGTTTCTGAAGAAAAAATTATTTCAAATCAGAAAATTTGAATGCTAATTTAAAGATTTCAGAAACAAATTATTGGGAATTACCTCTATCCCCCTTACACAGACACATCTTAAATTTGGACAAACTGGCATTTTGCAACAGTGTGTTTAATTAGAAAATCCTTTCCAATTTCTGCTGGTGGTGACGATACTCTTACAAGTAGCCAAAAAGAAAATGAAGTCAAAAAACATAAGCAACACCAAAGCAGCCGTGTAGGAAGGGGCGTGTAAGGACTGGAATCCTTTCTGGGCAACCAGCTGTGCCTGGATAGATTGTGCTCAGTTAAAACCTGTGTCCTCTCTGCTCCTGACTTTCCCTCTGACATACTAAATTCAAAGCAACCTGATCTTTTTGACTCAATAAAGTGGATTCGTTGCTCCCGTTTCCTAATGAACTTCCTGAACACCCGCCAAGATGCTCATAACAAGAAGTGTTATGAAAGCCATTTCCTAAATGGTTTGGGGTTTAATTTGGTCCTTATGGCCCTGGATAAGTTAAAGACTTTTGATCTGCTTAATCACAGTTATTTGTTTTATAGTCTGAGGCCTTTGGGTCCTGTGGCAGTCATTCATCTATATCTTGTGCTAAAACGCTACTTTCTGTCCTTAATCGTCATCCTCATGATAAAGGTGATTTATAACTTTGCTTTTTCCTGTTCAGAGTGGGATATGACAGCTACAGTCTCTCAGGTATGCTGCACCCTCCATTGAGCAAACCATTAATTCTCGCACAGCAAAGGTGTCTACCTAACTGGTTTGGAGGTCTTGAGACACGTGTATCTCCCTTTAGATAAATGAAGTCAATTAAATCTCCCATTAAGATCTTCTAGCTTCCACAGATGGTCTTTCTTTTTCTCATATGATAATCATATTAAAATTGCATGCAGAGCCATTTGTACATTTTAACGTTAGCGTTCGCTGCTCCAAATCAGCTGGGGGAAGGGGGAATTGTCACAGTTTTCATCAGCCTCTTTTGCTGTCATCGTAATCCTTCCAAAGGGAGCCATTGCAGCCTGAGTCATTATCAGCTAAAACACGTTTGCATGAGCAGGTGAAAAAAATAAAATGGCTAATCCATGACTTTTCTGGGAGTCCATTGTAAAATGGAAACATGTTTTCTGAGAAATCATTTCTGAAGAAATGAACGGGGCCAGGGGATGCTGTGCCCAGCTGGCTCTGCTCTGATTCTGTTGAGCCAACATTTTCAGCAACTGAGAAAAACAAATTTGAGCCTCAGAGCTCTCTGCTGCACTGGGATCTGGGACCGGTCAGTGCTGAGTGCCCTCAATTTCCACTTGTAATGATGAAGGCAATGACAGCATTGGAGAACACAGTAGCATAAGGTTGAAAGGGGTCTCATAGGTCGGTACGTCAAGTCAGCTGTAATCAAACCCAGCACCTCATACCTTCGTCTCAGACAGTATGAAGCTCTATCTTAAAAAGTGAGTTTTTCTCTCTTTACCCTCCAGCTGGGACTTGATTTAATGGAACTTGTTTCTAATTGCCAGCTTAAATATATTAATGGCCAATTTTACATCAATTTTTCTTTTTGTCAGTGTTTTCCTTCGGCTTCAGAGTACTTTTCTCCATGTCTCTGTAGAGAGGAATCAGTTTCCTTTAGCACTCTCTTTGCCAGTGTGGGCAAGCCTCATTTCGGAATGAGGGTTTCTCCACCCCCATCTTGTCCTCAGAACGGTTTTCTACCACTTTTCCCATTTCAGCTTCACCCTCTTGAAGAAGAGTGAACATAATTTCTCCTTTGTACTATGACTTCACTATATCTTTACCTCTGCCTGGAAATATGCGGATGCCTACCTGAAGTTAAGAGAAAGGAACCGAAGAGCCATCCATTCTTACCAAAGAGCCTATAGGTGGATCTTGGGGTGAGGCTCATCTAACTTCAGCTGTTTAGTAGCTATGATGTCTCCAGTTTCAGGTTTCTTTATAGTTAGTAAAGAGAGACTGATATCTCCCGAGAACAAAAGATATCTTCCAAACATTAGATGGAGTATGAGCAAATTAAGTTCATTGTGAAAGTACCTGTCTGTTTTATTGACCCTGAGAAGCTGAGATGACCACCTTTGCCATGGTGTCTAGCCTTTAGAGATAGCTAAAGGGAGCGAGATGAAATTTTGGAGTTCATGTTAGCCACAAGCTGTTGAGTGCTTGGGCACAGCTTTTTTCTACTGCCACCCTTCTTGGTGGTAATGGCTGCATGATTTCATCCTCGCACATGCAAGACCATCCAGGGGCTCCTGAACTTGGCAGTCTGGCAACAGGTAGAATAAATTCAGCTCTGCCTTGCACCCACAGTTCTCAATGATTTCAGTAGCGTGACATGAGAGACCACAAGAACCTCCAAGACAGTCTGTGGTGCAGGTGGCCCCCATGGAGATCAGTGTGGTAAATGGTGGGATAAGTAAGAAAATATTCCATCAGTGGTACATCGTATACATCTCTCAAACAGCCAGCAGGGCCTGCATGTTACTAATGGCTTTCTAGAAGAGGAATGCCCTGGATTTACAACTCGAGGATAGAATCTTCATCAAAACTTAATGAAGAATTAATTTTCATTCTCATTTATTTTACTTTACAACATTTGCAGACAATGAGCTTTACTGCTTTAGTGAAATATTTCTTATTATAGACCTGTCAAGTCTGCTACAAAAAGAACATGGATTATTTTTTCTGTGTGTGACAAGGGGCTTTTACTAATTTCTTGTGATCACCTACTTATAGCTAATGTCACAGTTTTCAAAGCAACTAAAACTGGAGGGAGGTACTTAATGCTCAATAACTGTTGTTTGTGAACTAACAGTCTAAGTATGGGACTAGAAAAAAGGAAACTGAGATCTTGTAGTACTCTGTTACAGCCTTGGGCAAATGGTTTCACAGCTCTGAGCCTCTTGCGTCATTTGTGAATGGAGAGCATCATGGAAACGCAGTAGTGTGCAAGCAAATGTTTGGCTTTAAAACTGGTGCTTATAAAACTGAGGAATATATAGACAATACTTCAGCCACTTCTGAAACAGTTCCTACTGGAAAAAATGTGTAGTAGAAATTCAATGAAATTTAATACCAAACCCAAGACATGACTGTGCAGCAGTTTGTGACAGAGTCAGAAGCCTGAGTTTGGCACCTACTTTCTGTGTATGGTGAACTGGAAGATTGATGCACTTGGAAATGATATTCATAAGCACCCATCAGGATGATAGGTAATGGGAAATATCGAAGTCCAGTCTGAGCCCGTCTGTATCTCCTTGACTTTGGTGTCTACCAGCAGTTGTTGGTTAGTTGTCTCTTTGAAGAAAGATTTGCTGGGCAAAATCATACCTTTTGTCTAGGCTTTTATTTATTTATTTTTTAAGCATAGAAAACTGGCCATTTTTTTTCTTTAAAAAGCTAACAGGTGACAGTGACGTCTGCCTACTGCACGAGAGTCTAGCAAGAGTATTTGGTCTCGAAGCAGTGTACTGGTTTGTGGCCATTTTCTCTTCTGCCTCAGGGGTTTAAACTTGCATCATTTTTCTTATCAAGCTCTTGGACCTGTGTGCTATTGAAGAGCACTGCTGTGTCACTATGTGGGCAAGAGTCCAATGCATGGACCGCAGTGGAAGGGCAAATGACTTTCTACCCTAGTGCCTAAGCCCTGGATTAAGTAAGTGGTGAGAGCGCTGTGGTTTGCTGTCCCTTCTCCAGCTTTGTTTTCTATCTAGCAGAAGTCTCCTACAGAGCATGCCAACAGCCCAGGAAGTTGAGCCCATTGTACACTTTCTGGCAGAGAGAGTTTAATCCGCCCTGCCCCATGGTCATGGTATAGCGTGGTATGTAGCCATGTCACCTGAGCCCTGGTGCACCAGAGGAGATGGGATGGTCAGTTCCCAGGTTGGCTGGGTCTTTTCTTTTCTTCATATCCTGGAGCCTGGACCTGGTGCATGTCCGGCACATGCATTAGAAATCGTCATGAGACCTTCTGTCGGCTTCAGGTGATCTTCAGATGAAGCATGTTAAGAGAAACAGAGTCTCTCACTTGACTGACAGAATAAGTTCTAGAAGATGTCTCAAGTCAATCCATGAACTGTAAATTTAAAACCGCCCTTAACAGCTTCCTTGCAGAAGGGTGACTCTAACGCAGCCCACGGCTCTTTTCTGCCTTTGAGTCACACACCAGCTAAAAATCTCAGAAATGGCTTTTGATTTGAGACTTGGAGCCGAAGGATCAATATAAGTTAGGGCTAAACATTGCAGTACAATTGACTGGGCTCCTGGGTGCTCACAAAATGCTGCTACTGTGAAGACAAATAATAATAATGACAGCCATCATCATTATGGCTTTTGGTGGAAAGATTTAATGGACAGAGTTGAAGAACTTAAATGTCGATAAACTTAATGTAGTTTCATAAATGCTGAAGTCCTGCCTTCCAAAGGAAAAGTGCCCAGTGTTAATTTGGCTATCAGCATTAAAATGATCTTCTAAGGTGAGGATAGCCTTCCTCAGCTGTTGGAGCGGATCTCATGCGGTTTGCATGCCCAGCATCTCAGCTGCTAACGTTATAGGGAGTCTGCCTGGGCAGCGTTGCATTTTTCTGATTTCCTTCTCTCCGTGCTGTGCCTTACTGCTGTGTGTATCCTGTTACACACTGAGTATGCCAGGCTAATGCTGTAAATTACACCATTGTGTAATTGTTCATAAAAGGCCCATCAAGCCACATGTCCCTGCAAATGACACCAGAATGGCTAGTCAAGTGGCACATAAGTCGATGATGACTGTCAGGACCAAACTAAAATCTCAGTGGATAGAAAAAAAAACCTATTAGTACTTACAATCTTACCTCCAGCCCTTATTGTTTGTATGTCTTATTTCCAGAGCAAGTAGAGGACAATTACCAGTGCTTTGATGTGGCTATACACTGAGAGTTATTATCCACTGTTTATAGCTCTGCACCACTCAGATTGGTTATTCTTTTTCAATTGAAAATAAAAAAACATAAAAAGGAAAAACAAAAAGCAAGCTGTAACTTGGAAACATGAGCCATTTAGGTAGGATGGGTTCTCTGTGCTGCTACTGCCATTTTTCCCAGGTAAAGTCAACTCATAGAGGCAGGAGGAACCTCAAAATGGCCATGGAGTTGCTCCTTTGTGAGGTAAATTATGTCTGGCATAAAGCTGGAAGTGCTGCTGCTTTTGCTTTACTTGAGGCTGTGCTGGTTAATAGAAAGCAGGGAATGTGTCAGGGCCAAAAGAGGGGGGAGAATATTGTATCTGCAGTGAAGAAAATAGAGCATACTGGAGAACAGCTCATCGGGGTGTGAAGACATTTGGAAATAGCTTTGCATTCAGACCCTCGTGCAGTCAGAATTATCTTTGTCTAGCTGATCAATGTTTTGCCTATTTACATGTACAAATGGTGTGAATACCTGTCCCAGAAAGTCCATAGGAGAGAAATGGGAATGATCTGATGTCTTGGAAATGGGACCAAACCTCACGAATCTATGGGATGTCACATTTCTAGGTAGACACATTTTGCCTGGGAAGCACTTTTATGCAGTTTAGCTTAAGTTTGTGTGTCTGTAAATCACCATGGTTTAATCCAATGTGTTTGACTTCTTAGCTGGAGATGAGGGACCAGGGTGGTCATTGCGACGCAGCTCACAGGTGGTAACTTGGTGGGGACAGAGCAGCAACATACCTGCTTATTGCCTTGTGAGCATGCAGCTGTGTATCTGCATCTGGACACAACTTTGCTACCTGGGGAAGTCCAAACTCGCAGTCCCTACCCTGGCTGCCTCCACAAAGTCTTCCCCTTGTGGCTAAAACCTCACAAACACCATCACTCCTTCTCTCAAAAACCAGACTTCCACCGGGATCTGGCAGTAGATTTCAAATACATCCAGTGTCAGGAGGTTTCCTCAAGGATTTTGTCCTTCGGGGAAGAGAAGAGTGGACAGTCTGAGCATGGAGAGACAGGGTGGAAAATAAAAGTAGTCAGAATATTTCAATTTCGTAAAGATTGCCGTCTGCTGAAGTTAAGCAAAGCAACCTAGTGATCTCTGTTGCCCATTAAAGGGGTAGGAAGAGGTGATAGTGTTAGGTGGCACCATCCCCATGTTCCCCCGTCACTGCTAGGAAGGAAGCTACCAGGGCTCCCACCGATGTTCCCTTAGACACTCCAGGTCCCTCTTGATTATGGAAGAAAGGTGTGGGTACAATGGAAACAGCAAGTTTATTGTTGTGCCCCAAACTGCGGTGATGAGGAACAGGGCTGCTTGCAGGGAACCTGAACAACCCGTATAGCATGATTTGCTCCCCTTTTACCCCGCTTTCTCCCTTTTCACCCTCATTCCCTCCCAAGTAACCAACCCACACCTAATCACTTTTTTTGCATTGGTCACAATTTTGCCATACCCAAACTTGCTATTGCTGACACGGTTATTTGCTGATATGTATTGAAAATCATCTTTAGACAGTATTGCTGCTGTATTTCCCCAGGTACTGCTGCTGGCCTTGCTAGCCTTGGCTCCCCGAAAGGTCCCTGGTGCTCCTGTCCAGTCACCTGTCTAATTTAGCCATGCCTCACAGCGCTATCTGTAACTTTATTGGTTTCTTGCATTGTTATTTAATACATTCAGCACTTCCTTGTGTCATACCTAGTAATTCTCCGTGTCCCATTCAGTTACCTAGACCTCAGCCGGAGCTTTGTTATCTCCCTGCAGCACCAGCACTCCCAGCAAGGACCCACTAGGCAAAGGCACGGTAGGCATGGAGAAAGTATTGCATTGCTCCATTTATTTCAATACCGATTAATCTAGTCTTTTTAGGTTTTCTCTATTACAAAAGTTAACTCTTCCAGCTTATATCTGGTTAAAGCATAGCCTTTTGGGGTTGAAAAGCCTTTTTCGTCTCTTCAAGGAGAACATATGCAGGTCGAGGCACAACTCTATTAGTCCTTGTCACAGACATTGTTGCTTCTCTGTTCAGGATCAAATTTCTCTAACAAGTCTTTTGTCTTCTGAAGACTATTTCTGGCTTATGTCTCAGTCCTCACTCAGATCTCTCCCCGGAAAACACTTGTGACAGGAGCAGCTTGTCTTAAGTTCTTCTAAGAGAAGCTGTTCTTTTGGAAAACACGTCTGCATTTGGAAGTATCCACTCAACAGATTACTTGCCATTCATTGCTGTCGAGGATAATGCTTTGCAGCTCAGCCTTATTAATTCTCAAATGAGACTGAGCAATGCTTTGGAAGGATGCTTAGCTTGATCTACCAGCCCCTTGTTCTGCAGCAACACATCTACTGTTTTAGACGTGAACAAGAGGAGGAAGAGCACCTAGTAATTCTTCACTGACTGCTTATTTTGGCAGAAGTACAAATATTTAAAATGAGGAACTGTTGGGTCATTACTTGCATATCTTATTCAGCTCCTGTTTAGGGCTGAGAATTTTGCTGGAGAAAGGAGTGAAGGAATATCTTGCAAAATTTCAGTTATCTTTTTTTTCCCCTTATTCATACAAATGGCTGTGTGACCTTCCTAGGGGCTGCTTGCCTAAGTCAGGAACACCCACATGTGGCAGATATTCAGGGATTAAGATTTTTAGCAAAAAAACCAACCCAAAACCAAAGCAACCAAAAAACCTAAAAGGTATTTTGGCTATTTAGTTCAATGAGAGCAGATCAGGAGGGAAAACTACAGGAATTCAATTCTTCCTGTACCAAAAATAAGTAAGAAAAGGAAGAGGTATTCCCCAAATCACAGTGATTAGGCATTAATTCTGTGAACTGGGGTTATCCCATACACTGAGCTTCAGTGAAAGGATAGCACAGTAATAGATGGATACGTGCCAAATGGCAGCTCCCTGTAGGTAGGAGCCGTTACAGCTAACCTACGGAAAGAAATAATGCTTGGCTATCCATAAGTGCACCTGGAAAGCATCCATCATCATTACTTATATCGTGCAGGCTCATTAACATTCAGCTCACAGAAGCTAATGGCTAAGAAATCGATGTTACTAGTTGAGGAGAATGGAAAGGAAAGAGGTTTTTCTCCTTCAGGCTGTTTGGGAGAGAGCTGTTTCTACCCTGAAACAATGTCCAGAGGGGTGAAAAAATAAATTGGGGGAAAAAAGGCAAAGAGAGGAAAAGAAGTAAATTCCTATTGTAAGCTGCGAACAGCAGGCTTTGATATGCTGTTCCAGTCTGTTTTACCACAGAGAAATGGCTCACAATGAAAAGAAGTGGAAGAAGCTTTCTCTAACCTTTCGGTTTGTCAAGAAATTAATATTGTAGACTAGCTGGGCCAGTACTCTTTCTCTTTTCTATGTTTCTTATATTCCTTGGAGCAGGGTGGCACTAGAGCAACAGTTCCCAGAGCTGAAGAATATGTACAACAAAGAAAGGGAGAAAAGTGACATCCAGTTTCCATCAGGTTTTAAAGCCAAAGCACTAGAAGATCCAGGATCTGTTTAAACTGGGATTTGCTTGCTTGCGGGAATGCAGAGCCAGTTACTGGGGGACCGACTTGCCTGAGGCACAGATTACAAGGATGCCACGAAGGCATGAAGTAGAAAGGGACAGTGCTGTGCAGCCCTGGTGAAGTGATGGTGTGTCTTAGAGAAATGTTATATTATGGGTCACCTGGGACCTTCAAGCTTTTGCATGACTTATTTTTTCCAAGTCCCGAACTTCTCTGAGAGTAATTTCTCTGACACATTTTTCATGAAGTAGAGCCAAAAAGAAGGAAATGATTTCGTAGCCATAATCATGAAGGTCAGGAAAAGAAATGAAAGGAAGGTGTGCAAGATTTATACTCCCTTGTTCCTCTGAGTGTCTTCCAAGTAATTTGGGAGGAATTCGGTTTCAGATATTATAAATGTGCTGTGATGAATAACATTGCAATTTAAACATTATCAGTGCGACCTGGAGGTCAGTTCAGAGATCATATACAGACTGTTAAATGGTAAAAATGGAGCTAGTTAAAATTCTGATGTGTTTTCTGCGTGAGTCAACGCAAGATTGAGATGGTAGGTGTTTGAATATCTGCACACCTTTTATTTTATAGATAATGTAATTATATTCTCACTTCAGCTCACCTATAAAAAGAACTCAAATTTGCACTAAAAAGATCTTTACCCCTTTTCTGCTGATCATTGCTTAGCAAAGTATTTCACACAAGAGGTTTGTTATCTTTAATGGCACTAAAATTACTTAAAGCAATTACCTGCATCATTTTAAACTCTACAGAGGTTATTAAAATATTCTCATGGCAACTATAAAGAAATATGAAAACAAGTAAAGACTAAATTGTATTTTGTCTCAAAAAGTCATTTGCCTTAAAGCATGTTTGGTCTTTAATTTCTAAATAGGCAGCTTTACTTCCTGAACTGAATACCCTCCTCTATGTTTGACTTTCCACATTGCAACATTAAAGGTGGATCTGTTCTAAAAATAAACATTTCAACTTCAGGACAAACAAAAAACCACATGTATTGAAAAAAACATTGCACGGCCACCCAACAATGACATCCTTGGAGAGAAATGAACCTGAGCTTTGAAAATCTACTATTAAGTATTTTCTTACTTTAGTATGAAGTATCAGAAATTAACTACTTAAAAGAAGGCTCGATGTCATATCCTGCACGTGGCTTTGATTATTTTTATTTCTCTTTAGGCATAAATTTCTTATAGCACCCAGTGAAATTGGTCAGCTGAGGAAGATCTTTCCACTATTGAAGTCTATTAACTGTTGGTCTACGCTCCCGCCAGAAAGGGAGGAATTGAGCAGGAATTTGTGGAATTATCAGAAAATCTTGTTGCTTAACGCCCTAGAAAATTATCATCTGTTGCCAGGGATGCAGCCTAGTAAGATGGTCTCATTGCTATCTGTGATGCAGCCCGTATACTGGTGCTCTTATGATTTCCATCTCCCACATCAACACACTAGAGCAATGTGGAGCTGGAAGGTGTGGCTTTTTATATAATAATGATGTTGAAGGAAATTAGCATGGTTCTAATTAAGGGATGAAAAGAGCAATTTATTTAGAGAGTTTTGACTGTTATGCCAGAGACGTTACCCCAGCAGATCTCCTGGAGCAGGGCAGGAACATGTTCAAAGCAAAGTGCTACAGCATGACAATGGCATCAGTGAACATGAAAGGAAAATTAATTGAAATAATGGAAAAACTAGAGCAATAATTTTACCATTTCATTTATTTTTACATATACTGTTGAGATAGCACATTTGTAATATCTGCTGCAATTAATAATCTCCTCTTGCTGCACAGTTGTTATTAAACCAAGTAGTTTCTTATACTATTTTTCCTCCATTGAAGAGCCCAGTGCTAGAAAACTTGGAGATAACATTTCTCCTAACGTCATGCAAAGTCCAAGGTTAGGTGGCAGTTTGGTCATGATGTGACTCAAAAGCAATTACAATCACAGCAGAAGAGCTAAAAGTTGTTGATTCTTCAAGAAGCCCTTTTCTGGCAATTTTGCACTTAATGCTGCCTTCCCTCCCACCTCCACATATAAAAGCTGGAATCAGAGATCAAAACTTCCTCAAGTTGTTAAGCTTCTGGCATCTGCAAAACCAAGAGTTCAGAGACCATGTCAAAATCATTACCTGCAACTGAATGAGAAGCATTTCTTTTTGTTCATGGTCATACAGGCAAGTCCTTTTTCTATCATTTTCATATGGTTTCATAGAATTTGAGAGGCCAGAAGGGGTGATTAGATTATCTAATCCGACTTGCTGTGAATTGCAAGTCATTACATCCAGTTTAGGTTCTCCCAGGTGACTTTGAACTCAAGCATTCATCTTCTCAGGCAACAAAACCATTGGGAAATAGAAGCAGGGAACAGGAGAAATGGAAATAAAATTAATATCTGAGGCTCCTGCAAAGAACTAATTCATAATGCTGGGTATGACCAGGTGAGCATCTGGTTCTCTGTCCCTGTGCTCCAGAGAAAGCCAAAATACAAATGAAAAAAACAACCCAAGAGCTCTGAAAGTCCAGAAAGCTACAATCGAGGGGAAAGTTTTCTCCCAGGCGTCAGTCTCCAGAAGCTTATCGGTGAGCTCTGATCCCTGAGCTCCGCTGGTAATCAGAAAGCAAGAAAGCCTGAGTATATTTGGCCAGCTGGGCATGCAAGGAAATTCTTTTCTGGCTGATGGAGTAGCTGGACCGCTGAAGTCCTGTCTTAGTATCTGCCAATATCATGAGTGTTCAGACAATAATTTTCTTCCCCCAGGAGAGGCAAAAAGCAGCAACCAGGGAGATCACAATTTTCAAGCTTGGAAGAAGTTAGCATAGGGTGAGATTGCCCAAAGCTAGCTTGAAGCCTGCCTTCTCCAAAGATATCCTTTATAAACATGGTGACACCACCTTGCCCTGTTAATCTTGCCTTTAGGGAACACCAACCCTGTTTCTAAGCCAAACTAATCTAATGCAGTCTTGTTACCAGCTCCAATTTTTATTTTCACCTCTCCAATTCTTTCAGCTAAAATCGGTAGATTAAGGGTGAGTTTCAGTTAGGTACCCCACAATTATACATGTTTTAGGGTACCCCATGTGCCCTGCAGCAACTGTTCCAGAACAGCCAAGGTCTCCTGCAGGTCTGTGTTGTATCTGCCAGCTCTGTGCTCTCGGAGATACCCTAGAGCATCTCAGATACCTCTGTTTGAGGTAATTAGACAACTGAATACTGCTCTAGGCTTTATACCATAAGACTCATCTTACAGATGCATCATGTGTAAATGGTGGGAGTTTTACAGTTTTTATAACAAATAATGCACACATAGTACTTGATATTCTTCTATATAACACAGCAATCAGATATGTAAGTTCAGGTCTAAAGGATTAAAAGAATCAAATTAGGAAACTAATTATTCTTCATTCCAGAATTCAGACAAAATTTGCACATGAATTTGTGGGTCTAGTGTAAGCCTAACAACGGTAATGTTATACAATTGTCAAATAACAAAACTTATGCATTAACAAGACAAAAAATGGGGCTGAGCATATACAGACTTTCTAGTGTGGCTGTAATAGTAAGGAAGACTTCAATTTTTTCAGAGGGATGGAATAATTAAAACCATAGAGATAAATGGAACAAAATTAAAACAGGGATTTATTACATATAATTCACTGCTATATAACTTGCCTTCTTTGACAGATTTTTTTAGACATAGGAATGGTAACCTTTTTAATGTGTCTAGACTTCAATGAACATTTGTGACTATCACATGGGTGAGTTGGGGATTAGTAGAGAAATCATACAGGAGATAAGGAACTGCATAGAAGAGAAACAACAATGTGTTTGGTTGAAAAGAGAAATATCGAGCAGGAGGGATGTCACTACTGATGCTCTACAAAGATACATCTTTAGATGAAGGGCATTTAGCTTTCAATTGCTGTCCCTAGCATAGAAAGTGAGATGATGGAGGTGAAGCTTGCTGATGACATTGAGTAAGGAGGAGGACAAGGTAACATGAGGGAGGACCTGGGTGAAAGCAAGGAGTGGAGCAACAGTAGTTGAATGAAATTCAGTGCTACAAAATGCAATATCATTCAGTCAAGAATGCATAACAAGAATTCCTGCTGTAGGCTTGGAAACCACCAATAGAGAAGAAGGAAGACCTGGTCGCATTTGTTGATCTTAGGATGGTTATGGGCCTTCAAGATAATAGTGAGAAAAGACAATGGGATATGAGGGTACCTCACAGGAGGTGTTTACAGCAGAAACTGGGAATTACACGGTGCCATAAGATCTCATTTAGGATGATAACATACAGTCCTATTCACACGTATTCAAGAAGGATGAACTTAAACTTGAAATAGAATGTGGAGAAAGGATGGTCTCAGAAAACTGAGACTACATTGACCCAATGATATAGAAGAAACTTTGTAACTACATCGGGACCTTTAACAGAACATGTTTAAGATAAACACCTATCCTGACAGAATTGCAAATACCTTTAAAAGGACCACAGCTGCGTTTCCCACGGATGTTTGAAGGAAGTTAATCTGTGGACAGCTGTGGTTCTAGAATGACTTTTCAATAGAGACAATAGGAATAAAAACATAGTTTAATATGGAGCCTAATGCATTTGGGGTTGTAGTTTTAGCTTGCAGTTGCTTAAAGTGTTTCATGAATGGGTGGATTGACTGAAGAAATTTCTCTCCATTTTATGTCCTACATTCAAAAGTATAATTTTTTGCCTCTGATCAAACTAACCTGTGATTTGTTTGTTTGTTTGGCTTTTTTTTTCTTTTTTTTTTTTTTTAATATCTTTTCATTCCACAACACATTTAGTTCAGAATTTATTTCATCTTTTCTATTTATATTCCTGGAGTTGATGACAATTGATGTTCTTTCATTTGGGTTTCAAAGGCATGAACCACATGATCAATTTATGCCTTGCCACAACTCACCTCAGGATACGATATATACTTGGCATCTAGTTCCTGGGTAACAGATCTTTAGGACAGCTTAATGACTGATGCAGCTGTGCAAGTGGTGATGATGAACAAAAAATCCATATTTCAGCTTTCGCTCAAAATAGAGGACATTCAATCAGTAATTCCGAGGGAGGACAAAGGCAGAAATGTGAAAGATTTTGGCCTCTGCTCATTTTTATAGCTGTCAATAGATACAGTTTATGTTGGCTCCTAGATTTACTCAAAGACAGGGGTCAGATAACCTGTTTGTCATTCAAAGAGCATTTTAATGCAAGCTTGACGAGGTCTGAGATGTCATCGTTTGGAAACACAGCAAAATGTCACTGACCTTTCTTTACAAAAGTTTGATGATCAGAGATTAAATGAAGATGAGAACAGCATACATGTCAGATCTATGGCAAGGAAAACTGTGAAAGTCAGAGCAACAATTTTGAGGTTAATGGCCCAAATTCACCAAGCTTTATGCGCGCATGTCTGACTTCAAGCATGTCAATGAGTCACGTGGACGTACATAAAACGAAATACCTGCCTAAATTGGCCCCATTTTTAATCTGTCTGCTATGACACCCATAAAGGATAAATACAATAATTGCCTAGAAAGAAAAAGAAACTTTACTAAACTTGCTGTCATTCACTGACATTATGAAATGTCAGCAGAGGGTTCAGGTCTGCACAGAGTTGAGATCACTGGCTCCTCTCACTCACTCAGCTTGTGGTCATGCTGAACCAAGAAAGGCAGAGAAGTGGATTATTTTAATTATTGTTTGCAAACACGCAATGTATTAAATGCTGGAATGGCAGTCCTGCTGGATTTGTAGGAAGGAGGACAGGGAGAAACATTAGAAGTCTACCTGAGATGCAATCTGCCTCAGAATGCAAGTAGGCAACAGGGAAACTGCAATTAGACGTGAAACTCCAGTTAAATGGTCAAATGAGGTTTGCTTTGGTCTCATGCAGGTAGGTTTTTCTCTGGTTCTCTGACCATGTTTCCGTGTTGCAGTGTAGAAGAGAGCTGGGAGACACAACTATAAAAAAATAGCCTGTACGATAGCGCTCAGCATAATGGGGTATGGAGAGAGCGGAATGAGAAGGGAGACATCCCAGATAGACAGCACTGGTTGAGAGTGGTGGTAAAATAAATATTATTCTATAACTTGGTTTGAAATAGGGAGAGGTTTCATCTGTCTTTCAGGCAACGAAGTTCAGGGCAGCAGCATTCTGATGCAGATCAGAAACAAAATGGTGCATCAGACAGAAAATGCGCGAACTCGGGCCGGTGCTGGTGTAAAGATGAGATAAAATGGCTTTTACCTGCTCCCCTGGGCATGCTGCTCTGAGGAGGCCTGCCACCATACCGGGTCTCACAGGTGCCATTAGTGGTCCCATTGTGACCACGGGGGAGCAGGATAAAGCAAATGAAAGTGCCGCTTACCACAGCGAGCCCACTGCAATTAGCACCTGCGTGGAGCCATGGGTGGCCAAAAAGTTGACGTTTCCCCACTCTCTAGTGTACAGTATTCAAGCACTACACCCTGTGGGCAGGTAATTGGACTCTGATGCCTTCTCTTTGAACTATTTGCTGGGGCACTGGAGGATTTTGTTAGATGTTTTATCTTTTATGTATCATTCACATCATTTTGGCAGTTCTCCCAACATAGCAGTGATGTTTTTTGAACCTATTTCTGATTTTTTTTTTTTTTTTTTTTTTGGAGAGCATACTGTCTGCTGAAACTGGATTAGGAACAGCTCTTCCTTTAAGCTACTTAGAGATGAATTTTAAGGGGCAGAAAGGGAAGGAGAGGAGGGAGATACACCTGGCTTCATGAGACAAAGTAAAGGGCAGTATTATAATTTTCCTGTTTCTAGTGTAGCAGCAGCCTATTCAGACCAGAGATCTATGCCTGGGAGGGAGATCATTTCTTTGACAAAGAGACATGGTAGGTGGGAAGGAAAAGACAGAAGAATTGTTCTCACGTCTTTGTGAACAACAAAGCTCATTCTGCAAAGATGAAAGGAAAGAAAGCAGGGAAACTCTTGTTCACAGGCAAAGGAGCCAAAAAAGTAAACTTTTTAGTAAACCCTTGCACCAAGAGGAATACAGATTGCTTCATCCTCCCAGGAGAAACATCTCCATGGGGCAAGCCCATGGCTGCTCTCAGCCAGGGCAGCAGAGGTTTTATGTCTCTGAAAGCTTGCAGAGTAGCTCAGTCCCACAGATGATTCAAACTGCTGGGTGCTGAGGTGCTTTGATTTCAGGAATCACTATGAAATGAGGCTTTATATTGTCGCATTAAAATACTTGGGGAAAATCTATTAAGGCAGAGCTAATTCAGCTGCAGGATGGGGTCAGCAGGCAGCACAGTGAGGAGAGGAGGAGACTTTAATTTACACAAACTATCTACCACAAGCAAACACACCAGGGGTGACATTTAAATGGTCTCTTCACTCTAGCTGTGTTACCAAAACCAGCAGCATAAAAAAAAAGCAATTTGAGGATGATACTAAACTAGGGTGCGAGTCTGGTGTGACAAATGACAGAGCAGCTGCCCAGGGGACCTGGATTAATTTGAAGGCAGGGCTAAAAGAAACTCCATGAGGTTTGGCAAGGGGAAGCACAAAGCTCTATTCTAGGGGTAGAGAAACCAGCTGGGAGCTGACTGCCTGAAAAGCAGCCCCACTGGAGAGGACCTGGGGGTAACAGAGGATGCCAGGCAAAATACGATCAAGAAATGCACTCTTACTGTGACGAGTCACATCCTGCATGGCCAGCAAGCAGGGGAAATTTGTTCCCTGTGGCTGGTGCTGCTGAGGCTGTACCTGGAAAACTGTGCCCAGTGATGGAGTGGGACAAGGAGACGATTGAACAAAGGGACACCATCCAGCCAGGGCTGGAGCAGGTGTGCTGCAGGGGTGGTTGAGGGAGCTGGGCTTGCCAGGGCTGGTGAAACAACAGCAGCCTGCAGTTCCTGGAAGGGGAGCTGCAAAGATGTGCGAGCCAAGGTCTTTCTCAGCAAGGGCAGAGCAGGTAGCAGGGACACAAAGTGCAGGCTGGGGGGCCCAGGCTGGGTTTTAAGTCAGCTTTTCTTTACCAGGCAGGCAGAGCAGCCCTGGGAAAGGTGCGCAGAGTTGCAGTGGAATCTGTCTGCGAAGATTTCAAGACTCTGCCAGATGAAGCCGTGTCTGAGCGGATCTGTGTTACCGATGGTCCTGCTTTGAGCATGAAATGGGACTAGAGATCTCCAATGATCTCCTCTGGTTAGCATTTCCATGACATTACGAAGAAGCCGGAAGAGTGATCTGTAAATTTTGTCCTGTGAATGACACCAGAAAATGTTATACTAACAAATTTTAATATTTAAGCATTAATGCCAAGGCCTAAGGCTTTTTTTTTTTCCAGGGATTAATGATTGACTGTGAGAGTCGATGGCTTGAAGCGAGACCGCAGGGCATTAAGCCAATTGGCCATCAGTTTCATAGAAAATGCCCAAGAGTGAAGTTCTTACTGCAGTTGGAAGAGCTTGTTTTAAAGAATACTAAGTTACGGGGTTTGTTGTCGTTTTTTATTTCGTTTGCCATGAAATAATTCCTGAGGAATGAAGGAAGAGGTGTCAAAACAATTTCTCAAAGGTGGCAGGAAGCAGAGCAGGGAAGTGGAAACGCCTCAAATGGTTAATACCAGAGACAAATGAAAGTGGTTTGACAAGGATTTCGGGAGTTTTCTGCATGTTCACTGCAAGAGGTCATCTAATATGAATGATGCTTGAGCAAAATTTTTAAAGGTTGGACAAATGTAACCATTAGGAACCTAAACCAACCTTGAAAAGTTATTTGCAGGAATTTATCTCAGGTTGTCTGCATTTATTTGTAAGCAGATTTTGTTTGGTTGGTTTTTTTTAAAGTTATTTTGCTCATCGTTCAGAATTACTCAGTGATATTTTCTGTGAGAAAGTTTTCCATTGCGCACAGAAGTTTACTGCAATAGTGGCTTTCAAGATTTGCTCTTCTGAATTTCCCATTTATGTTTTGTATTTCTTTTCCTTGAGCATTCTTGTGTGTGGACGTGAGCCCGGGAAGAATTCTGTGGAAAATCACTAGCTGACTTTGTAAAACCTGTCCAGTGAATTTGTGCTTTTCATTTTAACAAATGCTTGAGAAGACTTGGCAAGTTGAAAAAGTAGAAGATTTAGATGAAGAGAGACAAATGAGGTGATTATAGTCCCTATTATCTCTGTCAGGTACAATGGTTACGTTCTGGATCAGGGCCTATGTGGCCACATGCTCTTTTTCTGTCTCCTGCCCTCCATCCCTCGTTTCTGGGATGGGATCGCATCTGGCCTTGTATGAAATGTTTATTTAGGAGTAATAGGAGATGTCAATATCTTTCCAACCTCACTTACGTAAATTACAGTGGTGCTTTACTTGGTGTGCCAAATACTGTGTTTCGTTGGATTATCTTGAATTTGTCTGTGAGCTGTCTGTCTCTGGAATCATTCAAAGATAGGTTCATGCTGGCTTTCCAGGCAGCAGACTTGAGTTTGAAAGGAGAATCCAGTTTCCCAGAGCTGTAGGTCAAAGGAGGTGCAAGTCAGAGATCCTAAAACTAACTGAGACTAAAGGAAATGTAGAAATTTGGGTCTGGTTTTGGAAACCCAAGCGCAGCAGCATAGCAAGTGTTTGGTTCATGGTTGCATTAGCTGGCGATGGAGCCCAGTGGATGTTTCTTTCCAACCACGTGTGCTACAAGAGAAATTAGTAACGCTTTAGGTGAGCTGCTCCATCAGAAAGCTGGAGAAGCCCTTCCCCGCATCATAGCTTGGTGTGGTGCTCTATTCACAGAAAAGGGACTCGGGCACTGCAGCAACAACCCCTGTGTTCAACACTCATCTCCCCCTCCGCCTCAGCAAATGGGACCTGAACTGGATTTCTGAATTTGTTCCCTATTGCTGTCAGTCATGACAGAGCCTGCAGGAGCCTGTGCAGCTTTCCTTCCAATTACGGCTTTACAGCATCGCCAGATGCACGGTGAATGTTTTCTTTTTTTCTCCTTTCTTTTGCAACATCGGCTACTGATCACTTCCAGAGGCAAAGTCCTAACTTCATGGACTAGTGATAAGATCTAATCTGACAAAGCCTTGGCCTCCATTATTTCTACCTGATGATATTTCTCTGATAGAAATAAATCATTTGTCTTTATTTGGAAACCTACACATTTGTCCCAAGAAGTTTGAAACTAGCTGCAGTTCTCTTGCAGCGGTCTCAAAGTGATCCTTTATGTTCCCCATGGAATTTCATTTTTGCTACTGAGCTAAACTTCAAGAAGACTAAACCTTCTTTTTTTCCCCCTTGCCTTTTAATTCCCCAGGACAGATACAGTTGCAAAAGATTGTCTCATCCTGCTTTGTCATTTTGATATTACCTTGTGCAAGACGAACATCCCAATAGGTACATAGTATTTGCTGTAACAAGTCAGAGTATTTGTTTATCCAGTTCCCAGAAGAATATGAAACCTTTTGAAATTCGCATCCTTTTTGGTACTTCAATATGAGAGTCGAGAATAGAGTTCATGTCACTATGATCTAACTATAGGAAGTATAGTAAGGACAGTAACTCTTAAATAGCCTGTGAAACCTCCCACAGAAAACCTCATCTCCTGTATGGAGAGAGCCACCTCAAACTAATCAGAGCAATAATATACACAAGGATGACGTATCTGTGAATATTTAATGAACGCAGTTTTGGGACATAACCTTACCAGTATGCAATGTCATATGCTCTGTAGTTTATAAAGTGTAATTAATAGATATAAGAAGCCCATAACCTGATCCACTTTAGCTGCTTTTCTGCTTCTACTCAGCTGTGCGGTAAAGCCTCTGTGTTTGCCAGTCATGCGGGTAATGGCCACGGCAGCCTCTGGGCTGTGGGTACAATGCCTGAGAGAGTGGGATGGGACATGACCTTCTGTCTGCTGCAGCACAAGACTGTGCACTTTGTCTCCACGGAGCGCGTTGTGTCACCTCTGCACAGGGATAATGATTTCTGTGATCACTGTTCTCCAGGGATGCTTTTTGCCTTGTTTATGATCAGCCTTATACAAAGCTCCTTATACCATATCCCCTTTGCCTTCAGTGTTGTATTCGGGTTTTTCACCGAACATCAACGTCTTTCATGCTGATTCCAATACCTAGGGGAAATAAAACATGTAACTGTTCTCTTGCATTGAACACAGGCAAAACATCAGACTTCTGCCTATTGCCACTATGTTGCCAGTACGTCTGTATTGGAAGTATATTATAACCTTGGCAGCTTGTCTTTTCCTAGAGCTCTGTATTAATCTCTTCTTCTAATTGATTTTGTTCTTTGCAGGCTTCCTTCCTAACAATCTTTGGATGCCCTCTCTTGTCTTTGTTTGTTGCCTCCATGAATACTATGAAACATAGAATCATTAAGGTTGGAAAAGACCCTTAAGATCAACAAGTCCAACCGTTAACCTAACACTGCCAAGTCCACCACTAAACCGTGTTGTCCCTAAGCACCACATCTACGCATCTTTTAAATACCTCCAGGAATGGTGACTCAACCACTTCCCTGGGCAGCCTGTTCCAGTGCTTGATAACCCCTTCGGCGAAGAAACTTTTCCTAATATCCAATCTAAAGCTCTCCTGGTGCAACTTGGGGCCATTTTGTCTCATCCTATCACTTGTTACTTGGGAAAAGAGACCGACCCCCACCTCACTACAACCTTCTTTCAGGTAGTTGTAGAGAGCGATAAGGTCTCCCCTCAGCCTCCTTTTCTCCAGGCTAAACAACCCCAGTTCCTTCAGCTGCTCCTCATAAGGCTTGTTCTCTAGACCCTTCACCACCTTCGTTGCCCTTCTTTGGACGTGGTCTAGCACCTCAACGTGTTTCTTGTAGTGACGGATCCAACTGAGATATCAGGTGACAGCAATAAGTGTCTCTTCATTAAATACATTATTAAACCATGGAGCTCATTGTCTGATGTTTGGATGTTTCAGGTACCAAACTTTCTGACGGGTTCAAAGAACAATTGGACAAAGTTATGAGGAAAAATCCGTCAAGAACTTTAAGGTACAAAGGCATTTCTGTAAAGTAGAAAGCCACAAAGTCAGTGAAGCTGGAAGAGCATGGTCAGGGCAGGATCACAACCTACCTGCCTTGCTCTCATATCCACTTGAAATACCCATATTAGCCACTGACAGGCCCAAAGGAGTCATCTTCATGTTCTGATCCCTTACTTTGTTCTTGAAACAGCTTCCCTCTGGTTGAATACCAGAAGACATCAGTCTTCTCTTTCTGTTTTCTTCTTGGATTGTTCTTCTGCAAAACTTCAAGCTGGAGTTTTAGCTATCTTTTCTCTATTGTGCTAGAATTGTGTTATAATAGAAATTCCACCTCCTGTTACCCAAGATGTGGATTTTTACTTTTGTAAGAGTACATGAAAAGTGAAATAAAACTAAACCATAAACATATACAGGCACAAATATAACACCTTGGTTCTACTCAAATTGCCATGTTTTGTTTTGGAGAGAAAGAAAGGGGGTCTGTGGGTTAGTGCCATGTTTCTGCTTGCGTAGTGAGCTGGACTTGACCATCTTGTCTTCCTCTTTGGCTTGAGCATGTTTCCTTTCCAACATGGACCTTGTTTAACTGCTTCATATATCTGTCTGTATTAGTTGGTGTGGTGGATATTATGTATTTCCTTTGAAGGAGAAAATGACTCCTTTGAAAAAACCTGGAGAGAAAGTAAGATCCTATTGACATGGGTAGTGCTGGTACTGAATTTCCAAAATCTTCTCTATCCTTTTTAGCAGCCCTTTGGAAGCAGAGCTCCTCTTCACAAAGGCAAAGGAGAACACTTTATTCTACTAGACACTCCCCTTAATACCCCCGAATAAATAATTTTTAATGGCAACAGAGGAATACCACACTTCTGTGTTTAATGACTCCCATTTTCACTCTCTCTACATCCTCTTCAAGTGTTTTCTAGACAGTCTTGGATGACAGAGACTGGGAAACAAATATGAGAGGTCAAAACAACATGGCTTCTTCAACTGAATGAGCAGGGGTTTTGTTCAAGGCCCTCCTTGCTCCTCTGTTAGTAATTTGAATTATTACAGCTGAGTGCTCAGCAGAGATTTCACTGATTCTTACAGTTTAAGAACAGGGAGTGATGCACATTGATATGTAAGTGATAAATGTGTGGGGGTTCATGCAGGTATTGTGTGTGCATACGAGCACAGTCATGTTTTGCTGGTGCAAAATCCATCCACTGTCTAAAAAAGATCTGACAAGATGATAGCTCTACTTTCTCTTTCCAAAACTGCTCTATTATGTCAAGTTGTAAGATGTCATATGAAAGACAGACAGGGAAAAGTACCCTCCATACAGGCCTAGAGTAATAAATTAATAAGCTATAAACACGAAAATAATCACGTTCTCTGCATCTGAAACTGGAAGCCTGGCTCTCTGCATCCAAAACCTCTGGCCTGAAGGTCTTGAGCTAATAGCAAATCTTTCTGGCACATTGCAGTACCAGGTCTTCTCTTCTTGCTTTCAGCCACATCACACTCGAGGGAAACATCACTTAAAAAGCCGGGAACTCTCATAAAGTTTCAGAGGCAGTATAAACCCTGCTGCCTGGATGTGTGAACTACAGCATGAGGATAGTCACCCTGCTAAAATATGGCTTGTGAGACCAGTAGCTGTTTCAGATTTCTTAGGTCTCTTCTCTGCTCCGGCTGCCTGTTGTGGAAAGGGGTGAGCTTTTCAAACCCATGGGGCCCTTCTGAACAAAAGTGCATTACAGGCTATGAGGATGTCATGGCCTGAGGCACGTGAGGGACATATATATGTGCTAATGCTGTACTGTTAAATATTGTCAAGAAAGGTGAGACATCCACAGGGAATGGCACACATCCCTCTGCATGTGCTTGTACCTACCTCTAAAGTTACCTGGACTTGATGCTATTACAGTGGTCATGTTAATCTGGCTGGACTGCTGACGTGATGCGTTAGGACATCTTTCTGCCTTTAGCAGGTCATTTGATCACTTTTCCCACGCAGTCTCCCACATATTGCTGCTCTGTGCCTACCTCAGAGTCTATCAGCTGGAGTAATTAGTGTTCATTCAGGAGTCTGAACAGGGAAGGGGCTCTCATTCTGGTTGCTTCTGGTCCATTAAGCTGAGTTTTGAAATTAAGCTTTCTTTCTCTCCTCTCCCTAAAATTGTCAGCGCAAACAGAAATTCATTTCATGTCAACTCTTTGTATGGACGTGCAAAGAAGGGGCTAAAAATTCAGTTTTTCTAGAAGGCTGGTGGCTGAGGCTTGGACGTTCTCTGGCAAATACGCACATTTTCAATCAAGGCATTTGCAAAAGCAATAGGGCAGCCAGATTCAAAGAGACAGCACTGGTTTTATCCCAGACAGGCAGCGCCACTGAGCTTTATTTAATCTTAACCATGCCTGAAAATACAGCCGTAACCTCACAGAAGAGAGCAAACGGCA